>NC_091475.1:33616689-34216689 GCF_036971445.1 Narcine bancroftii
TACATCACAGGCAAAACTCTCCCTACCATTGAAAAAATCTACAGGGAACGCTGTCATCGCAGAGCAGCAGCGATCATCAAGGATCAACACTACCCAGGATATGTTCTGTGCTCACTGCTGCCATCAGGAAAGAGGTATAGGTGCCACAAAACTCATAGCACCAGATTCATGAGCAGTTGCTACCCCTCCACCATCAGTCTCCTAAACAACAGACTCAACCAAAGACTCCTTTAAGGAATCTTACCTTGCACATTATTTATTACTGAATTTTTTTTCTGTTTTTCATTTTGCCTACATTTCTTTCTTTATTTATATTTCTTTCTTTATTTATATTTCTTTCTTTATTTATATTTCTCTCTTTTGTATACGTGTCTTTCTTGAGTGCAGTTTTTTTCACCACCATTAAGTAAAAATTCTGCCTGGCCACAGGAAAAAGAAACTCAGGGTTATATGTGATGTCATGTAAATACTCTAACAATAAATCTGAATCATTACAGGCTCAGTCAGTCTGCATTCCCAGCTCCTGACCTCCACAGACCACATTCCAGGCACATGCCACACACATAACAGCTAGTCATAGAGCATCCATATCTCTCTTGACCAAATCAGCAAGCTGGAAACATCGAGTCTTCAGAAAGGGTCCTGACCCTTTAGCATTCCTCTCCACAGATGCTGCCTGACCCGTTGAGTTCTTCCAGCCGCTTGCTGTGTGCTCAGGGTACCAGCATCAACAGTCTTTGTAGGTCTCTGGAAACATATCCTCTTGCCTCTCCTCAAAAACGAGCCTTCATCACAGCACCACCACTTTTATCTAAACATTCCAGCATTCCTCACATTCTAACAGCTCTGCCCTGGGAGACGGGTTTCAACTCAATCAGGGTCAGAGAGCCACTGAAGTTCTACAGCATGATGTGCCCATACCAACCAACTTGCCTATCTGAGCTAGTCCCATATTCCTACATTTGGGCCATGTCCCTCTAAACCTTTCCTATCCAGGTACCTGTCTAAATGCCTTTTAAATCTTGTAAGAAAATGAGCTTATTGTCATATTCATTGCACAATGAACATATGCACCAAAACTCTTACTTACTGCAGCTGAACAGGTTCACTATAAAAAAAAAGACAAAATGAGTGGATTCTTCCTCTCTTTGTGCAAGACATTCATTATTACAACTTAAGGTTGTACACTGAGCCCACTATTCCAAAATCCAATTGTCTAAATTCTATTCTAATCTCTCTTCTAAATGTGATAAATGTCTAACTGAAGAAGGTACACTATATCACATGTTCTGGTTATATCCTTCTCTTTCCAATTTATGGGAAGTGGTATTTCGTACCTTGTCTTTAGTTCTTAATATTGCTTTGACTCCAAACCCTTTTCTTGCTCTCTTTGGAGTAAGTAGGCTAATAGGTTTGATATTGACTGCTTCAGATTCCCATGTAGTTGCCCTCGCCTTCCTTATCGCTAGAAGGGCCACATTAATGAGATGGAAAGATGCTGTCCCTCCCACTCACACTCAGTGGTTGTCTGATAAGATGGCACAGAAAATTAGATGCTCCACTACTGAAATGAATTTTAACTTTCTCTACTGGGTTCTTTTTTTGATTACTTTCAAAATTAGTTAACTTAATTAGTTTCTGGTTTTCAACCCTATTATTTACCTTCTTTTTTATTATTAGTAGTGGACTGTTTGTGTTTAGCCAGTAACCTCCGAAGGGAGGGGATCGATAATTAGTATAGTAGGTATTTTTTTTTAAACTTCTTTTCAATGTAACATAGGTTTCAATAACATTTTTATTATAAGATTCATTAATACTGTATTTTATCTTATTGTCATGTACCTATGTAACATTTATTTGATGAAGCCAATAAAATATTGAAAAAGAAAAGAATGACTAAAACTACAATGGTATACTTAATTGAATTAAAAATATAATAAAAATAGATAATACATTCATTGCAATCCTAGTGAAAAATAATTGACTTTGCAATAGTACAGACAGTCCTTTTGTGGTGTTGGAGCAGTCTGTGATTAGTGTAATGAGGGGAGATTCAAGATCCTAACAGCCATTGAAAGAAACTGTTCTTCAATTTACAGGTGTTGTTCTCTGAGCTTTTGTACCTTCTTCCTAAAAATAGGAGTGAGCAAAGGTGGTGAACAGGGTAATGGGGGTCCTGAGTCCCTGGACTGACTGATCCAGCCCAACAAATCCACCATTCCCCTCCTCGATTCAGTGTACCACTGTGCAGAAGTTTCACCCTGCAGATTAACCAGAAGAAAACTAGATATTCCTTCGCTCAATGAGTCCCAATGCTATTAGTAAAGCTTCAAGAATTGGAACCTTGGCATGAGATACAGCATTAACTGCACTACTTGTGATCAATAGCAACAATGCAAATGGATTTGGCTCCCTGGAGCTAAGTGACTGATGTCCATTTCCAAAACAAAATGAGGCTGATTTCCTTTCGACAAGGACCTTAATTCCCGTAGATGATGGCCTGGTATCTCTCAGTGATGTTTGGGGTGCTTCCCATGATAGAATGTGAGAAGCTCAAAGTTAAACACTGCCATAAAGGAGAAAACAGTAATGAGAGATGTCCAGCCTTGACGCACAAGGAGAAACTAGTGGCTACCTCAGCAGCACCTCCTTGATCAGACCGTCACCCATCATTACTGCAAAGGCTAATTCTATCAGATATTTAATATTACTCGATTGGAAAACTAAATCCTGTGATCAACTTAATATCAGTGATTTTAATTAACTCATTGAAATAATTGGGAGTTAATTTCAATTCATTTCTCTTCATGTTTCAATCACTATCCAGTTCCCAATGAAGAATGCCTGATGTAAAAGATCCTTAAAATAACATTTCCCGTATGACAAAACAGACAACCTTTCCTCCCGTGCCAGGGTTTCCACTTAATTCTGTAGTGGGAAAGTGTGGCAAGAGCAAATTAATTGGGTGACATTCTCCCAAAGTATGAGCCAATTAGATGAAGGCAAAGTTGGCACAATGGCACTGTATGAATTTGAGGCATCACTCTGAAGAGACACTCGCCCATTGCAGAGAGGTCACAATAAACCCAATCAACGAATTCTGTAAATGCTGCAGCATCCTCTGTGAAGCCATGGTGTGTGTAAAATGTCCAGAGAGGTTAGTGCCACAGAATGGAATGTTTCACCTACAGTTGCTTAATGTTACCCTGATTTACGTGATTATTTCATGTCTATTCCTCTTTGGCCACATTTTATGGAACATAGAACAACACAGAAACAGGACCCTCTTTGTCAAATGTGATGCCCAAATCAAACCAAAACTAGAGATTCAAGGGGAGATGTTTAGGATGGAGATGAGGAGGAAAGTGGTGAATCTAGTGAATTTTCTCAATAATAAAAACAGAAATACTGGAGGAACTCAGCTGGTCTCACAGCATCCACAGGAGGTAAAGATATATTACTGGAGTTTTGGGGCTGAGCTCTTCCTCGAGGTCTGAATCATGTCTTGAGGAAGGGCTCACACCAGAAATGCCAGCAATACATCTTTACCTCCTGTGGACACTACAAGACCTATCGAGTTCCTCCAACATTTCTGTGTTTTTACTATAATCAGCAGACTTTTGTGTTTCAGTCTGGCAAATTCTCTGCCCAGGGAAGCATTCAAGGCTGCCTCATTAAATATATAAGACTGAGGCAGATATGTTTTTTTTTTGCCAAGTAGAAGAATTAAGGGTTCTGGGAAAAGGCAAGTAGGTGGAGCTGAGTTAATGACTAGATCAGCCACAACCTTTTTAATGATGGAACAGGCTTGATGAACCTAATGGCCTCCTCCTGCTATTTCTTATATAAAATTCTGCTGCTTGCAGACATCATCTATAAACCCTCTGACTCCTACAGTTACCTTGACTACACCTTTTTCCACACTATCTCCTAGGAGGATGATATTGCTTTCTCTCAATACCTCCATCTCTGCTACACCTGCTTCCAGGATGAGGCCTTCTATTCCAGGACATCCGAGATGCTCTTCTCCTTCAGAAAATGTCGTTTTCCCTCTACTGCCATAAACTTAGCGCACACCCACAATTCCTCTATTTCTCTTTCTCCCCCCTCCTTCCCTCAGATGTAACAAAGACAGGGTTCACCTCATCCTCACCAGCCTCCACATCTAACATATAATGCTCCACAATTTCTGCCACATACAATATGATCTCACCACCAAATGTATCATCCCCTTCTCTCCTCACTTTCCGTAGGATCATGCTCTCCACAACTCCCTCGTTCACTCATCCCTTCCCACCAATCACCCCCTGGTACATATCCCTGTGACTGCAAGAAATGCTACACTCCCATTACACCTCATGTTTGGGGCCCCAAATAATCTTTCCAAGTAAGGCAAAAAAATCACCTATGAACTTGTTGGGGTTATTTACTGCATCTGGTGCTCACAACATGACCTCCTCTACATCAGAGAGAGAAGACGCAGATTGGGGAGGTCCCTTCATTAAGCACTTTCACTCTATCCACTGCAACAACAAGGATCTCCCTGTGACTAAACACTTCAATTCTACATCCCACTGACGTGTCTGTCCATGGCCTTGTGTATGGCCAGGTTGAGACCACTGTAAACTGAAGGAACACCCCGTGTTCTGTCTCAATAGTCTCCAACTGATGACATCAAATTCTCCAACTTCCACTGACCCCTTCCCCCGTTCTCTTGCTTGCCCTCATCCCACTGATTTCTTCGCCCTGAGGGTGTTGAATCTGTGGAATTTGTCGCCACAGATGACTGTGGAGGCCATCACTGGGTCTATTAGAGTGGGGGCTCTTGATTAGTCAGGGTGTTCAAGGTTATGAGGAGGAGGCAGGAGAATGGGGTTAAGAAGAAAAATATATCAGCCACAATTTGAATAGTGAAGTTGTTTCAACAGGCTGAATGGCCTAATTCTCCTCTGTATCTTATGGTCTACAAGAACAGATAAAGTGAATAAAGTTTTGAAATGGATATTAGATTAATAAAAAGTAAAGAGGACTGTGTGAAACAACACTTACAAAATGTTATAATCACCTTTGGTTTTCCTTACACTGCATCCTCTTCACCAGTGAAGGAAGCAGTAGAATCCGATAAATAGGTTTCACCAAAGACCCCCAAACGTCAAAAGTAACCAGATCATGGTTGGCCTGACCTGAGGATCAGCCTCCACTGGCCGGTGAGGAACCTGTCACTCTCAAGCTCTGACTTGGACTTGCTGCTCAAACATTCAGACAGAAATGCCGGGGTCCCTCCGAGGATCCCAAATCTGTGGGGCTCTCTGCAAGTGGGAGGAGATAGGAAAGGGAGGGGAGTGGGAATGCAGACTTGGGGTGAAACCAGATCAACCATGCTCTCGGTAATGGCGAGGCCAGGCTAGAGGGGCCGAAAGGACCCACTGATACACTGTGTGTGCTCTGTAAGTGGAGTGAGGTGTGGCCCCAACCGACGCCTGTTTCATTGGGGGTTATCTCAAACCCCGGGCGCGTTCCTGTCCTTGGAGCGCAGCGTTCAGTCCGCGGCAGAACCTGGGCTGGGGGACCAGCGCGCTGGATCGGTCGCGGGGAGGCGGTTCAGTGGGGCCAACCCACCGCAGTGGGCAGCACGACCACTTGTCTCTCTCGGGGGTAGGCGGGGACAGGAGGAAGTGTGGAGATATTCGCGGCAGAAGCTGCGAGCTGTGGCTGCAAGGACACGTCGGTTAAAACCTTTTGCTTGGACACGAAACAAAAAGACACAAGGATTCTTTAATAGTTTCCACACTGCACACACATGCATGTCCTGGTATCAAGCACCCAAAGTACAACGACACCATGCTGACTGACTACGGAGCGAAGAAATACAAAGAAAAAGCAATCAGAAACCAAACGAACAGCGACAAGCACCGGGGAGGAGGAGAGTGGGCGGGATACAGTTGGTTGAACAAGTGGACCACGCACTAATGACAGCAAGATAAAGAGTAACTTTCCCAAATACCAGTCTTAGAAGCAGCAGCGTCAAAGACGACGGGCTCTGGAGGATAGGTGTTGGCTGCTACATCTAGAGGAGGGGGTGGGGCATTTTCTGATTCACCTACACGACACAGAATTGGAAATAAAGTCAATCGCAGAACAGTATCATTGCTCACACTTCAACCGACAGCTCATGACAAGCAAATTCAGACCCTGGCTCCTCGCCCTCAATGCCTGGGTTTCTCCCAGTGTGTTATAACCTCAGAAAAATGGCCCATGTCTCGCTCGTTCCTGCAGTTCCCTAATTCGCCCAATGCCCCCTTTCTGGCTCAGCACAATTCGGTCTATTCACCGGCCCATGTTCTCCCCCCGCGGGGAAGCGGGGGCGGGGGGGAATCGACTCATCTCTGCACGGGAGGCACTGCAGAGGGGACTGCATCCGCAATCCGACCTTCCCAGGCTGCCGGCGTTTTCAGTGACTTGCTCAAATTGGGCAGAGGTCGGAGTCTGTGCTCAGCAAATACACTATCCGAGCGGAGATGAATGAATTGCTTCGGAGAGGCCAGAATTATGCACATAATGGTGTGAAAACATCCAAAGGGAGGTCACTAGAACTGTAAGTGGATCCAAAGATCCCCCTTTAATATATCTGGCCCAGATAATTAAATGCAATGTAGTTTTCAATCACTGAAAATCCAGAGATTTTCAGTCACTGCACCGAAGGCGTGTGCCAAATAAAAGCTTTTGGGGGGGGGGGGGGGGGCTGGAGACGGAATGTAGGGCTGAGCAAAGAAAAGACGTCCACATGGTGGACGGGATGCGGAGGGAGGGGGGCACAGAGCCCCGCTCGGTGAACTCAATCAGCTTGCCTCTTCTGAAATCAGCGGCTGCTTTGCATCGGCGACAACCTGAAGCGCTGGGTGCAGCCAGAGCCGCTCTCAGGCAGGCCGCACGCACTCCTGTCATCCTGCAAGCTGCAATGCAGTCCGCGTGGGTTCACTCACCATCTCTGGATGCTGCTGCTCCTCCCCAGGACCATCTCTTCTGCCGCTGCTCTAACTGGTGGTTACGTTCTAAAGTGCGACGCATCATGGCTTCGTGACGCTCCTAGCATTGCATGCAACAGACAAAAACAAGAGCGCCCGTGTCAGTGGATTCACTTTGACTGGATGTGGGCGCTGTTCGCGTGCTCGAACGAAAGCCAAAAGGAGAGCTCACGCAAAGGTAACAACGTTCAAGGTTGCAGAATTCAACCCAAAACAAGCCACAAAACGACTTACCATCCCAAACCTCCTGACAATGACACCATGCCCAAGAGCAAGACTGAACAGTATAGGATGCTGAACTTCTATGCAAATAGCAGTCTACATCAACAGCAGCATCTGCTGTCATAGGTTTGAACATCATCGGAGATTCTGACTGCATCCGCTCATGAATAATACTCCAACAAGCATTAACCGCAAGGCAATGAGAACTAGTGCAGGGGATCAATAGCTGCATCACTGAGTGGGATCCTTAACACGAATGCCAGCCAACCTGTCCAGACGGTGCACATCTATCGCAGACACTCGCACAAACTGGTTGCATTTTTAATAAACTACATTTCCAGTAAAAAAAATAAACTCGAATGTTTCTATCATTGATCCAAACATTAACTTTTGAAAAGATGCAAGAATCTGTTCAACGCTTTAGCAAATGGCATAGCAGTCACCTTGAAGATTTGAAGGTGATTTGTTCCTACCATGGACAATAAACAAGAAGAAATACTGTAGGAGAACGAGTTAACCATGTCGCCCGTCCAGCCTGCTCTGCCATTCAATTGGCTAATCTGGCCTTGGTCTCAGCTTCACTTATCTGTCTGTTCCCCATAACCCTCAATTCCCCGGTCTTCAAAAATGCATTAATTAGGCAGAGAACTCCTCAGAATCACTACTCTCTAAGAGAAGCAGTTCCTCCTCATTTCTGTCTTAAATTACTCTGGAGATTATGTCTCCTAGTTCTCATCTCATTTGCCTCTGGAAACAACCTCCTTGTTTCAATTCCTTTCATAATTTTATATGTTTCCATAAATTCCCTTCTCATCCCACCAAACTCCAATGAGTATGGTCCCAAGTGATTCACTCTCCCCTCATCTCCAGAATCAACTTAGTGACCTCATCTGTACCATCTCCAAAGTCAGTCTATCTTTTCATAAGTAGAGGCCAGAACTACAGCCTCACCACTACCCTGTACAGTTAGAGCAAAAATTCCTTCCCACCCCCTCTGAGATTCAACCGGGACGACACAGCATGGCGGTTAACACAATGCTGTTACAGTGCCAGTAACCCGGGTTCGAATCCAGCACTGCCTATAAGGAATTTGTACATTTTCCCCTGTGACTTTGTGAGTTTCCACCAGGTGCTCTGGTTTCCTCCCACCCATCAAAATGTACCAGAGTGTTGATTAATTGGATGCAATTGGGCAGCATGGGTTCATTGATCGAAGGACTGTGCTGTATGTCTAAATTTTAAAAAAAATTACTATTGAAGGCCAATATCCTATTGGCCTTCTTGATTACCCACTGCCTGCAAACCAACTTTTTGTCATCCATCCACAGAATACCAAAGTAGGGATTGTTACTGCTTCTCATAGGGACAGGAATGAGAGCCAGAGTTGTGTGTGGTGTGACGCACGGGCAGTATGTACATATTCTGAGGCAGCATTCACGCACTGAATGGGACCTCCGTGACCAGGTACTGCATGGCCCTGAGGGAGTAAGGTCGAGGGTCTGCAGGCACTCGTGGTGAGGACAAGGTGGCCAATCCTGAACATTCGCTCGATCCTGTCCTCACACACCATAGCTGTAGCAGGCGCCATTCCCAAAAATAACCAGTGGCCATTCCGTGCTGGCACATTCTACTCCCAATATCCCCTACTCCTTGGAAGGATGCAGGCACCACTCTGCATCCTGGTCAGAACATTGGGTCACATTCACGAGGAGCCCCTTCACACAGTGGTGGCAGTGGTTCAAGACAGCAGCTCACCATCAGCTTATCAGAGCAGAAGGGAATGGTGATGACCAGAGGCCATGTGCATGAATGCAAACTCTACCTCCTCTTCTCTGCTCTCAAGAGCCACTCTTTCCCTCTCTCACATCTCTTCTCCCACCACCAGACCCTCCCTATTATCCTCCTACCACTGCAGCTCCTCAGCTCTCTTGTCCCCTACTCACCACCCACATGGTATCCAGGTCCCATCTGCCTACCCCTGACCCTCCCTTTCAACACATTGCTGAGCCAGACAGCTGGTAATCCCTGTCCAGCATCTCCTTCTCTTGCCCACAGCATGAATCCCCCTCCCTCCACCAAGTGACACAGTGACCCCAAGTTCTGAGCAAACACAGTACTGCTTGTGAATGTTTCTGGTGAAAGAAGCATCAATGAGGACGGCAGAAGCTTCAGGAAGTGTCTGCGAGCAGTGTCATGAGGTGGCATGTCTTGATCATCAGCAAAGGGGATCATCGATCGTGCAGCTGAGTAGAGGAACACATCTGCTCGAGAAATTCAGGCTGAGCAGATCCAGTGGGAGAAAGTGGATGGTCGACGTTTCAGGCTGGAACACTTCATCAGGGCATTCCAGTCGTATGTTCTATGGTGTATCTGCCACAATAAGATGTTTGGTGCACCTGAACATTGTGTATGACAATAAACTCATTGTGTTCATCTAAAATGGGTTCCCACAGTGCTGGTTTAACAGCAATGGGAGTCAGGAGGGGTAAAAATCAGGCAGCTGCACCCAGGTAACCAGCACAATTCCCTCTCACAACATCCTGTACCCCAAGGGATGTTCATGAATTTTCGCGGAGAACTCCATCACTTTGCCTGAGCATTTACATCTACAGAGGGGCCTGTTTCCATTCTGTGGTTAGCAGGAAAACAGGATTTAGGATAACACTGCACCTTCTCCTCAAGAGGTCTCACAATTCTCTTCAGCAAATGAAGTCTATGTAATGTGGGGTGATGTGGCATCAAATGCATGGAGTGAGTCATCCCACAGTTTACACCAGGCTGGCAGAGCAATAAGTGGAACCACACACATGGTGCAAGGCAGCAAAACCCTTCAGTGGGAAAACCAAGTATTCTGCAAGGTGCTGTTGGCTCACATTTTTCAAACATTGCCATGAGGTTCTTCACATTGTGTCGGAAAATTGGACAGTCCCCTAACGCACCAGGTTTCTCACTGCCTTTATATTACTCACCACTCTCCCAGACAGTCACTACCCATCTCAAGATTCGTGATCAGGAGCTAGGGTACTAGCAACTGGGCTGGGGCGAACCCCCACTCTCAACAAAACTGCCAACATCCTAAACGAGCCCATCACCCTGGTCGCAACCTCTTGTCACTGCTATCTTCAACAGCTATCAGGCTCTTGAATCTTTCCTTGTTACACTTATCAGGCACTGCTCCAACCCCACAAAAGGAATGTCTGCACTTTTGCTGTCACTTTTAGAGCACTGTGGATATTTGTTATCTAGATTTTTTTTGTATTTATTGTCTCTTTTTAATTCAATTAAGGATCCCATTATATTGGTTCTCCATTTGTTTCTGACGTTTTTTTAGAAACTAAACAAAGCACTAATTCGGCTGCAGCAGTAAGAATTTTGGTGCAAATATATATTGTACAACGTGCATGACAATAAACATTCTCTCACTAACAAATCAATTGAACAGACTTCCTGAATCAAGAAAAAAAATGCACATGAGGAACGAAATGTTACATGAAGAAAGCAGCTGTACTGAAGTAGAGCCTTGCATATTCTGCAGTGCTGGTGAGCAATTCAAGCAAGAATAATTGACACATTTCTCTGCCTTTGGAAAACAGTCATGAATAATCAATGTGCATCTTTTCTGTTTTCATGACTCCCTGGTATTTCTCCTGGATTTCTTATGCAGAGTCGCATTTCATTATAGATTTATGGAAAAGGGAAAAATCATGTGCAATTGCATCAGTATCTGGTCCAGAAAGTGTACCTGGCCGACGACTGAAAATCTGTGCGGATCAACTGACCAATGTTTTCATAGATATCTTCCACATCTAACTCTGACAGGACATGGTAACCTACCTGTTTCAAACCGGCCTCAATTGTACCAGTGCCCAAGAAGAGTGTGGTCTTCAACTACCAACCAGTGGCACTCACATCCACAATAATGAAGTGTTTTGAAAAGTTGGTGTTGAAGCGTATCAGCTCCTGTCTGAGCAGTGACATGGATCAGTTCCACATTTGCCTACTGCAGCAACAGATCTACAGCAGATTCCATCTCATTGGCTCCACACAAAACCCTGGACAGCAAAGATACATACGTCAGGATGCTCTTTATTGACTACAGTTCAGCATTCAACACCATCATTCCCTCAAAATAGATCCATAAACTCTAGGACCTGGACCTCAATACACCACTGTGTAATTGGATTCTGGATTTCCTCACTTCCGGACCCCCAGTTAGTGCAGAAAGGCAAGAACATCTCCTCCACAATGTTCATCAGCACCAGAACACCACAGGGTTGTGCACTTATTCCCCTGCTCTATTCGCTTTAGACCTAGGATTGTGTGGCTCAGTACAAATTTGCCGATGATACCACAGTAGTGGGGTGTATAAAAAAGGGGTGATGAGTCAGCATACAGGAGGGAGATGGTGTACTAACTACAACTTCACATTCAACATCTCCAGAGATGCAAGATCCAGTGATCATTGGAGAGGTGGAGAGGGTGAGAAAATTTAATTCCTGGGAGTCACTATCTCAAAAGGACCTTTCCTGCACCCACCATACTAATGTCATTGTGAAGAAAGCACATCAGCGTCTCTACTGCCTCAGGAGTTTGTGGAGGTTTGGTATTATATCAGAAAGCTTGGCAAACTTTAACACATGTGTAGTGGAAATGTGCTGACTGGCTGCATCACAGCCTGGTATAGGGACAGCAATGTGTCAAATGGAAAGCTCTGCAAAAGGTAGTGGGACACAGCCCAGTACATGACAGGTAAAACTCTTCATACCATTGAGAAAATCTATATGGAATGCTGCCGTTGGAGAGGATCAGCTATCATCAAGGGTTCACACCACCCAGGAGATGCTCTATTCTTGCTGCTGCCATCAGGAAAGAGGTATAGATGCCAAAAGACATACCACCAGGTTCAGGAATAGTTGCTATCCCTCCACCATCTGACTCCTCAACAACAAACTCAATCAGAGACTTATTTAAGGACTCTTACTTGGCACATTGTTTATTACTGAATATTTTTTTCTGGATTCTTGCAGTCATTTTGTTTACATTTCCCTCTTTTGTAAACATTGTTTTCTTGCCTACATTTGCACGACCAATAAGTAGAAATTCCACCTGGCCCACAGGTAAAAGAATCTCAGGGTTGTATGTGATGTCATATATGTACTCTGATAATACATTTTGACTTTTAACTTTGTATGACTTCCAGGTAATGGAGGAGCAGTTCAATCACACTCCTCACTCCAAGAGTTCCTTGCACTGGCTATTAAATTAACTGGACAAGGAAGATGCTCAGAAAACTGAGCAACAGCAATGAACAACAATTTTTTTAAAAATGTTTGCTTCCTGAAAAAATTGGGGATTATGATAGAAAACTTCAAGCTGAACACAAAGATAATTTTAGATTTGCTACATCACATAGGAAGTTGGAGAAACATTAAATTACCGTAACTTTTATTGAATTTAGCATGTCTAATAATACATTGCGTTAGTTCAAACGATCTAAAAATGTTTTGCTGCCTATTTCCATTTGTATTCAGTATCGGATACCTCTCCTGTTGTGTTAGTGTCCAACAATAGTCGGCCAGCATTGATGGATTCTAGATGTCCTGATAATCACTTTTCCATGGTCACCATGTTCGTCACTGACTGTACAAAGATCAGCAGGGAAAAAGTCCAAGTGCGAATGCAGAAAATGAATTTTCAATGACATATTGCACTTCATGATTTTTGTATGCTTGAAGTAGAAGTAGACTGACTTATGACAGAAAAATCAGAAAAATAAGTCATATCTAAAATAAAATGTGTGATAGGAAATTTTTAAGGCAATTTTCATGATCTGCAGTCCAAAATCTATAAAATACACCAAAAGTGTTCAGGAAGCAAATTTTTTGCTGCTCAGAGTAATCTGCCAACCAATGAACACCCCTGACAGACAGCTACTTACACTGATCACCTATCAATGACCCGTCTCTTCGACCTGTTAGAATAACGGCCAACAGGCAAAACACACTGGCTGGCAGAAGAGCCTGCTTACATCTCAGTAACTTCAGCAAAAGGCTCTGATATTTCAAAACCCAGGCATGGCGCTGACTGCGACAGGAGCTTGTCCTCAAGCAACCTCTCTATGGTGGATATCCCTTCCACAGACCCCTGTCCAACTCCTCCTCCTCCCAACCTGTTCTCAATATACTAGCTATATCCCCTTTGCACTCTTAGACTTGATGTAGGGTTTGTTACAGAGTCCAGAGGACCCCAAAACCAGCAGCGATAAATATGCACCACAACACAAAGGGTTACTTCAACAACAGTAGTTTTTAATTATATTTGAACAGAAAAACAGAAATAAACATTAACTTATTACTAACCTACTTAATCCCCCCCTCTAATACTAAGCGCAGGTGTGTGTAATGTGTATTTAAGATTAGAAAAGTTATTTGGATCACAGTCCAATCTCACTTGGTTGCAGGCAATTCTTGTACTATGCACAGAAGTTAGCATTAACAAAGTTCATCAATCTTTGGTGCTTAGCAGGCAAATGGTTACCACTCAGGAGAGTTCTTGTTGGTTTTTTGAGAGAGATTCCTTTTGTTCCAGGACATCCGCACCCGATTCCTTTCCAATCAGTCTTGCTGACGAAATTTGCCCCCTTCAGGGTTCTCCTGATGATCCTCCTTCTTTCAGGTCACCTTTCATACAGCCAGTCTTCTCCTTTGACCAGACAGTCTTCGAAAGGTTTGCCAGCTTTGTCCTTCAGGAACTGATTTCTGTCTCCTTTCTCTCTGTTTCACACCCTCCCTCTCTGAGAGCAAAACTGTTCTGTCTGCTTGCAAAAATCACATGCTCTCCCAGGCAAGCTGTATGTTGATACTTCGTTGCAGAATGCTTTTTGCAAAAGAGCAAAGGTCCTGCAAATATTCTGTGTTTTAAAATGTGTGTGCAAGTTACTCTAGCAATTCCTCCCAAACCATATCTAAATACTCTGTCACAGGTTCCATCATGCAATTTTGACCAGTCTTTCATCCCCACCGATGCTGTTGACCATGAAGTTCCTTCAGATTCCAGTATCTATATGACACCCATATTCCTTCTTCATCGCCTTGTCAACCTGTGCTAACATCTTCAGTGAACTCTGGATGCTCAATATCCCCTGCCCCCAACATTCACTGTGTAGTTCTACCAAAGTACATTATGCCGCACAAAATATCATCTGCCTTTGCTCCTTCTTAGCAATTGATCAAATAATCAGCTATAAAGAAGGTACTCCAACACCTCTACTTTTCAAAGGGACCAAGGAGATTTGGCATGTCATCATGAGCCCTGTGTAAAGTTACATCACAGTTTGGCTCCAACTCAATCCACAAATTTGCTGATGTCACCACAATTGTCCGTATTACAAGAAATGATGAGCCGGAATACAGGGTGGAAGGGTTGCATCACAGCCTGGTTTGGGAATTCATCAGCCCAAGAATGCAGATTGCCAGGGGCAATACAGGCTCTGACCTCCCATCCATTGCAGACATCTCTGTGAGGCCAATCATCAAAAATTACTCCAACCATCCTGATCCCAACCTTTTCTTACTGTTCCCTTCAGGCTGAAGTAATAGAGAAGCCTAAAGTCCAGCAACTGTTGGCTTAAAAACACTTTATTTCCAATAACTAATAGCTCTCCCTTGTTACACTAATCCAATATCACAAAAGGACTATGTGCACTTTTTTTGCACTAGTATAACTATGAGGTTTACTATCTATTTTACTGTATTTATTACCTCTTTTTAATTAAATTATAACATTGTGGTTGTTTTGTTTTACAAAGTACCTTTTGCCTGCAGCACATAAGCATTTAAGTGCAGATATAGATAGATATACTGTACAAAAATAAATCAGGGTGCCCATTCCAAAGGACATGGTCATAGGTTACCATATATTACCACGTCTCTCTCACACACACACACAGTGTTTTTGAATTAAACAGTGTTGCCAAAACAACAGATACAAACCATGTCCTCCTTTGGACTGGCCACGTGCTCTGACTGGTTGTGTCACTGTCTGGTATGAAGGTGCCAATTGCACAGGACAGGAACCGGCTACCAAGGATGTAAACTCAGTCAGTGCCATCATGGACAGCTTTAAGAGGTGTTGCCTCAAGAAAGCAGCCTCTATCATCAAAGACTCTCACCACCCAGTCCATGCCCTTCTCTCACTGCAGGAAGAAGGGGCAGGAGCCTGAAGACATGCACTCAAAGTTATGAAAACACTTTCTTCCCCTCCACCATCAGATTTCTGAATGGACAATGAACCTATGGACACCACCTCACTTTTTCTCTCTTTTGAAATATTTTTTTTAAATCTTATATTTACAGAATTGTAATTTATAGTGATTTTGGACTTTGTTCTGCACAATTCTACTACCACAAAACAACAAATTTGTGACACATGTTCAAGACAATAAACTTGATTCTGATTAACTCATTCCCATCATTATCAACAATATACAACAACCTAAGACTATTTTGCTCACTGTCATTCCCAGTCATCTCCACCCTGCAAACACATTTCTGAAACGGCCACTAAATCAAACCTCTTCACGATTTGTGCTACAAACTCATTGACCTCATTTTGAATACGACAGATACTCAGATAGAATGCCCTCACACTCATTGACTTTTTACAATCGAATTGCAAGATGGTCCCTTTTGCCTCTTGCATTTGATTTTTAAATTTTTTTAAAATTTAAATTTAGACATAGAACATAGCAACAGGCCCTTTTGGTCCATGAGCCTGTGCCGTCCGATTACACCCAATTGACCTAAACCCCCATTACATTTCGAACAGTGGGAGGAAACCCACGCAGACATGGGGAGAACATCCTTACAGTCAGTGTGGAATCTGAACCCTGGTCCCGATTGCTAGCACTGCGCCAACCGCTCCAACAGTTTGTGCTTTCCACTTTTACTTTTCCCTTTTTCAACTTGATTCTGGCTCTATTTCACTTCCTCTTCTTTCTACATGAACTCCCACCTCCCCTACAAAATTAGTTTAAACCCTCCCCAGAAACATAACCAAACACCTCCCGTCACCCCCATCAAGGACATTAATCCCAGTCCTGCCTAGGTAAAGACCGTCTGGTTTGTACTGATCCCACCTCCACCAAAATTGGTTCCAATCCCCCAGCAATCTGAATATATCCCTCCTGTACCATTGCTTAAGCCACCATATTCAAGGGCAGTTTCTCTCCTGCTATTATTAGTCTTGAATGAACCTCCCAGTGGTTCAAGACAATGGGTTCCACTGTTTAACTGGATTTTCCCTTCAACACTATACCATGCACATTTGAGTAATTCTATGCTTTTATTCTTTCACTACCTGCTCTGCTATGTCCATGTTGACTTGCCTGGATAACATGCAAAGTTTTCACTATATCTCATTCCATGTGACAAACAATTCAATTCATCTAATCCTTACTGACTAAAAAATAGGTCATTTGTCCCACATTTCTGGACAGGATGGTGTCAACATTTGTTCAATGAGACACACAGGAGACTGTTGACACTGGAATATGAAGCCAAACACAATCTACTGGAGGAACTCAGCGAGTAGAGCAGCATCAGTGGAAAAGAGAGAATGGACGATATTTCAAGCCAAAATCCTTCATTAAGTCTTATAGACTTGATGAATTTGACCATTCTTCCCCCTCCCCCACTGATGCTCCTTGATTCACTGAGTTCCTCCAGCAAATTGCTTTACAGTTTGAGCATTTCCAGGCTTTGAATAGAGTACCGAAGGAGAGAAGTCACACTGAACTACTTTCATAAAAGACTGGCCTGGTCTCAGGTGGAGGTCTGTGCTGTTTGGAAAGCCCCATTGTAGGAAGTGTGTATGGAGGAGGTCTATGTGAATGGCTCTTAGGCTGAGGGATGAGGTTATGATAATAGAATGGAGTAGAAGGAAATGTATTCTCTGAAGCAGAGAAGCCCAAGAGAAGTTTCAGTGGAAGGATACAAAACCATGAGGGGCTGGCACAGTGGGAGGCTGTTCCTGGATTAGTCGAGGGGAGGAGGTCATAAAATAAAGAGCAGGAGAATGAAGATTAACGTGAACAAAAACTTTTATACACAGCATATGTGGACTCTGGAACACTGCGTGGGGCAATTTCTATTGTGGCCTCTCAATGGGGACACGGAAAACCTACTGTAGAGAGGAACCCTGCAAGGCTTTGAAGAAGTGGTTGTGGACGGTGCTAGAAAGTTGATCTGGCAAAAAAGCAAAGGTAAGAACGGCCTTCTTGTGTGTTGCAACCATTCTGTGATATAATTGAATGTTTTCTGATAAACCTGCGTAGTGACTTGGATTAATCTGCTACCGTAAAGACGCAAGGTAGCACTGGTTCTCTTTATATTCTGCATTTGGCCATTTTGTGTCCTTGCCTGCACATCCCTTTTCATTCAAGGTACCTCAAATGTTCTTATTATGCAGGACTTTGTCAAATAAATTCTGAAAGGTTACTTTATCAACATCAACAACACCAGCCAGCAATTCTTCCCAATACGTTAACAGGTGCAGACCTGGAAGAGCAGGGAGTGAAGGCACAGCACTCCTCCACAGGGTTCTACCACCTGGTGATTCACCAACACCCCCAGATAGGTTTAAAAGTCCTGTAGAAGAGTCTGGCTGTGTTTTTTTTTTATAGAACCTACAGAGTTCATTGCCATAGATAGCCCCATGCATGACAGGTTGCAGGTTCCAGGGGAGCAGTGAACCACCACAGGTCAGCAGAGTAGGAGAATACCCCTGCTAAGAAGGAGTAGCCTGGAATAGGCCCCTGCAGGGTGGGAGACCACTGCAGCAGACCAGCAAAAGGATCAGTGACCAAAGGACTTGCACCGTCTACAAGCTGCAGGAGTCTGGTGGAATCAAGTATTATGACCCGGATCCATGATGGCAAGCAGGGCTCTTAAAGAACCTTGGATGCTGACAGCTTCCTGACTTTGGGACTTAGAAACAGGGGCAAAGGAAATGGCTTGGATACCCGGAGCTCAGGTTCATTGCTGGACCAGCCAGAGGCCGTGCTGCCTTGGAGATTACAGGAGCACAGGAGGCAGCAACATCAGAGGAGGTGGTGGGATCACCGGACACTCCATGTCTCTCAGGGGACCCTCTTTTGTTTCTCATTCTCGTCTTGATAGTGACCCTGGATTAGTGGTGCCTCTGTGTGGCTTTACAGGACAAACAAAGGACAATAAATCATAACAAGAGAATCTTGAATATTTAAGCAATTATAAAAGTAAATCACTTTGTGAAATCTAAATAAATAATGCAGAGACACTACAATATTCTGGTCGCCCAACGTCGGGAAGGATGTCATTAAGATGGAAAGGATGCAGAAAAGATTCACAAGGATGCTACTGGGACCAGAGGGCTAGAACTGTCTTCCTGGAGTGTCAGAAGGTGAGGCTGACCTTATAGAGGTTTATAAAATCAGGATTAGGTGAATGGTCACTGTCTTTTTCCCAGGGTAGGGAATCTAAAACTAGAGGGCATAGATTAATGGTGAGAGGGCAAAGATTTAAAAGTGATTGGAGGGGCAACTTATTCACACAGAGGGTGGTGGATATGCAGATTGAGCTGACAGAGGAAGCGGTAGAGGCAGAGACCGTTACAACATTTAAAAGACAGTTGGACAGCTACATGGAGAGGAAAGTTTTCCAGAGGTATGAGCTAAATGCAGGCAAAACAGGACTAGCTTAGCAAGACCATGGTGGAGTTGGCCAGGAGACTTATCTCCATGATTATTACACGCACCTTCTCTTCTTCACACCTCTGCCTCCTCTTCTCCTCCACAGCCACCCGACGCCGCTCCTCGCGCTGGCGCTGTTCTTCCAACTTCCTCCACCGCTGCTCCATCTGCCTCTCATAGAGCAGGCGCGCCCTTCTCTCCTTCTGCAGGATCTGCTGCTCCCTCACAGCTGGCAGGAGACACCAGAGTCAGGGCCAGGAGCACAACACCACAGCCAACAGCAGAGCAACCGACAGCAGAGTCCGCAAAGCAATCCTTCAGTTACTGCTGGAAACCAATCGTTGAGGACTGAAACATGCGAAGGATCGAAAAAGGATGCAGAGTATTAAAGCCATAATCCCTGAGGCAGACCAGTGAGTGTTCTGCAGGGCAGCACAGGAGATGCTCACTGCCAGGGCAGTGCACAGTGAGGGACAGGGAGTGATACTTTGAAGACAAGCTTTCCAAGCACTTTCTTCATCACCCTATCCACCTGCTTCATCATTTCCTCAAATCTCTGCCAGCAACCTTAGTCTCGATGGTCAACATCACTACCCAGGACCTTCTGGTCACCATCCAAGCCCTGGCCTGATTTAACCAACTCAAGTGCAATGCTTCACACTAGACTGAGTTAAATCCCATCTGTCATTCCTTGGGCCACTTTCCAGATCTGTTGCAATTTCAGATAACCTATTTCACTGTCCACTATATCACCAACATTGGTATCCACTGCAAAACTCACTAACCCTGCTAACAATTTGTCATCTAATCAGTGGACCCAGCACAGATTCTTGTGACACAGTAGTGGTCACAGGCCTCCAACCTCAGTAACAACCCTCTACCTCTATCTCCCACCATCAAAGCCCCATTCAATTTGACCTTCCGGTCTTGAATGCTTCTAGAGCTGATGGGTGGCTGGCATTGCAGTGGAAATAACAATGCATTTAGTTGGTCCGGGAGGGGGTGGTCATCACATGAATGTGCTGGGGCTTCTGCAGGGGCTTTTACCTGTTGCAGCATCACTGGGCGCTCTCCAGATTTGGGAAGCTGAACACACTTACAGTCCCTTGGCTTTTTCTCACTCAGTGGTCTAGACCTCCCAGTGTTGTGCATAAGCTGGGATGCAACCTTCCCAAACATTGAGAACCAAACAGACTCACCCAGAGACCTGTCTCGCTCCTCTCGCCTTTCCTTGGCCAATTTTTGACGATCATCTCTCTTTGCCTGGTGGACATCTAAAATCACAAAGACTAGTCAAAGCTCTGCCAACAGGAGCAGTGGGTGAGCAGTAACAGTGAAGTTCAGATCCCATTCCTCCACAGTCCATTGTATTACTCGGTGCTTTCAAATTGCAGCACCCGGGTAGCCTTCCTGGGACCCGAGTGCGATTACTGGTCATGGGTGCAGGATGCATCTTTCAAATCGCAGCCAGACCTACCTGTTAAATTGTCAGCTTGGTGATTTAAGGGGGATCCTGTCCCCGCGATGACATGTTGAGTGATTTAAGGGGGATCCTGTCCCCGTGATGACATGTTGAGTGATGCGTCACGCACTCACAGGAACTATTGGCTGTCAGTCTCCCCACCCTCAACACACTGGCTGTCAGTACCCCTCCCCCTGTCAGTCGCCATCCCTCCACCATCAGTCGCCACCACCCCAAATCAAGCGATGAGCCATTGCCACGAATGCGGGGGGGGGGGGGGGGGGGGTGGGAGTGGTTGCTGCTGTGATGTGCTGCTCCGGTTTGCGGTGACGCAGGAGTGCAGGGACAATGGTCATCTTCCTTACCCTTAATCTCCCAGGCCACTGGAACCGCTCAGGGGGATTATGGGTAAGGAAGATGGCCATTGCTCCCGCACTCCTGCTTTGTGCCGTCACCACGAACTAAGCAATGTTGGCAGCATCAGCACATCATGGCCCCCCACTCTCCCCCTGACAACAGCAGTGACCACTCACTCCCCCAATCATGGCCCCCCACTCTCCCCCTGACAACAGCAGTGACCACTCACTCCCCCAATCATGGCCCCCCCACTCTCCCCCTGACAACAGCAGTGACCACTCACTCCCCCAATCATGGCCCCCCACTCTCCCCCTGACAACAGCAGTGACCACTCACTCCCCCAATCATGGCCCCCCACTCTCCCCCTGACAACAGCAGTGACCACTCACTCCCCCAATCATGGCCCCCCACTCTCCCCCTGACAACAGCAGTGACCACTCACTCCCCCAATCATGGCCCCCCACTCTCCCCCTGACAACAGCAGTGACCACTCACTCCCCCAATCATGGCCCCCCACTCTCTCCCCAATTGCGTCCCCCCCACTCTCCCCTAGATCACAGCAGCTTTCTCTCTCCCTCACACCGATCATGGCAGCGACCTCTCCATTCCCCCCCCCCCCCCCACCACACTGATCGCAGCAGCGACCTCTCTTTCCCTGATCTTGGCAGTGGCACTTCAGCCAGGGATTTCCCTGTGACGCAAGCGCTGATGTCACCAGAGTAACTGGATCAGCTATTTCCCCTTTCAAACCACCCGAGCAGGATGCCCGGGTAAGTTTAACTGGGTTCCCTGACCCCCCCCTGAGGTAGGTCAGGAACCTGGTTGGGTTCTGATCAGGTTGACCTAATTGGACCCTTTCAAATCGCCATGTAACTGGGTCTCTAACCATGCAAGTTGGCCGGTTATCCCCATTTTACATGGCATTTTGAAAGGGCCTACTGAGTAAGCACAATCTGGAAATAGCACTGAATGCTCAATGATGTGATAGGTGAGGTCAATGATCTTCGCCTTACTTCTGTCTCTCTTTCTACAGGGCACTCATTCCCCACCTCAGAAACACCCTCTGCCTCTCAGAGTCAGTTTCCAGTTTGGACCCTCTTGTCTTCTTTCAACCCTTTCACCAGTAAATGCTTTGAACACAGAAAAGCAGAGTACTGGGACAGATCCTTCAGCTCACAATGTCTTGCTGAACAGTATGAGAACAGTACAGCACTGGGACAGGCCCTGCAACATCCATGATGCCAAATTAATTCCCTTCTGCTTTCTCATGATCCATTGCCTGCTAATGTCTGGACACATGTGCCTCTCTGAAAGGCTCTTAAATGCTACCCATTGTACTGGATTAGAGAGTATTTTCGAACTTGCTGCTTTCTCTCACTTTATCTTTGGCTCTTTTATTTCCAGTTTTACCTACTCGCTGAGCTTCCAGCAATCAGCTCAGTCCATAAGTGTTAACTTTCTGGCCTCAGACGTGTGCTTTAGTTCTCCTGCTCTTCTAGCTCATACTTGGACCTGCTGCCTTTCATTCCCTTCCCTGCTCCCAGTACGTGAACTGGAGTCCCCATTATTCCCATTTTCCTGAACCAGCTCTACACTCCCGTTTGCCGAGTTCATTCCTCTCCCCTTCTGCCCATCACCCACATACTGGTTCACCTTTCCTATCCCCTCCCCCCACTGGCTCCATCTGGCTGGCCATCATCCCGCCCATCACCCAGCAACCTTTACCTTTACCCTCCCCCGCCCAATTCCATCTGCTAACCTGCCTCTCCTCCACTCCCCCTTTTTCCACATATCACCAACCAACACTGTTGTTGTTGTTGTGTATCCTGGGGTTGTGTTTCTCAATCTTGACATTCCATGTACAAGTCAAGACTGCAATGGTACTCTCCACTTGCGTGGACACATCAGCTCAGGGCATGCAAAAGACTCTCCGAGCCATCAAAGACCAGTAACCAGCACCCATTACCACCCCATTCATTCCTTCTTCCAACACATAATGGGCAATCTCCAAAACGCACTGCAGCTACGTCCAAGATATTCCCACATCTTCCAGACCTTAACCACCAAGGACCAGGGAAGCAGGTGCCAGGGACAACCTGCAGAATCCCCCCTCCAGATTACACACCCTACAAATAAGTGGTAGGGTCTTCATCACCTGGGTCATGACCCTCCCTCACCAACAACAGGATGGGACCCCTTGTTTTGACAGGCAGCCATGGTTAGAGAAGGAGCTTGCCACTACATTCTCAAGGACAATTATGGATAGGCAATAAAAACAAACAGGACTCAAACCCAGCAGAAGTATAAAAAAACCATTGCAACTCAACCTCAAAAGTTTTTCACTCATTGTAGACAGGGGGTGGATCATGGGGCTCATCTGCCGATGAGAAAGAGAAGCCTGGGAAAGGACCTACAGGGTAGGGGATAGCCGCAAGGAGGGTAGGGGATAGCCGCAAGGAGGGTAGGGGATAGCCGCAAGGAGGGTAGGGGATAGCCGCAAGGAGGGTAGGGGATAGCCGCAAGGAGGGTAGGGGATAGCCGCAAGGAGGGTAGGGGATAGCCGCAAGGAGGGTAGGGGATAGCCGCAAGGAGGGTAGGGGATAGCCGCAAGGAGGGTAGGGGATAGCCGCAAGGAGGGTAGGGGATAGCCGCAAGGAGGGTAGGGGATAGCCGCAAGGAGGGTAGGGGATAGCCGCAAGGAGGGTAGGGGATAGCCGCAAGGAGGGTAGGGGATAGCCGCAAGGAGGGTAGGGGATAGCCGCAAGGAGGGTAGGGGATAGCCGCAAGGAGGGTAGGGGATAGCCGCAAGGAGGGTAGGGGATAGCCGCAAGGAGGGTAGGGGATAGCCGCAAGGAGGGTAGGGGATAGCCGCAAGGAGGGTAGGGGATAGCCGCAAGGAGGGTAGGGGATAGCCGCAAGGAGGGTAGGGGATAGCCGCAAGGAGGGTAGGGGATAGCCGCAAGGAGGGTAGGGGATAGCCGCAAGGAGGGTAGGGGATAGCCGCAAGGAGGGTAGGGGATAGCCGCAAGGAGGGTAGGGGATAGCCGCAAGGAGGGTAGGGGATAGCCGCAAGGAGGGTAGGGGATAGCCGCAAGGAGGGTAGGGGATAGCCGCAAGGAGGGTAGGGGATAGCCGCAAGGAGGGTAGGGGATAGCCGCAAGGGGTGCAGTGTTCAAAGGACTCCACCCCAGGCAGCGGGGTGCTGGGGAATGGCTCATGGGAACCAAGTATCAGGGCCAGGATCCGTGGGAGTGCCAATGACAAGCAGGGCTCCCAAAGGCCTCACGTGCTGACTGCTTGCTGATCGAATCAGGGGATGTGGAGGGTATTCTGGATGTCCAGAGCTTGAGTTCACCGCGGGACTGGACACAGCATCAGAGAAGATGGCAGAGTCCACGGACTCTCGATGTCTCCAAAGGTTGCTTCTTTTTCTCTTCTTGGAAGGGGTGCTGGACTAGTGGAGCCTCTTTGTGAGCCCATACTGGGCAAGCTAAAAAGTCAAAGTCTTCCAGCTTGGAAACTCCAGCAAGGCTCAGTTTGTCCACACTGAATAATGTGCCCGCAGTTGTCCCATGCCCCTCCAATCCCCTCCCATCCATGGAGTTAGTTATCCAAGAGGTTCTTACAGGAAGCTGGGGTACTTCCCTGCACCACTTTGTCTGGCAGCTGCTTCCCTGAGTGAAGAACATGACAATAAATGGAATACTGAAATATACCCTCTTCCCTCCAACATCACGGGGAGGTGGCAGTCACTGGACATCGGAGGCAAGAAAAATGGTGAGTGTGAGAGGGAAGGATGGATGGTGGAATGGGATTCCATGGGTGGGCACACATCGCAGCCCCGGGACCGACCACCCAACTCTCTCCCTGCAGCCGCGATGACCCTGAACGCGTGTCCGTCCGTGTGCTGAACGTCCTTACTGTAACGAGCGGGGGTTGGGGGGAGCGCGGCCGCTCTGCTTACCTGAGCGTCGGGGGGATGCTGGCAGCACCTCCGCCATCTTCACACAAGCGCCGTGTAAGTGCCGCAGCCTCCGGAGGTGAGGACCCTCCTCCTTCCCGCGCCCGCTGCGCCGCGCTCGGCCCTGGGAGCAACTCGCCCCCTGCCCCCCCCCCTGCGTTCCCGGCCGGCGCGCCCCCACACCAGTGCAGACCGAGGCCACGAGCAGTGTGAGCCCCTCATGCGCGGACGCGCGCTCTGACAGTCCCGGGCCACTTGCACAGACAGTCCCTCTGGGCAGCCTCCGGCCACGTGCAGCGCGCGCACGCAGCCCCCCCCCACCCCCGGGCCACGAGCTGCGCGCGTGCACATCTCAGGGGTGCACACCTGAGGCTGCCCAAATTGTTTTTTTACTTTTCAAAATTAAACCTTATTCACAATATTAAAAAAAACATAAAAATATCTACAAAGGAAAATAGGGCAAATACGCTCATTGGACTCAGTTCCACTTACCTGCCTGTTCCACATCACCCTTAAGTCTATCAACGTACCTCCACCCCCTAAAATGAGAAGAAGACAAAATGACTTGATTCAGTGTGTAAAAGTAGATGACACATTTTCCTTGTTTATTTTTCATTGTGTGAAGACATTGTTTTATGGTTTTATTGTACTGTATATGTTGAATATTTATTGGTTTTGGAGGGGGGAGGGAGGGGAGGGGGGGAAAAAGGGAGAAAATGCCACTGTGTATATTTAATGAGAAACATTTGTATAAATTTTGGTTGATATGTTTCACAGTGGGAAAAATAAAAAAATATTTAAAAAAAAGTCTATCAACATACACCCACTGAGGCAGCCTCAACTGCATTGGGCAGAGAAATCCACAGATGGAGAAAGAATGGATTGGAGAGCAGACAAGCAGGATAAGTTAAAGTTCAATTTTTTTAAAAACTCACGGAGGCATGGAACAAATATTTAGGTATCTGTCTTCACAGGAGAAGAGTCTATCAAACTAGATAGGGAACTATCAAATCAAAGTACTGGTCTTAAAGTAATTCGTGGAGAAATTATGCAGCCAAAAATCAGGTAAGCCCCTGACACATCCCAGGATTTTAAAAAAGGTAGCAGGAGAGATATCAAGAGAGATGGCAGAAAATTTAAAGAGGGAGAGAAAAATGATAGTGAAGTATTTCCAGGTTAGCCTGACGTTAGCTGTCAGCAAAATACCTGTGACCTAGGGCGCCTGGAAAACCACCTGGGGGAGGATCACACTGTGCGATGAAGGAGTTATTCAAGTTCAAACTTAAGTTCAGGAATATTGTCAGGTTATACCTCATACAGTTTGTTCTATGATCATTCCAGCAAGTCAGCTCTAACATGAATGCAGCCATACAAAGTAGAAGAGCAAGAGCACATTACAGTGTGTGATTTTACAGTGGAAGATCCATTAATACATTGCAAGGCCAGATTGATCACGATTGTGAGGACTGTTCAAGAGCCCGAAATAAAACAGAACCCAAAATACTCTGCAGGTCAGGCACCATCTGTTCAGGGAGAAGCAGGATTAATATTCTGGACAATGCCACTTCACCTGAAATGGGAGGAGTTAGAGATAAAAAGAGGTCAAGTGTGTGGTAGGTAGGAGGAGAGTGTGAGTTACAAAACAAGGGGAAAGAGGGGGAACAGGAGAGGAAGGAAAGGGCTGCTTTGGGGGACACGTACATGGGAGAGGTAGAACCATCATCCCTATCTAGTAACAGAAGAGGCTTGAAATAAGGGAGGTGCACACACTGATTATCTTAAATCCAACTCTTGAATGGACTTCTCATTGGTAAAATGATGTTACCCTTGCACTACTTTAATGGAACCTTTTCTCTGTAATACTTGAACACACATAGCCATGTACTGTGTGAATAAAAATGGCAGGATTCTGAATTTGTAGGGAGGGGCACATCATCAGGACAGTAATCAAGAAACTGGGAGAATGGAATGGTGTTCTCAGAGGAATCAGTGTGGGAGAGGTGATGTCAAAGAGGGTGTGGTTGACCAGGAGCTGGTGGGGAATAGTGGTTGCTTGCCTGAGAGAGAAATAGAGAAATTCAGGAAGGGGAGATTTCAAGATGAGCAAAGATGGCATGGTGATACAATGGGTAGAGGCCCTGCATCACAGCACCAAAGACCCTGATTCAATTCTGACCTCCGATGCTGTCTGTATGGAGTTTCCACATTCTCCCTCTGACCCCAATGGGTTTCTTGCACATTCTCCAGTTTCCTCTCACATTCCAAAGTAAGTGAGTGGCTGATCTGGGAGGGAGCCCATGTGATGTTTGGAGAATAAAATTAAACAGGTGAACACAACTTCTGGAGGACTCAACAGGTTGAGCTGCAACAGTGGGAAGAAAAGAATGGTCAATGTTTCAGATCAGAACTCTTCATTAAGACGGTGTGGGATAAGGCCCCATGTGGGACTGGTGAACCAGGAAGAGGTGAAAGGTGATGGTCAGAGATAGAGGAGTGGCAGATACCAGACAAAGGACAGTGTCCTGGCCCAGACACTTCAGCTGCTTTATCAATGACCTTCCTTCAGTCAGAAGGTCAGAAGTAAGGACACTCACCAGTGACTCCTCCGATGACAAAGCTGTCCACATCCAAATGCAACAAGACCTGTACAATACCCAGACCTGAAGAAAAGGTGCCAAGTGACATTCATGTCACACAAATGCCACCCCGCTCCCTCCATGACCCCGTCAAGAAAAAATTGAGCTTTCACCTCCTGACATTCACTGACATTGCAAGCGGGGCAGCTCGGTTAACATAGCGGTTAGCACAATGCCTTTACAGCACCAGCGATCAGGACAGGAGTTTGAATCCCATGCTGTCTGTATGTTCTCTCTGTGTCTGTGTGGTTTTCCCCAGGTCCTTCGGTTTCCTCCCACCATTCAAAATGTACTGGGGGCACAGGTTAATTGAGTGTAAATTGGGAGGCATGAACTCGTGGGTCAAAATGGCCTTTTACTGTGCTGTATGTCTACATTTAAATTTAAATGTAAAATTTAAAAAAATTATTGAATCCCCACTGTCAATATCCTGGAAGTTACCACTGACCAGAGACTATGTATACAATGGGCTACAAGAGCAAGTCAGGAATCCACTGCCTCACTCCCCAAAGCTTGCCTACCATCCACAAGGCTCAAGTCAGGCGTGTGATGGTACTCTCTCCACTTGCTTGGATGAGTTCAGCTTCAACATCCAAGAAGCTTGACACCATCCAGGACCAATGTTCCCTCTAATTTTTAGTAGTCAATTTGCACAAAAATCTCATGTGGTGCAATTCTTTTTCCTGTGGCAAAAGCATGTGCGCACTGAATGTTTGTTTGAAACTGTTTCAAGATCATTTTGGCACAGTCTATCGCTCATAGCTAATAAAACTGTATAGGCATGTTTTAATATACTACAAGTATGATTAACTACTTATTTAACCCACTAACTAGTTAACAGAAACAGTTAGCTAAGAGATTATTTTCAATAAGTATAATTATTAATTACTGTACAACATTATTTTAGGTAACAAACCTTTTGTGCCACATTCATTTCCTTTGAGCACTGGGTGCAAAATGTGTGTGTGTGTGTGGTGTGTGTGTGTGTGTGTGTGTGTGTGTGTGTGTGTGTGTGTGTGTGTGTGTGTGTGTGTGTGTGTGTGTGTGTGTGTGTGTGTGTGTGCAGACGCGCACAGCTTAGAGGGAACAGTGTCCAGGACACAGCACCCACTTGTTAGGCACCACATCCACAACCATTCACTCACTCCACCACTCTCACTCTGTAGCAGCAGTTTGTACCATCTACAGGAGGCACCGCAACAACTCACCAAGGCACCTTAGACAGCACCTTCCAAACCCACCACTTTGACCAACGAGAAGGACAAGAGCCACAAAAGCATGGGATCCCTACTACCTGGAAACAAGCCACACACCATTCTAAACTGGGAAATGCTTCACTGTCACTGGGTCAAAATCCTGGAACTCCCTCCCCGAACGCATTGTGGGTGCACCCACTCCTTAAACGCTGCAGCAGTTCAAGGTCAGATCATCTTCAAGGACAATGAGCGGTGGACCATTAAATGCTAGGTCAGCCTGTGAAGCCCACACAGGAATGAATCGAAACACAAGCACATTAGCTGTACCAACAATGTTAGGGGCACTCTTGTCCTTCTCTCCCATATCTCATTGTTGATCTTTTGAGATCACCATTGGACTTGTGTTACTTCTTGCACCAGTTTCTGTTTAAAATGATCCCCAACAATTTTTGCTCTGCCTGTCAATCTTTACCAGCATTGGAAGACACACAACAGGGACTCTAACTGGGCTGAGCTCTCCATAGGTGGGCAATGCTTGATTAGAGAGCGAGCTGCAGTTTTTTTTGGGGGGAGGCAGGTTTCCAGCAAGTCTCTATTCAGTTTTTAATCCCCCTTGCTATGACATGGTTCCAGGAACTGAATGCCGCCTCATGGAAACGGCTTTGAAAATAGAATATGTCATGTAGCAAAAGGACTTCTGTGCAGATCCACCCAAGGAAACACAATCAGTCCCTAAAATGCCAGAGCACTTAGTGTTTCAATGACGCCGTGCATTGTAATTCTAACTTTGTAATAGAAGAACAGGATCTGTTTAACATTTGAAAAACAATCTGGAGAGAGTTAGTTGCCTGGGATTATACTCATTGAAATTTAAACAAACAAGAGAGATCTTATAGAAACATATAAAATTGTGAAAGGAGTGGATAGATAAGATAGAGGCAGGAAAGTTGATTCCACTGGTAGGTGAGACTAGAACTAGGGGACATAAGGCCCTTTCAAGCAAGGAAAATGCCCGACTGTAAAGGTGGAGGTTCTCTGCCCTTACGCCAAGAGACTTAACTTTCTGAAGGTGCCTTGGCCGATTCCAAGGCACCGAATCTAACCTTTCTCAGGGAAGGATAATCAGCAGAGCTCTGCACTCTGCTGCCTGGTTTGAATATACAGCCACTGCAAGTGGCTTGTTAGGAGCAGGTTGACCCATCTCCCCACTCACCCCTCTCCCTCCATAACCCCGTCAAAGTAAGGGTGGTGGGCGGGAGCCGTCAGAGGGCGAATGGTGCGGACTGTGACGAGCTGCTATGGCCTTTGGGGCCTCTCTCTGCAGCTCAAAACGTGGCAGAACAATGGCTGTCTTCCCTACCCATAATCCCCCACGCAGATGGAACTGTCTGGGATACTAGAGAGGCTGCCTCTGGAGGACTATTTGCAGTTCTGATCACATTTGATAAAGGATATACTGGCTTTGGAGACAGTGCAGAGGAGGTTCATCAGGTTAATTCCAGAGATGAGGGGTTTAGTTATGGGGGGGAGAGTGAATCATCAAGGACCATCCTCGCAGGAATGAGATGAGAAGGGATCTTATAGAAACAGAATTTTCAAAGACTACAAGGAATGAAGAATTATCACTTCCAGATTTTAGATGTTACTGTTGAGCAATTAATATACATAATTTATTTCTGTTATTACATTTGGATAAGTCCGTGAATTACCCCTTCAGGATAGAAATGGAACTGCAGATCTCCAAAACAATTTCTTTTAGGATCCTTTTTATTTTCCTTCTCTCCATTGGCTCATAATCCATTAATGGTTGAGAAAATGGGTTCATTTAGGAAATATTCTGGGCTTTATAGCTTTTCCTTGTCTAGTCCAATTACAGATAACCATCTTTTCCAGCTATCCTTGCTGGGTGCAGCTTTCAAGGAATGGCATAGATTAGGCATCCAGATTTTTAACTATCTCTTTATATGAGATAATTTTGCCTCATTTGAATTATTATCAGCCAAATTTAAACTTTCTATCAGACAACTTTTTAGATATTTACAAATTAGACATTTTGTTCAATATAAAGTTTCTGATTTCCTGCGAATTTCAAATACTAATATTCTTCATCTATTTTTAACTTATGGTTTTATTTTCATGGTGGATTGATATCATGTATTTATAATAATTTATTGGATTTAAAATCAGGCTCCATGGCTGAGATCAAGAGTGATTGGAAACAAGATTTGAACATAACATTTTCAGATGAAGATTGGTATTCTACTCTCATAGTTTGATAAATGATTCTTCATTTTGTTCAAGGCATTGCTTAATACAATTTAAGGTGGTACACAGAACTCATATGTCCAAACTTAATTATCTCATTTTTTATGCAGATATTGATCTACAATGTGAGAAACGTAACATTTTTGAAGCTTCTCTAATCTATAAATTCTGGAATGCCCAAAATTTAGAGAGATTCTGTGAAGACATTTTCCAAACTTTATCAAAGATTCTTAAGATGAATTTAGAACTTCATCCATTAATTGCTCTGTTTGTTTTTTTTTCTTGTGACCCAGATAAACCTATCTCTGCATCTCAGGAAAAAGTTTTAGCTTTTACCACGTTGATAGCCAGACGAGCAATCTTACTGAAATGGAAAGATGATTCATCCCTTACTCATACACAATGGTTATATGATATAACATCCAATTTAAGTTTGAAGAAAATTAGATATAATAGTAAAGACAGAAAATTTCAATTTATAAAGTTGTGGGGTCCATTCTTAGAATTTTATTATAATTGGAAGAATTAAGAATTATCATGTGCTCTGGAGATTCACTGCCCGATGTCTGGGGTCACCATTGGATCCACATTTTCATTTTTATTTATTATGTAAGGTAACCTTGATTAAAGGGAGGGGTAGACTAGATGTAATTTTTAGTTTTTTTTTCTTCGGCAAATGGGTTTAACATGGTTTTACAAAACAATTCAAACGATTGTTTCTTATGTTTAGTTTCATCTATTTTTGGGTGTTTACATGTATACAAATGATTTGTTAAGAGCTTCCTTTTCTAACACTCTGCATGTAAGCTTATATGTTAAACTCAATAAAAATATTTTAAAAGAAAAGAAACAAAATTATGGAACATATAGACAAGACTGAGGCAGTAAAACTGTTTCCATTGGTAAGTGAAACTAGAACTAGGAGATATGGCCTCCTAGGAGATTTGGGGGAGTACATTTAAGACAAATGAGGAGGAAAAGCTTTTCCCAAAGAGTAATGAATCTGTGGAATTCTCTGCCCAAGGAATTAATAGAGGCTGCCTCATTAAATGTATTTAAGGGAGGGCTGGATAGATTCTTGCACAGTTATTGAATTAACGGTTAAGGGGAACGGATGGGCAAGTGGTGTTGAGTCAATGGCCAGATTAGCTCTGATTTTATTTAAATGGTGGAGAAGGCTTGATGGGCCAAATGTCCTCCTCCTGTTCATTTGTTCTCTCTTTTAGATGCACAGGATCATGGGTTGTTATGGTCTGTGACCAGTCACACAGACAGCTCCCATGATAAGATGTTGGCATGCTGAAACATAGATAGTGTTGTAAACACTCAGCAAACCAGGCTTGATTAATGGAATGAGAAGCAGTTAACGTTTCAGTTCAGGACTCGGTCAAGGTGATATGGAGAAGTTAGTTTTAATGCAGAGGTGAAGGGGAGCAGGCTGGATAAGTTATCTGCCTTGGTTTTGGTGGATTGAACCTGATCTGTGTTGAATGATTAAAGGTCCATAAATACAAGGACACTTCTGGGCAGGGTACAGAAGAAGGTTACCAGGATTTTGCCTGGATAAGAGGGTATGAGCTGTGGCAAGAGGTTGGGCAAACTTGGGTTGTTTTCTCTGAAGTGTTAGAGGCCAAGGGGAGACCTGACAGGTTTATAAAATTATGAGAGGCATTGACAGGGTGGACAATCGGAATATTTTTCCCAGGGTAAAAATATGACACATTTGAGAATGTGTGTTTGAGGCGAGGTGGGGAGGGGGAAGTTTAAAGAAGTGCAGGGCAAATATTTAACGCAGAGAGTAGGTGTCTGGAATGAACTGCCTTGGAGTAGTGCTGGACTGTTCTATGTTCAATCTTCAGTCGATGATAGAAAGGCATTGGGCCACATTTATTTCTGAGGTGGTAAGGAATATAAACCATGTATAAACTAATTGTTATTCAATGAGAGTGAGCTACTATTTCCAAAAATACTCCAGCTGATTACAGTAAGCAGAGAATGCCGACATCACCAGCCAATCCATGCAACTTTGAAGCTGTATTTGAGACACTATATTTAACAAACTAACCAGCATAGAGACCTGCTCCCGGGGGATTGCCTGTGCTCTCCAATATAGTCTCCAAGGCAAGACTCGGCACTCATCCATTGCAATGGAACTGTACAAGGCAGCCATGGTGCTGGGGGGAGTTGGCGACGCGCTGGGCTACAGGAACTCCAGGTGGGAGAGCTGTCCCTCAGGTGTGACCATTCTGTCTGAACTGAAAGCTCTGGGTGGATTGGAAGGGATTACATTATCGGAGGATGGCTGGCCTGTGAGTGATGATACGCTCATGCACATAGTCACTGCACAAGCACTTGTCTCAGGTAAGAATTCCAAGGAAACATTATGTTTCACTGAACTGCCATGTCATCAGGAACCATTGGAATTCTGCGGCCGACGCCTGTCTTATTCATTTGGTTAAGCACCTTCTCCCTCTGTGACCAGTGCCAATCCTCCCCATACCAGGTGCTCCGGTTTCCTCCCAAATTCCAGTTAGTCACTGTAAATTGCCAATGTGCTTCGAATTTCAAGGAGGAAGGGATCAGAGGGAGTTGATGGGAATGTGGGGAGAAGAAAGTGGGTTATGGTAGAAAAGACAGAATAAGTGTAAGGATGGAACACAGCACAATGCGGACCCTTCAACCACTCCCCTAATTTTCCTGTTAACTTATTCTTATTGCTTTCTCATCAATTCTATCATCTATTTACGCCAGGAGGGAATTTTCCACAAACCAATTAACCCACCGTCCCACATGTCTTGGGGATGTGGGAGGAAACTGGAGCTCCTGTGCAGTGGGCAGGCTGGGGGGAGGAGTGGGGGAGGGTTGATAGGGGAAATAGAATGTGCAAAACTCCACACAGACAGCTCTCAAGATCGGGATTGAACCCAGATCTCTGGCATTGTGAGGCAATGGCTTTACCCAATGTGCCACTGTGAGAAAGGCAGGTTCTGCCAGCCTTCATGGCATTCTTGAGGGAGGGTGAGCAGCCAGAAGTAGTGGTCTAATGGTGAGGCTAGGAAGTGTGATGAAGTCCTGCAAAGAGAGTTCAGGGAATTAGGTGCCAAGTTGAAGGACAGGACCTCCAGGGTAATGATCTCAGGATTGCTACGTATGCCACGTGGTAGGGAGGTTAGAAATAAGAGGATAATGCCGCCTAACATGTGACTAAAGAGATGGTGCAGGAGGGAGGGCTTCAGATTTCTGGACCATTGGCCTCTCTTCCAGAGGAGGTGGGACCTGTTCTGCCGGGACGGTTTGCATCTGAACTGAAAGGTGACTAATATTCTTGTGCTGCTCCTGGGTATGGGATCCAGAGTACCAGAGCAGATAGTAGAATGGAGGAGGAAAAAGATGATGTTAAGACCACATATGAAGAAAGAAATCAAAGGGTTGTGTGTGGTGAAAATAATGTTGTACTGTGCATTCATTTCAATGCAAGGAGTATTGTAGGAAAGAAAGATGAGCTTAGAGTGTGGATTGGCATGAGGAACTATGACATTGTGACCATTTGTGGAACTTAGTTGCAGGAGAGGAAGGATTGACAGCTCAAAGCTCTGCTGTTTCAGCTGCAATAGAGAGGGAGGTGTAAAATGGAGATGAGAGCATTGATCGTCAGGGAAAATATCACAGCTGTGCTCAGACAGGACAGACTAATGGGTTCATGAAGCTGAGGAATGGGAAAGGTATGGCCACATTATAGACCATCCAATGATCAGAAAGAATTGGAGAAACAAATCTGCAGAGAGATAATAGACAGATACTGGAAACATAAAGTCATGTTGTAGGTGATTTTAACTTTCCACATATTGACTGGGACTTCCATACTGTAAAAGGGCTGAATGGCTTTGAGTTTTTCAGATCTGTTCTGGAAAGTTTTCTAAATCAATATATCGAGGTACCAACTAGAGAGAGTGCAATTCTGGATCTCTAATTAGGGAATGAGACAGGACAGGCAATGTGTAGGGGAATACTTTGGGTCCAGTGAACATAATGCCAGTAGTTTCAAGATAATTATGGATAGGGATAGGTGTTGGGGCCAAAGATATGTACTTATCTTGTTAGGCGGCAATCCGGGTTCTGTATACTGTGCGCGGCCATCTTGATTCCTCTGCACATGGGCGCGCCTTTGGTTGGCACATGCATGGTGGGTTTGCATTTGGTTGGCGCCTGCGTGGGAGATCGGAGTGTGAATTCTGGATCGTTAGTGCGCATTGAACAATATGGCAGTATAGTCCTGGTAGGGCGAGTGAGGCTTGGATATTTTTTGTTGACTGTTATCACGGAATGTTATTTATAGACCTCACCTAAAAAAATGTTACTGTCGTCAATATTGTTGTTGCAACATTGGAACTGCATTTGTTATCGTTACTAGAGATTGCTTGAAATCTTTGTGTGTTAATAATAAACCATATAAAACTTATTTGAACTTCCTGGTGAGATCATTGAAATGCATCAAAAATAAAGAGCCTCACATAGCTCCAAGTGGCTTTTCTGGCTACAATAGGTCTGGCCCTTCGAGTTGGGATTTTAAATTGGAGAAAGGCCAATTTTGAGGAAATAAGAAAGGATCTAGACCAGTGTGGATTAGATAAGTTTTTTTCTGGCAAGGTTGTGCTCGGTAAGTGGAAGGCTTTCAAGGATGGAATTTTGGGAGAACAGAGTTTGTATGTTCATGTCAGGATAAAAGGCAAAGTTCACAGGCATAAGGAACCTTGGTTTTCAAGGGATATTGGGAATCTGTTGAGGAAGAAGAGAGCGGTGTGCAGTAGGTACAGGCAAGAAGGAGCAAATGGGGCCCTTGAGGAGTACAGCAAATAAAAGAAAAACTTCAGTAAATCAGGAGGGTGAAAATAAGGTTTTGGCAGACAAGGTGAGGGAAAATCCTAAGGGCTGGTAAGGAAGAGCAAAAGAATAGTAAGGATCAAAATTGGTCCTCTTGAAGATCAGAGTGATGAGTGTTAGGTAAAAACATCATGAGCTGGGAATGTAGAAGGAGTCACCCAGTGCTGGGCCGTAACAAGATGCAGTTGTGACCTTGTACTCTCAAGATAAGAGTGGGGATGACAAATTGATGTGCAGGAAACTAGCAGAGAAGGATAGCAACAGTTTATTCATTGGACAATGTCATGGTATGATAATTTACTAAGTACGTATCCTAAGGTATATAAAAAACACCACTTGCTGATAACGGCAGAATGCGCCTTCTCCAACTAACACTGTTAGTTGCAAGTGTTACAATCCGGCAATAAAGAACAAAGAACCTTGATTTCGACTCAATCTGGTGTTTGACTCACTCATTCATGAACAAAGCAGACCTAACATGAGCAACGTAAGGAACCAGACCAGATGGGGGAGATCTTAAATGGATTTTGTTCCATCTGTATTTACTTAGGAAACTGGCACAGAGTCTACAGAAGTGAGACAAACACACAATCAGGTCATGGAACCTCTACAGATTAAAGAGGAGGAGTTGTTTGCTGTCTTAAAGCAAATAAGGGTGGATAAATCCCCAGGGCCTGGCAATGCATCCCTTTTGACCTTGAAGAAGGCTTGTGTAGAAATTTCAGAAGCCTGGCAGGTATATTTTAAATGTCTGTAGCCACAGTGAGATGCCAGAGGATTGATGGGTTAACTTTGTTGTTCCATTGTTTATAAAAGGCTCTAAAAATAAAACAGGAAATTATAAGTGAGCTTGACATCAGTAGTCAGTAAATTCTTGGAAGGTGTTCTCAGAGATTAGATAGTTAAGGACTGATTAAGGATAGTCAACATGTTTTTGTTCATGTTTAGCCAATTTTTTAGAATTTTTTGAGGACGTTACCAGGAGAGTTGATGAAGACAGTGGATGATGTCATCATGGACTTTAGTAAGGCCTTCCTCAGTGCCTGGTGGAGAAGCTGTTCTCACTGGTACTCCACACACCTCTCAGTAACTGGATCCTGGATTTCATTAACGGAAAGACCACAGTCTGTCTCGGTCAGTAGCAGAACATTGAGCAAGATCTCAACTGGTGCACTTCGGAGCTGTGTGCTCAGCCTGCTCCTGTCAACACTACTGACCCACGACTGCATCGCCAGATCCAGCTCCTACAGAGTCATCACGTTTGCAGATGACACCACAGAGTTGGCTTCATCAGCAACAATGATGAGTCACACTATAGAGAAGAGATAGAAAATCTCATGGTATGGTGTGAGTGAAAACCAGAGTCTCAATGTGGACAAGACAAAGAAGATGGCCTTGGACTTCAGAAGGACCAGGAATGACCACCCTCCACTGCACATCAACAACTCTGCAGTGGAGAGAGAGAAAAGCACCAAGTTCCTTGGAGTTCACTAAACTGGTCAACTTTCGTGGACACACAACATCTCACTTGTCAGAGAGGCTCAACAGTGACTGCACTTCTGGAGAAGATTGAAGTGGGCAAGGCTACCAGCCACCATTATGTCAACCTTCTACAGGAGCTCTAACAAGAGTGCCCTGGCCGGCTGCATCACAGTGTGGTACGGTTGCTGCAGAGAAATGGATTGGAGGTCAATAACAGAACCATAAGAGTTGCAGAGAGGATCATTGGAGTGTCCCCCCCACCCCCCCCACCCCAATGGGCTTGATCTGCTGGGATCATTGACTGAAGATGGCGTGAAAAATAATTGACGGCCCCTTCTACCCCACACACAGCATATATATCACCCTCTTCAGTCAACAATCCCATCAGATCATGTCCATGGAGGAGGGAGAGAGACTCCAGTGATCCTCTCTGTCACTCTTATAGTCCTGTATATAGATAGATAGATAGACATATTTCTATGTTGTATATATACATACATACACATGAATCAGCTCTAGGTCCATTGTTGTTTGTCATCTATATCAACAATTTGGATGATAATGTTTCAAATTGGATCAGCAAGTTTACAGATGACACATAAATTGGAGGAGTTGTGGACAGTGAGGAAGGCTTTCAAAGCTTGCAGAGGGATCTGGTCCAGCTGGGAAAATGAGCTGAAAATGGCAGATGAAATTTAATTTACCCTAGTGTGAAGTGCTGGATTTTGGAAGGGCAAACCAAGGTAGGACATACATAGTAAATGGTAGGGCCTGAGGAGTGTGATAGAACAGAGGGATCTGGGAATACAGATATATAATTTCTTGAAAGTGGCATCAAAGGTAGAAAGGGTCATAAGGAGATCTTTTGGTACATTGGCCTTCATAAATCAAAGTATTGAGTGTAGGAGTAAGGATGTTATGGTAAACATTTACAAGACATTGGTGAGGCCATATTTGAAGTATTGTATGCAGTTTTGGTCATCAAGCTACAGGAACGATGTCAATAAGATTGAAAGAATGCAGAGAAGATTTACTGGGATATTGCCAGACTTAGGGAACTGAGTTACAGGGAAAAGTTAAATATGTTAGGATTTTATTCTATGGAGTGCAGAAGAATGAGGGGTGATTTGATAGAGGTTTACAAAATATGATGGGCATAGACAGGGTAAATGCAAGTAGACTTCTTCCACTGAGGGTCGATGAGATACAAACCAGAGAACATGGGTTAGGGGTGAAAGGGGGAAAGTTTAGGAGGAACTTCTTCACAAGAGAGTGGTGGGAGTAAGAAATGAGCTGTCAGCTGAAATGTTGAATCCAGGCTCAATTTTAACATGAAAGAAAAATTTGGACAGTTCATGGATGGAAATAATATGGAGGGCCATGGACTGGGTGCAGATCAGAGGGACTAGACGGACAGTTTAGAAAGACTGAATGGCCTGTGTCTATGCTGCAGTGTTCTGTGGTTCGAGGGTTGTATGTTCATTCATGACATCATTTATTCAGAGTTTTTAAAACACTCATGGTGTTCTCATTGAATTCTCAGATTTCTGGACCCTGGAGGACCTTTACCGTGAGATGATGAAGGTCTACACTGAGACTGTTGCTGAGATCAACAAGCGGCAGCCAGACCCATCCACCATTGAAGGCTGCACCCAGCTCAAGCCGGACAACTACCTCCTAGGCTGGCACACCCCCTTCAACAAGAAAGGTACATGCCGGAGGGGTATGGAGGGAATCTGCTTACCCAGAGCACTGATAGAGCTTTTTATTCCTCTCTCCATTGCTCAGGGTCAGGATTTGGTGCAGCCACAAAGGCCATGTGTATCGGCATGAGGTACTGGCAGCCCCAGAAGCTGGACAACCTGGTGGGAGTGAGCATCGAGTGTGGCCGGATGACGCATAACCACCCCACAGGTAATGTCCCAGTGTCACCACCCCAGAGGTAATGCTCCTGGGGTCACTACCCCACAGGTAATGTTCAATGTCACCACCCCACTGGTAATGCCCAGGGTCACTACCTTACATGTAATGCCCCTGTGTCACCACCCCACACCATAGGAATGCCTCTGGGATCACTGTCCCATAGGTAATGCCCCTCACTATCTTCTCTCCATTACTGCAGACCTGAGTTGCACCAGACCTGGCCTCATTCTTTGTATCTCCCTGTAGGTTCAGCATTCGGTCCAGTGCTGGAGGGCAGAGGAGTCTGATGGTCTACTCTGGGTCCTGCTGCCATGACTCTGGGACTGGGGTCAGAAGGAATCTGGAGAGGGGTCAGCCAGATACCAGGGACCAGGCCAGCAGCAGGCCCTGGTGAGGACTTCGTGGGCATCAGCAACTGGGAGAAAAAAAATCTGAGTCTTGAAGAAGGGATCCAACCCAAAATATTAACCCTTCTTTCTCTCCCACTGACACTGTTCGACCCACTGAGTTGCTCCAGCAGGTTGTATTTAGCTCCAGATTCCAAGAACTACAGTCTCCTATATGTGTCCCCAAAGAATGGCAGCTGTTGGAAATCTGGAATAAAACCAGAAAATGTGGAAACAACCAAGCAGGTCTGTTAGCATCTGTGGAGAGAGCAACAGAGTTCTTGTTTCAGATCAATTGAACTGAATTGATATGTTTATTGTCATGTGTATTGAGATACAATTCTATGTACTATCCAGGCAAGTTAACCCATGCTTAAGTAGTGCAATATATAAAATAAACATGCATGGTGTGGTGTTACAAAATGCAGGGGCATCATATGTTGCCAATGTGAGGTCCTTTCAGGAGAAGGATAAGAGCAGGAAAGAAACTTGAATCTGGACATTCCTGTTTGAAGCTCATGTATCTTCTGTTGGACAGGAGGGGAGGTGAAGAAAGTGGGACAGTGGTGGGACAGCTTGTGCAATTTGTTGATAAGTCTCTCAAGATAGTGGAGGATGTAGACAGAGTCAGTGGAGGGGAGGGTGACAGGATATTGTGCGATAGCGTGTGCTGTATTCATAACACTCAGTACTACTCTCTGGGCTGCATCTGGAATAAAAACACCTTGTCACTTATTTTGCCAATCACCTGTGGTAGTTATTTGGCCTCAGTAAATGCCCTTTTTGTAGCTGAGCGATAGTGGGGGTAATATGGGGAGAATTAAAAGCATGATTAGTATTGGACGAGTGGTTAACAGACTCAGAGGACTGAAGGGCATGTTTCTGTCCAATATGATTCCAACTAACAACACTCCTACCTGTGAAATGTTTCCCTCTGAGTCAAAATTCCTTAGTAGTGAAGAAGGTCAAGAACTTCAAATTCCTGGGTGTCAACATCTCCGAGGATCTGTCCTGGAACCTCCATGTCGATGTTATCACGAAGAAGGCTTGCCAGTGGCTATACTTGGTGAGGTGTTTGAGGAGATTTGGTATGTCACCAAAGACACTCGAAAACTTCTACAGATGCACCATGGAGTGCATTCTGGCTGGTTGCATCACTGTCTGGTACAGAGATGCCAATGCTCAGGACAAGAAAAAACTCCAGAGGGTTGTTAACTCGGCCTGCGACATCACAGGCACCAGACTACTCCATCGAGGACATCTACAAGAGGCAATGTCTTAAAAAAGCAGCCTCTATCCTCAGAGACCCCACCACCCAGGCCATGCCCTCTTCACTTTGCTACCATTGGAAAAAAGGTACAGGAGCCTAAAGACGAAAACTCAGCGGCACAAGGACAGCTCCTTCCCCACTGCCATCAAATTCCTGAATGATCAATGAGCCTTACTTTAACTTTTCATGTACTATTTTTTATTTCTTTTGTAAGGTGGTTTATATGAACATTTGCACTGTGAGGCTGCTGCTAAGCAACAAATCTCGTGACTTGTTCATGACAATAAATTCTGATTCTGATTCTGAACAAGAGGAGATCGTCAAAAAATATAAAGTTATGAAAGGGGTAGATAATGTTGAGGCAGGAAATTTGTTTCCACAGGTCGGAGAAACTAGAACTAAAGGGCATTGCCTCAAGATCTGGGAGAAGAACAGCTTTCCCCAGAGCAATGAGCCTGTGGAATTCTCTCCCAAGGACGCAATGGAGGCTCCTCATTAAATATACTCAAGGCACAGATGGATAGTTTTTTGCATAATCAGGCCATCAAGTATCATGGGGAACGGGTGGGTAAGTGGAGCTGAGCCCATGGCCAGATCAACCATGACCTTACTGAATGGCGGAGCAGACTCAGCAGGCAAAATGGCCTACCCTTGCTCCTATTTCTGGTGTTTCCATGGCACAGAGCTGCTGGAACACAAGAAGCCTCTCTACAGCACCATTTTTTTTCAACGGCCTTGCATCCCTAAAGATCCAGTGGGAGGGATGTTTCTAAGCTTTGGAAAGTTTCTTGCCGAGTATGTTTCAATGTCTGCTCTCTGTTTGCACTAGGCTTCCTGGGTTCACTGTGCACTGCCCTGTTTGCCTCCTACGCAATCCAGCGCAAGCCGCTGGTGGAGTGGGGGCGGGAGATGATGAAGGTCCTCACTGTAGCTGAGACCTACTGCAAGAAGACCATACGACATATGGCAGGTAAGAGCTTGGCTTGGAAGAGGAAGGGGTGAATTGTGGGCTGGGCAGGGGTCTCGTCCAAACCTAAGGTGGGCTTTTTGTAGCGCTCAAGGCCACAAGTCTAGGTCCAAACTTGGGGTGCAGTCATAGGGAGAATGTGCAAACTCCACACAAACAGCATTGGAGGTTGAGATTGAACTCTCTGGAGTCATGAGGTAGTGCCTTGACCTGCTGCACCACTGTGCCAAGCAGGATTTGTACAGCCTGGAGCCTGAGATATGCCAGCCTTGGATCCTTGCCAGCCAGCCACTGGGGGCATGGTGGCAATTCACAGCAACCAGTTAACTATTGACCCACACATGTGAGGAAACCAGAGCACCCAGAGGAAACATCTCCCCCCCCCCCCCCACATTGCCAGTTACAGGCTGAATGGGCAAACTCCACACAGAAAGCACCTAAGGTCAGGATTGAACCCAGGCCCCTGTAGGGGCAGTCTGTGTGTGTGACTGTTCTCCTTGTGGCTGCAGAGTTTCGCTGGGTGCTTCAATTTCTTCCAATGTCCCAAAGATGTGCAGGTCGGTGAGTTAATTTGCTGTTGTAAGTTTCCCCAAATTTGTGGTTGAGTGGTGAAATGGGATGGTGGGGGGGAGGGAGTTAATAGAAATGTGAAATGTGGAGAAATTGGTTGACAGGATTTCTCTGAATCAGCATAAAGTAGATGGGCAGAATGGCTTCATACCTTGTTGTAAGTAAATCTGAATATGAGAAGGACCTAGAAGAAGGCAAATGGAATGTTGGCCTTCATTTCCAGAGGGATTGAATTTAGCAGCAGGGAGGTTCTGTTGTAACTGTACATGGTACTGGTTTGAGACTGCTCCTGGAGCATTGTGTACAGTTCTGGTCTTCTTACTTAAGAAAAGATATACCTGCTTTGGAGGCAGTGCAGAGAAAGTTCGTCGGTTGATTCAGGAGATAAGAGGGTAACTTATGAGTTGGCATGGACCATACTCACTGCAGTTTGAAAGAATGAGAGGAGATCTCATAAAAACATAAACAAGATAGAATCAGGAAGGTTATTTCAACAGGTCAGTGGGACTCAAGGTCAAGGATATAGCCTTGAGATTCAACAGAGTAGATCAGGATAGAGATGGAGAGGAACTGCTTTTCCCAGAGAGCCTCTTTAATAAATATATTTTAGACAATGAAATAGATTTTTGCACAGTAGGGCAATTAAGGGTTATATGGAATGGGTGGGTAAGTGGAACTGAGTCCATGGCCAGATATGACCATAATCCCTGCCATGCAAACTGACCTCCCTCCCATTGACTCTGTCTAAACCTCCCTCCTTCTCGAGAAAGCAGCCAACATATTAAAGGATCCATCCCACCCCAGTCGCACTCTCTTCTCCTCCCCACCTCCTGTCAGGCAGAAGATACACAAGCTTGAAAACACAAACCTCAGATTTGCAGGCAGTTACTTTCCCACTATTACCAGATCCATGAATGGATTTCTCATTGGTAAAAGAGGATGTTCCTCTACTGTTTAACTGCACTTCTCTCTATACTCTCCTCTCGATCTCAGAAGCACCATTCCCTGCTCTCTTTGACTTACTGAAACACCACACCCTATGCTTTTGTTTTACCTGCCATTATTAAGTATGGGTTGACTTGCCTGGCTAGCACACAAAACAATGTTTTTCACTGTATCCCAGTGCACGTGACTATAAACAGTTCAGAGTGAAACACAAAATTACGCAGCATCCTTTAACCTTGAAAAGCCAGCTGCCGAATGAAACTCGATCATTGGATTAGCTGGTCAGCTTACAAATATAAAATGTGAGCAAATCTGAAGCAATGCTGAGATTTCTCTAGAGTATTGTCACTGTAATAAACTAACCGGAGGGAGCTGCTGCCCTTTGAAGGTGGCGGAGACTGGTGCTGTTTCAGTGCCCTTTGGTAACACTGACATGTTTGCACCCGAATGTTCCCCAGGCTAAGGGAAGTTGTACAGCGCAGAAAAAGACCCCACATCCCTGCTGACCAATAAGTACCTTTTACACTAATTCTAACCAACCCCGTTTTCATCTCGCCACCATCCTGTCAACTGACAGGGGTGATTTATAGTGGCCAGTAAAAATATTAATGAACACAATGGTTTCAGGTTATACAGAAACCAAGCAGTAGTTACCTTACAGTATTTGTTAATTCTTTTTTACTACTGTATTACATTTGGTGCATTTCACGTACCTGTCTGGCTGCATCGGTATATTGTACTTAAATTTAAATGTTAAATTTTACATATTTATTTTTAAAAACAACTTGGGCATACAGCACGTTAACAGGCCCTTTTGCCGCCCAATTTACACCCAATTAACCTACAACCCCCAGTACGTTTCGAATGATGGGAGGAAACCAGAACTCCCGGGAAAACCCACAGACATGGGGAGAATGTACAAACTCTTTACAGACAGTGTGGGATTTGAACCCCAGCCCAATCACTGGTGCTGTAACAGCATTGCACTAACCACTATGTTAACTGTGCCATCATACTTTACAATAAACTCTCATTGAACATTGAACATAAAATGGAGTAACCTGGGACTATATCCATTGTTGAGAAGGATGAGAGGGGATCTTATAAAGATTTATACAATTATGAAAGGAATAGATAGAAGCAGGGAAGTTGTTTCCACTGGGAGGTGAGTCTAGAAACTAGGTGACATTGCCTCAAGATTCAGGGGAGTTGATTTAAGACAGAGATAAGGTGGAATGCTTCTCCCAAAGAGTAGTGAATCTATGGAATTCTCTGCCCAAGGGAACAATAGAAGCTGCCTCACTGAAGTCTCAGATAGATTTTTGTATAGTAGAGGAATTAAAGGTTATGGAGTATGGACAGATAGGTGGAGCTGAGTCCACGGTCAGGTCAGCAATGATCTTATTGAATGGCGGATGGACGACTCCTGCTCCTATTTCCAATATTTTTATCTGCTGTCTTTACAGTGAAGCTGGAATACCAAAACAAGGCACCTAATGTAGATGTTCATCGGTGGAGGAAAGGGAATAACTCTTGGTCAATACTTTAATAGCACAGAGGCACCCTGAGGTTGCTTGAGAAATGACCACATTAAGGTGCACCTTTTTTTCATTCCAGAGTACCAAGAAAATTGGTTTTATTTTGAAACTAAATGGCAATCGTATTTGGAAGAGAGAGGAATTGCCCAGCAAGGCCAGAACACACCAAGATTTCCTGAGAATTTTGATGCTGAGAAAAGGGACCAGGTTGGGTCATTTTTAAACTGCTCAACTTTAAAACTCAGCGAGCTGAATTTCAATCCAGTCGGCCACACGGGGCCAGCGAAACATCTCAAGAGATTGCAGCAGGCTTGTTTCCCATTCTTTTTTCCAACTCCTACATCAGTTGGTGGCATAGAGCATCAACTTGTGCTCAATCATTGGAAAGGCTATACCCTGGAAATTGGCCTGACTTTAAGGGACAGGGTTAAAAGCATGTTGCTGGAAAAGCCATCGTATCTCAAGAGATAGTAACACAGCCAAGTAACTCTCCCTTATGGAATATTGCAATTTAATTAGTTGGCAGATGTAGGGATCTGCTCTGGGTTACTGTGGTACCTTTACTCCATGTTGATCAGAAAGTTTTACTCTGGACAAGTTTGGGATTTTATTACTCTGGAATGACTTGAGAACTTCTCTAGACTGGTTTGGGATAAAATTCAAGTTTATTGTCATATGAAGCAAGATGACATTATAGAGATTGTTTTGAGAGCATGCCAGTTAGACATCTCATACATATTACAATAAGTAAGACACAGTACTGATGTACAGGTTTACAGAGAGAGATCAGTTGGTCTGGAGCAAAGGCAGCATCATTTACCATGTTCTGGGGATCATTCAAGAGTCTGATAACAGCAGGAAAGGGATTGTGTTTGAATCTGGTGATACTGTATGTGTACTCATTTATGATTCTTCTTCTTGATGGGGGCGGGGGGTGAAATGTTGAAGAGAGAGTGGGTGGGGGTGGGATGTGGCTTTTAATATATTGGTTGCTTTTCCAAGGTAGTGTGAGTTGTGGATGGAGTCGATGGAGGGGAGGAGAGTGAGGTGATGGTCTGAACCCACTGCAGTTTTTTGTGGTCTCAGGTGGAACAGTTCCTGTACCACACAGTGACGGGCCTGTAGAAGTTGTTAAGGGACATTACAACTTTCCTTGGGCTTCTGTGGAAGTAGAGGTGCTGGTGCATTTTCTTGGCTATTACTCTGGAATGATTCTGAGCTGTACAGTTTCCTTTTCTCTCCGTAGGTTAGGGCAGGTTCATTTGTCAGCAGTATTGGATAGTTTGCTGGGAGAAACAAGTTCTGACAGCAAAAGATGGACTAAGTCTGCTGGTCCTTGGACAGGGTGGGATAATAATAAATTGTGTAAATCAGGCATCTTAAATTAAGGATAAGGGACTGATACATGGTCAAATTAACCCATCAAAGGTCTACAAGGAATGGAGCTCGGAAGGTGTGGGCGGGCGGAGAGGACATGATGCACCAATGATAGCCTACGATGCCCTCCTGTCCGCTGGAAGTAACTGGACAGAGCTGTGTAACCATGCCATGTTCCATGGAGGTAAGCGGCTTTAACATAACCATGCATTACTTATCCTGCTATGCCCAGTAACATGAAGATAGCACACCAGACATTCAAACACAGACATAGTCTTGAATGACATTAAGTTGGTAATTTTAGTGCAATGCTTCAAATAATTAAATTTCCCTAATCTACAAGTATCCCACAACCCTCTCTCTCTCCGTGAATAATGAAATCACTGACACCAGCTTCACTCATACATATTTTTCTGTACAAAGAACTGTGGGATGGCCCTTTACTGAGCAGGGTAAGTTTCTATGAATGCTTTCCCACCAGGTTTCAGTGTGCACTGCCCGAATGGTATGACAAGGCCCAGCCTCCTGTACAGTTTTGCCTGTCCTGTATCTAGACTCCAGTGACTTCTAAAGGTAAAGGTTCCATTATTGTCATATAACACAGCATTTAGAATGTCTACCTCAAAGAAGACAGAGAGTTGGCACTTTGTTCTACTGCTCCACGTCTCTGGAACCATGGCTGAGCGAGCCTCCTTGGCCCAAGAGCTCCACCAGACATTTGGTACCTGGGTCAGGGGAGCCATCGACATTTCTTCAGCTTTTTGTCCCAAGGAGCGCTCCATTGTCTTCTTCCAGAATGGCCCAGCTCTAACTATGACTTTGTCTCTTCCTTCCAGAATTTCCCGTGCACAAAAAGTAGTTTGTGGCCAACCTAACTATGCCAATCTGCTGGACTCAGGGGATGCCATCAGAGTCGCTCATATAGTGATTTCACGTGTTACCCCCTCCCCCCCCCCCCCTTGGGGCTATACACTTAACTAATACACCCGGGATAAAGGAATAGCTGCTTTTATTTCTACCTCCATACATCTTATGGAGACATATATCCAAACATCTGGAAACAGGCCCAGAGTCCATGGTGACCATCAATCATCTAGTCTCCCCTCAAATTCTACCGCCCCCCTACTCATTAAGTGCAATGTACAGCCTACCCACATGTGCCATTGTTAGGACAGTACTATTACAGCTCCAGCGACCCAGGTCTGAACCTGCTGTTGTCTGTAAAAAGTTTCTACATTTTTCCTCTAGGTGCTCCTTGTGGGTTCCAGACATACAGGGTTCACAACATAAAGGAACAGAAGTAGGCCATTCAGCCCATCGAGTCTGCTCCACCTGTCCACCATGAGCGAAACCATTCTCACATCTAGTTCCAATTTCAGGCCTTTTTCCCATATCCCTTGATACCCTGACTAATTAGATACCTATCAATCTCCTCCTGAAACTTCCTCAATGATTGGGCCTCCAATGTATGTGGATAGGTTAATTGGTTACACGGGTGTATTTGGATGATGTGGGCTCGTGGGCTGGAAGTAGGGTGGCCAGACATCCGGTTTTAGGCTGCACAGTCTGGCTTTTGAGCTCTCTGTCCTCCACCTTGAGCAGGACATTAATTTGTCCTCCATTTTTGGGTGTAGGCCCTACACCCTCAAATGGAGGACAAATTAAATGGCAGAAAAGACACCTACCTGTTAAATGCGGCATGCACAACCAAGTTTCTCACCCGCATGCACAATGAGGGGGAAGTGTGATGGCAGCACCCCCCCACCCCCCCCCAAGAGAGTTTCTGATGCTGACTCTGCACGTCTTCCATTTTGGTAAGTTTGAAATGGCCACCCTAGATAGAAGGGCCTGTTACTGTGCTGTACCTCTAAATTAAATTAATATTCTTTGGAATGTGGAAGGAAACTGGAGCACCTGGAGAACATCCAAACTCCACACAGGCAGCATCCAAGGGAACCTGAATGAGCTGTGCTTGTGAGTCCCAGAACAACAACTCTCAATGTCAGCAAGGCCTAAGAGCTCATTGTGGAATTTAGCGGGGGAGCAGAAGGACCACACCCCTGTCCACATTAATGGGACATGAATGAGAACAATAGAACCTTCAAACTCCTGTAAATCCACATCCAAACTTCTTCTGGAGCCAAGCACATCAAGGAAATGTTGAAGGCAGCGGATTTAGCCTGTAATCGGATGCTCTATAAAACTCCCACTGAGGAAAGTATACTAAGCGGTTGCATCACAGTCTGGTTTGGAACTTTGAGTGCTCAGTTCAGAAGGCCACAGAAAGTGACAAATCTAGCCAAATCCATCACAGGCACTGACCTCCTGTCCATTGAAGACATCAATGTGAGGAGCTGCCTCAAGAAAACAGCCAACATCCCCATCACCCTGGTCACATCCTTTTCTCACTGCTACCTTCGGGCAGAGGGTGCAGAAGCTTGAAAACCAACACCTCCAGGTTCAAGAACAGTTTTTTTCCCCTATCAGACTCTTGAACCTCCTCAAATGATTTTACCCATAACTGTAAATTATTCTGGGACGACTAAAAGATCGCTCTACACTATTTAAACCTCACATTCTTCTTACACCAACCGCAACAGTACACATTTATCTATCCATCCTTTTATATTCATTATTTCTTTTTCTATCTTGGCAATATTTTGGTAATTTAATTTATATTATTGTGGTTGGTATATCTTACAATCCTGTGTTACTGCAGCTGGACCTGTACATTGTACTTATATAGATGACATTAAACTTTTATCTCATCATCTTAACACCCAGCATGCTCAAAGCAAAGGCATAACTAACTTCTCACTTCACGCCAACAGGTCAGAGTGGAGCCACGGGCTCTATTGCTGGCTGCCTCTACGGCCTCCTCTTTGGGATGAAGAACGTTCCCAATGGATTGTACCAGAACGTGGAGTTCAGGGAGAGGTTGGAAGAGCTTGCAGCAAAATTGCATAAAGCAGCAAATGAGAATGAAATGCTCTGACCAGCGAAATGGGATTGGTGATGGGGAGATCAGAACCAGTGCTGTGCGGAAAGAAAATCATTTAAAATATATTCAGATTTCCTGAACCTTTTACTAACTGATCAGTTTTACCATAATAGGTGATACTAATAACAACACTGAAAAGTAGCTGGCCATGAGTAAAAATTCGTGGCTTCCAATGTGCATAACTTAACATGTGAAGGGTGTGATAATCCACACGGCCGGAGCCTGAGCAGCAAGGATGTGGAAAAAAGCGTAGTTCAACGAGAAGTCCACAGATGCTGGAAAACTGGAGCAACCCACAAAGTGTTGGAGGAACCCAGCATCCGTGGAGAGCAATAATCAGTCGATGTACCTCTTCATCAGGAAAGGTTTGACCATCTACTTTTTCCCAGGGATGCTGGCTGCCCCGATAGGTTCTTCCAGCATTCTGCATGTTTCTTTAAAACATGGCCTACACTGAAAGTGACAAATTAACCCGATGTGGTGTTATAGTCTTCATAATGTTTCCTTTTACCACATGTGGTGTGCATTTTAAAATGTACATTGTACACATTTTATAGTATTTATAATTCTTTCTTGTAGTATGCTGCAACACACAATGTGGAGCAATAAATAAACAGCTGGAAGATCTCAGCGAGTTGAGCAGTGTCAGTGGGAGAGAAAGAGTTGAGGGTTCGGTCAGGACCTTCATCATGGTAGAGGGGAGATAGTCTGTGTAATGAGGACTGGGTGGGAGGGGTTGGAGAATCCAGAGGAAAAGTGATTGGATGAAACCAGAGGGGGGGGGCAGATGAAAATGGGTGGGTGGGGGGCTGGTAGGTGATGAAAATGGATCTATGAGGAAAAGGAAAAGAATAAAGAATGGGTGTAGCTGGGAAGAAGAGAGGGGACTCATGTGCTTCCTTTTGGGTATTGTTCTTATTTAATGACATACAGCATAATAATGACAGTGCATTTAACTGAACAAAGCAACATGTATTATTCTGGCACTGAGAGTTAACATTGGTCTCTCTATTCATATCCTTACTAACCAAGAGCAAGAGTGATTTGAAACTTTTTAAAAAATTCAATGTTTCATATTATTGAGGACATGTTAGAGCACACATGTCAAACTCTGGCCCGCGGGCCAAATTTGGCCCGCAATATAATTATATTTGGCCTGCAAGATCATTTCAAAAATGTATTAGAGGTGGCCCGCTGGCCGCCGCGACAGTATAGCGCATGCATAGCTAATATTATAAATCCCAGAATGCATTGGCATTAGCCCGCTAATCGCCTCCACCTCCTCTGTTTACGTTGCAGGGTCTCACCGTGAACTCTGGTTTTGCGGCCTGGCCGGTGTCAGGGGAAGCCAAGGCCGCTTCCCAGCGCCCGGAACCGGAGGCCTCGGGCCTGACCTCGCCAGGACCGTTGCCCACTCCCCCTCCCTGCCGCAGGCCGACCCGCGACTCATGGTGACAGGGCCGCTGATCCGCCGAGATGCCACCCTGCAGCGAGAGCCGATGCCCCCGCACTGTCGTTGTCCAACCCGATCGCCCGCAAATCCCGCCCTCCCGCACACAGGCTTGAATAAGGATTATGAACTTTAATCTCAGGATAAAACGATCTTCCAATAGTTTCATGTCACAGTGATAAATATATTCCTGGTTAAAAATGGTCCTGCACCTGGATACAAGCTCATTAAGCATAAAACTTGAAAAGTGTGTAAATCAAAGGATATCTGTACCAATGGAAAAAGGACATGGCAAATAACCCTGCTAGAGTTCATACCCACAATCAGTCACCCATTTGATTGTTTCAGGAATCATGTTATTCTCCCATATTCTCAATAGCCCTCAGATTTTACTATTCGACAGCACACTAGCAACATTTGACAAATCCTCTATAGAGAAATATTATTTATTGAATATTTTATTTCTCATTTGTTAATGCTTCTGGAAAGAGTTTATCCAAAACTATTATTAAACATTTATTTTAATAAGAAAAAGTTTAACATTACATATGTTGAAAGAAGAGAAAACAGGCAGATGTTGTTGAAAATTTTCAATAAATATTTAGTTTGGCCCTCGACTTAGTCCAAGTTTTTAATGTTGGTCCTCCGTGAATTTGAGTTTGACACCCCTGTGTTAGAGAGTCAGAGTTGACAGCATGGAAACAGGGTCTTCAGTTCAACACATTCATGCTAAGATGTCAGCCAGAACGAGTCCCATTTGCCTGCATTTGGTCCATATCCCTATCATGTACTTGTCTAGATATCATATAAACATTACCATTGTCCCCATCTCTGCTGCTTCCTGACAGCTCATTCCACATAACTCACCATTCTGTGTGAAGAAGGAGTCCCTCAATTTCCTTTAAAAATTTTCCTCTCACCCTGTAGTTTGATTCCCCTCCCTCAGGAAAAAGACTGTGACCATTCACTTTATATATGTCCCTTGGGAGTTTATAAACCTCTGTCGGGGTCTCACTCAGTCTCCTGCGCTACAGGGAGAAAAGCCCCAGCTACTGTGGCCTTTTCCTGATAACTCAAGCCCTCCATTCCTGGCAAACATTCTGGTGAATCTTTCCTGCACCTTTTCCAGTTTAAAGGTGTCTTTCCTTTAGCTGGATGATCAGAATCTGCACAGTACCCCAACTGCGGCCACACCAACATTTTATTCGTGTTGCATTAACCTGGCTTGTTCCTTGTGCACTGGTAGCTAATTAGAAAGTTGAGCATAGAACAGAACAACACAGGAACAGGCCTTTCGGCCCACATGTCTATGCTGAACCTGATGTCCAAATCAAAGCAAAACTCTGCTGCTTGAACCTGCTAGATATCCCTTCATCCCTTCTTGGTTTTGTATCTATACAAAAGCCTCTTAAACATTATAATTGAACCTACTGCTCTCTATGTTTAAAAAAAATCTCTCTTAAACTTCCTTCCCCTCATCTTAAATATATATCCTCTCAAGTTTGATATTTTTACCCTTGGGAAAGGATTCTGACTGCCCATCCTATTAATGCCTATTTTATAAACCTCCATCAGGACTTCCCTCTGCCTCCTACACTCCAGAGAGAACAATCCAAATTGGTCCAATCTCCCCCCACAACTCATACCCACTAGGCCAGGCAGCATCCTAAGTAAACCTCTTTCAGATTCTTTCCAAATCCTCCATACTTTTCCCATGCTGGGGCACCTAGCAAATGGAATGGTGTAACCAGCAGGAGGCACAGAGGGTCCAGAAGTGCATATGCTGGCCCAACAAAGCTCCACCCTTCTGCTGCGATGCTAATCTTTATTCTGTGGTTAAAAGTGGGTCTGAGGAGGAGGCAAGTTGAGCATGGTGCGTGAAGAAGAGTACAACCTGTGTGATGCACAAAGACGCTCATTATGGTTACTTTGAGAAGATACCCCCCTCCCCCACCCCCACCTCAGAGGGAACACAACCTCCTCTAAGTTACCTTCCCACCACTCACCAGCCTGAAGAGGACACGCAAGACAGATGTTTTATTGTCTATACAATAAAATGTGGATCTTCCTCCCGATCTATGGAGCACCTTCACCAGAAGAACTTGCAGCCTGATTACCTCGACCTTCTCCAGAGCAGTTAGGGCTGGCTTACAAATAATGACCTCCCAATGAGCAGACTTTCTTGTTTAACCTCCCAATCATGTCAGTATAATCAGTCAGGATGAAAGAAAAATAGAGGGTACTTTTTGATAGGAATATACAGGCCGGCACAACATTGAGGGCTCAAGGGCCTGTTCTGTGCTGTAATGTTCTACGTTTAAGATGAAAGTATCTGACATTAGGTTTTGGTCCTTAACTGAAAATAAGCAACAAAAACAGGTTTATTAATTTTTTATTCAAATTTAGAGATGCAACCATATCAAAGACATTTAAAATAGGAAATTGCAATTGTGTAACATATAAAATTCCTTATATTATAAAGTAATAGAGAATAAATAATGAACTTAGATGCATGTTCAGAGGAGCTGATAAAATGACTAATCGTATAGCAGCTGTTCATGATATAATTAGTTAAAACATTAATGATAAAATAAACTCTGACATACATGGCAGCTTAATTACAAATATTTGCCCTTTACATAAGAATTGGTCAAGACTTCCCACCTTAACTGCTATTCACTGCAGACTAATCCCTGAATTTATCAAGATTGCAGATCCGTGCTGTCAAATTGATCCTACTCCCCCACCTCTCTCTCCACAAATGTTTCTAAAGAATGGCAAGAAAGCGTGAAAGAAACAGCACAAGGAAATTTTCACAAGGGGAGCCATGATTGGTAGGAGGGAGCGAACCTTACGATGGTGAACAAAGTGCCTTCTTCACAAAAATGAAGAGAGTCCAAAGGGAATATCAAAGTTGGAGACAGACTGCAGACAAGTTGGACTTCAGCGCACAGTTGCTACCTACGCTTAATTGAAAGCCACGACAGAAGCATGACATTCGGAAATGAAACACAATCTGCGAAAGGAACTCAACAGGTTGAGGTGAATCACTGGGAGACAGAGGATGGCTGGCGTTTCAAATTGGAACCCTTCATCAATAGATTTAGAAAAGCTGATGGGGGTAGTTTGCTCCCCTACGAGGAGCTTTTGCCATACTTTATGGCAATTTTGCCCCTGTGAAGCACAATACTGCTTCCGCAAAACAACAAAGTTTACGACATACGTACATGACAATAAATCTGATTTTGATTCTGATTCTGAAACCCCGAGCTGCCTGATTCACAGAGGGGGAAAGCTGAACTGAATGCTTTCCAATACTGGAAACAGAGTGTTCTGTTCAAATTTATTGTTGTGTGCACTGAGGTATAGTGAGAAAGTTTGTTTTCCCTGCAATCCGAAAGTCAACCCAAACAGAGAACAGCACAGAGTTACAGAGAGAAATAGTTTAGAATGGAGGAAGGGTAACATTATTTTACACCTGTGAGGCTCATTAGTGGCAAGAAAGAAACTGCACTTCAAGATTGGCTGGCAGAAGGATATGCGTGGAAATAAAGGGGGACTTATTCGGTCGGCTTCTGGTGACTAGTACTTTCCATAGGGGTCAGTGTTGGGTCCATTACTTTTCACATTACATGTAAATTATTTAGATGACAGAATTGATGGCTTTGTGGCCAAGTTTGTCGATGGTACAAAGATAGGTGGAGGGGCGGAAGTAGGGAGTCTGCAGAGGAACCTGCACAGGTTGGAAGGATGGGCAAACAAGTGACAGATGGAATACAGCATAGGTAAGCACTTTGGTAGAAGAAGGAATAAAGAAGTGGACAATTTTCTAATGTGGAGAGAATTCAGAAAGCGGAGGTCCAATTCGTTGCCACAGATGGCTGAGGCCGACATTGTGAATATTGTGAATATTTAAAGCAGAGGTTGAGAGGTTCTTGATTAGTAAAGGTGTCAAGGATTATTGGGAGAAAGCAGGAAAATACTTCAGCCATGATTTGAATGACAGAGCAGACTTGATGGGCCAAATGGGCTAATTATGCTCCTATGTCTTATGGACTAATCTAGAGAAAGTGCGGGTGAGAGGCCAGGTATGATGTTCCACTGGACAATCTAATGAACCGGACATGCCTTGGGCCTCATGGGCCTCATGGGCACAGTCAGTGTGTTACTCTTCCTGGAGAAGGTGCTTGATTCTGGGAAGTGAAGCACAGATAGGCAATGGAGGAGGCAGGGAATTCCTATATACATTTACAACACGGTAGAAGGCGATTGCAGCCAGTTAAACTTGTCGCGCCCAATTACACCCATACAAACTCCACACAGACAGCACTGAATTTGAGCCTGGCCTGATGGCACTGGAATAGTGTCACGCTAACTACTACACTAACCATGTCACATCGACCTCAGCAACAAACGATAATCAGAAATCAAACCAAAATCTTCCAACGATTTTTGCACATCGTTGGAACCGGACAAAATTCAGGTTAGTTTAAGATATTAAGTTATAACTGCTGGATACAATGAGGTCAGTTGATAGGTTTATGTGGCTTCAGCTGGCAGTTGTTTTCTGTTCTCTGAGGGGGTATTGCAGCAGATTTGTGGGAGTGAATGACTTAGTCCTGTTCCTATTTTGGTATACCTTTGTAAACATTGCCACTTGTTCCATCAGTCTGGCTGCAATAACGTCCTCAGACTGAAGCAGCCATTCCTTTGGCCAACTCTGCACATTAGTAGGACGCAATATTAACATATTAAAGCTTGAGAAACCACCCGGGGTGGGTGGGGGGGGGGGGGGGTGGTCAAATCCTCAGTGTCACATTCACACCCGGGAAGGATGTTCGATGCATGTGACAACAGTCATACATCTGCAGGTGGTCACTGAGTGAGGCATATTTATCAGGCAAAAAGTCTTCTCCTCAGCCTGGCCACTCACATGATTATAGTAATCACTCACGCCAAGGCATTTTGGCACTCCCACAATGGCCCTTGCATAAGTTGGATCAGTGGCAGCACACACAGGGCACATAGACCAGGCTCAGTCAAATTGCACACGAGGGTATATCTGGCAGCACAATCACACACTTGAACACAGCTATCCCTTGTGTGCTGGGAGACACACATCCTGTGTGTGGAACCCGAATCACTCGTCTCTCACGTACCAGGCACTGCGGCACTTTCCTATACATGGACTCGCACCTCAGTCACAAAGACTTCTCTCCGTCTCCTACTTCTGTCTTCACCAGGACCACCAAAGGTAAACTTTGCTCCAGTCTCTTTAAATGCATTAATACTGTAAATACTTTAACCTGCTGATTGTCAAAATGCTCAAGATAACATAGATAAAGCTCTGACAGTGGTTGGTAGAAAAGAGTCTTCTTTCATAAATACGTCAGAAAACAATGCATGCAAAGTAAGGTTGTAAATCCACAGAGCTGCACTACAGCAGAAATTGGGCATAACCCTCAGCTCCTGTCACAATGACATCCATCCAGATCCGCATGGTCTCAGGAGATGGTGCCACCATGTAGAAGATTCTGTCTCGGGTCTTCACACTGAAGGTAAGCAAAGGTTTGGGGCTCTAGAAAGAGAAACAACAAACGTTCAAACCTGTGGCTTGGATTCCACTTTCCACACAGCTGTTATCCCTCAGGAATCTCACCACCCTCTTCCCAGGCTGTGTGGATGGAGGATGAGGTATCTGTGTTGGCTGACTGCAAGTCCCCGACCCTGGAGCCCGAGCCCAGGTCTCACCAGGCAGCTTGGCAAACCAGCGGCACAACTGCAATGAGGCTTCAAAACAAGCTCAGTAAACTGCGGGCTTTTTGACAGAAGGGACGGAGCAAAGAGCCGTCACTCACTCCCCGCTCATTCGAAAGTAGACGGAGGTCAGTACAGAGAACAAATGATAGCCCCACTCCTCTCTTGTCCATCTAGATGGAGATTACAATGGAGAACAAGAAACTCAATCTGTTGGAGGGACTTAGCAGGTCGAGCAGCATCAGTGGGAGAAAAAGAGCAGGCAGCATTTCAAGTCAGAGCTTTTCTCATTGGGGTGGCTTGATGAAGGGTTCCAGCCAGAAGTGTCGACTGAAGGGTCCCAGCCTGAAGCCTCGACCATCCTTTCTCTCCCACTGGGCAGCTCGGCTTGGTGAGTTCCTCTAGCAGATTGTTTGCTGTTCCAGCATCTTCAGTCTCCTGAATTATGAGACTGGCTGCTTTCACGTGGACATTTTCCATGATGAGAACGGCTTTCAACCTTGCTGAAATTCCATATCTGTGACAGGATCCGAAGAGCCTTTACCTTGTGCGCGTTCTTCAAGTGGTCATAGTATACCTCTTCGATGGCCTGGAAATAGATCACCCCTTTCAATTTGGTTTCGTGTTTATCTGCAAAAAAGGAAATTTGTAGAGTTTGATTTACATGAACCAAATGTAGTGAGTTCAGCTTTGTGTGTGAGGCATAACAAAAAGTCGTCCCTTTTTGGCACTTTTTAGGATTTAAAAATTTGCAGAGAGCCTCGATTGTGGCAATGGTCAGATTGGGTTTTGAGCATTTTAACACAACAGGCGAATCAGGTAAATTCCCAGCGGCTTCCTGCCATTCTGGGAGCTGCATGGTCCTTGGCAGGTGGGTGGGATTCAGGCACAAGCTGTCGCTCCATGCTGTTAGTCCCAGTCCCAGTGACAGCAGTGTCCGTGGCCACAGTGCTGTCTTGGTTCAAGTCCCGTTCCCCCCCCCCCCCCCCCAACCAACCACTGTGGTCTCCCTGCTTAATAATCGCTGCCTCTTCTGCAGTGGCCGTGACCTCCACTGTGGCCCTGACTGCCATGCATTGGGAGCTTGAACCCTTTGACACCACGCCCCCTCTTGGCATGCCCCATACCCCCTTACCTCATGGTCTCTGGGCCTAACCAGTGCTCCTCAGGCCTACCCTGCACCCCCTGACCTCATGTCCCTTCTCAGCGTGTTCCTTGCCCCCCTCACTCCATGTTCCCTGGGCCTGCCCCTGTGTCCCCTGACCCCACGCTCCCTGGGCCTACCTCTGTGACCCTGGCCCCCACACTCCCTAAGCCTGCCCCTGTGCCACCTGACCCCACACTCTCTTGACCTGCCACACACTCCCAACTATGTACTTCTCCTTGACCCACCCCAAACCTCCTGACCCCATGGACCCAGACAATGAGCTCTCTGGGTTTCCCAGCCGTCCTTGGGCCTGTTTCGGCATGCCGTGCCTCCTCTTGGCACACTCCCTTCACCTGCCATGTACTCCTTGACCCACCCTACGCCCCTGACCCTGTGCCCCCCATCTCAACCCACTCTGTTCCCTCCAAACAGTTTGATGCTTGAAAATGGGACACACCCCAAACCCACTGCCTATCACACACCAGGACCAGCATGCCTTGAGCAGGCTGTCCCAGACTGCCTTCTTGCCCCCTTCTTGAGGCGGGGGTTTGGAAGGTGTGCTGATGAGTACGAACCAGGACCCTGGCAGTGGGGGAGGCACGGTCTTGACCCGAGGTGGGTGGGAGGGGCATTCTAAGAACAAGTGTTCAGGAAGTAGGACTGTAAGTTTGGGAGAACAAAAGAAGAAGTTGCAGCCACTGGCACTCGAGGGAACAAAAGGAGTTGAAAGAGTGAGCCGAGTGCTTGGCCTTTTTTTGGCAGGACTGAAGGAGAAAGGGAAGTTGTCACCCTCCACCTTCATGCTGTGGGGAGCACACTTTAAAAGGAGCTGCAAGGGCTTGGAGGAGATCAGTTGGGAAAAGTATCAACTGGAGCCAGAGAAGGTCAAGCAGAGGTTCAATGGAGGTGCTAAGACATGGAATGGCTTGGATAAAGTGTTCAGTGGTGGAAACATTTCCACAGGAAGCAGAAGGACTGGCACGACATGAGGCAACCACATTGATGCCTGGGCAGTGGGATCCATGGATGCTCAGTGCCTTTGAAGGGATTCTCTTTGCTTTGTTTTCTCTCATTGGTAAGCAATGGGGTAGGGGGCACCTCTTTGTGTGCCTTCACGGTCAAAAAGGAGTGGACAAATGTATGTTTAAGCACATGACAATAAAGGAATTTCAGATGCATTGAGGGGTCAGAGCAAAGGGAAGGGAATGTATGGTAAGGATGTGTAGCTATTGGGGACGGATGGGTTGGATATTTCCAAGCAAGGACAAGCACATTGGGTGGATGGTCGCCCTCACCCTGCTGTACATGAGGAAGCGATGGAGGAGGCAGAATCCTTCACCCAATGACATAGTCAGACCGTGTATACCCACCTGCATAGTATGAGAATGTCCGTTTAGTGCGGTCGAAAACAAACCAGCGCTTCTTCCAGGTTTTGATTTTGCCGCCCATTTTGACCAAGAAGCCCCGACAAGTCTTCTCCGTTAATGAAACGTAGTAACAAGTCTCCACCGTGTGACCGGCTGCCTCAATGTGAGTGCGTAAATCAAAGTCTTCCTTCCTGACTGGGAGGTAGCGAGTTAGCGGCCTGGCCTGTGGACAAGAGGGAGGCAGCTATACGGAGCAGATGTCCTGCCTACACTGATGGCTGGGCTCGTCGTGGTCTTCCTCACATTGACCCAACAGCACCACACAAGACCTGGGTTGCGTGACTGGGCTCACACAGGAGGCCGCAGACACTGGAATCTGGAGGTCAACACAATCTGCTAGAGGAACTCAATGGGCTGAATTGTGGGAGAAAAGGAACAGGCAATGTTTTTGGCCAGAACTGTCTTAATGAAGGGTTCTGACCCAAAATGTTGGCCATTCTTTTTCTCCACTGGTGTTGTTGACCTGCTCAGTTCCTCCTGCAGATTGGTTGATGCTTGTTGATGTGAATACTGCTTTGTAAGACCCATCTTTCATGCTGCACAATTCAGGACATGGAACTAGTCATGCTTTTCATATTCACTGCTCCAATACTCCCAAAGACCTCACCCTAGTAATACATGCCTCCATATCCATGCATTAATTGGGATTAACAAACTTCTTCATGACACAGAAGCTGAATTGAGTCTGTGAGCCTCTCAAAGGATTTCCCTTTCCCTATTTATTTCTGCTTCCAGAGCATTGTATAATTTGAAGACTAATAAGATTGCTTCATTCTCTCCCATAGTCCTGTCCAAATCCCAAAAGTAATCCCACCTCCTCCCCGCAGGTCTGGGTCAATCCCAACTTCTTTTCCCTGTGCTATTCTATCCCCTGACATGAATCAGTGCCAACACGAGGCCATCTCACTGCAAGAAGAAGAGAATGTTCTTCATGAAGAGGAAGCAATAAATGTTTGCAGGCAAACTTGTCTGCTCAGGATGCCCACGGGGAAGAGGGAGGAAAGGGGGTGATACTTTTGTGTGGCAGATGGAGTGCCAATTAAGGGTGGTGTCGAGTTTCTTGTGTGTTGTTGGAGATGAGTGGAGAAGGTACCATCATAATCTTCACCTGTGCCTCGGAGACAGTGTAGCGCAGTGGTTCTCAACCTTTTTCTTTCCATTCACATCCCACTTTAAGTATTCCCTATGCCATCGGCGCTCTGTGATTAGTAAGGGATTGCTTAAGGTGGTATATGAGTGGAAAGAAAAAGTTTGAAAACCACTGTTTTAATCTTACCTAATTTTCTTGTTAGGTGCCCAGTTTCATAACTCCAAAGGAAATGGACCAATGACAATTTTTCTCAAGCAAAATATTTCAGTAACAATTGGGTCTAGAGTAATGATTTTCAATCTTCCCTTCCCACTTACATGCCACTAATCGTAGAGCACCGAGAGCATAGGGATTACTTAAAGAGGTACGTGAGTGGAAAGAAAAAGGTTGAGAACCACTGGAGTAGAGGCCTTGGGGTGAGAGCCAGTTAGTTACTTGCTACAAGAGATCCAGCCTCTCGCATTCCATGTATACCCAACAGTTAAGGGAGCATGGCCATGGAAATACTGACTCTGGAAACACCAGCAACAAGGTCCAGCAGACAATGAGCTGCGGCAGAGGTGGGGTGAATGATGTTGCACAGCAACTGGTTGGTCTTACCAACGGCACAGATTCATGGCCAAGTGGCTGACCTGGGGTCACCAGAGCTGTGAACCGTCCAGCAGCAGGGGGATTGGGGAGCAGCCAAGAAGTGGAGTTTATATCGGGGTGGCAAAGACACAATTCAATCTTCCACATTCTCAGAGTCAGCACAGAAACAGGCCCTTCAGTCCACCATGACTATGCTGACCTTCTGGCCATCTACACTAATCTAATTTACCCACATCACAACTGTGCCTTGCCTATTTAAGTGTGTGCCTCTTCAACCTAATGCCAGTACTTGATTCCACCACCTCCTCCCATGGCAGGTTCCAGATATCAATCACTCTCTGTGCAAAAACACTTACCCGTCAGAGCCCCTCAAAATCTTTCTCTCATTCTTGAAACGCCTTCTTGCCTTTTGATCACCCCTCTCCCATGGACCTTATCTATCTCTACCAGGACCCTCAGAGCCTCTTTCAATCCAGGGTAAACAAGCTCAACCAATCCAGTCTCTCTCCAGAACTACAGTCTTCCAATCCAGGCACCATCCAAGGGAAGCTCCTCTGCACTCTCTCCAGTACAACCACATCCAATATAATTCTCAACATGGTGAGTTGAGGTCGGCGCAGGACTTGGACTGATCAGAAACTCAAAAAGGGGACGTGTGATGAATCTAAAAGCCGAGGTCTGCAAAATTCAACCAAATCTGGGACAACACTAGTTGCCCAAGCCCCAAGTTGGCAGTGGGTTATCACCAGCTGCCTCAGACCCAAGTGTGCATTGGGTCATCACCAGTTGCCCGAGCCCCAGGTGGACATTGCCAGGCTCACAGCCTACAAGCTTCTAGGGTAAGGGTGGACCAGCTCCCTGGCTCGGCTGCATCATGTACCTGCCATCGCTGCTTCTCTCGCATCTTTATTTCCTTCTCGATCAGCTGCTGCCTGCGTGCAGTCTCCTCCTGCAACCTCTTCTCCAGCTGCTCCCTGCGGCTTCGCTCCTCTTCCAGAGCCTGCTTCCTTGCCTCCATCTCCCGCTCCTCCAGAATGAGAAAAAAAACCATCAGGACACCATTCTCTTGAAGGGAAGCAAGTGATTCAGTCCCAAGTAGCCATGCTACAGTCTTCAAAACGTGTGGATTAATGACCACAGCACAGAACCCTGCCACAGTGTCTCGGTAAATTCTCCTCCTCCTAACACTCGCCGGAGGCAATAACACACCCAGCGAAGGCCTGAGTCATTAACACCACCCCTGTCATTGTCCAATCTGAGGCATGGACATGAAATCTGCCCAACACATTTGGGTCATTTACTGCATCTGGCGGAGCTTCCTCTACATCAGGAAGACTGGACACAGATTGGGGGAGTTGCTTCGCTGAGCACCTCCACTCTGTCTGCTGTAATAGCAAGGACATCCCAGTGAGTAGTCACTTTGATTTCAAACCCATTCCTACGCTGACATGTCTGTCCACGGCCTCATGTACTGCCAGGTTAAGGAGCCAAGAACTCACTTTGCTTTCGATAAGCCACGCCTTTTCAGCCTGCGCCTCCTTCAAAAGGCGTTCCATCTCTTCCAGCTTGGCAACGTTAAATGTACTGGCGCTGCACAAAAACATGTCAAAAATTAACTTCAGGCAAGTCGGGGTGGGAGTGGGGATGGTTGGGGACAGGCGGTGTGGGTGTGGGAGAGGGGATGGTCGGGGACAGATGGTGTGGAAGTGGAGGTCGGGGACAGACAATGTGGATGTGGGAGTGTGGGGAAGGTCAGAGATAGGGTGGGTGTAGGAGCGGGGAAGGCTTGAGATAGACAGTGTGAGTGTGGGGAAGATCAGGGACAGAGAGTGTGGGTGTGAGAGTGGGGAAAGTCAAGGCAGGCAGGGTGGGAGTGGGGAAGTGTGTTAAAGCAGACAGTGTGGGTGAAGGAGTGGGGAAGTAGTGTTAAAATGCCACACATTGGAATCTGGAGATGGCCATTGTGGACGTAGTATTGGGGTTCCGTAAAACGGCCACCTGGTCCACACTGGATTTCACCAATGCTGAAGGAACCCAAGGGCAGTGGACCAGGTTGGAAGAGGTAACATTCATTCTGTTTCTCCATCCACATCTGCTGCCTGACTTGCTCAATACCTTTTACCCACTTTATTAACTTGACTTTTAAGGTTGTGCAGAAGTACATTTTCCATCTGCTCTACAATTCTCGTCCTCGCACTCGTCTCCTTCCACCTCTACAAATGCATTTCCTGGTACTTCCCAAAGTTTTAGATGTCAATTTCTACCTAGTAACCAGATCTCTACCAACCTACACCCTACCATTTTCCTCCAAATGGGCTAACAGCCAGTGCTTGTACCATCATCAAACTTCCTCATTGTGTCCCGACACTTAGTTCTGTACAATTAAACTTTCAGTCAAACAGCAGGAAATGATGTGACCAGGGCACTCAAATTGGATTCCTGATGCATAAATACCATCAGTGTTCCCCACAGCACTAAGTTGAGTCCAATTTTCCAATCTTTCTTCACCTCTTTGACCAGCATGTCACTTAGGACCTTGCCAAAAACGTAGCTGGTCAATGTAGACAATCTCAAATGCACCGCCCTCTATCATCCTCCTTACTGTCTCTTCAATCAGGTTAGTTGGACATCAAGATGTCACCTTTATTTATTATTCATACTATGCTTGCACGGTAAAGAGATAGCATTTCTCCAGGACTGTAGAGCATATTTAAATTAATATAAGAATAGAAGTTAAGCACGTTAAAATATTAAGATGTATACAGTAAAAGTTCATGTTACACTATCCGTCTATGTTCTGGGAAACCAGGAGCCTGATGGTTCAGGGGAAAAAAAACTGTTGCCCAACCTGGATGTAAGGGAACTGTGTCCCAATCTGGACTTAAGGACCCAAGTGCTACAGTCTGTCCTACCAGATGGCAGAAGGGAGAACAGTTTACATGAGGGGTGTGTGGAGTCCTTCACTATGTTTATTGCCTTTTGCCTGCATCGAGTGTTGTAGATGTCCCTAATGGTAGGAAGAGAGCCCCCAATGATATTCTCCGCTGACTTCACTATCCTCTGCAGGGTCTTGCAGTCCGAGGTGGTACAGCTTCCAAGCCAGGTGGTGATGCAGTTGCACAGGATGCTCTCAATGCATCCTCTGTAGAATGTAGTGAGGATGGAGGATGGGAGATGAACTTCCCTTGGCCTTCGCAGGAATTAGAGTTTCTGCTGGGCTTTCTTGGCTATGGAGCTGGTGCTAAGGGACCAGGTGAGATTCTCCGCCAAGTGCACTCCAAGATACTCTTGATCTTCCCTGAATAAATCCACTCTGTCCCATTCCATCCCATCCCTCAGAATGAGTTCCAATGTCTTGTTCTCCCACAATTTACCATAGTTTAAAATTACTTGGTTTTTGCCTTGCTTTTTGAATAACAGGAGGCCTTGGCAGCAAACAAATCTCCTCTCAGTCCAAAGGCCAGATTGGTAATCCAAGGTTTACTAAGATGCACAGATTGTGATGGCAGTGACAGTACAGATTGATGGAGGGGAATCCTTCAAAGTGAATTGGATTGGCCAATGACCCCGTGAGGAACACCAGGTCAGGAAGAGGTGAGGGGAGTTGATTCATCCATGGAAATTAGATGATGAAAGTTTATTGTTCTACAGACAAGCATAATGTACAAATGCAGTGGAATTCTGACTTGCTGCAGCCACACAGGTATGTAGGATATTTAAAGCAAGATGTGATTTAGGGAGATTTGGTAAATGAAGAAGAAAGGATGTACATGTATAGGCAGTCTCCAGGTTACAGAGACCTGACTTGTGGAGATCTGAGTTTACACAGGGCTCTGACCTCCCATCCATTGAAGACATCTATGTGAGGCACTGCCTCAAGAAACCCGCCAGCATCTTAAAGGATCCCCACCATCCCAGTCATAACCTGAACCCTGAAGACCAGAACCCCAAGGTTCAAGAACAGTTTGTAATCCCCCAGGAGTCACCAAGGTCTTGAACCTCCCCTTGTTACACTAATTAGGAACTGCTCCACAACACAGAAAGGCTGCCTGCACCACTTTTTTTCTTTACAATGGTAACTGTGAATATTTGTTACTTAATTTTTCTATTCATTATCGCTTATTTAATGCATGTTTTTGAAGGTTTTTTTTTAACCGTGAAGTATCTGTTTGGCTGCAGCAAGTCAGAAATTCTGTGCGCAAGTACATTTTACAAGGTGTATGACAATAAACTCATCATCATTCCTTCGTGTCAGAAATAAGTTTGGTTGCTGTTCATCCTTTCAAAAAAAATACTAAACTATTTTCTCCCAAAACTGATCAATAATCCACAACAGTGAAAATAATATAGTAAGTGTGTGTATAGAAACCTGAGGATGCTGTTAGTCCAGTACCTGGTTAATCTGCGCAAATAAAAGGAAATATTAACATCCTACAAGAAAATAATTTGATATCTCTTCCCCAAATCAAACAGAAATCAAGAAAATCTCAATTTAATTTATTTGCTCAAAAATCAGTTACAATTTGAATCCAAAGTCAATTGTCTAAACTCAGGAATACAATGAATGAGGAAATTCTTACATGGAAATTCCATTAATTAATAACATACTTCTAACAAAATGATCTGCCTGTCCTGATCCATACATCTAACATCCACACAATCTGTGACATTGTTGTTCTAACCTGCAGAAAATTCAGTCACAGGCAGTTCTCTGGGACGGAGCCCTTCCATAACTCGGAAATCTGTTCAGGGAAATGTAAATGCCGAGCTCCAGAGGGAAAGTAGGGGATGGGCCAACTTGGAATACTTCTTTCAAAGAGCCAGCACAGGTACAATGGGCCAAGGTTCTTCTTTATAACGAAATTTCTGCTGAAACTCCCAGTGAAACCAGTTTTATTGAATGCTTGACAACCAGACCTGAATTCAGACATGCTGCATTTATCCACTGGGGGGCAGTGCAATGCAAGGCATGACTTCCCAACCAGCCAAGCTAAACACAATGCACTGGAAGAACTCAGTGGGTCGAGCAGCTTCAGTAGAAGGAAATTAATCTGACATAACAAAGAGCCCTCTGTAGCACCCATCATTTGGAGGAGACAGAGGAATTAGGGAGCTGGAGGATGGAGAAAGTTTCTAAATTTGAAATGATGAAGTCACAGGATGAGCGTAACGGTAGAGTTGCTGCCTCACAGTGCCAGAGCCTTGGGTTTGATCCTGACCTTGCTTGCTGCCTGTGAAGAGTCCATGAGTTCCCCCAGTTATCTCCCCGTCTCAAAGATGTGTAGGTTACTCAATGAAATGGCCCCTTTAATTTGCTCCTGGTATGTAGGTGCGGGGTAGGATTTAGTGGGAATGTGGGAAGAATAAAATTGGATCTTTGACATACGAGGGCAGGCAAAATCATCGAGGACCCCTTCCACCTGCATACAGCATCTTTCAGCTGCTCCCATCAGGGGAGAGATACAGGAGGATCAGAGCAAGTACCACCAGGCTGGGGGACAGCTTCTTCTCACGGGCAGTGAGAATGCTGAACGGCCCAAGGAACTGCTCACACTAACTATCCGAGACTCTCATACTCATGAAACAATTTTTTTTTGTCTAGATCAGTGGATCTCAACTTTTTTCTTTCCACTCACATACCACTTTAAGTAATCCCTCTGCCATAGGTGCTCTGTGATTAGTAAGGGATTGCTTAAGATGGTATGGTGAGTGGGAAGGAAAGGTTGAGAATCACTGCTCTAGACCCAATTGTTACCGAAATATTTTGCTTTAAAAAAATTGTCATTGGTCCATTTCCTCTGAAGTTATGAAACCGAGAACATAACAAGTCAATTAGGTCTGATTAAAACAGTGGTTTTCAAACCTTTTTCTTTCCACTCACATACCACCTTAAATAATCCCTTACTAATCACAGAGCACCTACGGCATAGGGATTTCTTAAGGTGGTATGTGAGTGGAAAGATAAAGTTTGAAAACCACTGGTCTAGAAGAAAAACTTGTCCTGTATGTGTATTGTTGTCTCTATGTGTGTTCTGTCTGGTTGTACATCTGCATGTTTTGTACCCAGGACTGGAGAACGCTGTTTCATCGGGTTGTCCTTGTACAATCACCTGACTTGACACTGCAAAATATTAGTTTAAATGGGTGATTGATGGACAGCAAACGTGAACTCAATGGGCCGAAGGGCATGTTTCATGGTGTATGACTTCATGTCCCAGACCCTAGCCTCTGCTCCTCATTGTAACATTTAATTTGTTTACTGGATCTTGCAAGATCAGCATCTATCATCTAATCCCAACTGGCCTTGAGGGTCTGGTAAAAGGGGTCAGGGTGTGACAGGAGGGAGTTTCAGAGAGAATGATGAACTGGCAAAATATTTTCAAGAGGATGATGTCTTATTTGGTTGAGTTCTCCCTGAGATGACCCTCTTGTATCGGCTCTATGTTTACCAATCTAGGATCTCCTCCACATTCTGCCTCTTGGCTGCATTAATCTGCTTTCCATCTCACATGGGATTTGTCAACCACAATGCAATTTCCATAATAACTTGTCTTGTTTCCTGCAACAAAAAATCTGCTGGAAGAAATCAGCAGGTCAGGCAGAAGAAGAATGGTCAAGGTTTTAGGATGGAACCTTTCAGGTCTTGATGAAGTATTCCAGCCTGTAACAGCGACAATTCTTTTTCTCTCACTGATACTGCTTTAGACGCTGAGTTCCTTCAGCATATTTTCTGGCGTTGGCAATCTGATATTGATAATGAGAGCAGAGACCATCCCTTCTAAAATACAGTGTGGTCCTCCCTCAATGCTGCTCTCCAGCATTCACCACCCCCTTTGGGACCCTGCTCAAAGTTTATGGGCCCCCTTCTCTGTGATGTAGTCAAGTTTAGTTGGTTTCTTCTGCAATTATCTCCTATTGATGACATAAAAAATACTTAATGAGTTCAGTCTGTGGTGCCCTGGGAGGATGGGAGCATTGAGAATGGCTGACCTACACCAGATGATGTGGGAACATAAAAAATGGGAAAAACTAATGACAGTGGTAGTTTATTAATATATACATAGTGCAATGTCCAGACTCACTGAAATTCTTACTTGGTGTAGTTACACAGGCATGTACAATACATCATCTATAACAGTATACAGTAAATTACTGCAATATGCCACGACTGAAAAATAATTGAGAAAAGAAGGATAGATAAATATTCACAAAACAAAGTGACATACAAATCTTTTGATCATCACGGAGATGGATCATGGATTTCCTCACCTCCAGACCACAATCAGTGAGGATTGGTAAGAACATCTCCTCCACAATCCCCATCAGTACCGGAGTACCACAGTGCTGTGCACTTACCCCCCTGCTCTACTCACTTTACACACGATTGCATTGCTTGGTACAACAATAACACCATCTATAAATTTGCTGAGGATACCACAGTAGTTGGTTGTATAAAAGGGGGCGATGAGTCAGCACACAGGAGGGAGATTGAAAACTTGATTGAATGGTGCACCAACAACAACATCTCACTCAATGTCACCAAACCCAAGGAGCTAATTGTGGGTTTCAGGGGGGAAAACCAGAGGTGGATGATCCAGTGATCATTAGGGGATCAGAAGTGGAGAGGGTGAGCAAATTTAAATTTCTGGGAGTCACTATCTCAGAGGATCTTTCCTGGACCCATCACATCAATGTCATCATGAAGAAAGAATGTCATCACCTCTATTTTCTAAAGAGTCTGCAGTAGTTTTGTATGACATTAAAAATCTTGGCAAACATCTACAGATGCGCACTGGAAGGTGTACTGACCGGCTGCATTACAGCCTGGTTTGGGCTCACCAATATCTCTGAGCAGAAAGCTCTGCACAAGGTAGTGGAAAGAACCCAGTACATCACAGGCCAAACTCTTCTCACTATCAAGAAAAAACATCAGGAATGGTGCCATTGGAGAGCAGCAGCAATCATCAAGGATCCACTCCACCCAGGATATGCACCATTCTCGCTGCTGCTGTCAAGAAGTAAGAGCAACAAGGCTCGTACCACCAGGTCCAGGAAAAGTTGGTATTCCTCTACCATCTGAGGGGTACCATCAGATTCATTTTAGGACTTTTACTTTGCAGTAGGTGTATTTTTTCTTGAGTACAGTTTTTACGCACTACCGATAAGTAGAAATTCTGCCTGGCCCACAGGAAAAAGAATCCCAGGGTTATATGTGATGTCATGTATGTACTCTGACAAAAAATTCTGAACTTTGAACTATAAATAGTCCATGATCTTACTGAATAGCAGAGCAGACTTAACAGACCGTATGGCCACTCTGCTCATATTTCTTGTGTCGTTATGGGAGGTTCAAGATTTTGATAGATATTGGGTAAAAACTGGAGGTGCTTGTTTTTTGGGTTTCTGTATCTTCTGCACAATGGTGGCAGTGAGAAAAGGAGTGTGACAAGGGTGTTGATGTTGGCTGCGTTCTTGAGGCAGTACCTCACATAGAATATATTATTTAAATTATCCTATTTGTAAACTGCTCAAGATGATGGGAACGCCATGATATAAAAACAGCTTGAAAATGTTTCCCAACAAGCAGTGCCACAAATTAATTAGCTCCCAAATGCCTTTGTGGCATCAGACACACACAAATACAACATGAACGATACAGATATTAGACCTTCCTGGCTGAACATTAACAATGTTTTTCATTGAAACTGCCACGCTTGAAAGATGTAAAGTTAGGAATTGACCGGCAATGCTAAAACTTCTATTACTTCATTTAAAACTTAACGAAAGCCAGATTGACCACCTTCCTGCCAGAATTATAAAGTCATGTTACATTGCTCACAGCCAGCTTGTAGGTGTTTCTGGAAGCTTCACATCACAACCTTCAAAGATTAGTGCCAGATTTGAGACACACGAGAGACTGCAGATGCTGGAATCTGAGGCCAAACACAACTTGTGTGAGAAACTCCGCGGGTCGAGCAACATCAGTGAATGAAAAAAATGGTCAATGTGTCCAGCTAGTGCTGTCCATCAAGATGTCCTGACCCAAAACCCTCAGGTATGTGACATTGAGGCTTCAAAAGTCACTGATGAGATCATACTTGAAATATTGTGAGCAGTTTTAGGGTTCGCATTTACGAAAGGATGCTCTGACATTGGAGAGGATTCAGAGGAGGTTCACAGGGATGATTCCAGGAATGAAAGGGTTATCATATAAGGAACGTTTGACAGCTCTTGGCCTGTACTTGTTGGAATTTAGGAGAATGAGGGAGGATCTTTTTGAAACATATAAATGGAGAGAGTAGATGCAAAAAGGTTGTTTCCCATGGTGGGAGAGTCTAGGACAAGAGGGCCCAACTGCAGGATTGAAGGGCATCCTCACTTAGAACAGAGATGTGGAGGAATTTCTTTAGCCAGGGGGTGGTGAATCAATGGAATTTGTTGCCACAGCCAGTTGTGGAGGCCAGGCTGTTGGGCGCATTTAAGGCCAAGATTGATATGCACCAAAGTTATGGGGGCTGTGGAGGGGGGTGGGGAAAAGCCTGGCAGTGGGCTGTCATTTTCCTCCCTTCTGCAGATTGTGGTCAGACTTGCCCAATTAGACTTTCATCTTCTGGCATCTGGTGCTCAGAGGTGAGAGCTGATTGTACCAATAAACTATAGCTGAGCTCTCAGCCTTGCCTGAAGCTGGCTTTGCAAGCAGAGTTCATGTGCAATTAATAGGGAACACCTGGTACAACTGCATCTCACCAGCTACTTTCAATCACCTCATGCTGATTTAACCTTCTGAAAGTTTGCTACAATTCAGCGGGTCTGTTTGCTTGAACACATGTGGCCCATCAAACATCTGGTGACAGCATGTTACATTCATCATATTAAGATGAGGGTTGCATCTGATTTCTTTCTCCCTGCCCCAGTTTTTGTCAGTGTGAAGCTTCAGGAAGTTCAGATCCAGTGTTACCATTCAGACCAAATGGGATGAATGTACCAGATGTTTTGTCAGTAGTTCAGAAATACTGAATCTTTAAAACTACCTCCCTCCACTCCCCCTAAAATAACTCATCTCTGGCATGTCTTCGAAAACTATATCTTCATCTCCAACCTCCCCTCCATTACCAGAGTCCTGGACACTTCCCAGTCTATCCTTCTGTCCTGCCCGTTCACACCTCCCATAGAAAGAGTGCTCACTGGACAAATTATGTGCCAATAAATGGGAACATTACCCCTGCTTGTCCTTCAAGACTTGGCCGAAGCCTGTGGCATACCTAACCAAACCTCCTTGCTTTGCCATATGACTGATCCAAGCAACTTGAAGCACACTCTCAACAGTCCCAAAGATAAGGTTCACTAGAGGTCAGTGCTGGAGGAATGCAGAGATCTGGGAGTCAAATGATTGTGAGGGATGAATTCTCAAGGGCATTATTTGACCAGAACTGTTTACAGGTGGGGAGGGGAAAGAGTTGGCCAATGGTTCTACTTGCTTAAAAGGAAATTTGGCACATCTTCAGGGTCTCTTACCAACTTTTACAGATGCATCATAGAAAGTAAGCTGTCTGGTTATATTACTGCTTGGGACAGGAACTGCTCTGTCCAAGACGGCAAGAAACTGCAGAGAGTTGAGCAAAGCTCAAACCATCACACAAACCTGCTTCCCCTCCATCTCCACCTCCTACCGTCTTGGGAAAGCTGCCTACATATTATAGGACCCATCCCACTCTAATCATGCTCTTCTTCCCCTTCCAATCATGAAGTTCTAGATTCAAGAACAGTTTCTTTCCTGCTGTAATCAAATTCTTAAATGAATCTCTCACTGGTAAAAGAGGATGTCCCTTGCACTGTTTATCTGTTCTTTTCTCTATCCTCTGCAATTTATACATCCTGCACTTCTGTTTTATTATTGCACTACCTGCTGTATTCAAGCAGTGTTTAGGACTCTGGGCGCTTGTAGTTTGGCGCTGGACATTTGTATTAATAATTAGATGGATTTCACTGCCAGGAGAGGGGAGTGCAGCGATGTCACCGCAGGGAGACAGGAGTGTCACCGCGGGGAGAGGGGAGTGTGGCGATGTCACCACGAGGAGACGGGAGTGCAAAGAAGTCACCGCAGGGAGACGGGAGTTAGAGTTGACCCGAATTAAAATTATAATAAATTATTAATTTTATATTCATTATATTTAATTAAAAATGTAATTAATTAAATGCCAAAATATCCATTGCCAAACTGTGGGTGCCAAAATATCCAAAACGCTACAAAAGTCATGTTTTTTGCCAAAATGTCTGTCACCAAAATGTGAGCAGCAAAATATCCAGCAGCAAACTGCAGACACTAAAATGTCTGATTCTGATTTAAGCAAGAGCTGACTTGAATGGATCGTACACAAGATAAAGCCCTTCACTGTATCAGTACAATAAGCAATTAAACTGACATGACAGTGCGCTGGGAAAACCATCCTGAATAGGACTAGTGATCTATACCCCTGCCATCCCTTGCTACTCCACTCCAGGTTATTGCTCCAAGGATTGGTCCACCATTCATGGGCAGGAGGAAATTCACAGTGAAAACCTTTACCTGGAAATGTTGTCGGGGGAACAAGCAGAGAAGTTGGTGTCCACACTGTCGGAACTGTCCACGCTGAGGGCATCAAAGGCACTGTCCTTGTAGCCATTGTCAGGGTAGGGGGAGCGGTCCACTCCAGCGCTGGTCTGCTCCTGGTCTTTCACTCTCTGCTCCTCATTGACACGGTGATGCCGGGGTCCTGAGGGAACAAAAGAGCAACATCTCATTCCTACTCTGGTCCCACCACCTCAGGGGAAAATGGCCCACCAGCCCAACCACAAGGTGAATGGAGTAGTGATAGAGCAATAATCTTGGTTTTGCACGCTATCCATTCTGGATCCACACAAAATGTTCTGAGTAAATGGATAACAAGGAGGCCAAGGTTGGAAAACTTGAGGTTGTTTTCTCTGGAACATCAGAGGTTGACGGGAGACCAGATGGAAGTTCATAAAATTATAAGAGGCATTGATTGAGTGGACAATCAGTATCTTTTCCCCAGGGTGAAAACATCACACACTCGAGAACCAAGATTTAAAGTGATGGGGAAAGTCCAAAGGAGATGTGAAGGACAAGTATTTATTTTCCATGGAGTGGTGTGGGCCAGGAACAGTGGTGGAAGCAGATCCAAAAGTAGTGTTTAAGAGGCTTCGAGATAGACAGATGAATATGAAGTAGCTGGAGAGTGCAGCAGAGTTTGATCTTAATTTTAATTTAGCAATACAGTGCAGTAACAGGGCCTTCCAGGCCACTCAGCCCAAATACACCCATGCGATCAATTAATGTCATACATCTTTGGGACGTGGGAGGAAACCAGATGTAACCCATATGGTCACAGAGAGAATGTACAAGCTCCTTACAGACAGTGACAGATTCTAGTAAAAACACATGGCTGGAGAAACTCAGCAGGTCAAACAGAGTCCTTTTATTAGATTAGATTCAACTTTATTGTCATTGTGCCAAGTACAGATACAAGCCATTGAAATGCAATTACCATCTAACCAGATAGATGGCAAAGATAAAAAAATACATAACCGATGTAATGGCTGGAGAGAGCCCAGAGGAGCAACACCCGATTTTCTGTCCGGACACTCTCCAGCCGGAAGGCATCAACATCGATTTCTCTGGTTTCCGCTAACCTACTTCCTTTCCCCCTCCCTTCCCTTCACCCTGACCTCTTTCCCTCAGCTCTCCAACCCCTCTCCTCTCTATTCACCTCGCCATCCCTCCTCCCTTTGCCCACTGCTGTGCCCACCCTCCCTTCTCCACCTATTACCTCCTGCCTTTGGGACAATGCTCCTCCCCTGACCTTTTTATTTGAACACCTGTCAGCATTTTTCCATACCTTGATGAAGAGTTCAAGCCTGAAAAGTCAGTTATGAATTTTTATCTTTGCTTATATAAAGGACACTGCAAATTTGACCTGCTGAGTTTCTCCAGCATTGTGTTTTTACTTCAACCACGGTGCCTGCAGAATTTTGTGTTTCACCAGCCACAGCTTCTAACCTGGGTCGCTGGTGCGGTAATAGTGCTGGGCTAACCACTACACTAACCATGCTATTTTGGCATCTCACTTTACTTTAAATTTGGCACGTTTGGTGCAGTCATGGTGGGCCAAAGGGTTTGTTCCTGTGCTGTTCCATGTTAAGGTAGACCTGGGTCATCTGAGGCAGTGGCTGGGAAACAGACCCTGGTTACAGTTGAATGAACGTGAACCACAGCGGAGAAATAATGGAGAGCTCGGTGCAGTCAAACATGTCAGCACCTGTGGACAGCTGGCATGGATCACCTTTGCCCAAATCACTGCACCTTGTTTGTCATGTTGACGGCACTGACAACTTTGTCTGGTAGCTCATTCCATATGCCTACCATCTTCTGAGTGAAGAACTATTTCCCTCGCATCTCTTCTAAATCCCACTCCCCTCACTTTATAGTCATGGCACCTTGTCTTATATTCTCCTTATCAATGCCCCTCATGATTTTATAGACCTCAATAAGATCCCTTTCTCAATCTATTTTTTCTAGTCTCTCATGATAACTCAATCACCTTTCTCTTGGTAATAACTTCGTAAATCAAAGATTCAGTAATAGAGGTTGTTTTGTGAGAGAGATGATTAGTATGGAGCAAAGGGATGAGAAAGGGCATCATGACTCAAGGCTGATGCAAGCATCACAGGGATAGATCTCCAAGTAACTGTCATAGAAAGATATCAGTTCTATAGGTTCAGTGTTGGAATGTCACAGCACGAGTCCTGGTGGGATGAATTTGGAAAGCTCCTGTGGATCAGATGATTGAGCAATCGGACATGAACTGATCTAGAGCAAATTAAGGTTTGCTGGTGGAACTCAGCAGGGCACATAGCATCCATGGGTAGAAATCTCTTCTTTACTCCTGTTTTTTTTTTTTTAAATCCCCCCTTCTCTCTTTTCCCCCAATCCCTAGTGATCTCTCCCTCCATTTATATCTCCACCTTCTGTTCTATTACATCTGGACCTCTGGCCCAGCTTCCTTCCTTCTTTATGTATGTAATATCCTTCCCTCTCATCTGGGTGAGGACAGGGACACCATCTTCTTCTACCCATATTTCCCCAAAGGGATTTGTCCCACTCTTCCAGCCCTGCTCCACCACCCACCAAAACTGCAGTTAATCAGGCAATCTTCATGTTGGAAAAGAAACAACAAGCCCAGGTCATGTCCCCAGGCCCAGAATAGATACAGCTGTGGCCTACTGCCCAGGCCCAGTGTAAATACAGGCATGGAGTCTACCACCCCAGGCCCAGTGTAGATACAAGCGTGGAGCCTACTGCCCCAGGCCCAGTGTAGATACAGGTGTGGCCTTCTGCCAAGGCCCAGTGTAGATACAGGTGCGGAGTCTACCACCCCAGGCCCAGTGAAGATACAGGCATGGTGCCTACCATCAATGTCCAGTGCATATACAGGCATGCAGCCCACTGTCCATACCCAGTAGGGCCATCCACTGGCACGTTAAGCCAATATTAATTAATCTGTCATATGCACTGAAGCCCAGCTGGTGAAACTTACTGCACAGGAAACATCCAAACTCTTTCTGTGACCAATTTGACAAGTTTGAGTGAACTCAGATCAAAGGAACACAGAGCCAGTTTAGAATCATTCAGTGATACAGCACAGACGAGAGAGGGGAAAATTCACTGTTCACATCATTGGGCTACAGACTGCCCAAGGAGAATATGAGGTGTTGTTCCTTGAGTTTACATTCAGTTTCATCCTGGCAGTGGAGAAGGCCCGGGACAGATAGGTCAGTTTGGGAATGGGAAGGGGAGTTGAGAATGTCCACTACAGAAGAAGCCTGTAAAGCGATATCCTGTCACATTCATCCAACGCACGGCTTTGCCCACCCGCCACAATGCAACATGATGCTCCACTACCAGCCGGGAGCAATAACTCTCATACCCCTCCTTCCACGTCAGGACGATTACCTTTCCTGCGGTTCCCCTTGGAATGCGCAGCTGTTCCTGGAAAGGTTTGCAAAATAAAATAGGATCAGAATGAGGAACTCTGAGTGACAACTGAAAATTCTTTCCAGAATTAGTTTGGAGTTGTTTAATGACAGGATTTAATGGACAATCTGAGCACAGCTCGGTGCCTGCGACCTTGGTGTGTTGGTCAGGTGACCTTTATTCCAGAGCTGTGCTCCTACTGTTCACTGTGTGAATGAAGCTCCCCTGGTAAGATTAAAAGTGGCCCCCTCCAACTCACTAACACTTCATCTGCCACACATACTTTGGGTAGTAGGAGGCTCCTGGACAAGGGCCTCTGTGTAAGGTTCAGTGGTATTGAGCTGTTTTGGAATGTGGTACCTATGGTGGTGCACCACCGGCCTACTGCAGGGGGCAACCTCTGTACCTGTAGGAGTGTAAGGGAACAGGACAACACCTGGCCGGCTGTCAGTCAGCCTGAATGGATCAAGCCCCACCCAGTTGGGTGTCAATCACCCTCCAGGATATAAGGCCTCCCGAGGCCTCACTCAGAGTTGCTGCAGCCACAGCCAGCCTGGCTCTGTGGAAGTCTTTGTGGATTAAAGCCTGCTGTACAATCTTTATCTTTTGTGTGATAACTGGTTCTTTACAGTTTCTGCTCCTTGCAGCCCCTTTTCAGAGACTCCCTGTTCTGTGTAGATCACAGCAGTCAGAGCACAGACAGTGGTCAGCCAGCAGTTTTCCTAAAAAACCCACAGCTGGAGGGAGAAGGGGGAAAGGAAGGAGGGGGAGGGAAAGGGTGCTAAATTCTTGTTTTCTTTATCCAAATTTCTCAGCATCCTGCCAAGAGAACATGCTCTGCTCTGAGAACTAACCACTCCATTATTCCCCTGAAGCGGGGTCCCTGACCCGAGAGGTTGACTGGATTCTCCTTCCACAGATGGTGCCTGACTGGATGTTCTTCCTCCATTTCTCTTTTGATGCCACCCTGCCTCTGGAAAGAGACTTCTGAAAGGGAGCTGAAGGAGCAGTAACCCAATCACACCTTCCCTCATTGGCAAAATCACAGAACATTGCCAAGTACGCACACACGCACACACGCGTCACTAGGGGGGTGCGGACCACACTGGTGACACCATCAAAGGGGATGACACCAAAATGACTATCCATAAAATTTTGTGCTGCGTTTCAGCAGAAATTTATTATTTTTTTATAAAAATGTCCCTGTAGTTAGCTATAACAACAAAAACATTTTTCATAAGCCCAGATTACGTGTATCAATATAACTACAAAGCTAAAACTCGATGCTGATTTACTTTTTGAATCTTCTAATGCTGTCATTATTACCCAATTACAATGACGTGTCGAATCATGTGGTTTTGTCTGCACACGCTGTTGTTTTTGTCACTGTAATTTGATATTGTAATTTAAAGGTGTAATTTTTTAATTTTGCTGGTTGTCTATGTCACTACTATTGTCATTACATTTAGTGATATACGGGAATTAAGATTTACAAGTAACATTAGAACTAAAAACATTACTAAGGAATCTGTATGGTCTGGGACGGGAGGAGGTCCATGGTGGGGGGGGGGGGTGACACCAGCCCTAGTGACGCCGCTGCACCCACGCACGACTGCAATCCGTACCTTTTTTTGATTTCCCTGCAGGCAAGAGAGAGGTCAGATAGTTAGCTGGTGACTTCAGTGAGCTTCAGGAGAATGCAACAGTATGAGTTAACTGACAAAACTCAACGTGGAGAGCAAGGAACATGCTGAGAATAATCAAATGAAAACACGAAGGTGGCACCAGCAGGGACACACCATCCCATGCACATATGGATCTGCTTCATGCTGGTTAAACACCCATTCTCCTGCCAGGTGAACATCTTAGATCCAAGTACACAAGAACATCTGAAATAGGAACAGGAAGAGGTCATTCAGCCTGTTCTGTCATTCGGTAAGGTCATGGCTGATCTGGCCTTGGACTCGGCTACACTTGCCTTGTCAGTCAAGAGGTTGGTTCCATATAACTCTAAATTCCCCTATTAGGCCAAAATTCAAATACATTCAACGAGGCAGGCTTCACTGCTTCCTTGGGCAGAGAATTTCACAGATTCACTACTCTCCGGGAGAACAAGTTACTCCTCATCTCCATCAACAGATCTCCTTATCAAAAGAACTGACTCAGTAAAATTTCTTGTTTATTTTTATTAAGTGACAACATTGTTTAACAGGTTTAATGTATCTTATAGATTGAACTTTAAATAAATGGGAAAGGGAGAGAGGGAGGGAGGGAAGGGAGGGGGAAAAAAACGACACTGTATATATTTAAGAAGAAAAATGTCTGTATGTGTGAAAAAAAAATAAAAAAAAACAGATCTCCTTATCTTATTCAGCAGACCTGGGAGAATCTCTCTGCGAAATCCTTTGGACGAATCTTTCAGAACTCAAATGATATTTTATATTCTAAAGAGCAAAGATGAACAGCAAGCAATTGAATACAGTTTCAGTAGTTACAATTACACGTTTTAGGTGTAAAAAGTGTTCTACATTTACAGTGGGAGCACATCTTGACTGACAATGGCCTCTTGCTGCTCCTATTTCTTGTGTTCTTGAGTACTACAGGAACTCATGGATTTTTTTGGGACATGACAAAAAAAATCTGAAGTACACCTGTAACTTAAAGTCAGAATCGATCTTTATTAAAGAGGCAGGAAAGGGAAATTCAGGAGGACATGAAAAAGTGAAGGATCAGCATTAGTTGCTGCGTTATTGCAGGATACATTAAACAAGGCTCAAATGTTATTGTCTGCACACTGCAAAAAGACCAGTAGTGGCACAGTATTACCAACGCTACATACCATGCAAAAACCAGAAACAAAAACAAGCAGAATAGTAATATAACCAATTGAAAGAGAAGTGAAATTGTATCACTCACAGAGATCAGTGCTCTCAAGGCCACAAGGATCAGTCATAGAACACAGCACACGAAGAATAAAAATATGCATACTCCTATTGTCACACAAAGACCTGCGGTGTACCCTACACACACAATCATTTCCCACAACCAGCAATATTACACACTGCACAAAAGCTGACGCAGGATGCAACTTGTAATCTCAACATTATATTAGATGCAGGGCAATTCCATGATTACAGACTGTGCAATGTTACCACTTGTGTATGTTACAAGCCGAGAAATTTTACACTTGCCATAACATCAACAATATTACAAACACTCAGCATTAGGCACAGCTCAACATTCCCAGCATTATGCATTGCTCAATGTTCCTGGCCCTGCAAACAACAATGTTCTCAGCGTTATATACAGCACAGCCAAGTGGCCACATAAAACATATCACAAAGTTACCAATTTTGCATGCAGCATGCTACCAATTTCTCACCAACCACGTTACTGATATTACACCACATGACCAATATTACAGGCACCATACCAATATCACAATGTTAATAAGGTTACACACGTTACCACTATTAAACACACATTACCAACCCACAATTTTACTAATATTACACAGAGCAGATGTTTCCAACTTCACTTGCAGGAAGTTACAACATTATATTGATCAAGCTGTTGTGTCTTGAGGTTTACCTGGGCAGGATATGCACATGAATGGCAGGGCTCTGGGGAGTGTTGTTGAAAAGAGAAATCTAGTACATAGTTCCATGAAAATGGGAGCACATGTAGCAGGGTGGTGAAGAAGACACGTGGGATGCTTTCCTTCATCAGGCATGGCAATGAGTACAAAAAATTGGGATGACATGTTACATTCATTAGGCCACACCTGGAGAAGGTGCAGAAAAGATTCAGAGGGAATATTGCTGGGACTTAAAGGCTGAAGTTATCAGGAGAACTTGGACAGACTGGGTCACTTTTCCCTGGAGCAAATGCGGCTGAGAGGTAACAGCATAAAGAAATAAAAATTCTGATAGACAGAGGTTGGTTAGACAGGCAGTGTCTGTTTCCCAAAGTCGGGACATTTAAAACTAGAAGCGTAGGTTTAAGGTGAGAAAAAGGTTTCAAGGGGACCTTTTACACAAATTTCTTGGTGCCTGCCACATTGACCACCGCCAGTGGGCTGATATCGCCTCAAACCGTGCATCTTGGCGCCTCACAGTTTGGCGGGCAGCAACCTCCTTTGAAGAAGACCGCAGAGCCCACCTCACTGACAAAAGGCAAAGGAGGAAAAACCCAACACCCAACCCCAACCAACCAATTTTCCCCTGCAGCCGCTGCAACCGTGTCTGCCTGTCCCGCATCGGACTTGTCAGCCACAAGCGAGCCTGCAGCTGACGTGGACTTTTTACCCCCTCCATAAATCTTCGTCCGCGAAGCCAAGCCAAAGAAAGAAGAAGAGTTGGTACCCAGAACTGTTTGAGGAGGTGGTGAAGGTAGGAACAAGAACAACATGCAAGAAGCACCTGGACAAGTATTTGAATAAGCAGGGCATACAGGGGTATAGAATTAATGCAAGTGAGATTAATAGAGACACTTGTAGGCCAAAGGGTCTGATTTTCTGTTGTCCAGTTCTGAGTCAACTGCCTTAAAAAATCCCAAAACAGGACGAAGAGATGGGGAGGTTGGTAAGAATCTCCCTGCATTACCATTATACACAGCAGAATATTATCAATATCAAGTACTCCACAATGTTATCACAATCACACACATTTTACATTACTAATGTTATGCTCACAAAGAATACCATACTGTAGTTATTTATTATGAATACCTTTGTGTGCTTGAAGCCTCCTAATGTCCAGTTCCCTCACACTGGCTGCGGTGCTGTGAGGTGGAATATTCCCACAGCTGTTGCTTTGTACGAGAGTTAAGTGACCCTACAGGAGAGAAGAGAAGGTGCACGCTCACCAATCAACTGGCTTTAGTGAAGTGGTATTTCTTCAGTAGAATTCAATGGAGTGGAATATCTAGGAGTATCAGAAACAGGCCCTTTGGCCCAACATGTCCATGCCCACATTTTTGCCCATATATACTGATCCCATTTGCCCACATTAGGTCCCTATCCTTCTATACCTTACCTATTAAAGTGATTGTATCTGACTCCATCATATCCGCTGACAAAGAGTTCCCGATATAGGCCACTCTCTGTTTAAAAATGCCCCCCTCAGAACTCCTTTAACTCTACTTCACATCTTAAACGTGCCCTCTTATTTTTGACACCTAGGAAGGTGAAGGATGATCTCATGAGAGTAATAGGTCAGGTGAACACAGAGAGCCTTTTGCTTGACAGATCAGAAACTTTCTTCAGGAGGCAGGTGTGGATATTCAATGGGCCCTTTCATACCAAAGCATCGACTTGGAGACAGGTATAAGTGTGGATGGAATAACATAAACCTAAAAGGCTGTTCTTGTGTTGCATTCATGTTGAGTGGCACCTCATAGCGCCCTCCGGATCCAATGGAGGCGGGGCGACTGGTGCTGTAGAGCCGCCTGTCATAAATACATGGCAGAGCAATATCCGTCTTCCCATAATCCTCCACGCAGATGTTTCCAACTTCACATGCAGGAAGTTACAACATTATATTGATCAAGCTGTTGTGTCTTGAGGTTTACCTGGGCAGGATATGCACATGAATGGCAGGGCTCTGGGGAGTGTTGTTGAAGAGAGAAATTTAGAACATAGTTCCATGAAAGTGGGAGCATATGTAGCAGGGTGGTGAAGAAGACACATGGGATGCCTTCCTTCATCAGGCATGGCAATGAGTACAAAAAATTGGGATGACATGTTACATTCATTAGGCCACACCTGGAGAGGGTGTGGTTCCCAGAACAGTTCCAGCTACGTGGGGGATTATAGGTAGGGAAGACGGGAATTTCTCTGCTGCGTTTTGAGCCGCTAACGAGCGGCCCTGAAGGCTGAAGTGGCCCAGTGAGGTATCAGAGCGGCCTGCGGGGCTGTCACAGGGTGCATCTACCCTGACAGTCCACGCCCTGAGGGGGACATGGAGGGAGAGGGGTAAATGGGTGGGAGAGGGAAGATGGGTCACGGGCTGACGGCGTCACCGCTATATTACCCTAGCCAACCGCTTGCAGCAGCAGTACATTCATGCTAGGTGGCGAAGTGCAGCGCACTGCCGATTATTCTTCCCGACAGGGATTGCAGTCAGCCCCTGGCACATTCATAGAGGTAAATCTCCCAATATAAGGGTGGAGAATCTCCACCTTTACAGTTGGGCTTTTCCACTGCATGAAAGAGCCAAGTGACTACTCTCCACAGAAGGCTTCATGAAAAGAAATACAGAGACCACACTAGAAGAAGCAAACCATACACCTCCACACTTTGCTCTTGCCATCACTATCACAGGTTGACCTTGGTCTCACATGTCCACAAGACCTTTTTCGAGCAATCTGCAGGCTCATTTAAATATTTCTTGGCAAACTTTAATCTGGCCATCCTGCTTCTGTGGCTAAACTAGTGGTTCTTGCAATGTAGCCTCTGTATTTCTGTTCATGAAGTCTTCTGTGGATAGTAGTCATTGACACGTCCACACCTGCCTCCTGAAGAATGTTTCTGATCTGTCAGACAGGCCTGTGGGGATTTTTCTTCATTGTGATGGGAATTCTTCTGTCATCTGCAGTGGAGCTCTTCCTTGACCTACCAATCCCTTTGCAATTACATCCTTTCTTAAAGATGTTCCAAACAGTTAATTTTGGTCAACCCAATGCTTGGGTGATGTCTCTTACTGTTTTATTCTTGTTTTTTCAATCTCATAATGGCTTCTTTGACTTTCATTGGCACAACTCTAGTCCTCTTGTTGAAAAATTACATCTACGGATTCCAAAGGTGATCAAAAACTTAGAAGCAAAGCCTCGTTCTCTTATACCTGCACCAATGAAGTAATTAAACATACCTGACCAATCACAAACATCTGTGAAGCTAAATATCTCAAACATTATGGTGCCCCAAAATGAGGGGACAATGTATTAAAATTAAATGCTGTAATTTCTACACGGTCAAACCAAAATGTATACAAATATCCTTGAATAAAATTGGGATGTCCACTTTAATTTCATGTAAATTGTTTGATTATAAATTTAAAACTGTGGAGCACAGGGGAAAATAAAGGGAAAAAAAATGTCTTTGTCCTAAACATTATGGATAGCACTGTAAGTTTAAGGTGAGGGGATGGGGGGGGGGGGGGATTTAACAGGATTTGAGGGTTACAACTGTTAATTGATCAAAAACTTTTCCACTCACAGAGACTATTGCAATGTTTAAGAAAAAATGAACGGATACATGGATAAGATGGGTTTAGAGGGAAATGGGCCAAACATAGATAAGTGGGACATTTTGGTCAGTGCGGGCAAGTTAGGTCAAAGGACCTGTTTAATGGTGTATGATTTTATGACTCTATTTAGCAACCGGACGACAATTTATAGTTGCTGCATTTGGAGACTGACCTTTGGGGTGGAACTGCGGCCCACGGTTGCACTACTGAACCTCGTTGGGGTACCTAAGGTGGTCTTTTTCCTCGGCACTGTGTCGCTCTGGTAATTATCCTCTTTCTGCTGCTTCTTCTTGTCTTCCAGGGTGCGGAACCTCTTTGAAACCAAAGGCAATTTGTTCAAGTGAGTACCTGGACTGCGTGAGAGACTCGACAGAAAAATGCATCAGTCACCACATTACATAATTATCATCTCATTGATGGCAACAGTTCCTATCAGTAACAGGCTCGCCTAGTGGAATATTTCAGCCATTCACCAGGGGCATAATCACCAGAGGCCTGGCCACACTTAGTAGAAGGAGGACGGATATTATTTCCACATCCCTGACATAACAGCCTAAGTTTATTTCACAATAAAGGTTTCAAATTAGAATGAAATAACTAGCTAATTTTGTGGCACTTTTCAGTGTAAAAGTGTATATTCAGTTAATAAATGTCATAGAACAGGGATGGGTGTGCTTTGCATCATATGCTGTTTGATCCAGAGTATAAAAACAAAGCCTCAGCTCAACTGAATAGATTAGGTCAGCTATTCTCAGCCTCTTCTTTTTGTCTATGGCAATGTTTATGAGCCCCCTTCCCTGTAAAGCAGTCAAGTTTTAATTTCTTACGTGCTTCTCACCTACCGACTACATTAAAAAAAAATATGTATGTTACGTGAGGTGAAAAGAAACAAAGCTTTTAGTGAAATGTGCTCCAAGGTCCCCATTGAGAATGGCTGGTCTAGATGATAACCAGTATTACCTGAGTAATTCACTTGCTTTCAGAAATGTACTGATCAGGAAATTGCACCATGCACTTTTTGTTGGAGGTAAAACAGTAGTGGGCACGCTGACGGGAGAGATCTTTTGCACAGTTGACTTTGAACTGTTATGAGATCAGAGGATTCAGTGTGGAGAAGTAACATGTCTTCAACCAGTAGGGAATCAAGTGAGGAAATGAGAACGACATGTTTTCAGAGCAATGTGGTTGAAAGTTTCACCACGGATGATTAGTTTGGAACTAATGTTGGCATCATGAGTTTGAGAGGAAAAATTAGCCATGATTGGAATGGTGGAACAGACTGGATGGGCTGAATAGCCTAATTCTGCTCTTACTTCATATGGTCCGATGACCTGGGGTTACTATTTAAACATGCCATGGGAACTAAAATCCTGCCACATACTGTCAGCAAAGGTGCCAAGGTGGTATGCTCCGGACATGTATCTGAGAGTGTATATGAGCATTTGTCTAAATGTGTGTTGCTTTTTGTTTAAAAACAAAGAAAATAGGAGCAGAAAGTACATCCGTATAATGTGTATGAGATGTTTTTGATGCTCAATAAATACATTTGGAAAAAAAAATCCTTCCACAAATTGAGGACTGAGATTTTCTGATGCAAGTAAGATGCCCAGAAATACATGCACATTTGCTCATCTCAGGGAGACTGATGTTTAATGGTACAACATTGTTTCTGTCAGAGTTGTATGTACAACTTGTCAGTCCATTGTGCCCCTTATCCCCACATAAAACAACATGATACGGATGGTACCAGATGTCAGATGATTGCTGGGATTTGGGGTTGATTAAAAGTCAGTAACTGTTGACCCCAATCAATGAGGATTGATGAGAATATCTCTTCCACAATCAACAACAGTACTGGATCACCACGGGGCTGTGCTCTTAGCCCCCCCTTGCTCTACTCACTTCACACCTATGTCTGTGTGACTGACAATACCACAGTCGTGGGTTGTACAAAAAGGAGGGGAATGAGTCAGAATACAGGAAGAAGATTGAAAACTTGGTTGAATGGTGTATTAACAACAACCTTGCACTCAATGTCACCAAAACTAAGGAACTGATTGTAGACTTCAGGAAGGGAAAAACAGAGGTGTACAATCCAATGATCATTGGGGGATTCAGAAGTGGAGAGGGTGAGCAAATTTAAATTCCAGGGAGTCACTATTTCGGAGTACTTTTCTTGGACTCAACACACTAATGTCATCATGAAGAAAACACATCAGTGCCTAAGGAGTTTGTGGAGGTTTGGTAAGACATCAAAAACCTTGGCAAACGGGGAGGAGTCACATGATGGAGTAGTGGCCGGGAGGAGAATACCAGCCCTCTCCAGAAAAGAAGGAAAATAGTAAAGAAAAAGCAAAGCCACAGACACACAAACCACAACAAATAAAAAATAAAGGTGTGGAGGAAATGGCACCAAAGAAAGAAAAGCCAAAAACAACGGGAAGAAAAGAAGAAGGAAAGACGCCGGAAGAGAAAGGTGAAGGCCTTACCTATACGAAGAAGCAAGGACCCGCCGTGGAAAGAGGAGCCCACTCCCTGAGGTCAGTGGAAACCCCGAAGGGTCGCGACCCACTGAACGCAGGACTATAAGGATGGCTCACGGAGCCAAACAGAGGTGCGCAACCGTGCATGCGCGATGCACACGACAAAACAACACCGACGGTAGGGGGGACCAGCTAGCTTGAACAGCTGAAAAAGACCCGACAGCAGGGCTCCCAGCGGGAAGATATAGAAAATAATGGGAACGGGAGGGAGGAAAATGAAAAAAAGAAATCAGAGACACAGCAGATGACCAGCCCAGAGGAAGAGGACCAACATCAAGATACCATTAAAAAAAGTACCCAGCAAACTGAGACAAACAGCCCAAGAAAGTCAGAAGAGACATAGATACAAGGAAGAGAGGTAGAGGACACAAACCCTAGAGGAGACACAGGGGAATAGGAGGGAGAACATCAAGCTCTGCACAGAGAAATAGAAGATAAAGGGAATGGACTGTATATAGATAGAAAATTTTTTGAAGAATATATGGAAGCAGTAAAAGAATGGCAGACACGAGAATTTAATGAAATAAAAAGAAGAATAAAAGGTACAGAAGAAAAAGTGAGTAGATTAGAGATGGTAATGACAGAAATAGGGAAAAGAGTGGTCAAGGTGGAAGAATGAGAAACAGCCGTAGAAATGGAAGTGTACGACTTAAAAAGGAAATTGGAAGAATCTGATAAAAAAATTAAAGAAACACAGGAGTTGTTATCTCAGAAGAATGATATAATGGAAAACTATAACAGGAGAAACAATATAAAGATAGAGGGCCTTAAGGAAGATAAGGAAGGCAAAGATATGGAAGGCAAAGATATGGAAGGCAAAGATATGGAAGAATTTATAAAAGAATGGATCCCCAGGGTCCTAGGAATGCCAGAAATACAGGAAGGAATGGAAATAGAAAGGGCACACAGAACATTAGCCCCTAAACCACAGCCACAACAAAAACCAAGATCCATTCTAGTAAAATTCCTGAGATATACGACAAGAGAAAATATATTGGAGAAGGCAATGAAAAAAATGAGAGAAGACACAAAGAGACTGGAATACAAAGGTCAAAAATTTTTTTTTCTACCCAGACATAAGTTTTGAGCTCCTGAAGAAGAGGAAGGAGTCTAACGCAGCAAAATTGATCCTATGGAAGAAAGGCTATAAATTTATGTTAAGATATCCAGCAGTGCTTAAAATGGTTATCCCGGGGCTGCAAAGCAGACTGTTCTCGGATCCGGAGAAAGCACGAGAATTTGCAGAACGCCTGCAAAACAGACAGAGAGATGAAGAGATGTAACAAGAAAAAGAATAATGACAAACTTCATATAAAGAAGAAAAATAATGTATAAGTAAGAACTAAGAAGGGGAAGAAAGGGAAGAAAGGAAGCAAGGGGGAATTAAGAGGGTGAGCTTTGTTATATGTGAAGATAAAAGTCTTTTCTGGAGGGGGCTGGGTGGGAGAGAATAACGGTCACTGCGAAATCATTTGATGCTTGCGAGCGGGTTCGCAATCCAAATGGAGAGAGGAGTTGTGGTTGCCCGGCAAGGGACAAGGGGCAACTCAGAGGGGGGGGGGGGGGGGACATTTGGGGTTAAGGGAATTTTAGATGTGGGAATAGTGGAAATATTTTATGTTTTAGAAGTCTTGTCTTACAGTGTGTTCAAAAAAAGAAACAGAAATGGATAAAGAGGAAAGGTGGTGATGAGGAAGCGGAAATGAGAGGTAAACAAAGTATGAAATGGCCATGTTGAACTATATGACTATAAATATTAACGGAATACATAACCAAATCAAAAGGAAGATGCTGTTAAATTTACTGAAGAAAGAAAAAAATTGATATAGCATTCGTGCAGGAAACACATCTAACTGAAGTGGAACACATAAAATTAAGGAGAGATTGGGTAGGACACGTAACGGCAGCATCATATAATTCAAAAGCCAGAGGTGTAGCTATATTAATCAATAAAAATGTACCAATCAAAATAGAGGAGGAAATAATAGATCCAGCAGGGAGGTATGTAATGATAAAGTGTCAGATATATTCAGAATTTTGGAATTTGCTCAATGTATATGCACCTAATGAAGAGGATCAAAAATTTATGCAAGATATCTTTTTGAAGATTGCAGATACGCAGTGGAATATACTGATAGGAGGGGGCTTTAACCTTAATTTGGACTCAAAGATGGATAAAACTGGAAAAAAAATAGCAGGCAGAACAAAGTAACCAAATTTATGGTTAAATCGATTAAGGAAATGCAACTTTTGGATATATGGAGGAGACAGCACCCAAAGGAGAAGGAATACTCATATTATTCAGGTAGACATAAAACATACTCAAGGATAGACCTGTTCCTGTTGTCAGCCCACCTCCAAGGGAGAGTTAGGAAAATGGAATATAAAGCTAGATTGTTATCGGATCACTCACCCCTGTTATTAGCAATAGAGCTGGAGGACATCCCACCGAGAACGTATAGATGGAGATTAAACTCCATGCTACTTAAAAGACAGGATTTTAGAGAATTCATTGAGCAACAAATTAAAATGTACTTTGAAATAAATACGGAATCACTGAAAGATAAATTTATACTATGGGATGGAATGAAAGCCTTCATCAGAGGGCAGATAATAAGTTATGTAACTAAGATGAAGAAGGACTACAATCGGGAAATAGAACAGCTGGAAAGAGAAATAGCAAGTACAGAAAAAGAATTAGCAATAAGGGAAGATACAACAAAAAGAAAAGAATTGGCGGACAAAATAATAAAATATGAAACACTACAAACATACATGGTGGAGAAGAACATAATGAAGACAAAACAGAAGTATTATGAGCTAGGAGAAAAAATGCACAAAATACTAGCTTGGCAGCTTAAGACAGAACAAACTAAAAGAACGGTATTGGCATCAAGGAAAAAGGACAAATAAATTACATATAACGCAACGGAGATCAATGAAAACTTCAAGGAATTCTACGAGCAACTATATCGAATTGAGAACGAAGGGAAAGAAGACAAAATAGATGAGTTTCTAGCTAAAATTGAACTACCGAAATTGCAAGAAGAGGAGCAAAATAAATTAATAAAACCATTTGAAATAGAGGAAATACAGGATATATTAAAAAAAACTACCGAACAATAAAACGCCGGGAGAAGATATAAAACATTTAAAGACTTATTAATTCCTACTCTCCTGGAAGTAATGAACCAGATTGAAGAAACACAAAACATGCCAGATTCATGCAAAACAGCAATAATTATAGTAATATCAAAGATGGGGAAAGATCCACTAGTACCAGCCTCGTATAGACCAATATCTCTACTTAACACAGATTATAATAGCTAAACTATTAGTAAACAGATTGGCCGACTGTGTACCAAAAATAGTAAAACTAGATCAAACTGGATTTATTAAGAAAAGACGAACAACAGACAATATCTGTAAGTTCATTAACTTAATCCATGCAGTAAAAGGAAACAAGACGGCAACAGTGGCAATTGCCTTGGACCACACATGTCAAACTCTGGCCCGTGGGCCAAATTTGGCCCGCGATATAATTATATTTGGCCCGCAAGATCATTTCAAAAATGTATTAGAGGTGGCCCGCCCTGCCACGAGAGCCGATGCTGTTTTTTGGTAATGTCACCCCCACCATCCTTCCCCATTGTAACACGAGAAATTATAACACGAGAAGTCTGTCAATGTCATCAGCCGGCAAGCCAGTTGGAAGGCTCCCCGCACAACCAGTCACTTCTCCCACCTGTCGAGCGATGTGGCGGATTGGCGAACGCCTGTGATTTCCTGTCGGTACGACGGACAAGGCAGGCTGCGCACGGCCCCCGGGCAGCGCGAGCCCCGCGCAACTGGCACCGGATGGCCCTTCCACAGCGCGAGCGCACTTCTCCCGGTCGCCACGGCCTTCAGCGCTTGCACCCGCGCGGACACCAGGGACGGCTGGTTCTGCCCTGCACGTGAAGAGAGAGATGGTGGCTGTCCGCAAAGGCTGATCGGCAGCGCGCTGGGCCTGAGTGGGTGGGTAAGCAGGGGTGGGCAGAGGGTGTAGGTGAGGAGTAATAGGCAGGGGAAGTTATGGTGGTGCGAGGGGCAGTTAGAGGGAGGGATGAGTAGAAGGAGGGGTGGATAGGGGAGAGGTAAAAGGGGGAGGGGCAGGGCGAGTAGGGGAGGGGTGATTAGAGGGTGAGAGACGGGTAGACGGAGGAACAGGTTGAGGGGAGAGGCAATAGAGGGGCGTGTATAGGATGGGGTGGGTAGAGGCAGAGTGAGTGGAGTGAGGGGTAAGTAGAGGTTGGGTAAAGGACTGGTCAGGTAGAGGGATGGTGGGTTGAGGGTGAATAGAGGCCTAGAGCCTGAGGAGTGAGCAGGAAATGGTGAGTCCTGATGCAGGCCAAAATGGACACAGCCTATGAATGCTGACTACATCTCCACAGGGACCAAATATGTTTCCCTCAGGTCAAGCAAATGGTGAACTTGAACTTGAGCTACCTACTCCTGACCTGTAACATTATCCTCCTAAAGTTATATCCTAAAGTTCAACATTACATATGTTGAAAGAAGAGAAAACATGCAGATGTTGTTGAAAATTTTCAATAAATATTTAGTTCGGCCCTCGACTTAGTCCAAGTTTTTAATTTTGGCCCTCCGTGAATTTGAGTTTGACACCCCTGCCTTAGACGCAGAGAAAGCCTTTGACAGAGTAGAATGGAATTATTTATTCAAAGTACTACAGAGGTTCAACCTACCAGAGAAATATATTAATTGGATTAAAGCATTATATAAGGGACCACTGGCGAAGGTGACAGTAAATGGATATATATCAAGCCAATTTAAATTAAGCAGGTCAACTAGGCAGGGATGTCCACTATCTCCCTCACTGTTTGTGTTAGCTATAGAACCATTGGCAGAACTGATAAGAACAGAAAATAAAATAAGAGGGATAAAAATAAAAGAGAAAGAATATAAAATCAGTCTATTTGCAGATGATGTCATAGTATACTTAACAGAACCAGAAATATCAATAAAAGAATTACATAAGAAATTGAAGGAATATGGAGAAGTATCGGGGTACATGATCAATGCAAATAAAAGTGAAGTAATACCAATGAATAATGCGGATTTCACAAAGATTAAGAAAGAATCACCATTTAGATGGCAAACACAAATAATTCGATACCTAGGTATACAACTAGATAATAATCTAGGCCATCTATACAAACTAAATTATCAGCCATTAATGAAGAAATTACAAGACGACTTAGAACATTGGAAAGACTTCCAATTGGAAACACTGATAGGAAGGGTAAATTGCATTAAAAGGAATATCTTCCCAAGGATACAATACCTATTTCAATCGTTACCAATTCACCTAACAGAGAAATTCTTCAAGGAGCTAAAGAAAATAATAAGGAAATTCTTATGGAAAGGGGGGAAACCGAGGATAGCACTAGATAAATTAACAGAATGGTACAAACAAGGGGACTTACAACTACCAAACTTTAAGAATTATTATAGAGCAGCACAATTAAGATATCTATCAGATTTTTATCAAACAAGGGAAAAACCAGATTGGACCAGATTAGAGCTAGATAAAATAGGGGAGAAGGTACCTGAACATATACTATATAAGTGGGATGAAAAGCTGGTGCAACATAGGAATTCACCAGTACTGCACCATCTGCTCAACATTTGGAAGAAGATTCACGTAGAAAGGAATAAAACAAATTATCAACTACCAAAATTAATATTGATGCAAAATCAACTAATCCCCTTTACAATAGATAACCTTTCCTTTAGAGAATGGGAGAGAAAAGGGATCAAAAGAATAGAAAATTGTTTTTCGGGAAATAAATTATTATCTTTTGAACAAATGAAGGACAAATATGGTATAACTCACGGTACAATGTTTGCATACTACCAATTGAAAACCTACTTGAAGGACAAATTGGGAAGAAGACAGGTTACCAGAAGGAAGTAGTTTTGAATATGTGATTACAGACACAATGATAATTAAAAGATTTATAACAAACATGTACATCAAACTGCAAGAGAAAGAAAATGAGGAAACAAGCTGTAAACCCAAACAAAAGTGGGAACAAGATCTAAACATAAAGATAAAGAATGAAACATGGGAAAAGCTATGCTCTGGAACTATGAGAAATACAATAAATACGAGGTTACGCATGATACAATATAATTGGTTACACAGGCTATACACCATGCCCCAAAAGTTAAATAAATGGGACACAACAGTATCAGATAGATGTTTTCGCTGTCAGAAGGAAACGGGAACAACAGTACATGCAATTTGGGCATGTGAGAAAGTGGAAAAGTTTTGGGAAGATTTAAACCAGGTATTAAATAAAATCACAAAAAGCAACATACCAAAAAATCCAGAGATCTTTCTTCTAAGTAATATAAGTAAAGAACTTGGACTCGATTTGGATGGAGCACAGAAAAGATTTATTTTGATAGCCTTAGCTGTAGCAAAAAAGTGTATTATGTCAACCTGGAAATTAGTAGATAGCCTGAGAATACAGCAATGGTACATAGAAATGAATAAATGTATTCCATTGGAAAAAATAACATATAATTTAAGAAATAACATCACAGTATTCGAACAAATTTGGGAACTGTACATGGAACACAACAGAGAAGTCCTACCACGGACCTCCACCGCCTAAAATGACAGGATAAGAAGATGAAATGAACTGACCCAGTATGTAAAAGTAGAAGACACAAATTTCTTGTTTATTTTCATTGTGTGATGACATTGTTTAATGGGTTTAATGTATCATATAGGTTGAATGTTGAGTGGGTGGGGAGGGGTGGGTGAAGGAGGGAGGGAAGGGAGGGGGGAAAAAAGGGGAGAAAATGACACTGTGTATATTCAAGAGGGAAATGTTTGTGTGTATTTTGGTTAGTATGGTTCATAGTGTGAAAAATAATTTTTTTTTTTAAAAACCTTGGCAAATTCAACAAACATGCAGTGGATGGAAAGTGTGCTGACCAGCTGCATCACAGGCCCTGTGAAAGGTAGTGGACACAGCCCAGTACATCACAGGCAAAACATTCCCCACTATCAAGAAAATCTACGTGGAACATTGCTCCCAGAACGTGCTCTGTTCTCGCTGCTGCCATCAGGAAAGAGGTATCGGGGCCACGAGACTTGTACCACCAGGTTCAGGAACAGTTGCTACCCCTCCACCATCAGACTTCTCCTCAATCAGAGACTCATTTATAGACTCTTACTTTGCTCTTTATTTAATATTGAATTTTTTTTCTGTATTTGCACGGTCAGTTTGTTTACATTTCTCACTTTGGTAAATGTACAGTTTTTGCACAACCAACAAGTAGAAATTCTGCCTGGCCTGCAGGAAAAAGAATCTCAGGTTTGTATGTGATATTATGTATGTTCCTTGATTACCCGACTGGGTTTTCTTCTTTGAGACCTTCTTTACCAACCTACTCTGATGCACTCTGCCTTTTATTTGGCTCCTTGGGCCAACCATCTCACATTCATAATCGGCCTGAAACATCTCCTTTGAACTGAAGCCAACCAGATCCCTCCACCAGCACTCCATGCCTGGCTGAATTGGTTCTCTTTAACATTCTCTAAATCAACCATGAAGCCATGGATTGGTCTGATCCATACTGAACCTGTGGGAAGAGTCCTGGCTCAGATAATGGGGATGTCTGTGCGCAAGATGCTAATGCCCAAGGTTGGCAGCAGCCACGAGAGGTTGCAAACTCAGGGTAGCAGCGGACCAGTGCAAGACAGCAGAAATGGGAAGAACACCCTCCCCCCCCCCCCACATTGAGAAGAAGCAGAGGAGACAACCCTACAGGATGGTGCCCATAAAGGCGGATCAGTGAGGAGTTCAGCGGCTGAGGGATCCACACAGGCTCCAGGTGACATGGTCAGGGGACCTGTACTGGCTACGGGAGACCTGGTTCAGGGGAACCTGATATGGGAGCTGGGATTCGAGAGTATGATAAGGGCAAGGGCTCCCAAAGGGTCTTGCGCACTGAAGGCTTCCTGATCATGTTTGAAGATTGGATCTGGAGCTTGGGTTGCCGATGGATCAAACATGACTGCGGCTACAGAGGCTATGAGAGCACTGGAGGCAAAGCCACGGACACTGTGACTCTGAAGGGACCCTTTTTTGCTTCTCTTTCTCTCGTATTGTAAGGGGTGCTGGGTGACACTAATGGCAACTCTTTCTCCATCTTATGGCAAGCAGAAGGCAATTTTGTGCAATATTACAAGTTCTGTGCTATTACATGACAATAAAGGAATCTTGAATCCTATTATTTTAATTCTGTTTTCTAGCATCAGCAGGATTCTCATTTGGTACTTTAATGATTCTGCATCCTCCATTTATACTTGATCAGACTTTCATTCCTTTGCCATCTCACCCTCTCTCACCATGCACTTTCACCCCTCGTACCACTCCACTTGATCCTTATGATGGTTCCCTCCCAAACCCAAGACTTTCTCTGCATTTTAAAATTGATTTGATTTTGAAGCAATTCCAGTTCTGAAGAAAGATCATTAATCTGAAACATTAACTCTATCTCTCTTCTCTCTCTCTCTCTCTCTCTCTCTCACTCTCTCTCTCTCTCTCCAGAGATGCTGTCTGATATGCTGAGTCCAGCATTTCTGGTCTCTGCAGCACGTATTGCCTTAAGGTTCAGGGGGAGTAGAGTTTAGATGAGGAGGAACTGCTTCTCCCAGGTAGTAGTAAATCTGTAGAATTCTCTACCCTAGAAAGTAGGGGGGCTGCCCCATTGAATGTATTTACGACAGAGAGAGAGAGAATTTTCTGTACAAGTAGGGGAATTAAGGGTTATGGGAAAAAAGCAGGTCGACTGAACTGAATCAACAGCCAGATTAGCCATGGTATTATTGAATGGTGGAGCAGGCACGATGGGCCAGATGGCCGACTCCTGCTCCTATTTCTTACGTTTTTATATAGTCATTGTAGACAGTTAAGGAGAGAAGAAAGAGTTAATTAGGAAAATTGCAAGAAAGACTTGCTCGACATGAATTGTTTACATTTGGGCACCTGGTTAGTGTGGGAACATAGCTGCAGCAATTTTCCAGCTAAGCTCCACAGTGCTAGGAACATCCCCACCAAAATGCACAGTCCGGCTCTGATAATTGTGGACCACATAGCCAGGGTGATTACGAGAACCACAGCAATGTGAAAGAATAAGAAACAATGTCTAAGATTAAAAAAAGACAGACCTGTGGCTATGTAGCTGGCTATAAAATCAAAACAATGACTGGAAAGTTTACAAAAAAAATGCATGGAAAAACACATCATTAGAAGGCCGATAAGAAAATACTGCAGAATAAGACTTCAATCCTCTGATTCAAAGCAAAACTCTCCACATCATTCCCTGAGTGGGTCCACTCTAGAACAGGTATTATCTAGAATGGGTAACATGTTATTACCCCCTTCCGTTTAGTCCTGATAAAGGGTCCCGGACCTGAAACGCTGACTGACCATTTCGAACAATCCTGACCCGCTGAATTTTTCCAGCAGCCTCATTGTTTGCTCAAGATTACAGCATTGACAGTCTTTGTGCTCGTCCATTCTGCTCCGCTGTGAATTCTCAAGCTGAGCCAACTTTGAAGACATTTTCTTCCTCTCTCCGAAGGGAGTTCTGTGAAACTCTCTCATACTCCTCACCTACTTGCACTTTTAACTGCCCTCCAGCTCACCTCAGGACCTCTCCCCAGCTTCATTCCTCCTTTGTATAAATCTTGAAAAGAGGCCCAACCCAAAATGACCATTTCCACCAACTGAGTTCCTTCAGTAATTCTTTTGATACTCTGACTACAATTTATAGGTTTTGGAAGTTGTGAAGCTGGCTAAAAGAATTAGAGTGAATAAGTCTTCTTTGCATTACATCGTGAATCTTTGATTTGTTTGAACTAATCTTGATTGGTTTAGAAGTATCGTGACCAAACTATTATCTGATGTGGTTTGTAGTACAGTATTTAATTGACAACACAACTGGTTTCTCTCACAAAAAGAACTCAGTACAGTTTGGATTAATGGACAGCACAGTCCCAGACTGACGCTGCAGGGAGAGTGACACATTAAGACTTTACCTGATTATGTCGGCAATGTTTTTTTGCTGGAAGAGGTGGTGGAGAAGGTAGAGAAGGAGGAGGAGGAGGAAGAAGAAGAGAAGAAGCGTCTACACAAGGTGTTGGATCTCCTGCCAATGGTTTAGGCACAGGGCGGGAGGAAAGGTGCGGAAGAGATTCAGGTCCAGGAGAGAGAGGCGATGACTCTGAAGGCTAAATCAAGGGAAACAGGCAAGGGAGATAGAAGAGAGAAAGCAGATTCAGTTCCAACCTCTGCTTTAAGGCATTTCACCTGTGCCAACTACCTGTGGGCGCCCCAATGGCCTCGGGTCCTTGGCTGACTCAGAAGGCAGCTGATGGTAGCTATAGGCTAGATATGGGAAGCCCTCCCCATGGCCACAACCTAATTGAGAGTTATCAGGGATGAGAGGCAACCGCAGGCCTGGCCTGCTGTATCCTCTGAGTGCATAGTCCTCAAAAGGAGGGGATCACCAGAGTACTCTTCAGCATGATGGCTCAACAGGTACAGCTACTGTCTCACAGCTCCAGAGATCCGGTGTTCGATCTTGACCTCGGATGCTGCCTAAGCAGAGTTAGCACATTCTCTCATTTCCCCCCACTCCCCCCCCCCCACCACCCACCACGGAGTGCTCCAGTTTCCTGCCACATACTAGAGATGTGCGGGTCAGTGGGTTAATTGGCTGCTGCATTGCCCCCAAGGATGGGATGGCGGGAGAATCAGGGGCTTTGGAGGGAATGTCAAAGAGAAAAGGTTCTGGGGGAAAACTGAACTGATGGCATTATTCTGACTGAGACTGGCAGAAACTCGGTGGCCCAAATGGCCTCCATCTGCAAGTCGGCAAATGTGGGCCTTCCACCTCTGGTACCCAAGTGACCCTTTCCTTCTGTGATCAAGCCCATCCCCAGTCATCCCATTTTTCATACACATCCTCCAGCCCCCACATCATTCCTTCCCCTTCCTGGTTCCACACTACCAATTTATTTCTCCCTCTAGATCCCCATTATCACCTCCTTGCTGATCAGACTTCAGCCACAGTCTCCAACTTCACCTTCCCTCCCCCCGTTCCATCTGCCCTTTTATTTTATCTGCTTCTACCTATCTCCTACCTGTCCTGGTCTCTCACCTCCCACCTCCTCCTACCCCACCTGGCTCCTTCTGTCTGCCGATGAAGCCAACCAACCTCCTGATGGTGAGCCTCCGCTATCTGCTGGGGGGTGATCTCCTCAGTGACAGGCTCAGCTGGGGTTGCCATGGAACCAGAGGGGTGGCTGGCGATAGAGGTGTTGTAGAACTCATTAATCTGGTTCACAGTCACGTAGTCCTGGCAAAGGTAGCAGAGAGTTAAAGGTTCAAAGCACAGTGAACATTGGGAAGCAGAAGGCAGGCACAAAGCCAGGTACTACAGCAGCTCAGCGAGGGAAGGAGGGATAAGAGAAGGAGAGATGAGGGAGAGGTAAGGGAGGGAGAGACGAGAAAATGAAAGATGAGGGAGGGCGAGCTGAGGACAGTGAGGGAGGGAGAGTTGAGGAACATGGGTCAAAGAGTAGGAGTTGAGGGAGGGGGAGACAAGGACAGAGAGGAGTGGGAGAAGAGGGTAGGATTCCCGTGGAGACATTCTGTGGGCACTGTTAATTTAATCAGTCCAAGTGAAGAATAGCTGGCAGTTCATCAATCTGCTCCACCTCACGACCGTGATAGCTGCAGAACAATGCTCATCACTGCTTGGGACTCAAAGACTCTGAGTCTTGCCCAGCACAGCCCCAGCCCCAACTCCCCACGCCCCCCCCACTCCCCACGCCCCGCCCACTCCCCACGCCCCGCCCACTCCCCACGCCCCCCCCACTCCCCACGCCCCCCCACTCCCCACGCCCCCCCCACTCCCCACGCCCCCCCCCAGAGTCTCTCCGACACCTCACAGCTTGCCAGCCGCAAGCTGTCCATTCTACTACCTCCCCACCACAAGCCAAAACAAATAGGATCAGCTAGACTTCAGCACATTTACAGAGGGATCCCTTCTCCAGACAGCCTAGAAGACACACATCGCAAACTAAGCGTTAAAGACTTCCACCACCAACATTCCCTCTGTTTCACACTTATCACCACCAGCAGGAACAGGCAACCTTGTACACTGAACATAGGCACCAACAGGAACAGACCACTCCATCCCATCTTTAAACAAGATCTCCTCCAACTGTAATGCCAGTTTATCCCTGGTGACCATTCACCCCCTTGCTCAGCAAAAGTCTATTTACCCATCTTATTAACACTTCTACTTCCTTAAAAGAAACAAGAATTTGGGCATGTTCCTCCCCCCACCCACCCCCCCCCCCGACCCCCTACTGTGCTTCAACCACTTCTACAGGTTCTCCATTGGAAGTGTAATTGCTGGATGGATTAGAGTGTGGCTTAAGTTTGGAAGAAGCTGGAGAAGGTGGTGACTCCTGCTCAGAACATTACACAGAGTTCCCTCCCCTTCATGGACTCCATGTCTAGTTACATCTCCTGCTGCCTCGGAAAGGCAGTCAACATACGGAAAAACCCATCACTCCCTCAACCCATTGAAAAGAGCACTCCAGTGTAAAAGCAACACCATCAGGTTTAAAGACAGCTTCAGAATGAACCTCACCTCAGCACTATCATTGCTGAACCTTATTTGGTGCTAACTGCTCTTCCTTTTCATTGTAATCCTTTTCTTTGTAAATTGTGTTCTTTATATAGATGTATGAACGTTAGATTAACCTGCTAATCTGCTCACAGAAACACCCCTCTTACTACTCTGGGTATTTTGTGACAAATAAACAATATTCAAAACCTCCGCCTTTAAGGAAGAGAGTTCCAAAGACTTATGGCTCACAGAGCAAGAAAATTGCCTCAACCCTAGGCCATTTCATGTCAGGCCATCGCCTGGAGGCCGGCTACAAGAGCGGATTGAAAACTTAAAACTTACCTTTCAGACAGCAGGCCTAAAAGGCTGCCTCAGCGTCCCATTCATATCCAGAGGTTCCTCATAGTGCCCTCCAGAGCCAATGGAGGCTGGGAGACTGGTGCTGTAGCGCCACCCGTCATAAATATGAGGCTGAGCAATGGCCATCTTCCTTATCCATCATCCTCCATGCAGCTGGAACCGCTCTGTGTTTCCCAGAACAGTTCCAACTGCATTGGGAATAATGGGTAGGGAAGACAGCCATTGCTCTGCTGCATTTTGAGCCACAAAGAGCGGCCCCGAAGGCCGAAGTGGCCCACACTAGTCACCCTATGCTGGCCCCCACTGCCCCAACGGCCCCCGCCCACTGCCTCTGCCTTGAGTGGTGAGTGGGAAGATGTGCCGCTAGCTGATGGGATCATCAGCTCACCCCTAATTTGCCGCTTGCAGCGGCTGTACATTCAGGTCAGGCGGCAGAGCGCAGCACTGATTATCCTTCCCGAGAAGGGTTGGAATTGGCTCCTTGGAGCTGGCCGCAACACATTCAGAGAAGTACATCTTTAGGCGTAAGGGCAAAGAACCTCCGCCTATACAGACACATGTTCTTCCTGCTTGAAAGTGCCTGTCTTAAATGCAAGATCACTTATCTTTGAACAGTAACTCCTGGTTTTAAATTCTCCCACAAGAAAAAAAAAGATCCTCTCTACCCCCACCCTGTTGAAACTACCTCAAGTTCCTGCTGTTTTAAACACGTCTTCTCTCCTTCATTTCAACTCCAGCCTCCTTCCCCAGAAAGCGACTCACCCATTCCATGTCAGGAGGGCTGTGTGAATGTGTTGGAGCACAATGATGATGGGATCATCAGCTCACCCCTAATGTGACTGAGCAGGGATTGGATGCTGGTGGGGATGGTGGGGCGATCGACCTGGTTGGTGTGGAGATGGTGGCTTGGGAATTTGCTGACGGAAAAAGGGTGGCGGGGGTACCTGTAAGAGCCAAGAAGCACGAAACAGCCCTTTGATCCAATTTGTCAGTCCCACTTGCCTTATTTGCTCCATATCCTTCTAAACCTGTCCCATCCATTTATCTGTCAAAATATCTTTGGAACGTTGTAAACACATTAAATTCTACAGTTTCCTCTGGCAGCTCCTTCCAGATACAGACCACTCTCTCAGTGGGAAAACTTCCTCTCAAATCCCCCTTAAATCTCTCCAGTCTCAGCTTAAACCTATGCCTTCTAGTTCAAAAATCATTTACCCTGGGAAGTAGACTGTGAGCATTTACATTATCCATGTCCCTCATGATTTTGTAACCTCCTATGAGGTCACCCCCTCCCTCCTACACGTCAGGGGATAAAGACCCAGCCTATCCTACATTTCCCTCTAACAGGCTAATTTCCCTTTAACAGCTCCTGCCCCATCTTAATACTCCAACATGGGTCGAACATGAAAAGTAGAGGAAAACTCTCATTTGAGAAAAAGGGGCCACGTGATCAGCAAGATTCGCTGCAGGGCCTGGTGTTTGGAGACGAATCTTCCCAACACACACAACTCAGCTGGGCAAGGAGGGCGAAGGATCATATAAGGCCACTCCAGCCTCCTGCTGTGCCTGCTGTTGTGAGGCTCTCTCTGTGTTGGCGAGAGATCAGGTCAGGTGAACCCATTCTAAGGACTACGCCTTATTCCAGGCACTCAAAGAGCATCTAACCACAGAGTGTATGTGTAAAAGATCATTGTTAACAGGATAGTTTATACACTGGGGAAGGGTGAAAGACAACAATTACCTCTTTCAATATGTTTGGATTGATCGGGAGGCCTGTCCCACCAGTGCTGTCACAGTACATCTTCTCCAAACTCATCAGGTTCTCTTTTTCCTGAGGGGAAGAAGCATTGCGACTCATTTATAGTTGATTGTTATTGGAACAATATTTCCAATGCATCACCACTAACAATTAGAGACAAGATGAGTGTTTATTGTCATAAACATGTGTGTTAAAGATCTATCTGTATGTCTGACAGATGCACTGAAATACTGACTTGTTGAAGCTACACAAGTACTTAAAATGTACCAACTACAATAGTATAAATTAAATCACCACAATGTCATAAGACAAGAAAAAAAATAATAAATATCAACTGCAAATAGATAGATAAATATTCACAGTTGCTGTTAGTACAAGAAAAGTGATGTTTCAATAGTGCAGACAGATCTTTTCATGGTCCTGGAATAGTTTAGGATCAGGGTAATACGGGTGGGCCCAATAGCTGTTGAAAAGAAGTTGTTTCTGAACCTAGAGGTGCCGGACTTCAGAGGCAGATAGGGGCAGGGAGAAAAGATTGTGACCAGGGTCCATTTCACACGAAGACCAGGAAATGCTTCTAGCTCTGCACAGAGGGAATCAGCTGAAGCTTTGAAGCATAGGGATGGTCTGGATTTGTTAGTTAAGGGCAGCAGTGAATTGGGAACAAAAGCTGCCAGAGAGAGTTGAGGCATGGAACTGCTCGGATGGCCGAGGCTTGAAGGGAAGTGCGGGGCTCACCATCCCACTCTGCTGCTGGGCCTCTGGAGACAATAAGTCAAACCAGTCGCCAGCACTGCCAGAGCAGTTGGGATTTAAACATATTGGTGCTGAATGAATGAATGAGAGTTCATTGTACTACGTACAGATGCAATTGAAGTCTTACTTGCTGCAGGTTCCCAGTTAAGAACACACAAACGCAAATTATGAACAACTAAGATGTCACAATGAGAAGAAGAAAATAGTAGGCATCCACAGTGGACAGGCAGTGCAGTCAGTAGTTATGACAAGTTTTTGATAGCATTGTGTTATGGAGCAGGTAATACACATTCAGGTGTTGGGAGAGTGACAGAGCATCTGCATTGGTGATGAATGACAAAAATGATCACATGCACACCCCTTCTCACTTTTTCATGGGACCCAACAGTATCTGACTGATGTTTTCGCTGTAAAAAGGAAATGGGAACAATTCATGCAATCTGGACATGTGAGAAAGTGAAAAAATTTTGGGAAGATCTAAACCAGATATTAAATAAAATCACAAAAAGTAATATACCAAAAAAACCCAGAGATCTTCCTCCTAAGAAACATAAAAAACAAAGAATTTGGACTTGATTTGGATGGTGCACAAAAAAGATTTGTTAGGATAGCCCTAGCTGTAGCAAAAAAATGTATTATGTCAGCCTGGAAATTAGAAGATAACTTGAGAATACAACAATGGTATATAGAAATGAATAAATGTATTCCATTAGAAAAAATAACATATAATTTAAGAAATAATATTACAATATTTGAACAAATATGGGAGCCATACATGAAACGCAATAGAGAAAACCTACCGGGGACATCTACCACCTAAAATGACAGAAGGAGAAGGGAATGAAAAGAATTGACTCAGTGGAAATTCTTGTTTGTTTTTATTGAGTGACAACATTGTTTGACAGGTTTAATGTATCTTAGATTCTGAACTTTAAATTAATGGGAGGGGAGGTAGGGAGGGTGGGATGGGAAGAGGGGGGGGGGAGAAAACGACACTGTATATATTTGAAAAAGAAAATGTATGCATCTTGATCAATGTGGTTTATAGTGTGAAAAATAAAAAAATTTAAAAAAAAATAACGACACAATGGCAAGGGGTCACCAAGACACATGTTGTGAACGAGCGTTGAGATTGCAGGACCAGTACTAGTGGCTTTTACTTGTGGGTACTTACCAATCGGAATTGCGGTTAACAATATCTGAATTAATGTCAAAGGACTGCTCCTGGAGCCAGCATATCAAGGCAACCATGAAGAAGGCACATTTATGCCTCTAATTTCTAGAGTCTGAGAAGATTTGGGATGTTATCTAATACTCTATCAAACTTCCATAGACACACTGTGTAAAGTACACTGACTGGTTGCATCACAGCCTGGTTTGGTAACTTGAGTGCCCAGGCATGCAGAAGGACGTACAAAGTGACAAACATAGTCAGCTCCAGCATCTTCCTTCCATTGAAGATATCTATATGAGGCACTGCCTCAAGGAGGTAGCCAACATTATAAAGGCCCCCAACACCTAGGTCACAAACTCTTCTCACTGCTACCTATGGCCAGAGGTACAGAAGCCTGAAGTCTGGCATCTCTAGATTCAAGGGCAGCATTTTTCTCACAGCTATCTGGTTCTTGATCCTTCCTGTGTCACCCAAAGCAAAACACTCCTACCAGACCACAAAATATCTTTCTGCATGAGTGACTCAGTAGATCTCTTGCACCACTGGCCAAATACATGAATATTAATTATTATTTATTTTCTTTCCTTTTCTTTTTATTTCTTTGTGGTGTCTTAATTATACTGAAATGTTACTTTTCTTTCTTGAACTTACTGCAACTGTGAATATTTATCATCTCTTCTGTCTTGGAATATTGTGGTAACTTAACTTACACTGTTGTAGTTGGTGAGTCTTACATACTCACTGTGGCTGCAGCAAGCTAGAATTTGGGTGCGTCTTTATGTTGTTCTTGTGTATATGACAATAAACTTTCATTCATTCATTAAATTGCAAAGTCCTTGTATTGGATTCCATAAAACGAGCAGAATTAGCCATTCAGCCCATTAAGTCTACTAACATTCAAATTATGGCTAATTTTTTTTTCCATTCAACCCCAATCTTTGCCTTCTGCCCTTTGACATTCTTACTAATCCAGAACCTATCAACTGCTTTGAATATGACTTAGACTCCACAGCTGTGTGTGGCAATGAATTTTACAGATTCATCAGGAGAAATTTTTCCTCATTCCTGTTCTAAAGGGATTAGTCCATGATTTGTGTAACAAGAGGATGCTCAAGAACTTGATAGCTGTTGAAAGAAACTGTTCCAAAGCTTAGAGGTGCTGTTCCTTGGGCCTGAAGGTAGCAGTAAGAGCAAATCGCAGAGCATAGGTTAAAGGGCAAGTGACCACACAGAAGGACCGGACTCTTAGCTCAACAGTGTCCTCGTGGCTGTCCCTGCTTTGTGGTAATTGATATTTCTTTCATGTAAATCTGTCCCTTTTGCCTCTCTACTTCATACATTGTGAGAGTTAACAACTCTAACATGAAAATGTTACAGTTGGCCAGTTAAACTGCTCGCAGAACACTCTCACTGTACCAAGTAGAAGACAACAAATAAACTCAGGAAACTGGGAAACAGAGCCAATTGTTCTAAATAACAAATTATTCAAATCTTGGGACAAGACAGGGTTCCTGGGAAGAAAGGACACCTACTGGTTATTTATGCCAGGTTGGCAATCTCTCTTCGCCAAATTCTTACTTACTCTTTGCAGCATTGTGAGGAGGTTGTTCTTCTCCTTTGTGAAGTGCTGATGCTCCAGGTGAGCTTGCTGGACAATCTGATTGGCCTGATTCCTCAACGACTCGATCTTTTTCTGGAAAACACAGGTTGAATTAGAACCATCAAACTGCACGATTAATAACCAAGTTCATGGTAAAAAAAAATTAATTTGTAAATAATTTATTGGTGGCTAAATTTTAAAAAAATACATGATTTGTTTCTCTTTCCTTTACAATGAAATGTGACTGATGATGCTGGCATTTACAATACTCTCCTGTTTGCCCACAACCTTAGACCGGATGCTTGAGCTTCCAGGGGTCAGGATGAGAGTTATATTTTTATTGGAGAACTGGCTGAGTGTTTAGCAGCTGTGTGATCATTCTGTCTAATGTGGTCAGCAATTTGTTGAACTAACTGCAGGGGGAGAGGTTTCAAACCCAAGGGTAGGTTAGCTTGGTATCATTTTTTTTAAAGTGCTAGTCACATGACACAGTGCTATCTCAGAGAGGCCAGCGTGGGTTAACTTAGGAGAACCCAAGCCAAAGCACTTCAAATAGGTCTCACAGAGAAGTAAACAAGGCACGCTTTGGCCAACAGTGTACTTACATTGGTCCTAGTGAAATGATGTCCACATGACTCATCAATCCATCAAAAATAGACTAACAATCTTGCATCTGTGCAAACTATCTGTCAACTGCTTTTAGTTTGCACTCCCCAGTCCATGTCTACAATGGAATCCACCCTGTCCAGAGTATAAGCAATGTCGAGTGGACGGCCATTTTGGATAGCAAAATCAGATGACATGGAGTCACAGTGTGCAAACAGGCTTTTCCACCCATCTTTTCTCTGCTGACCAAACTAACCCATTTTCCTGCATTTGACTAATATCCATGTTTTTGTCTAAATATCCTTTAAACTGTAGAAGCAAACAGAGTTCAGGCATTTTTAAAAGACATTTGAACAGACGTATGGACAGGAACAGGAAGGGCTTAGAAGGATGGATCAAAAAGGAGCCAGCACAGAATGCCATCTTGGTCAGTATGATGAGTTGGGCTGAACGGTCTGTTTCGAGTGTTTGATTCTAATTGTCCCTGCCTCTAACACTTCCTCTGGCAGCTCATTCCACATAATGACCACTCTCTGTGTGAAGAAACTACCCTTTTAAAATCTTTCCCCTCTCACTTTAAACCTATGCCACCTCATGATTTTACACATCTCTATAAGGCCCCCCGCCCCACCCCCACTCTTAGCCTCCTGTGTTCCAGGGAGAAAAATCCAAGCCAATCTTTGTATTCAAGCCCAGATGTGGTGATAGACACCAGATCAAAATGGAGGAAAAACAATTTCACACCTTCCTCCCATCACCCTGCCCACAGGCACAGTCCGGTCACGGTCTCCCATAAGAGTAGACACCCATTCACACTGTGAAGGTCACATTATAGAACCATAAGCAAGAACTTCATAAAAGACAGTAAGATCTTTGTGGGAGACTGCAGATGCTGGAATATGGAGCAAAACAAACTGATGGAAAGACTCAGTGGGGAGGGGATGGGGTGTTGGGACCAGTCAGTCACTGTTTCCCTTCATCCGGACAGTTGTGCTGTTGGCTCAATTGCACTTAACACAGATCCCTGGATCTTACAACCAATCACCATCAGAGCTGGTAAGAAGCAAAGGCAATGCCCTGGGATCTAGGCAGGAGTCTGAACAAGAGCTTGCAGGGATTCTGCTCTCCACGGATTGGGGTCAATCCTCACTAAATGTTTTCTCTGGTCAGGGAAAGAGCAGTAGAGAAGGATCGCAGTAAACCCCCAGGCCAGCATGATTACAACATGCTGAACTGCTCACCCTAGTGCAGAGGTGATCTTCCAATCCACAACGAGAAGGTGAACTTTATTAAACATCATCCGTTCTTTATATCCCAAGGATGTTGCCCGACCTGCTGAGCTCCTACAGCAGAATGTGTTTGGTTTCAGATTCCAGTGTTTGCAGTCTCCTGGTGTCTCCCCATTTTATTCCTTTGTAGTCTCCGGCCTCCTCCTTTTCTCGCCCCGTCCCCGTGTGCAGCCCCCTGACAGGCCACTGCGGCACTCACCTCTCTGGTTGCAATACTCTGCTGGTACTCGGCCATTTCACCCAGCAGCTGTTTGGAGAGGGTCTCCTTCTCTTCCTCAAGCCTGCTCTCCAGCTCCAGCTGCTGAAACTCCAGGTCATCGTACCGTTTCAGGTCAGCATCCACTTGCTCTCCATCCTGTGGGAATACAATCTTAGTCAGGTACCACCGACAACCACAGCGCTGCTCCATGGGGTCTTACTGCCCAGTCATTATGCTGATGGCCCCGGATAAGTTTTAAACAGTAAACAACCCATACAGAAGGGGCATCAGCAAACCCACAGACATCCATGCCTAGGAATGGCAGTGTCCATGTTTGATAGCCCTGACCATGAGGGTTACGATTTCCGGGGAGCAGTGAACCAGTGCAGGGTACCAGAGTAGGAGAACACATTTCCATTTCTCCCTCCCAACCTGAGAGGGAAAAGCCTGGGAGAGGATCCTACAGGGTAGGAGGCCTGTCATAAGATCGAGAGAAAGAGGTCTGGGAAGGGGAATGAGTCATCAGAAATGGTTGTTTGTTGAGAAGAAAACTGATACTGTCACTGGGTTTTCTGAAGAGACAGCCAAGAATATTGACGAGGCCCTGCATGGTAGGCTGGTCTGAAAGGTATGATTATGTAATCCAGAGTGAACTGGGCCATTAGACAGAGATTTGACAGATGGGCAACAAACATGGCATAGATGAGTTGGACCAGAGGACTCGTTACCTTGTTGTATTTATTCTACGACTCCAAAGCAGCAAGAAGTTTTGGCAAACACAATGTTCCTGGAAATTAACTGTCAAAGATCAGGCCAGATGCAGCTCCCACTGCCGGGTCCTGGCCAGGTACCCCCAGCATTGCTAGGTACAGCCTACATTGCTGGGTACAGGTCAGGTACAGTATGCATTGCTGGGTACAGGCATCATAAAGCCTGCATTGCAACACACAGCCTGCATTGACAGGTAAAGCCTGGTGCAGGCCAGGTGCAACCTGCATTCCCAGGTCCAGGCATTGTACAGCCTGCATTGCTGGGTACAGGCTTTCTACATCCTGCATTGTTGCGGACAGCCTGCGCTGCTGGGTCCAGGTCGAGTACTGACTTCATTGCTGGGTACAGGCTTTGTACAGCCTGTGTTACCATGCACTGCCTGTGCTGCTGGGTACAACCTATGTTGCTGGAACCAGGCTGGAAACAGCCTGTGTTGCCAAACACTGCCTGCATTGCTGGGTACAGGTCAGGTACAGCCTGTGTTGCCAGGTTCAGGCCAGATGCAGCCTTGCATTATTGCATACAGCCTGTGCTGCCGGGTACTTGCTGCGTATAGCCTGCATTGCCACATGCAGCCTGCTTTGCTGGGCACAGGTCACGTACAGCCTGCCTTGTTGCCGTTTTCAAACCTGAAGATTGTAATGCAGATTTGTCACCTTGCCCACTGGGGACAGAGTTGGGAACATCCCGTCACTCCCACCCCACCGATGATTTTTACTCCCGGCTCAGTGCATTGAAAGCTCAGGTTTATTTTTAATCAACACTTTCATTTTTTCAGCTGTTCACACAGTATGTAGAACTCTGAGCTGCAATGTCCGGCCAGAGAATGCTTTTAGAATCCCTGTGGGGCTGGCAGTGGGGGCAGCTGTGTGAATCTGACATGTTATACTCAGGGTCAAATCATTAACCTCATTAATTTCATCTCAATTTCACAAGGATATTGACTCAAGTGCCCGCTACCAGAGAGAGCATGAAAGAGAAATTACGTCAAATATTTATTCATGACTATTATTTAATAAGTGTTCAGATATTCCATTGACAAATGCTTTAACTCTTCCAACTCTCTGGCCTTGCACTCAGGGACACAAAACGAGGAGTTTGCAAGAATACCCAAGTTACAGCGTGGGAGGGGAGGGGAATAGCTTGAGTGAAGGGCTGTGGGTGAGCATGTGAGGGGGGTGGGGTGGTAAGAGGAGAGGAGAGAAATGTAGCATAGAATTTTTCCCACAGCTTGGTCCCATCACTTGGAAACATCACCTCAGGTGTCCACCAGACCAGTGCTTGATCAGAACTGGAACAAGAGAGCACATGGAAATAGCAGATGGTTTGCAAAGGATGGATGCAGCCAGACTCCCCTCCTTTCCAATCACACACATGCACCACACAGCCCATGACAGTATCACTTCCATGGCTCTTCTTGATGACTGCCAGGTTGCAGGTACAGGGGTGATGTTAATTGGGAAGACAAGGAGAAATATTTTCTGTCGCCCTATATTCAACACTGCCAAGGGATATCTCACACCTCCCTCCTCCTAGTGAGGTGTGTAGCACCTCACTATTTTCTAATGCCTTTCTGCTCCTGAACCTTGGTCCGTTCCCCATCCCTCTGTGCCACAACTCTAAGCTCCTGAATGTTGGGTCAGGACATCGAAGCTCAGCATTCCCACACGTGAGAATATCATCTCCCAATCTCCTAGTACACATCCATCCTGCTGTGAGGAGCAGCTGGAAAGAAACAAATTCCCCAATTTCCTGTACAAGGTCTATTGATAGGGAGCAGGATTCTCCACACACATAGACGTGCACACGCAAACACACACACACTCCCTTTCTTAGGACAAGCTCTGCAGCTTGCAGCTCCTCTGCTTCTGTCGAGACATCTGACATCCATTCACTGTGGATCTGTGCAAGATTTCCAAGGCACAGAATTTAGCTTCAACTTGTGGTCAGGGCTGAGATATCCAAAGGAGGTTGTCGCATTTATTATACACATTGCTAATGGACACTCTACCAGCTGCCTACAGACATAAGCAGTGCAGAATGCAACTCCTGCCTACTGATGTGATGACGTATACTGCACTACCCATAAAAGTGCTACCATCAGCCCTCTTTCCCTCTCAATTCTGAGCTTTTTTTTCTCCTCCATCGGTGACCTCTTACCAGTTGGTCTGTGCTCCGCCTCCTCCTCTTCCTTGCTCCTCTCCTCCCTTCTCCCCCACCCCCATGTTTTTATTCAGGCGCTTGCCTGTTTTTGCTTATACCCTCATGAAAGGCCCAGGACCAAACCACTGGTTAAAGATGCTGTGTGACCTGTTGAGTTTCTCCAGCACCTTTTTTGAGGGACCTTGTTAGATATTAGACAATGTAATATTTTTAATTAGGTCTCAGTGTGTTTTAAAATGCATCTTCTAGTTTTGAGAAACATTCAGTGAGCTTGATGGTCCTGAGTGCTTTGTGGGAAGACCTTGATTTAAAGTGCTAACCCCTAGCTCACTCTGCCACCCTTCGCACAAGCCCCGCCGTGCCCAGCACTCTCGGTTCTTGGATCAGGTTTCCAGCACCTGAAGCTTTTTGGTTTAGAGAGGACTGTGAAGAGCTGGGCGTAGACAGCAGGAGACACGGTTAGACGTGGTGGAAGGCTGGGAAAAGGGAGGATGTGTACAGGATGGTAGACTGGTAGTTAAGGCATGTAATGAGAGGAAGTTGCAGCAAGGAAGAAATAAATGTGTTTCAGCACTGACATGATGATGTGAGGTGCTGCCCTACCTCATTAGGACCCTATCACTTTGGACCAGTTCTCAACCTTACGTTAAGTAATCCCTTACTCACCACAGAACACCAAGGCAACCTATGCCATAGGTTAGTAAGGAATTACTTAAGGTGCTATGTGAGTGGAAAAATGTTTGAGAACCACTGCTTGGACACCACCTCTGGCTAAAGGGGGCAGTGAGAAGGTGGAAGATAAGCATCTCTTGGCTCAAGAACCTTCCCATACAATCCAGGGTCCACCAAAAGATCTGACTGCACAACTGAGCTGTCGGTTTGTTCTTGTACTAACTGAAACTGTGAATGTTTATTTATCAAGATTCCTTTCTTGTCACGTAATTAAAAACAGATGTAATATTGGGGCGGCACAATTGGCTTAGCAGTTAGTGCGACGCTATTACAGCACCAACGATCGGGACCTGGGTTTGAATCCCACGCTGTCTGTAAGGACCTTGTATGTTCTCCCCGTGCCTGTGTGGGTTTTCCCCGGGGGCTTTGGTTTCCTCCCACAGTTCAAACTTACCGGGGATTGTAGGACAATTGGGTGTAAATTGGCCAGCATGGACCCATGGGCCAAAAGGGCCTGTTACTGTGCTGTATGTCTAAATTTTTAAAAATGTAAAAATTACACAAAATTGACTTCAGTTTGCCGTAATGCAGACAAAGATTCGTCATCAGTAGAAATTAGCCCTTAGAGTCAGAGAGTGAAGCAAAAGAGAGTCCCCCCAGAGTTACTGAGTGTCCGTGGATTCACCTCCAGTGCTCCCACAGTTGCACAGACTTCAATCCAAACAATCGGTAACCTGAGCTCCAGATCCAAACCCCAATACAATCAGTAAGCCTTCAGTGCCCTTTCCCACCCGGTTCTGATAGGTGGTACCCCTTCAGCCAGTCTCAAACAGTCCACAGCCTGGTGTGAGTCCTTTGACCGTAGTTTCCAGTAGTCCACAACCTCGCCTTGTGTCACCAACAGCTGTAGAACTCCTCAGTTGTCTGCTGCTGTGAATACTGTCCTGTTGGGTCGCCTCCTCTGCTTCTTCCTTCAAACCGGGGGTGTTCTCCCTGTTTTATGGTGCCCTGCACCAGTCCTCTGCTTCCCCAGAGTCTGCAAACCATTGTGGCTGTTGCCAAACATAAGCACCGCCATCTTGGGCCTAGATCCTGCTGTGGCAGGATTTTAAAATAAACCACCGTCAGCTCAGTTTAAAGTCTGTATGGAGCCATCAGTAGTTGAACTGGGTGGTAGAACCCTGTGGATAAGTGCTGTATCTCAGCTCCCTGCTCTCCATGGGTCTGCACCGTCGGCAGCACTGCTGGTGCAGCAGCTCAGTTTTTAAAATCTATATTTTTAATATTTTGGCCTCTGTCTGTGTCGTGCATATTATGATAACTTGCTTGGTAAACCCGACCAACCTGCTTGGCTGTAGCAGGAAATAATTTCAAGCATCCGCACACTGTACTTATGCATATGACAATATTTTCATCACCTTTCCTGCCAGCCTCTAGCATTTTCTGGTTCAACTATCAGTAACTGAGCACATACTGCATCCCTATTTCCCTAAGAAAAACTAGCCTGGGAATTTCCTGCACTAGGCCTGGATCTTTGGCTATTTAACTTATATTTTATCAGTAGCAATACTGTCTACCCATTACTCTAGGCTGTGAGACACTCATTGAATGGGATCTTTATCTGCAACTGCCCACCTACAGAAGAAAATGTATGTTAGCATCTTGTGGAACAGTATTTCCAATTATTTGTACCTTAGGCTTTTCGGATGTGACCTTGGCCTCCAGGTCAGTTATCTTTTTGTGCAGTTGCTCAAGCACATCCTTCTCATAGTGGACATGTGACATCTCCGATTCTTGTTCCCCTTCCAACAAAGCTTGTTCCATCTCCATCTGTAAAACATCACACACAAGGTTCTTTTCCCTTTCTGATTGACACAGTGCAGGTGGAAAATCAAACTGTATGTTCATTAAATGTTCATTAAATGAGCAGCATTTCCCCAGCAAACTAACCGGTTCCACCCCTTGCTTAACTCCCACTGCTGCAAACTTTCCGTCTTGGGTTCCTCATAGCAACTTAGAGTCATAGATGCATTTAACTCAGCAAATACAGTTCGTACCAACTATAAATCAATTATTTACACCAGTCCACATTTGTACAGGTACTCCCCGACTTATGACCGAAATTCAGACCGAAGGATCAGTCGTATCTTGGAATGGAAGCATTTGTGTTAAAAAAAATAAAGAAAACAGTTTATGTTGTATTTAACAAACTATAACAAGGATACAGGACATGTAAGAGCCAAAACGTGTGTACTTGCCTTGTTAGTCAGAGTCCCGGGGTCTGTAGGCTGGGTGCAACCATCTTAATTCCTGTGTGCATGCGCGAGTCTTCGGTTGGTCCATGCGTGGTGTGTTTGCATATTAGAGTTTGGTTGGGGCATGCGCAAGAGTTAAGCACCCTAATGATATTGAATTCGCATTCTTAACTCTCGCGCATGCGCTAATCAAACTCCAATATGCGAACCGCGCATGCACCAACTGAAGACTCTCACGTGTGGACAGGAATCAAGATGGCTGTGCCCAGTCTACAGACCCAGGATGCTGACTAACAAGGTAAGTACACACATTTTGGCTCTTACATGCCGTGTATCCCTGTTACAGTTTGTTAAATACAATATAAATGATGTAAATTTATATATTTCTTTTAAAAAAATTTTTGGTCAGATGTGCGGATGGAGGAAAGTCACATAGGAAGCATTTTGGGGAGTACTTGTACTACCCACATTCCCATCAACTTCTCCAAATTCTTCCAACCTACACTCTGGAGACAATTTACAGTGATCAATTAAACTTCCTGCGTGCATGTCTTTGGGCTGGTGCTCCTCATGGACGTGTGCTCAGCACCTACTATACTCCCTATACAGCTAAATACCATTCCAACTCCATCTTCAAATTTGCTGACACCACATTAGTGGGCCGGGTGTCAAATAACAAGGAGATGGAAAAAGATTGAAAGTCTAGTGGCATGGTTCCATCTTTCTCTCAATATTGAGAAGAGGAACACAATCTTTGATTTCAGGAGAAGGGGCAGAGCCCATACCCCTGTACACATTAATAGTGCTGAAGTCAAAGTAGTAGATAGCTTCAAGTTCTTATGAATAATTATCTCCAGTGACCCAACTTGGGACAAGCTCATTAATGCAACAGTGAAGAAAGCACACCAACATCTATACTTTCTTTGAAGACCAAGGAAGATTGGCATATATGCCTGGTCCCTCAACAATTTCTACAGGGGCACCATTGAAAGTATACTTCAGTTTCACAAGGATGCTGCCAGTACTGCTGGGCTTGATTTGTAAGGAGAGACTGGATTGTCTCAGATTGTTTCTCCTGAAGTGAAGGAGGCAGAGGTTCATAAAATAATGAGGGGCATTATCGCAATCTTGTGTTACTGTTAAGTGGAGCAGTCTCAACAGGCTATTTGGCCTACTCCTGCTCCTATTTCTCGTGTTCTTGTAGTTAGAGTCCTACAGCATGGAAACAGGCCCAGCTTGTCTATGCTGAACAACATGGCCTCCTGCTTTAGTACCATTTGCCTGCATAAAGCCCATACCCCTTTAATCCAAGTATTCCTCAAAGGAAGCTTACATTTTTTCAAATGTCTGCGTGTGACGAATAAAATGATGTTTTACATCTCCAAAAGGCTCGTTCACAGTCACAGCAGTACATTTATAAATTTATCCATGACCAGCATCACAGCAGCATTTCCTGTCCATGATGAATGGGCTCCTCGACCACTTCAGAGTCGGCCACATGATTGGGCTGGGTCTAGGACATTTTGGCCCCCACAGTTTGGCACTAACAGTTAGGAAGTAGTTAGCAGATGGATGGATTCCCCGTGTGGACTGTATCCAGGTCTGGGTCCCCACCTGCCCCACTCACTGTCTGCTGGCCGAATCTGTCCCGCCGCACTGCCTGTCGGGAGAGCGAACCATCAGATTGCAGAAACTCCCTCCCCCCCGAAATCGGTACCCTGGAAAACAAAGGATTATGGTAGCATTTCCCACTTCCTCGGAAATTATGACTCCCCTTTCTAGGATAACACTATCCCTCCCCCAGGTGGAGGAGGCATGAAGTTGGGAGGTTTACACAGATGCTGAAATTGATCAGCAGGTTAGTCTGCATCTGTGGGGAGAGAAAAACAATATTTAATTTTATATTCCATTCTTTAATTAAAATTATAATAAATTAAATGCCATGTCTGTAACCAAATGCGAGCGCCAAAACGTTTGGTGCCAAATTGAGAACACCAAAATGTTCGAAGGGCTACAAAAGTCTTGGTTTTAAATGTATGTCGTCAAAATGTCCAACTCTGGGCTGGGCCAGGAGTCACAGAAAGGTCAGACTGAGTATGAACACCAGACCTATTCACCTGAGGGACATCAAGTAAACCATGTTCAGTTTTATGGTCAACATAGCTAATTACTGAATGTTTTGGTGGCTAAAGGCGAGTCAACAATGGAGTTGTCCAGGGGTCGTGGCTGGTACCACTGCTTTGATGACCTGTACCTGGGTGCATGCAAGACATGCTTCCTCAGTGTGCAGATGACTCAGAGCCTGGGAACTGTGAGACGGACAGTGACAGACTTTACTAAGACAGGGGCAAATCACAAAGTTCTGTAGACACTGTGGTTGAAGTAAAAACACAAAATGCTGGAGAGGCTCAGCAAGTCAAACAGTGTCCTTTATGCTGCAAAGGTAAAGATACAGAACCAACGTTTCGAGCTTGAGCCCTTCATCAAAGTATGAGAAAATGTTGGCAGGCGTCCGAACAAAAGAGTGGGGGGGGGGGTGGAGGGAAGGGGGATGGCAAAGGCAGAAGATGATAGGTGGAGAAAGGAGGGAGGGGAAAGCAGCAATGAGGGGGAGGAGGGATGGCTGGGTGGGTGGAAGAATTGGAAAGGGGGAGGGGAAAGAAAAGGTAAGCAGGTTTAGTGGAAAGCAGTAAAGTCAATGTTCATACCATCTGGCTAGGGAGTGCCCAGACGGAAAATAAGGTGTTGTTCCTCCAATTTGTGGGTGGTCAGGGTGGGATAGTACACAAGGGCATGGACAGACATGTGAGTGCGAGAGTGTGACTCAGAATTGAAATGGTTGGCTACTGGGAGGTCGCTGTGGTTGTGAACTGAGAGGAGGTGCTGAGCGAAGCAATCTCCCAATCTGCGATTGATCTCTCCAATGTAGAGAATGCCACAAAGGGAGCACTGGATGCAGTAAGACAGGGGGAGGCTAGTGGAATGGGTGGGTAGCTGGAAAAGTTTAATGCTTCAACTCTCAGAAGCTTACATCAGACATAACACTCACCTCTTGTGAAGATTCTTCCATCTGATTGTCCAGCTCCTTGATCTTCAGATTGATCTCCTCCACATTGTTTAGGATGGCCATGCATTCCTCATCAAGCTGGGCAATTTTCTCTTTCATGTGTCTCTCAGCCAAAATCTTGTCCTCCTGAAAGTACAAATGGTCATTCATCAATGCCTGGCCCTGAAGTAAGTTGTTTCAAGTGTCCAGGAGCTCACTGTGAAACAGACACTATTGGCTTGTACAATTCGCTTTGTATCTGCTGGAGACTCAGGCCCACACTTACTAAGCATGGAACTGATCTGAACCATCAGCCATGGATCCTTTCCTCCAGCCAGCATATAGAGGCCACCGCAAAGAAGGCACACCAACACCTTTAATTTATATGGAGTCTGAGGCCAGTCGTCGGATATTCTATCAAATGTCTACATGTGCACTGTGGAAAGGATACTGGCAGTCGGAGCACAGACTGATTTGATAATTCAACTCCACGGGAACACAATAGACTGCAAAAGGTAGCAAGTACAGCCAGATCTATCACAGCTCTGTCCTCCCATCCACCGAAGACATATATGTGAGGCGCTGCCTCAAGAAGACAGCCAACATGGTACAGGATTCCCATCACCCTGATCACAACCTATTCTCACTGCTATCTTCAGGAAGAAGGTACAGAAGCCTGAAAACTCGCACCTCTAGGTTCAAGAACAGTGGTTTTCCAATGGCCCTCAGGTTCTTGAGCCTCCATTTCTTGTCAGACTGCTCCAACACCACAAAAGGACTGCACTATTGTAAAATCACTTTTTGTGCATGAGGACAACTGTGAATATTTATCTACTTTATGTATTTATTGCCTTTAAATTTAATTCAATTAGTTTACTATTATAGTTTTTCTTTACAAGTACCTGTTAGGCTGCAGCAAGAAATAATTTTGGTGCACGTGTACATGATATAATGTGTACACAATAAACTCATTGTTATCAATTAGTGGGTGGCCTCTTTGGTCTCACTGCAAAGGCCACTGCACCTGGTCTTGACTGACATTCACACCACTTCTGAGGAACAGCAGCCAAACTAGGTCCTGTTTGCTCCTTTAGGATTGCACATGAAATTCCATGGCATGATTTCAAAGAAGCCGTCCTGGCCAATATTTAACTCTCAACTTCATCAGCTACTATCTCGATGGATCATCAGTTCTAAAGATGCACAGTTCCAGAGGAACCCTGGCAGAGGGGGTGAGCAAATTTAGATTCTTGGGAGTCACTATCTTGGAGGATCTTTCCTGCACCCAGCAAACCTAATAGCATCATGAAGAAAGCACGTCAGCGCCTCTACTTCCTCAGGAGTTTGCGGAGGTTTGGCATGTCATCGGAAACCCTGGCAGATATCTACAGAAGTGTGGTGGAAAGTGTGCTAATTGGCTCCATCACAGTCTGGTATGGGTACACCAATACCCCACAGCATAAAACCCTGCAAGAGGTAGTGAACACAGCCTAGAACATCACAGGCAAAACTCTCCCCACCATCGAGAACATTCTCAAGAATGCTACCACTGGAGCTCAGCAGCAATCATCAAAGATCCACATCACCCAGCACACGCTCTGTTCTCGTGGGTGCCAAAGGATTTGCACTACCAGGTTCAGGAACAGATACTACCCCTCCAACATCAGACTACTCAATGACAAATTCAATCAGGGACTCATTTAAGAACTCTTACTTTTGTACTTTATTGATGTTTTTTCCCTCTCTTTATTGCACAGTTTGTTTATATTTATTTACATGTGTATGTTGAGTAGAATTTTGTTTCACTACCAATAAGTGGTAATTCTGCCTCGTCGGCAGGAAAAAGAATCTCGGGGTTGTATGTGATGTCATGTATGCATTCTGACAATAAATCTGAAATCTAATGCATTTGGGGAAGGCAACCAGTCAAAGCAGGATAAATGCTAGCAGTGTGGAACAACAGGTGGTGGAGGGGTGGGTGGATCCTTAGGGAACACATGCTGAAGGTAACAGAACAAGTTTGTGTTGGAAAGCAGAACCATTTTCTCATATCTTCTGAGGAATGGAGCACAAGGGGAGCGAGGTCATAAGCTATATAAAAGCCCTGGTGGTCACAGTGTTTGGAAACAATTCCCACATATGTAAATGACACAAAATGTAGTCAGCACACTGGAGGAAAGATGCTGCACCATTCCAGAGGTGCAGAAGACAGATGCTCACAATTAATACCCCCCCCCACCCTGTACGACTTACTTTCCACCCGATACAACTTCACCTCTTTGTTTCTCTTCCCTCTTCCTTTGTCTCTGTCCATCATCCTTCACCTCCAACCAGGTACACCAATCCCCAATTGACGATTGGTCAAGCCCAAACCGATAACAGCTTTTTACGTCCTGCTTAGTTTCTTCAGCACTTTGATGTGTTGTACTAGACCTTAGCATCTGCAGATTACTTGTTTACGCCCGAGTCCTGCAGGATTCTTCCCTTTTAAAACTGTGCAAGGATGGCTGGGGCTGTTGACATAGACCACAGGCATCATGTCACGTTTCTCATCCTTGAGAGGAAGTGCTGCGGATGCTGCTTTGCCAGGCTGTGGCGTATCACATTTTAGCCTGTTATAGATCATCACAATCCCTGCCTTCCTTCCGGACTCAGTTTATTTCTAAGCATTGGTAACATTACTCAGACAAGTCTACCAATCATCCAGCCAAGGCCACACTGCTTCTTTGAAAGGGGAGTGCCAAATGATGAACTGCATTCCAATCCCAGTCCAAGGAAGTGCTTCCACAATTTCAGACCTCAAAGGCAAAATTCCAGGCCAATCAAAGTTCAGTTTCTCAATCTCACCAGTCACTTCATTTGATGAACAACTGATGTGCCAAATATTACCTCCAAAATTCTTCTTCAGTGGGTCACAGAGAGGAAGGAGACATTCAGTTCTGCAGAAGTTTATCCCAGTTCTCTGTTCTTTCTACAAATCTCTCCTTTCTAAAGCCCTTTTCACATTCCCTTTCACATCCGTATCCCCACTGTATTCTGTGGCAACTTGTATTAAAAACATTCATCCGCTCTTTTGGCTTTCTTTCTACTGCTTTAAAATGTGTCCCTGTGGTCCCTGACCCTGCCGTAACTACAAACAATTTTCTCTGCTGTTACAACACCCTGCATAGTTTTAATGACCAGAACTTTGTTAACATAGCTTCAAAAATAATAAAAAGGTCTGAAAAAAGGAACATTTTTGTTTATTCGCACAACAACGAGGTCTTCCACAACCAAACACAATGTGCTGGAGGAGTTCAGCAGGTCGATCGGATTCATTGAGAGATAGAGAGCAGTCGACATTTTGGGGCGGAACTCTGCCCTGATGAAAGATTTCTGTTGGAAAGGTTGACCGTTCTCGCTCTCTCTCTCTCTCTCTCTCTCTCCCACTGACACTGCTCCTCGGCCCACTAAGTTCCACCAGCAGATTGTGTTTGGCTTCAGATTCTGGTATCTGCCGTCTCCTGTGTGTGTCCAATGAGGCTTTTTTTTAATCCAGATGAGATTTACCAAAAAAAAACTGCAAATAGTGGAAATCTCATTTTCAAAAAGAAAATGCTGGGATAGTCAGTCGGTTAGGTAGCATTGTTCACGCTGCAGCTCTGGGCTGAAGGTAGTTCTGATGAAGGGTCGCACATCTTGAACACTAACTACTTCTCTTTCCATGGGCGCTGTTCGGCCTGCTGATTTTTTTTCCAGTATTTTGCTTTCATTACCTGTTTTCCCTGAAATAGCATCATTTAAAAGACCAGTACTTAGCTACAAAACACAGAAGGAGCCTAGATTCACCATCAAAGCTAATTTCCTTCTGTCATCTTCAATGAATTTTAATTTGGAGATAACAGGCCCTTCTAGCCCACATTGCCCGAATACACCCCGGTGACCAATTAACTCACTGGCCCCTGTACGTCTTTCGAACGTGGGAGGAAAAGGAGACACAGGAAACCTGTGTGATCACAAGGAGAAATTATAAACCCCTTACAGACAGTGGGGGATTTTAACCTGCTGGTGCTGACAAGAGAGTTGCGCTAACCATGCCACTCTTCTCCCACTCCCCCACACAAAGGGAATTTACAATGGCCAACTCACCTTGTCTTTGGGACGCTGAAGGAAAATGGGGGAGGGGCAGGGGTAAACACAGGGAGAATTTTCAAACTATACACAGTCAGCAGCTGAGGGCAGGATTGGGCGCAGCTTACTGGATAAGTGAGGAGGTTCTACCTGCTGGACTGCGTTCTTCCTTCTCACTCGGATCTCCAGCCTCCTGTGACCTCAAATACACTGTGTGCCCTTCACCGAGGTCTGGGCCACTCCTATCTTCTTAGCCTTAGGATTACCCTGGGCTGTTGCTACCAGTGGATAATCGCAGAGTTCCCAAAGTGCAAATGTTCACAGACTGTCCACCCGCCCATGCAGAAATGTCTGTCCTTGCACACATCTCCTGAACAACTGAGGGCACTCTCCCCTTCATTGTAGCATCCACTCCTTCATCATCAACACATCACTCCAGTGAGAAACGTTATTTGAGCTGTGCATGTTTCTTTAAGAGCTGGATGGAAACATTGCACCTTCTGTACCACCCGGTGATACGGTAGGAAACTGCACACATCAACGGGAGTAATGGAATTGTCAGTACAATGTAGCCCGGGGAACCTGACAACGTTGGTCTGTGAACCTCACAATTAAAACTCTGGCAACCTTCACAGTGTTAGAATGACCCACTAAGCTGCTTTATACACCAAGAAAAACAGCAAGCAATTCCTGAAGATAGGCTCAGCCCCGAAACATTGACTGCTTTTTGCTTTTCATGCATGTTGCTCGGTCTGCTGAATTCCTTTTACACTCGTATTTTCTGCACTGGGGTGTAGATTTCTTGTTTACCAGCAATTTCTAGCTTGGTATCCTTTCTTGCGTCTATTTAACCTTCATCTGCTGTGTTTCACTCAGTTGGGAAAGAACAACAGCAAATCATGGCCTCCGAAACTGGGGTCTACAGGGTGATGACTCCATTTCTATCGAGAGCAGGGCTGAACACAATAGACCAAATGCCTTATTCTGTGTGGGGGGCACCAGCAGCTGCATGGGATCGAGAGATGTCAATGCACACCACTTCATCTGAGAACAGAGAATTCAAAGAAAAATCCCTCGAAGGAATTTCCACCCAAAAGATTGCCATTTCTCTTCATAGATGCTGCCTGACCCTCTGAGTCCTTCCAGCAGCTCATTGATCACTTAAGGTGCCAGAGTTCTTGTGTCCACTAAATGTCATTTAACTCTCAGCAGCTGCAATGAGACTCAACACAGGTTCCTGGAATAACACCTCAACTTCCATCTCAGTAGGTTGCAGTCTCAATATACAATTCCCCAACTCTCGATAACAAGATATTTTTATTTGAAGAACTGGCCACTTTCACCTTCTACTGATGCTGCACAATGTGGTGAGTTCCTCCAGCTCTTTTGTAGATGCCACATTTGCCCACAGTTTTTGAATAGTCAGCCGATATAACATTATGCAGACTATACATTACTGGCAACACATTACACAGTTAACCTGATCCTAATTGTCCCACTCTATTGGAGAATTTCCTTTCTTTCTCCTTCTAGACTAATGTATTTCTCACTTTCTTTGATCCGATGAATGGTTCCAGTCCTAAAAGTTGAAGGCTAGTCAGCAATAACATCTGTAGCCAGAAAATACTCAGAACTATTATTAAGGAAGAAAGTGTGAGACATCTGGATAAAAAAATTGTTTCATTAGGCCGGCTCATCATGGATTCAGGTCACGTTTGACAAATTTACTGGAGTTACTTGAGGGTATAATGAGCTCAGTGGATAGAAGGGAACAGGTGGAAAGTTGTGCACGTGGTAGTATGTGATAAAGTGATGTATTAAAAATGGATGCATAAGACAAGGATGCATGGAATTGGGATAATGTATTAGCATGGACAGAGGATTGATTAAACAATAGAAGGCAGAGAGTTGGGATATATAAATCGGTATGTTTCTATCAAGATCTCCTTTCATTCTTATAAATTTCAGTGAGTATTGTCCCAGGAGACTTAATCTCTCCTCATAGGTTAACCCCCTCTCACCTCCACAAACAACCTGATGAACCTCCCCTCCACCGCACCAACGCCAGTACATCTTTTCTCAAGTAAGGAGACTCCAGGTGTGGTCTCACCAGTTCTCTATACAGTTACAACAAAACCTCCCTCCTTTTAAAATTAAACCCCTTGAGCAACAAACATGCTATTTGTCTTTTCAATTACCTGCCGTACCTGCAAACAAAATACTTGGGATTCATGCGCAAGCACTCGCAGGTGTCTCTGCACAACAGTATGTTGCAATTTTTCACTATTAAATAATTATCTGACCTCAAGTGGATGACCTCACATTTACCAACACTTCCCTCTAACTGCCAGACCCTTACCCTTTCACTTATCTCTGCAAGCTCTAAGCATCCTCTGGACAATTTCCTTTTCCACTCAATTTAGTGTCATCAACAAACATAGATACTCTATATTCAGACCTTCCCCCAAATCGTTTATCGTGAAAGGTTATAGTCTGAGTACTTAGCCCAGCAGCATTCCGCTCATCACTAATTGCCAACTAGGGAATCGCCCATTTATCCTCTCTACCTCTATTGGTTAACCAACCCCCTACGTCCACCTTATTGTGAGGTAGCAGTTTATCTGAGGGCGCCCCTATTGCCAGCCACTCCACTGGTGCCAATAGAACTCTAACCACATTACCCATATCTACAGCCTCTCCTTCTTGAGTGTCACTGCACAAATTTAACCTTTCTGCAGGAGAGGAAGCTTCAGAGAGTAAGGCAAGGTGCAAACACCTAAATACTTGAGTGAGGTGTCAGCTGCAAGGGTATCCTCACCTAAATAACACCCAAAGGAAAAGGAATATTCATATTATTCGGGTAGACATAAAAGATACTCAAGAATAGACCTATTTGTGTTATCAGCTCGTATGCAAGACAGAGTAAGAAAAACAGAATATAAAGCTAGAATATTATCGGACCACTCACCCCTGATATTGACAATAGAGTTAGAGGACATCCCTCCAAGAATGTATAGATGGAGATTAAACTCCATGCTACTTAAAAGGCAGGATTTTAGAGAATTCATTGAAAGACAAATTAAAATGTACTTTGAAATAAATACGGAATCAGTGAAAGATAAGTTTATACTATGGGATGCAATGAAAGTGTTCATTAGAGGGCAAATAATAAGTTATGTAACCAAGATGAAGAAGGACTACAATCAGGAAACAGAGCAGTTGGAAAGGGAAATAGTAAATTTAGAAAAAGAATTAGCAATGAAGGAAGATACCACTAAAAGAGAATTGGCAGATAAAAAAAATAAAATATGAAACACTACAAACATATAAGGTGGAGAAGAACATAATGAAGACAAAACAGAAATATTATGAACTAGGGGAAAAAAACGCACAAAATTCTAGCATGGCAGCTTAAGACAGAACAAGCTAAGAAAATGGTATTGGCATCAAGGAAAAAAGACAAACAAATCACATATAATCCAACGGAGATTAATGAAAACTTTAGAGAATTCTATGAACAATTATACCAAATTGAAAATGAAGGGAAAGAAGGCAAAATAGATGAATTTTTAACTAAAATTGAACTACCAAAATTACAAATAGAGGAACAAAATAAATTAACAAAACCATTTGAAATAGTAGAAATACAAGAGATAATAAAAAAACTACCAAATAATAAAACACCAGGAGAGGATGGATTCCCAATAGAATTCTATAAAACATTTAAAGATTTATTAATTCCTCCCCTCCTGGAAGTCATCAACCAGATTGACAAAACACAAAGCTTACCAGATTCATGTAAAACAGCAATAATTACAGTAATACCAAAGCAAGGGAAAGATCCACTAGCACCAGCGTCATATAGACCAATATCATTATTTAACACAGATTATAAGATAATAGCTAAACTATTAGCAAACAGATTAGCAGATTATGTACCTAAAATGGTAAATCTAGACCAAACTGGATTTATTAAAAAAAGACGCACAACAGACAATATTTGTAAATGTATTAACTTAATTCATGCAGTAGAAGGGAGTAAAGCGCCAACAGTAGCAGTTGCTTTAGACCCAGAGAAGGCCTTTAACAGAGTAGAATGGAATTATTTATTCAAAGTATTGCAAAAATTCAGTTGACCAGAGAAGTATATTAATTGGATTAAAGCATTATATAAGGGACCATTGGTGAAAGTGACAGTAAATGGATATATATCAAAGCAATTTAATTTAAGCAGATCAACAAGGCAAGGATGCCCACTATCACCCTTATTGTTCGCGTTAACTATAGAACCACTAGCAGAATTGATAAGAACAGAAAATAAAATAAAAGGGATAAAAATAAAAGACAAGGAATATAAAATCAGTTTATTTGCAGATGATGTTATAGTATACTTAACAGAACCAGAACTATCAATAAAAGAATTATATAAGAAATTGAAGGAATATGGAGAAATGTCGGGTTACAAGATTAACGTAAATAAAAGTGAAGCAATGCCAATGAATAATGAGGATTTCTCAAAATTTAAGAAGGAATCACCATTCAGATGGCAAATGCAAGCAATAAGATACTAGGTATACAAATAAATAAAAATTTCGGCCATCTATATAAACTCAATTATTATCCACTAATGAAAAAAATTACAGGGTGATTTAGAGCATTGGAAAGATTTACCACTAACAATAGGAAGGATAAACTGTATTAAAATGAACATTTTCCCAAGGATACTATACCTATTTCAGGCATTGCCAATACACTTGACAGAGAAATTCTTCAAGGAGTTAAAGAAAATAATAAGGAAATTTTTATGGAAAGGGGGGCAAACCGAGGATAGCACTAGATAAATTAACAGAATGGTATAAACAAGGAGGCTTACAACTGCCAAACTTTAAAAATTATTATAGAGCCGCACAATTAAGATATCTATCAGATTTTTATCAAACAAGGGAAAAGCCAGATTGGACTAGATTAGAACTAGATAAAATAGTGGAAAAGATACCTGAACACATATTATATAAATGGGATGAAAAATTGGTACAACGTAGGAGTTCTCCAGTATTACATCATCTGCTCAATATTTGGAAGAAGATTCATGTAGAAAGGAATAACGCTTTTACAATAACCTTTCCTTCAGAGAATGGGAGAAAAAAGGGATCAAAAGAATAGAAAATTGTTTTTCAGGAAATAGATTATTATCCTTTGAACAAATGAAGGATAAATATAATATAACTCAAGATACAGTGTTGGCATATTACCAACTGAGATCCTACTTGAAGGACAAATTAGGAAGCAGTCTGAGGTTACCAGAGGGAAGTAACTTTGAATATGTGATTACAGATACAATGATAATCAAAAGATTTATAACAAATATGTATATTAAACTGCAAGAAAAGGAGAATGAGGAAACAAATGGTAAAACTAAACAAAAATGGGAACAAGATTTAAATATAAAGATAAAGAAGGAAACATGGGAGAAGTTATGCTCTGGAACGATGAGAAATACAATAAAGACGAGGTTACATATGATACAATATAACTGGATACACAGGCTATACATTACACCTCAAAAGTTAAATAAATGGGACCCAACAGTATCTGACAGATGTTTTCGTTGTAAAAAAGAAATGGGAACAACAATTCATGCAATCTGGACATGTGAGAAAGTAGAAAAATTTTGGGAAGATCTAAACCAGATATTAAATAAAATTACAGAAAACAATATACCAAAAAACCCAGAGATCTTCCTCCTAAGTAACATAAAAAACAAAGAATTTGGACTTGATTTGGATGGTGCACAAAAAAGATTTGTTAAGATAGCTCTAGCCGTAGCAAAAAAATGTATTATGTCAACCTGGAAATTAGAAGATAATTTGAGAATACAATGGTATATAGAAATGAATAAATGTATTCCATTAGAAAAAATAACATAATTTAAGAAATAATATTGAAATATTTGAACTAATATGGGAGCCATACATGAAACACAATAGAGAAAACCTACTGGGGACATCTACCACCTAAATTAATGAAAGGAGAAGGAAATGAAAAGAATTGACTCAGTGGAATTTCTTGTTTATTTTTATTGAATGACAACATTGTTTGACTGGTTTAATGTATCTTAGATTTTTGTACTTTAAATGAATGGGGGGGAGGTAGGGAGGGTGGGATGGGAGGAGGGGGGGGAGAAAATGACACTGTATATATTTGAAAAGGAAAATGTATGTATCTTGGTCAATGTGGTTTATGGTGTGAAAAATAAAAAAAATTTTAAAAAAAGGGTAACCTCACCTGTATGCGGTTTAATTCCACACGCCCTCCTGGGTCCATCTGACCGGAATTTCTCCTCGACCTTCTTCCAGACGGAGTGAAGTCAAGCACAGAGGAGGTGCAGGGAGAGGCTCTTGGAGTTGCCCGAGGCTCATTTGCACTGCCACTGTGACCATTGGGCTCTGGGTGTGGCGAGCATCCCCTGCTATGGGACAGTGAGAGCTTGTGCAGCTCTTCTCCAATCTTCTCGATGCTGTTCACCGTAGCCCCAGATCTACCACCATCTGTCTTATTGTACTCTGAGCAGAGGTTCAGGATGGTTTCCAAGCGCTGACGTTCCTGCAAAAAAAAAAGGAGTGGGTGAGTCTGAGTCCCACAGCGTAGAAACAGGCTCACAGCCACAGTTTGTCCGTGCCCAACAACATGCTCTCCCGCATAAATCCCACTTGTCCGCATGAGGCCCATACCCCTCCAATTCCCTCCCATCCATGGAGTCATCCAAGTGTTTCTTAAAGCTGAATTATCTGCCTCCACCATTTTGTCTGACATCTTGTTCTACATGCCCACCTCCCAATGAATGAAGAACTACCCTCTCACGTCCCTTCCAAATCCCCCTCACGTTATGTGATCTGGTCTTACATTCTGCTACTCTAGGAAACAGACTGTCATTCTCCACTCTATTTATGCCCCTCTTGATTTTATGGACCTCAATAAGATTCCCTCTCATCCTCCTCCACTCCAAGAGAAACAGGCCAAATTTTTGCAGTCTCATGATAACTCAACTTTCCTAATGCTGGCAACAACTTTGCAAACCTCTTCTGTACCCTTTCCAACTTTATAATATCCTTCCTATAGCTGGGCGACCAGAACTGCACACAACATTCCAAGTTATAGGTCTTGTATAACTTCAACATGACATCACTAGAATTGCCTTCAATGTTCCAACCTAGTTTGACCCCCCCCCCTCCCCAATACAAGCAAGACTATACTCATCCACCACATCCAGAAGATCTTTATCAGCCAACGAAAATAAATGAGGGAGAAGAAACTGGAGCAAGAGGTGGCTATTTAGCCTCTTGAGACAGCTCACCTTCATTGACTGATCTGACGGCATTCTTCAAGTGTACTCTCCCATCCTCTCCCAGTGTCCTTTGATCCCCATTACTGACTAAAAATCTAGCTCATCTTCGAATGCATTCAAGCAATCAAAGAAGATGTTAGCCATTTAGGACTGAGATGGAGAAAGATGTCTTCACTCAGAGTTGAGAACTTATAGAACTCACTGCCACAAGAAGCTGCCGAAGCTGATTCATTAGATATATTCAAATGGGAGTTGGATGCAGCCCTGTTGGCTAAAGAGATCAATGGGTATGGAGAGTAAGCAGGAACGGGGTACATGATTAGCCACGATGGTGTTGAATGGTGAAGCAGGCTTGAGTTGCCTGCTCCTGGACCTATTTTCTACTGGAAGAGGGAAAAGGAAGAAACACAGGCATACAAATGCCAATGGGAGGGTGAGAAAGGAAAGGAACTAAGATAATAGGGGAGGGGGCAGAAGGCAGAGAAAGATGCTCCCTAGTAGAAGGAAGGAACAGGGATGTGGAGCTGGAGAAACAGAAAGTGTAGGGGCCAGGCAGGGGAAAGAGAACAAAAGGAGTCAGAGGGATGGGGGAAAGTGAGGGGGGAGAGAGAGAAAAAGAAAAGGGACTGTTACCTGAAATTAGAGGTTGATATTGACACTGTCTGGTTGGAGACTGCCGAAAGTGTAAAAACAACCATAGGGAAAGTGGCTGACACAAGCATCTTATGAACATGAACTGGGAGTGAAAGTTGGTTACTTAGCTCTTTGAACAGGACCGGACCAGAGTTTGAATTCCGCGCTGTCTGGAAGGAGTTTGTACGCTCTCCCCACGTCTGTGTGGGTTTTTCCTGGGTGCTCCGGCTTCCTCCCACCATTCAAAATATACCAGGGGTGTAGGTTAATTGGGCAGCACGGATTCGTGAGCTGAAATGGCCTGTTACCATGCCATATGTCTACTAAAAAATTTTTTTTAAAAACCCTGTTCTGTCATTTAATAGGACCGAGGTTCATCTCAACCCTACATTGCTGCAGACTCCTCAGGTAACCTTTTACCCTCTTGCTTATCTACCTTTGTTAGTTGTTTTGTTTTAAAATCAAAGTACCTGGTCAGCTGCACCAAGTAAGAATTTCAGTGCATAATAAACTCATTATCAAATTCAAAGACTGTTCTCACTACACTTTGAGACGGTGAATACCAAAGATATAACACTTGGAGAAAAAGAATGGCCTTATCTCAGTCTCAAATGGGTGACTGATTTTTAAAATGTAACCTTTTGTGCAGAAGATTCTTCTTCAAGAAATCTGTTCCCCACACCCAACCTGACAAGACCATTCAGAATCTTAGATTACAATCAGGTCTCTCTCAAGACTCCAGTGGATACGGTCCCAATCCAGTTACCTCCCCTCACAAACAAACTATATTTGATATCAAGGAAGAAAGGGAGAGACCAACATCCACCTCCCTTGATCTAGCCCCCGTAAAATTTGAACCTCATGCCAAATAGTTACACACGGATTCACTCCAAATGTTCACCAACAGCTTCACACTGATTCACTAAATTTTCACCAGTACTTTCATAACGATTCAGCTCACTGTTCACAAGCAGGTTCACGCTGATTCAGATCAATGTTTACCAGTAGTTTTCCTGATGCAGCGCAACACTCACAAGCAGTTTCACGGCAATTTTCAACGTTAGCTTCACACTGATCCAGTTCAATGCTTACACATTCACTCTGATTTGATGCAATATTCAGGTTCACGCTGATCCAGTTCAATGATCTTAGTACTTTCACATTGCACCAATGCAATTTTCCAGTATCACACTGAATCAGTCCAACATTTAAAAATAGTTTTATATTGATTCAGTGCAAGTTCACACATAGTTTCACAGTGATTCACTCACCTGCCAGTCCTGGCCAACAAAGCCTTATCTCTGGCTGCTATCATCTGGTACATCTCATCAAAAGAAATGGGGGATTTTGGGGCACATATAATTCCTTCTAAATCCACCCTGAGCACCCCAAATCTGGTGAGAATTCCTTGGCGAGCAGCGCCCATGGTCCCAAGCATGCCCCAGTGCAAAGGTCCCAGGGAGGAGGGCAAAGAAATTGTAGAACAGTGGGAAGATTCAGAATTCAAAGGAATGTGGAGAAGGAGAACTGCATGAAATGGTGCAGAGGGAATGGTTAATTCCGGATGCAAACTTTACTCAAAACACCAACATCTATCAATTACACTGGTTATTGGTTAAAGGCAGCAGTAAGAACAATTAAATGATCATCTATCAGCTGTTTATTGATACACACTCCGAGGTTGGTCCAAGACTCACCTCAGATGCAGAAAACGAGGTTTCCAGTGGATTAAACCTCATGTCAATGGTTTCCCACTTCAAGTTAATTAAAATACTCTTCAGCAAGTAAGCCTGACACCTTTCCTTTCTACCCAGATTGCCAATCTTTCCTCAAGGTAAATTATCACTGCAGTTTCAACCTTCCATCCAACAATCAGCCATGTACCTGTCACTTCCTCATTCACTCGTTTAAATGAGCTTGCAGTGAAACTCTAGGCAAGGCAACCGTCGAACAACTGGACAGACGTAACATTATCCAGAAACAGCCATCCGTGGGATCTGATGTCAGAGGATGTGCTAAAATAGGAGCTCAATGACGGTGGGCTTCCGTTCACCCGAATAATAAACTTGATCTGTCAGCACCCAGAACATTTGTTTTGTTTTGAGAAGGGGTCTCCTTCTATAGACCAGCAAGGCTGAGGTCTGGAGCAGGGGAACACTCACATTTTCAGCTGGAGCTGATGAGAATTTATTATCATCTACACAAGTACTATGTACAGAGGCACCAAAATTCTTGCTTGCTGCAGCCACAGGTACATAAGATATGCCAACGATAGTAGTATACATTAAATTACCACAATTTACCAAGACAGAAAAAGAGATAATAAATATCAAAGGATAGTTGGTGCAAGTGACTTTTCAGTTGTACACACAGATCTTTTAATGGTCATGAAGTAGTTTATGGTTAGATTTAGTGTAGTATGGGGAGGTTCAAGAACCTGGTAGCTGTTGGAAAGTAACTGTGCTTGAACCTAGAAGTGCTGGACCTTTAGCCTGAAGTGAGAAGAGGTTATGACCAGGGTAATGGGGATCCTTTATGAGGCAGTATCTCACATCATTCATTCAGGTGCCTGGCTGTTCAGCATAAGCAATCATATCTCTCCATCCATCTATTATGATCTCTGACCCTATGAAGTGTAGATGCTGCCTCCCTGTTCTCGTTCAGTGAAGGTTCCTTCTTTGAACTGAGACCATAGTCAATGTTGATTTCATGATTACAAATTGGAAAATTAATGAAGTGGTTTCCTGTTGCCTTCAGTTTCAGTACCCATACTGGATGTATAACCCTGGCCATTGTTCATCAGATTCCAATAAATTCCAATTTATAAAATCTGCCTGTGAAAGCCATCCACCACCTGCAATCCATGGCTTCACGCAGCCTTGATTGGGAGGCTGAACAGGTATTGCACCTTGCCCAAGGGTGACCTGCAGGCTATCGGGTGGAAGGAGTGCCTTATACCTCCTTTTGCTGAGCAATTACGCAGCACCAACACCAAGAGAACCTCACATAAATGGTATGGAGTTCAGTGCTTGTCATGGACTACATTTGTCACTTCCTGCAGCTTTCTGCATTCCTGGGTGTGCACCTGTAAAAGTCCAATAGTGTTCAACAAGATGCCAAATTTCCTCAGACTTCTTCATTTAAGTATGCCTTCTTCATGATTCCCTTCTTGAACTAGCTCCAGGAGAGGACCTGCAAATATGTGAACTCATGGGAACTTGAAAGTACCCTCTCTAACTCTGTTCCATGTAACGAAGACAGGTTCAAGGTCACTCGGTTTCAGTTTTTAAAAAAATCCACAATAAGCTCCTTGGCATTGTGGATGTTAGAAGCAAGATTGTTGTTCTGGCACCACAAAACTAGATTCTCTATCTCCATTCCTTAGGCTTCCTAATGGCCCGCCTGATCTTGGATCTAATGATACAGGTTGTATCAAGGTGGGTAGTGTGGAAAGAGGATGAAGTGAGGCCAAACACCCCAAAAACTCAGGTGGAGACTGGAATATGCAGCAACGAACAGGGGCCAGAGGGAATTCTCAGTTGGTCAAGGTGATGAAGAAGCCATTTAGCACAGTTTTTAAAATCGAGTACGAAAGTTGGAACCTCATGATACAGAGGTGCAAGGTGTAGATTAGATGATGCTTGGAGCTGCCTCTCTGCAGACTCTGGCCTGGTTACAGAGTCTCCAGGTGACTAGCTGCAAGTTAGAATTTCAGTGCATATGCCTATTGTATCATGTGTATGACAATAAACTCATTATCATTCAATATCACCAATAGTCCTACCATGTTGATGCTATGATACACCAATGACTCTATTTCTTCAGAAACCTGAGGAATTTCAGCATGACCCAGTGTCCTTTACCATCTTTTACAGATGCAATGTAGAATGTATCCTGTCTGGATATATCACAGCTTGGGACTGGATCTGCTCTGCCCAGGACAGGAAGAAACTGCAGAGCTGTGAGCATAGCTCAGACTATCAAACCCCTTTCCCCTCTATCGATTCTGTCCATACCTCTTGCTGTCTCAGGAAAGCAGCCAACAGACTGAAGGGCCCTTCTTGCCCTGTCACATTCCCTTCTCTCTGCCTTTCCATTGAGCAGAAGATACTTAAAGTCAAAAACATGAAGCTCCAGATTCAGGGACATTTTCTTTCCTGCTGTTATCAGAGACTTAAATGGACCTCTCAATTGTAAAATAAGATGTCTCTGCACTTTTTAAGTATCTTTGGCTTGGCTTCGCGGACGAAGATTTATGGAGGGGGTAAAAAGTCCACGTCAGCTGCAGGCTCGTTTGTGGCTGACAAGTCCGATGCGGGACAGGCAGACACGGTATACTTTACTCCAAACCCCACACTTCGTAACACTACATCCTGCACTCTTTGATGTAGCACTGCACTCTGCACAAAAATAGGGTTGATAGAATCATTTGGTCTCATGGCAGGGATATATTTAAAAAAAAAGAGGGTACAGGTTTAAAGTGAGAGAAAGGGGATCTGTGGAATAAGATTTTTCAGATTAAGTGGCTGATATCTGGAGCTCCCTACCTGAAGAAGTGGTGCAATCAGATCTCATCACTTACATTGAAGAGACATTTGGTCACACACTTACAAAGACAAAAACCGCTGCAGATGGAAGTCCAGAAAATGCTGGAAATATTCAACAGGTCAGACTGCACTTGTGGGAAGAAAAGACCAGTCTACTGAGTATTTCCAGCATTTACTGCTCTACTGAAGGAATAGGACACAGTACTCATGTGGTAAAATTGGATTAGTGTACATGCGCAATAAGGGGTAGCATGAACACAATGGATCAAATGGCCCATGATCATTTAATTGTTACCATTGTAGTTGTTATATCTTACACACCTTTGTTGATGCAGCAAGTAAGAATTTCAATGCATCTATAAATTATACTTATGTGTACAACTAGAAACTCTCATTTACACTCCATGGTACAGGAATTGCTCCAACAAAAACTGCAGGAAACTGCAAAGGACCGTGAACATAGCTCAGGCCATCACACAAACGCCCTCCTCTTCATTGACTCCATCTATACTTCCTGCTACCTCTGAAAAGCAGCCATACTGAAGGACACATCCCACTCCAGCCACCCTCTCTTCCCATCCCACTCCCCATCTCATTGGGAAGAAGATTTAAAAATGTGAGATCACGCACCACTAGATTCAAGCACAGTTTCCTTTCTGTTGTTGTCAGACTCATGAACAAATTTCTGAGTAGCAAAGTAATAAGCAAAATGCAAAATGCCGGAGGAATTCAGCAGGTCAGGCAGTATCCATGGAAGGCAAATAGACAGGCAAACATTTCAGGCCGTAACCCTTCATCAGGAGGGAAAACAGGCAGACTGACGATGGAGAGTCAGTCAACAGGAAGGGAAACAGGCGGACAAATGACAGCGAGTCAGTCAGCAGATGGAGGACTAGACAGAAAGAATTGGGCTTCCGTTCTCCTGATGAGCTCCATTCAAAAGCAATCAGATGGTCATAATATTCCAAAGGCAGCAGTCCGAGTGTCCTCACACATCCTTCTATACTCTCTCAGAGTCCACACTAGAGTTCAAAGACCCGAGAGAGGCTGGGAAATGGAAAGGACTGAGGTGACCTAGGACAGAGACAGGAAGGAGGAGGGGGTAGGTGGAATGGAGAAAAAGGAGAGAGAGAGGGGGGGTGCAATAGAAGGGATAGAAAGTAGGAGAGGCAAGAGAGAGGGTGAAAGAGAGGGAGGGGAGAGAGACAATACACATCAGAGCACTAGTATTAAACAGAATGTTTTATATTTTATATTTCCAGGTATATTAAAGTACTCTTTAAACTCTTCTCTCTCAGGGTACCCATACTTTCTCATAACAGAGGAGGTTTCAGCCCATCAATTCTGTGTTAACAGGCAGAGCACTCCAATACTACTCATACCACCCTCCAAAAATTCACGGCTCCCATTCTAGTCTCTAGGGTCACAGACATGAAAACCTTGACTGTTGTTCTCTCTCCACAGATGCTGCCTGATCTGCAGAGTGTTTCGGTTTTAATTTCCTATCCCATTCCTATCAACTCCCCCTCACCTACCACTGGTGGGGCAATTAACACTGGCCAATGAATGTCCCAACCTGCACTTCTTTGGGAATGTGGAAGAATCTGGAGAACCCTGGTCACAGAGAGAATGTGCAAACACCACATAGTCAGCACCTAAGGTCAGGATCGACCCCGGGTCTCTGATGTGGTAAGGCAGCAGCTTGAATCGTGTGGGTCTGCCAGCAGATCAACATGCAGCCAATGTCCTGGCTCCCCAAACCTCTGTAACCCCTCACTCACCAGTCGTTCCATCTCCTGCTCCCGTAGCCTCTCATCCTTCTGACGCTGGTGGTACTCCAGCAGATCACCTTCGTTATCCCCGAGTGAGCTGATGCTGTCGGCACGTTGTCGGAAGGGGGGTGAGGAGCACCAGTGACCAGGTGATCTGCCCCCTTCGCTGGTGTGGAAGTTTAGCGGGCTACTGCGGACACTCCTGTCCAAGGCCACTGTCTCCAGCCCTCCGTTGGGATGGTCCCTCCTGCTGAGCTCAGGGCCGAATGAGCATGGTGCTGGGCTGGCTCTAGAGCAGGAATTTTCCTTCAAGGGCAGAGGCAAATATCTGGGGCTGGAGTCTCCAAACTCCTGTGGGGTGTTCACCCACCAACCGGGGTGCGGGAAGGACCCGAAGGGCACCAGTGGGCTCTCCGCTCGGTGAAGCCTGGGGAGGGAGCGGCTGTGGACTCCCATTCGCTGGAGGCCATTGGCGGTGGCTAGCTTGGTTCGGGAACCCACCTCATTGAACAAGGCCCTGTCCTGGCCTGGGTACCAGTACTCAGCGGGGCCGGGGGACATGTGTAGCCTGCGGGTTAGCCTGGGGCTGGAGGGCATGCTGGCAGACTCCACCCCACCACCTGCCTTGGGACAACCAGCTGAGCCAGCTCTCACTGGCATCCTGCCACCATCCCAGACACCCCCCTGCCGGGGGAGAGTCTCTGTCAGGGGACTCCTCCCACAGTGGTTATCAGAGGGGGAGAGGGGCCTCCACGTCGGGGTCGATCCAGCGAAGAAGTGCTGCTGGCAAACGGCGCTGGGCTGTCTGGTGTGGCTGATGCCGAGCGGTGACCGGGGAGGAGGAAGCAGAGGAGAGGTGCTATGCCGGGGGGCCGGGCGGGGGCCGACAGAGGGTCTCCCTTCAGTGGGGGAGGGTCGCCCATCCAGCCCCAGGCCACCTCGGGAGGGCTTTGTCGGCCTGTCCACCGCATGACTGGGGTCGTGGTTCTTGTTGCCATCGCCACCACTGGCTTCCAGCATGAGAGGCCGTGAGGCCGGGGAGCACCCTGCCATCAGCCCGTTTGGAAGACCTGAGGGAAAGACAAAGTGGTCAGCAATCATTCACGGTTGCCCACAGGACCCCAACCTCCTCACCAAGGAAAAAAATGTACAGGTGGACGATGAGGGAGGGGCAAATGGGCCATGGGGGAGAGGCAAAAGGGCCATGGGGAGGGGCGAAAGGGCCATGGGGGGGAGAAAGGGCCACGGAGGGGGGGGGGAGAAAGGGCCACGGAGGGGGGGGAGAAAGGGCCACGGGGGGGGGGGGAGAAAGGGCCACGGGGGGCGAGAAAGGGCCACGGGGGGGAGAAAGGGCCACGGGGGGGGGGAAGAAAGGGCCACGGGGGGGGGGGAAGAAAGGGCCACGGGGGGGGGAAGAAAGGGCCACGGGGGGGAAGAAAGGGCCACGGGGGGGAAGAAAGGGCCACGGGGGGGAAGAAAGGGCCACGGGGGGGGAAGAAAGGGCCACGGGGGGGGAAGAAAGGGCCACGGGGGGGGAAGAAAGGGCCACGGGGGGGGAAGAAAGGGCCACGGGGGGGGGGGAAGAAAGGGCCACATGGGGGGGGGAAGAAAGGGCCACGGGGGGGGGAGAAAGGGCCACGGTGGGGGGGGGGGGAATAAATTGGATGGAAATAAGTGATTGGATGAATCTGAAAACTGGCACAGACTCAATGGGACAAATAGCCTACACCCCTGCTGAAAGGTGAGAAGTAGTCATGCAGCATAGATTCAGAACCAGTGAGCATCAACTACCTATTTACACTAAACCCAAGTTATCACCACATATTTTCATCAACTCCCCTGATTCTATCCTTCAATCATATACTAGGGGCAATCTAAAGTAGCCAATTAACACACTGACCTGCATATCTTTGGGATGTGGGAGGAAACTGGAGCACCTGAAGAAAATCCTTGCGATCCCTGGAGCTGTGAGGCAGTGGCTCTACCATCAATGCCATAGGGCTGCCCAATAAAACAGCACCTGAACTTTCATTGTTCTCCACTAAATAAATTTGTTGAGCACCTTCCCCCATTGTTGGGTCTTCTGTCCTGTGTGGAGCAAGTCCAAAGATTCATTGCCCTGTGCTGGCTCTGGTTCTTGGACAAGATAGTGTGACCCGATGTGGGGCACCTGTTGGTAGGAGAGGTTTTCAGCCCACCACCATCTGAGAGAGGAGGGAATGTTGCAGTGAGAGAAGTTTTGGGCCTGCTGTGGAACTACTACTGAAAGGAGAAGACAACGAGGACTGGTCTTGATCTGGAGTTAGGAAACCAAGGACTGGTCTTGATCTGGAGTTAGGAGAGCTGGCTTCCGAACTATCTGCTGAGGAGGAAGAGATGGGAGAAGGAAACCAAGGGGAAACACGGGAGACTGCAGATACTGGAATTTGGAGTGTGAAACAATCTGCTGGAGAATCTCAATGGGTTGAGCAGCATCAGTGGGAGGGGGAGGAGAGGAGGGCAAGGCGAAGTAAGAGGGGAGGAAGTCAAAGAGGAGGAGAGAAAGATAACAACCTTCATCAGTCTGCTCCACCCCCACCAACCCCCACAACCCCACTTACCTGGGACCCCAGCTGACACGGAGCTCGTCTCACTGTCAGGCTTCATGTTCTTTATCCGCTTGGCTTCCAAGGGATGGTTGAAGCGAAAGTAGTTAGACTGGCCCAAGCACAGAATGCAACCTGTAGTAATGCCAATGAATGCAAGAAGAAGACATCAGTTTCCCCTAATTGGAGTCTGGATTCTGATTGGTTCCTGATGAGACTAGGAAATTGCCAATCAAAGGTAGAAAGCATGGCAGCTGAAGGCTGCTCCCTCAGGCAATGTGGAGAAGTGTGATAAGGAGAGCAAGGGAAGGGAGGATGGGAATGAGATCTCCACCAGCCCAGCCCACCACACACAGAGCAGGAACTCAGCTGGGACAAAGGAAAGCTTAATTTAATTCAAGTGGGACTCATAGATACCTTAGTGGTGCAGTCACTAGCACCAGCTCTGGACTAGCAATCCAGAGGTGCAACTTCAAACCCCCACCAATGCAGCTGTGAAATTCAAATTTGATAAATTAAGTTATTTGCAACTGTTTAAAGTTGTATTTATAAGTGACCATGAAATTGCTGGACTGTAATTAAAAAGACATGAGGGTTACTACAATCCTCCATCCTTACCTTGTCTGTAGGTGACTCCAGGCACACTTTCCCAGCCCTCCCCACTTTTTATGTTTCTATCTCCCCTTCCAAATGGTCCCAACCTGAAATGTCGACTGACTGTTTCTCTCCACGGGTGCTGCGCTGAGTTCCTCCAGCCTCTTTGTTCACTCAGCTAGCTAACAGGGGCAAAAAGGGTGGGAATGGCTGGGGAAGGAGCTAGGAGGTGAGAGAATACTATTTGTCCAGTATCCAGTGCCTTGTCCACTTTTCACGCTTGCTATCTCCCTCTCCCACTTTTGCCTCAAAGTAAGGTCCCAATCTGAAACGTTGACTGGCCATTTCTCTCCATGGATGCTCCCTGGCCTGCTGAGCTCCTCCAGCCTCTCTTTGTTCATTTTAGCTCTACTCTGTGCCTCCAGGGTAGCATAGCCTCCTCCTCAGTCCACCAAAGCTAAATGTTGTACCTCTCTACGAAGTCAAGTGAAATGTCAGGGATATGGGAGGTGGGCTACTCTGTGAGTCAGAGGCGACCAGGGATTATACGATCATAAGAGGATGCCTTCACCATGACAGGCTCTGTCACACACACTCACCCACTCCCAATTACACTCTCTAAAGTGCGTGCGTACATGCTAATGTACAAACACACACTGCAACACAGTCACCCTGACCTACAAACTTGCACAAATGCACACAAACAAAATGCATGTGCAATCTCTCACAAATATAGACACTTACAAACACATGCTCTCACACATAGACGCAACATCATGAGGTGATCTACTAGGATCTAAGGAAAATGCACCAAAATATTTTTGGAATAGCACAGCTAGGATGGTAAAGGCAGAGAGGTAGACCTCTGGACCCAAGTACAGAGGACACAATGTTTTTGGCCAAATAAAGGCTCGTGGAACATTGTGCTTATTTACCATGGCATAAAGTGGCAGTGGTGGAAAGTGTGTTACCATTATAGAAACCAGGTGCGACCAGTTTTGGAGTACTCTGCAACATTTACAGTTCATACAGTATAAAGCGAAAGTCTCCTAAGAGAGTCTGGGAGCTGAGGGCCAGCAGACATCTTCAAGCCTGATGACCACGGATCTTTGACGGGCAAACATCAAGGGAATTTCACTTTAGAAGATGAAGAAGTGATGGGGACAAGGAGAGTGATGGGGGAGTGACTAGAGTATAAGGAAGTGCTAGCAAAATGAAGGAGTGACATGAACTTGGAAGTGATGAGGACAGGAGTTTCAAGAATAATTGAGTAATGTGGAATTCATAGGAATGGGAGTGACGGGAAGGCTGGGGCAGTCACGGGAAATGAGGGAGTCACAGGAGATTGACAGCAGTGGGAGAGTGATGTGGGAAACAAGTGAGCAACAGGAACTTGATATGAAAAGCAGGGGGGGAAACAGTGAGGCACATGGAATGAGGGAGTCACAGAGATTGGCAGAGGAACAAGGGATTGACAGGACTGTTGGGGAGGGAGAATGACAGGATGAATGACGGAGTAACAGAAAGTGATGGGGAAAGAGGGAATAATTGGGATGATGGAGTGACAATGGACAAGGGGAGCAGTGAAGGAGAAGGGAACCAGGAATAGATTGGCTGCGAGCTGAAGGATGCAGCTGAACCCAAGGTTCTGAATGCCCTGCTCCCGTCCGTCAACAGCCCACTCCTGCTCCCGCAGACCAGGGCTGAGGGGTGGAGTGTGTCTGGACAGCAGGAGAGGAACAGCCTCTCAGTGAGCTGCCTGCTGAACAACTTCATCATTTCCTTGACAAACAGCCATCAGACACCACACCTTCCCCCAACCCCATACCCATTAGTTACACACCAACATTATAACTCTCGGCTCTGCAAGCCAAGCCACAGCAGGGATACAGGGGAAAATTGGGAAACGAATTCCTCCAAATTCAACCCCTGAGCCCCTGGGCAATCATACAAATCTGTACATTTGTCATACTTGTTATTCCGTGTATGAGATGTATAACTGGGCTGCTCGCTAAACAACCCTATCACTACATTTTTGATATATGTGAAAATAAAATTGAGCTATGACACAGATCACTGGGCTCCAAGCATAGAGCCATTTGACATAGTAGAAAAATTAGGCCATTCAGCTCACTGAGTCGGCTCTGCCATTCAAATCATGGTTCATGCATTTTTCTCCTAATCCTATTCACTTACCTTCTTCTCATATCCTTTGGTGCCTTTAGAAATCAAGAAACTATCAACCTCTGCTTTAAAATGACCCAATGACAAGGCCTCCTCAACCATCTGTAGCAACGAATTCCACCGATTCACCACAATCTGGAAATATCTCTTTGGGGGAATAAACCAGCAAAATCGTAAAATATGCAAGCTCTGTGGTCTGAGGAGAGGGGTTCGGTGGTCGAGAGAAAGGGGCTGGACAGCCAGGGAAGTGGGGCCTGGCGGTCAGGGGAGAGCAGCTTGGTCGTTGGGGGTGGCTTGGCAAATGAAGTAGACCAGCACCTTCTGATCAAAGAGAAAAGCTGGAGGTGGAAACTCTCAGCAGGTCAGGCTGCATGTATGGGAATCAATACCAGTATCACCCAAAAAGGCTTACAATGTAAAGCTCTGTTGACTGCTTCCCTTTAAAAAAGAATTACATCACCCTGATTCTTGACCTGAAATGCTAACTGCTTTCCTCTCCACTGATGCTGTGCCTGATCTGCTGAGTTTTTCCAACATTCACTCTTTTTTATTTCAGATTTCCAGCAGCTAGATTTTGTTCTAATTGCTACCAAGGCAAAGTTCTGTCTGTTGAACATTAAGGAGCTATGATTATGGGTTCCTATTTATCAGCTCTGCTAAAACAACTGTTCTAGCAAAAAAAATGTTGCTTCATCGAGCCTCGCCCACAGACCCTTGTGAGAGCGGCTTCTCATTCGCCCACCCTGTCCCAGACATCTCCAAGAGTCCAAAGCATTCCGTCTTCTTCAGACACACCAGATGTTTACTCCTGCTCTATTTGCCAGATTTTCCTTTAAACCTCAATTTCCTCTCTGGAGTTGAAAGCACAGCTTTTAAAATCTGCAAAACAGTAGTGCAGAGAAATCCAGGAGAATTCGTCTGATACTTAATTGCCCATGTTTCCCCAAACTGTCAGGGAAGCAGAGAAAAGGGCAGAGCATTTGGGGAAATTGAGGAACCCCAACCATCACCATATTTGGTCAGAGACAGAGGAAAACATGATGCTCACGTCAGGCTTGGAACAGTTCCTGCCTCTGTCACAGCTTTTCTCCTCTGACACTGGAGCACTGCTGCCAAGTAATGGCACGCCAGGATCCACAGATGTGAAAGTAAGCCAGCAGCTTGCGGATTGGAGGACGTATCATGAGACTGGATCTAGGGGTCATACACTCAAGATTCAGGGCATAGATTTTGGGTGGAGATAATGTAAAGAGAAACTGCTTCTCTCAGGGAATAGTGAATCTATGTAATTCTTTGCCCATGAAAGCCATAGAATCTGATTCATTGAATGCATTTAAGATAGAGTTGGATAGGCTTTTGCATAGTGAGGGAATTAAGAGTTATGGGGAACAGATGGGACAGTCGAGATGAGTCCCCAGCCAGATTAGCAATGATCTTACTGAATGGCAGAGCAGGCTCAACATCTTTTTTTCTGTTCCCTAAAGGACAAGTGAACCAGGCGTGTTTCCAGCAATTTTAGGTATAGGTACAACAAGTAAAGTCACTCGGTATGAAACAGGCCCTTCAGCCCAACTTGTCCTTGCCAACGAAATTGATGTTGCAGGCCAATCCCATTTGCCTGCATTTGGTCCATACCCTTCTAAACCCCTCCTAATGATAGATCTGTCCAAATGTCAGTTTTATAATCACCATCACTGATTACGACTTTTTACTCCACTGTTGGCTAAACCCAACAACAACCACATTAATACTGAGGCAGGAGAACCAAAGTGTCCCTGCCCACACCCCATTTAAACCTCTGACACTCAGACCTTTATGCTGCTTCTGAGATCTCGATGCCAATGAATCTGCTTCTCCTCCCCCATATTATAAAAGTGACAACGTTTGGAAAATACTTCATTCACTGCCAAATATTTTGGAAAGTCCCAAGATTGTGAAATGCAGGAATATATTAAGAAACAGCTGAAAGCACAGCACAAGGTGGTTCAATCAGAACTGTTGTTGAGCAGTAAATATAAACTCTTCTCCAAGCGTCTGGACTAACATGAGCAGTTTCCCCTTTCCATACAGAGATCTGACCTTGAGAAATAGGATCACGGTTACCATGATGTCATTACAGTGCCAGGGAACCAGATTCGAATCCAGTGCTATATCCCCATGGGTTTCTTATGGGTGCTCTGGCTTCATCCAACATTCCAAAGACGTGCAGCATTAGTAGATTCATTGGTCTCATGGGTGTATTTGGGTGGCACAGGCTCATGGAAAGGAAGGGCCTGTTACTGTTCTGTTTCTCCAAATTCAAAATAAATTCTTAAAAATTAAAATTGAAATAACCGGGGCAAGACAGTTAGCATGCAGAAGAGGAACGTGTCACATTCCAGCCCCATCCACTCCCACACTCATGCTGGGCTTCAGAACCAAGGCCAAAGGCCAGTTTGTTTAGAGTACAATTGGAATTTAGTGAGGATGTGAAGAAATTGCAAAGTTAGAGAGAACTCTTTGATTAAATGCCACTGACAAGGCTCAGAGACAAACATCAGACCTCAGAACGGGGATCCAAGCAATTTTTAATTAAAGGTTGCAGCTGTATTAATTTGAGATGCATGATACCAGGCCAGAGCCTGCATGAATAACAGATAGTTGATGAATGTGATTCTGGAAATGATTCATTCCCCTGGTCAGTGAAGCAAGTGAGGAAATACTGCTAGAATAGTGCTAAACCAACAGTTGGTCAAACATACTTATCCATTTGAACACTAATGATCACCTTGCACCTTTTGCAGTGAGATTGAATGAACTGTATTGATTTGCATTTCTGTAGCACCTTTCTCAGCCCTAACTCATCCCTGAAGTACTATCACACAAGAAAGTTATGAGTGCACGGTTGGGGTAGCAGTTAGCACGATGCTTTACAGTGCCAGCGATTGGGGCTGGAGTTCAAAACCCTCGCTGTCTGTAAGTTGTTTGTATGTTCTCTCCGTGTCTGCGTGGGTTTTCCCTGGGGCTCCGGTTTCTTCCCGCGATTCAAAAAGCATACCAGGTCAATTGGGTGTAATTGGGCGGCACGGGATTGTGGCCGAATGAGCCAGTTACTGTGCTATATATCTAAAAATTTTAAAAAAAGAAATAGCAGGAGGAGGCTGTTTGGCCCATTTAGCCTACTCCACCATTCAATAAAATCATGACTGATCCAGCCATGGACTCGGCTCCACTGACCCATCTGTTCCTCAAAGTCCTCAGTTCCCCTGTTATTCAAAATATATGTCTATTGCATCTTAAATACATTCACTGAGGCAGCCGCAACTGCTTAATTGGACAGAGAATTCCACAGATTCATTAATCTGGGAGAAGCACTTCCTCCTCAGCTCCATCTTCAATCTACTCCCCTGAATCTTGAGGCTGTGTCTCCCAGTTCTGATCTCATGCCGGTGGAAACAACCTCCCTGCCTCTATCTTATTACTTTGGAATTGGGGCAGGAAATGTTATTTTGAAGATGAAACTCCCCTTGATGATATCTGACACCAGACAAGGTCTTAGTTTGACATCTCTCCAGCCCCACAGTCCTCCCTCAGAATTCATTGGAACTGTCAACCTGGATTTTCATGTCCAAGTCTCAAGTGTGATTTGAATCACAACCTCCTGCCACAACAGGAAGAGAATGACAAACCTGCTCAGATCTACCCCTTTAAGTGCCTCTTCACTCAAAGCCAAGAAAAAACTGGAGGACAGCACCCAACAGAAGCTGGCCCATACATATGTGCAATAGATTCAGAGTTTTATAGCATGGAAAACAGGCCCTTTGGCCTATCTTGTCCATGTTACCCACTTAAGGAGCTCCTATTTGTCTGTGTTTAGAACTATATCTAAATGGGACTTCCTAAATAAACCTTTTCTCTTCACATATCTGTGTAAATATTTATTTCAATTGTCCCTGCCTCTACCATTTCATCTGGCAGCTCATTCCGCATACCCACACTCGTGCGAAAAAATAGCCCCACAGAATCTTTTCAAATCTTTCCCATCTCACCTCATACCCATGCCTTCCTGTTTCAGGCTGCCTACCCAGGTGAAAAGATTGTGACCTTATCTAAGCCCCTCATGGTTTTATAAACCTCTGTAAAATCACTCCAACCTCCTACACTCCAGGGAGAAAAAGCCCCAGACTTGAGGGTAAAAAGGTTTCAAGTCAGGACGACCAAGGCCAAACCCTTGATATTCCCCTGAATATGGTCACAGGAGAACCAGGAAAGATCATGTCTCTCCACCCAATCTAGTTTAAACTGTGTCTTCTTGACCCTTTGTTTAACCATTTATTCCAACACAGTTTCCAGGATCTTGCGATTTCATTATTCACTATCCTCCCACTTTGCATCATCACAGCAACTACTCTTGGAAAATACCTCACTCGTGAATAAAAAAAATTATTCTTAAAACTGCAGATGCTGGAAATCTGTGATAAAAGCAAAAAAATACTGGGAACTCTGCAGGTCAGGTAGTGTTGGTGGAGAGAGAAACAGCTTCTTTGGGCCTGTTCTTTCTCCGAAGACACTGTCTTTATCTTGAGAGTGGGGCCTATTTGCGTGCTTTTGGAGGGCAAACAAGGAGTTCTTTTGCACATTTTGTGCACACGGCAACAAATGAAATATTGAATAGTACCTGACCTGCTGAATGTTTCCACCATTTGCTGGTGGTTTGGGAAAGAGCCCAGAAGTAGAAACTGCCGGAAGTAGGGTTATGTACACGAGGGAAGGTTGGACATGACCTACAGGGCAATTTGGAGTAGGCAGTGACTGATTATGTACTTCACTTCCCCTCCCCCATAAATAAAAAAACCTGGATCATACAAATGTAAACCTGGTCACCCCCAATTTTGCACACTGCCGAGAGCAAAGAAAATTCCATAAAGGATGATGAGTATATTGACCCACACATTATATATTGTAAATATGCCCCAAGATCTTGCTTGCTGCAGCAAAACAGGTATTTTGTTTAAAAAAAAACTCTAAAATAATTGCATAATACTTAAATTTAGAGATACTGTACAGTAACAGGCCCTTTCAGCCCACATCATCCAATTACACCTATGTAATCATTTAACCCATCTTGGAAATGTGGGAGGAAACCGGAGTACCTGGATGAAACCCTCATGGGCATGGGGAGAACATACAAACTCCAAACAGGTTGTGGTGGATTCAAACCTGGGTCACTGGCAGTGTAACAGCATTGTACTAACCATGCCACCCTATTAATTAAATTAAAAACACAATAAGTACAAAAAATATAGATAATTAATATTCACAGTTAGTGCAAAAAAAATGAAAGCAATCATGTAGACAGCCCTTTTGTGGTGCTGAAGCAGTCCCTGATTAATGTTACAAGGGAACGTTCAAGGGCCTGATAACTGGAGAAAAGATATTGTTCTTGAACCTAGTGCTGGTCTTTAGGCTTATGTATCTTCTGGATGAAGGTAGCAGTGAAAAGAGGTTGTGACCAGGGTGATGGGAGCCTTAGATAGATGCATTCAATCGATAGGTGGTCAGAGCATGTGAGGGACCTGGCTGTGTTTGTTATCTTCTACATTCCTGGGTTGTCAGATTCCCACATCAGGCCATGATGCAACCAAACACTTTCCACTCTCTGTAGAAGTCTGATATAGTATTTGACTATATCTTTCTCACTAGACAGGATGGTGTGCAAATTGAAGGGAGGCCTGCAGGTGGATGGTGTTCTTGCACTCCTCCTGCTCTTGTCCCTCTTGGTGTGAGAGGTCAGTGGTTTGGGAAGAGCTGTAGGAATAACTGAGGCCAGTACTGCAGTGCATTTTGTCTGAGGTACATACCACCTCTGTGGTGAAGGGACGCTGGGGTCACTAATCAAGTGAGTTGACCTGGATGGTGCCGGATGACCCAACTTCTGTGGGAGCTGCCCTCATCTAATTTTGCAATGGAAGGGAGGTCATTGTTGAAGCAACTGAAAATAGTCGAGCCCAGGACACTGTCCTGAGCAACTCTTGCAGAGATGTCCTGGGCCTGCAATGACTGACTTAAAACAACCACAACCGCCTTCCTTAGAGTAAGGTTTTACAAGAATACCATGCAGCTGACAACACTCTCACCCCACCTACAGATAGAAAAGATTTAGAGGAACATAAGCCAAATGCAGGCAAATGGGTTCAGCTTGGTTAGCATGGATAAGATGGGCCTGTTTCAATCTTGTAGATCTATATGTTCCAGGTTTGGTCGAAGGCTGCGAAGAGATCTGGAGATGAGTGGTCCCAGCTCAGCAGCCACTGGTGATATTGCACCATTTGATAGCACCGCCAATGACACCTTCCATATGACTTTGTAATCAGGCTGCACCAGCGTATTGGATTAGGCCTGTTCTGTTATCAGGACATAAATGGACAATGTTCCATGGAGTTTGGTGAAAGCTGCACTTATAACTGTACTGGAACACCTAAGCAAGGCACAATTAGTTCTGCAGCAAGGTCTGGTTCCATTGCCTTTGCTATATCCAGTGCTCTCTGAGTGGAGTGAACTGAATTGGCAGACGACCAACTTCTGTGACAGAGGAAGCGGGAACGCGGGGATCCATTTTAACACTGCTAGTTGCCAATGCTTCAACCTCACCTCACTAATTAGGGTACAAAAGGCCACTTGACTTATCAGTTGCATACTGGCTCCCAGCAGAACAATCCCATTGGCCTTAAATCACTCCTTTTCATTTCCTCTTATATGCCCATTAGCTCAGTGTTTTAATTTTTTTCCTCATTCTCTGCACAAAGGGATACTTTACAGCGGTCAGTTAACCCACTGACCCGCACATCTTGGATTGTGGGAAGAAACTGGAGCACCCAGAAAGGGGGGAGAGGAAAGGGAGAAACCCATGTGATCACATGGAGAACGTACAAACTCTGCACACGAAGCATCAGAGGTGAGGATGGAATCCGGGTCTCTGGAACTGTGAGGGAGTAACTATGTGTCAACCTCCACATCTCCATCCTCTGATAACAGGCCTGCCAACAGTGATGAAAGGGATGTCCTTGGAGCCTCCTTCTCCCACAAGCTGTTTAGCACACTGGATGTGGCTGGACGAGGGAGCCTTGATATGTTCGATTAGTTGTGAAATCACTCAGCTGTCTACAGTGCACTGTTACAGGAGACTCTCCAAGTTATGCAGCACCCATGGAAAGCAAAACACAGCTGACATTTGGGCCCTGGGTTCTTCTTTGGGATAGAACACCCAATCGACTTCTCCAATTTCCGTTAATCCCCTTCCCCAGTCTCATTCTTCCCCACCTCATCCAGTCTTCCTTCCTCCAGCACCCCACCCCTTCCTTTCCTTTTCCTATCAGAGAGCTTACTCCTCTGCCCTCTCTGCTTCTTCCCTCTCACCTGTATCCACCTATTACCTCTTACCTTGTGCTCCTTCCCCTTCCCCCACTAGCACCTTCTTATTCAGCCTAATTTTCGATGATCCTGACGAATAGCTCAGTCTTGAAATGTTGACTGCCTTTTACTTCCCATGGATGCTGGTTGACCTACTGAGTTCTGCCTGCACTTTGATGTCTGCAAATTTTCTTCTCCAGATCGGTTCAAGGTCTAGAGAACCACAAGAATTAAAGGTGCTGGAATCTTGAGGGAACAAAAAGAATCTGGAGGGAGTCAGTGGGCCAGGCAGCATTCATGGAGAGAAATGGTCTCGAGAAAGGCTCCCAACTCATTATGTTGACACAATTGAAACACAAAAGCTGGAATCTCTAATAGACAAAGAATTGTCAGAGGACCTCAGCAGGTCAAGCAGCACCTAGGAAAAGAAATGGTCAAAGTTTTGCATTTGGTCCCTTTATTAATGGGGGGTGAAATCCCAAATGTAAAGGGTGAAAGAACCTAGCGGAGGGTCCCAGAGGTATGGGACAGAAAGTGTGAGAGGTGGGGAGATGGTGGGGCGGGGGGGGGGGGGGGGAAGAGTGAGAGAGAGAACATGAGCATTCGGAAAGCATGGGGGGGTAGGGAGTTAAGAGAGGGAAGGAAAAGAATTGTGGACACGAACAGATAACGGTGGAAACAGTGGAATGAGATAGGGCTGCGGGTTATCTAAAATCAGAAAACAATATTCATGACATCAGGTTTCTGACTAGGAGGAATATGAAGTTTCCTCAAGTTTACATGACCTCACCCCGACAGTGGATGAGGCTGAGGATGGACATGTCACTGTAGGAATGGTTGGGGGAGTTAAAATGGTCGGCAACAGGAAACTCAAGTTTAGACCCACACAGAAAACGTGGTTGCTGTTTGACCCGCCAAGTCCTCCAACTTCTCGACGTGCACTGGTCTACCCCTTTGATCACAATTGTGATGCTACGTAGCACAACAGATGGTGTCCTCAATAGGAAGATGGAACTTTCCATGGACAAGGACTACACTGATGTCACTTCTGCAATATTCTCATGGACATTATATACATGCAAGGACAAAATCAAGCTGGCTTACCCTTTTTTCATTCACTCACTACCTGTTATAGACTAACTGTGCCTTCAGGACCTGGTTGGCAGTAACCTGACCAAGCCTCACTTCGTAATGAACAATGATGGGCATTGAAGTCTCTCGCCCAGAGTCTGCACCTAGATCCTCGACTTCTTCATTGGCACATCCAATCAGTGCACATTGGCAACATAATCTCCTCTGGCCATTAAGGGGAGGGGGGGGTGCTCCAAGACTGCGTGCTTAGTTGCCTGCTCTATTCTCTCCACAGTCATGACTGCGTAGTCAAGTTCGGCTCCAACTCAATCAACAAATTCACTGATCGCTCCATCATTGTTAATTAAATAACCTGAAATGATGAACCAAATCACAGGATGGAGATTCAGAATCTGGTTAGGTGGTACCAGAACAACAATCTTGCCCTCCATGTCACCAGGACCAAGGAACTTATCGTGCAAGGGGAGAGTGAGGGACCACACACCTGTCTGCGTTGATGGGATGGAAGAGGAGAGGGTTAGAATCTTCAGGTTCCTGGGACCCCATATTTCAAAAGATCTTTCATGGAGCCAGCACATTGAGGCAACCATGGAAAACGCTTCCTTTCTTAGGAGTCCAAGAAGATTTGGCATGTCATTGAATATTCTGTCAAACATCCACAGGTGTTCTGAAAATTCACTGTGAAATCTCTTCAAGGGATGCCTGAAGAAGTTCTCCTCCTCTTTTCCAAGGGAGTTCTGTGAGAGTCTCTCTCACTGCTCTCCCTCCCTACTTCCTATTGCTCTCAAACTCCATGAGAGTTTCACCAGACTCACCTCCACAGCCACATATCCTTCCTGGTTATTTGTCTCTACTGCTATCTTGTGCTACGGTTTCCAGCTCCTCTTCCAGGCCTCCCACTTTGGTCTGTACAAGGATCTCAGGTACCTGCACTGCATTGACTGTTGTTCACTTCACTAGGGACCTCCATGCGCAGATACCAGCGGACCCTCACTCTCCCACTACCACAGCTCCAAATCTCACTCAAAACAACCTGCCACAGACCTCTCCTACACTTCATTCTCTGCCGGATCCACGCGTTCAACTGAAGTGCGAGTTTAATCAGGAAATTCCACACCCACATGCTGTCTATCAAGGATCGAAAGCTGACCTCCCTGGTGACTGAAGCCTCCATATTCTCCAGCATGGGTCTCCACCCTGGTGACCTGCAGGACCGAGCTTCTGATGTGACCTCTCACTCTGGCCCCAGCGGCCATTAGGACCGAGCCTCTGATGTGAATTCTCACCCTGGCCTCTCTCATCTTCCCCTTTCTTTCTTTGATCCCTCCAACCATCCACTTCTTGATCCACCCCATCCTTCTCCACCTGACCCCATTGACTCTCACCTTACCTGGTCTTAATCATCCCCTCTGACCCCCTCTCGGAGACAGAACATTCAGTCCTCAATATAGGCCTTGTCCTCATCCCCCTTCGCCCACACCTCAGTGAGTTCCACACATGCCATGATGCTGAACTCTTCTTTCATCGGCTTCATCTTCGTACCTACTTCTAGAAACAGGATTCTCCACCCACCCACTACAGTCCCCTTCTCCAACCTTAAACTTTCTTCCACATCCTGGATGTTTGTTCTGGCTTTCTGGAGCTTTATGATTCCAACTGCTACTGAGACATTAACCATCCCGTCTACACTACTCCCATCACTTATTCTCGTCATTAACCATTCCGTCTACACTACTCCCATCACTTATTCCCGTCATTAACCATCCCATCTACACTACTCCCATCACTTATTCCCGTCATTAACCATCCCTTCTACACTACTCCCATCACTTATTCCCGTCATTAACCATCCCGTCTACACTACTCCCATCACTTATTCCCGTCATTAACCATCCCGTCTACACTACTCCCATCACTTATTCCCGTCATTAACCATCCCGTCTACACTACTCCCATCACTTATTCCCGTCATTAACCATCCCGTCTACACTACTCCCATCACTTATTCCCGTCATTAACCATCCCGTCTACACTATTCCCATCACTTATTCTTTTTTTTACTATTTTAGTTTTGATTTTTTCCCATATACATAAAGCTTCCAATTTTTTTTTTAATTTCTTTACAAAAAAAAACAACCTCCCATCCCCCCTCCCTTTCACAGTACAAATCCACATACTGTCAGGGCTCACATTTATATTAATCATCAAGAATTCTATATGGGGAAGTTACCTGCATTCATACTTTATCAGTATTTATTATTATCCATTTCAATTTATAATTACAATTGGGCCCCTATATGATTCAAATATGGCTAACAGATCTTAATAAATGTCATATTCTTTAAGTTGTATGCAATTTTTTTGATAGGAATGCAACTATTCATCTCAGCAGTCCATCATGCTGTATGCAGACGGGAGTCGGATTTCCAAGTAATTGCAAAATAGCTGCTGCTAAGGCTATTTTAACAAATTACATTTGGAATTTGGTTAGTTTATTACTTAATTTCAATGAAGTTGCCCAAAAGGTAAAGCTTTGGGTCACCCATGAAGGCCACCTCTGTTATTCTTGTTAATGTTTCACTAATATCCTGCCAGAAAGGACTCACCTTCACATACGACCATACAGCATGTACCAACGTTCCTATTTCTGTCCCACACCAAAAATCTGATATTTCAGATTTTGATTTATGCAACTTCTGTGGTGTGAGATATAAGTGGTGTAGAAAATTATATTGCACCAATCTGTATCTTGCATTTATAATTGATGTTGTGCTATCCAAACACCATTCAGACCAGCATCTTTCTATTATTGCAACACCTAGGTCTGACTCCCATCGCTCTCTTGAACTCTGTAAACCTGGTTTCACACTTTCATTCTGGAGAGCATAGTTCATCTTAGTTATAAATTTAGGTGTATTTCCCCAGCTAAATCATTTGTTCCATTTCAGTAAGTTCAGGTGGGGCCAGATTTGGTCCTCATCTTTCTCTTAGGAACAACCTTAGCTGGAAAAAACAAAAGAAAATCCTAATTTCTTAATTGTTCAAAGTCACAAGAGATCCCTCCACATAACAATTATCAACGTCTTATTCCTTTATACTATGAATTCAATATTTTGTTACCCAGATTCATAGGCAGAAATAAATTTTTATATAATGGTTTCATTAGTGATATACCTATATTTTTTTCCAATACACTCATATATTTCTTGCTGCATTCTAATCATCTGTATTAATATAGGGTTATCCGTCTTTTTTGCTATTAACTTAACATTCCACTTATTATAAAATCCTTCACTGTTTCTTATTCTGTTGAATTCAATGTCAGTCGGATCCAAGAAGGGAGAATGTCTTCTTCTTCAAAAGAGGATGATAAAAATCTTGCTTGTCCAGATAAATAATATTTCTTAAAGTCCAGAAGTCTAGGCCCTCCCAATTTAAAGTCCCATGTTAGCTTTTCCAATGAAATTCTCAGCATTCTGTTATTCCAGATGAATTGTCATATGTAATTATTAAATAACTTAAAAACATTTTTAGGTAGTGCAATAGCCAACCATCAAAAAAGACATTGTAATATTGACATCACATTCATTTTAATACAATTTACTCTTCCCACTCGAGTAATCCGCAGGTCCTTCCATTTCTGTAAATCTTTCTCTATTTTTTTCTAAAAAAGGAGTGTAATTAAATTTATATAAATTCTGTAACTTGTTATCTGTCGTTATTCCTAAATATTTAATTCCATCTATCTTCCATTTAAATCTACTACACTTTTGATATCTTTCATAAATTTTTCAATGGCATTATCTCACTCTTGTCGATATTTATTTTATAATCTGATATTCTTCCAACGCTGTTTGTAATTTTATCAAGGATCCAGCCAGGACATATATAATAGCACATCATCACCAAATAAACTAATTTTAGGTTCTTCTTGTCTAACTTTGAAGCCCTTAATGTCCAGATCTCTCCTTATAATCTCCACCAGTGGTTCAATAGCTAGGATAAAAAGTGCTGGAGACAGAGGTTACCCCCGTATACTCGATCTACTCAAGGGGAAAACTGCTGGCATCTGATTTTTTGTTATAATTTTGCCTTGTGGTTTATGGTAGAGTTCTAATCCAGTTTATAAATTTTCTGCCTATACCAAATTTTTCCATTGTTTTAAATAAAAAGGACCATTCTAATCGAATGAATACTTTTTATGCATCTAGGAGATGGTTATACTTGGATTCAACTTTAATTTTACCTTATGTATTATATTAAATAATCTACTTAGACTATTTGAAGAATTTGACAAATCCCACCTTATCTGTATGTATTAATTTTGGTAGACATTGTCAAAGTCTATTAGGTAACACCTTTGCTAATATTTTATAATCGCATTTAGGAGTGATATAGGTATATATGATGAAGTTTCTTCAGTGGCACTGTAATTATACCAGTTGAGAAAGATTCTGGGAGGGTGTTGGTCTCCACTGCCAGTCCAATACATCCATAATAAGAGGTATCAATGTCTTTAAATCATTTGTAGAACTTGGGAGGAAACCTATCCACCCGAGAGATTTATTACCCAAGGCTTTCTCAATTTCTTCTCTTGTGAAAGAGGCATCCAAATCAAATTGTTCTCTATCTTCAAATTTTGGAAGTTCAACATTTGTTAAAAACTTGTCCATCTATTTTTAATCTCCTAATAGTTCTAATTTATATAGTTTCATATAAAATTGTCTAAAAGTATTATTTATTTATTTTTTATGATATGCTATAATATCAGCCTGTTTTTATTGTATTTATAATTCTAGAAGACTCCTCTGCCTTTAACTACCAAGACTTTATGCACCCGTTCCCCAATTCATAATTTTTTGTTTAGTTTTTAATATATTTTTCCCATTCTATATGTTTGTAATGTGTAATATTTCAATTATTCTCTAACAGTCCACATTTTTCTGTGACCCTGTTCTCTGATATTCTTTTTCCAATTTCGCTATATCTTTCTCTAATCCATCCAGTTCTCTAGCATATTCTCTCAAGATTTTTTGTATAGGAAATAATTTGTCCTCTTAGATAAGCTTTCAAGTTAGTTTCACTGAATATTTATATCTGTCTTTTAATAAACTCACAAAAGTCCTTCCTTTTCAATAGTGTGGCATTGAGATGCCATCTGTAAACATTTTCTTGTTGCATTTTTTCATGGTCAGTCTCGGGGGGGCCATCATTTTGTTTAGAGTATTCATAATGCTGCTCCCAGAATTTTATCCCATTCTCAGTAGCTCAAAAGTCTTACCAGGACCAGTCGTGGTTGCTGATCGCCGGCTCTCTTGGGTCCAGGGTCCATTGAGCACTTTCAATATGCAGTTTTTCCTCCATATTTGATTTCTCCCAGCATTCACGGGATCCATAATCTCTTCCTTCAATTCCTTCTTTCAGTCCAGTAATTGAACATTATTTCATCTGCTAAAATTCTCCGTGTGGTCGACTGTTCGACTCCCATTGTTTCGCATCTTCCTCCAAAGCCTTTAGCTTATTTTGTGTTTTTACTAAGTCTTCTTCAGCTTGGGTCATTCTTTCCATTAAGTCTTCAATGATTTCTTTAATTTTAGTCTTCCTTTCAGTCATGTCTTCTCTCATTACATTTTCAACACCAACAAATCAGTTGCTCAAGTTTTCCTTTTTCTCCAGAATAATATTTAGTCCTTGTCCTGACTCCTCAGCTGTGCCGGGGTCCACTCGTTCCAAGGACATTTTTGCACCATTCCCTTTCGGGCTTTTGCTCAATGTTCCTGGCTGCATACAAACTTCTTCATTTTTTTTATTCTTGACTGCCTTGGTTTCTTAGTAGTTGTTTTATATATTTTTTAGTTTAAAAATTCTTAATTTTTGATACTCTTCACAGAGAGCTCAATCAAAATACATCTGTCTTGGTCCTTCACATGGCCACGTCTCCCTCCCATCACTTATTCTCATCTCACCCCTTGGAACGCACTCTCTCCACACCACTCCCAACCTCACGATCAAACCCACAGAGAAGGGTGGTACTGTTATGGTCTGACACACTGACCTCTTTCTCAGACAACTCTCAGACCACCTCATCCCCCTTCATGGACCCCACCAAATCTCATCAATTCTAATCATCTTCCTTCCATGGCCTCCAACTTATTGTTTCCAAACCTTGAACTGCCCAGTTCTACCTCCTACCCAAGATGATCAAACCACCCAACCCATCATTTCCATGTGCTACTGTTCCACCAAACTGTTCCTACTTCCTGCCCCCGCCCCCCCCCCCCCCCCACACACACCATCCCCAGTCCTGCTCTTCCCCACCTTCACAAGCCTTCCATCACTTCAACAACTTTCAGTTCCCTGTACTCGACCATCTCATCGTCACCATGGGATCCACTCACTACATACCTCCATCCCTCTGTTTCTTCCTCAACAACAAACCCAACCAGTCTTCTTCCACCATCACTCTCCTCCAGTTGGCGGATCCCCCTTCACCATCACCCTTATCCAGCTGGCAGAACTTGTCCTCACCCTCAGTAACTTCTCTTTTGACATCCCAATTTCTCCAAGTCAAAGTGGTAGCCATGCATACCTGCATGGGCCCCAGCTCTGCCTGCCTTTGGTTGGCTATGTGGAGCAATCCCTGCTACCAGCCTACAAAGGCAAGGCTCCACAACTGTTCCTATGCTTCATTGATGACTACTTTGACTTTATCCACTTTGCTGCCAACTTCCACCCCAACCTCAAATTCACTTGGTCCATGCGGAGTTCCTCCAGCATTTCTGTATTTTTACTAAAGTGTACTGATTGGTTGCATCAGTCTGATTTGGCAATACAAATGCTCAGGAAAGAAGGCTGAAGAAAGTAGCAAACATAGCCATATCTATCACAGACCCTGATGCCCCATTCATTGCAGACCTCCATGGGAGGTGTTGCCTCAAGAAGGCAACCAACATCAGAAAGGACTCCCATCACCCTGGTCACAACTTCTTCTCACTGCTTCTTTCTGGCCTGAAGACCAGAATCTTGAGTTTCAATAACAGTTTCTTTCCAACAGCTATCAGTTTTTTGAACTGGCCTTTGGTTCACTAATCATATAGCCCCTTTCACACTACCAACCCTCCGAGGAAGCAGATAAACTTACCGGGCATGCTGCACATATTGAGCCCTTCCCATTGCAGTATGATTTACCAGTAAATCGGCATCCCAGCATTTTAAGTGGGGGGGGCGGGGGGTCCCGCCTCCAGTGGTGACAACGCGAGAACAGGTTGTGCTTTCACACCGCCAAAAGGTGATTAGTGAGTTAACTTAGCCAGGTTCCGACACTTTCCCCCGCCAACTATCAGAGCCTGGTTGAATTTAACCTGTTCTGCCAGGTTGGGACATTTCACACTATGCGATTACCGGGAACAGACCTGCTAAGTTAGCCAGTTAACCCATATGGAATCAGCAGTGTGAAAGGGGCAAATAAACTGTCTGCACTAAAGTCATTCTTTTGCACTGGAATTACTATGAATATTTAATTTCTATGTTGTATATTTATTGTCGCTTTAAATTTGATTCTACGAGCTTACTTTTATAGTTTTTCTTTACAAGTACCCATATGGGTGTAGCACACAAGAATTCCAGTGCATGCGTACAATGTACAATTTGAAGAAACGCGTTCTCATTACTCTGTGTCCTGACTTTCAATGCTTCTGACTGACTATGCTCCACGTGAAGTAGCACTAATTCATCTGCTGAAGGAAGACAGCCCCAGTAGCTACTTCCAACAAGTTAGTGCAGTGGTTCTCAACCTTTTTCTTTCCACTCACAGACCACTTTAAGTAATCCCTATGCCGGTTTGTGACTGGGAAGAGAAGGTTGAGAATCACTAGTCTTGACCCAATTGTCACTTAAGTATTTTGTTTGAGAAAAATTGTCATTGGCCCATTTCCTTTGGAGTTATGAAACTGTGCACATAACAAGTCAATTAGGTATGATTAAAACAGTGGTTTTCAAACTTTTTCTTTCTCCCCATATACAACCTTACTAATCACAGAGCACCTATGGGATAGGGAAATCTTAAAATGGTATGTGAGTGGACAGAAAAAGGTCGAGAACCACTGGCTACAGCAAGCCCTGCAAATCTTTTCTGCCCCAGTTCCTCCCACTTGTTTCCTATTTCCTTCGCCTTACCAATCTGTCTGATGCCTACCTACAGTATTGAATGGTTGACGTGGCTGCCGAACCTTCCAACAGGACATTTTAAGATGTGGCCTCAAGTCAATTTCCTCTACCTGTACCCCTCGACATTATCTCTCTGGGTGGGTCTGCCTCTTGGTGTCAGGACGCCTCGTGAAAGAATATGCCACTTTACCAGAGAGGCCTGATAAAACTCTAATCTGGCACATGTTTGGATCTTTCAACATGCTGACAGATTTTCTAGGCTATCAGAAATTATTTTATCAATACTCTAACACACTTTGAATTCACTTTTCTTAAAAACTGGGGTCCTAGCCACTGGAAATTGCATACAGTAAACTCTTGGTGTTTAGGTATCAGGAATGACAACTGACAAAAAAAAGCATAAGAATATTGCACAATTTTTTTCCCCAAAAATGTAAACATGAATTTTGAGTAATGGGTTCCAAACCAAGTTTATTGACTTCTTACATAAAGACAGTTCCATTAACAGCCTCTAGTTACTGCTTATCCTCATACTATCTTGAGCATAGTCATTTGATTTAATCATATAGTATTTTATGTTAACATTGTTTAACCTCAAAATATTGAATTACAGTGTTAAACATGATTATTTAAAGGGGTAAGAAGATGACCTTGATCTTTTGTGGCCTCTGTCAGTCGTGGTCAAAGCTGGAGTGGCCACTCCAGGGCACAAGCCAGGGCAGAGTTGAACATGGAGATCCATCAGTTGCCCATGCAATGCGAACCCCACCCCCTACCCCTCCATGCTAATGACAGGTCCAAAGGAATGATGAAAGTTGATAGTTTGATGCCAGCAGCATCGCAGGAGTTGCCGTGCCTGTGCTGGGTACAGCAGTCAGCCACTTTCAGGACACCGACTCTGGATTTTTCAATCGGGGTTTATTCCCAAAGCCTTTCCTGTGAGTGGGTACAGCCACAAGGCAGCAGAGGTTTGAAATCAGAGTTTTCCCTCTCCTTAATGAGTTACCATCTGTGGTTAACGAGCCCCATTTGCCCAGAGCAACTGGTTTCAAGGTGCCAGTGGCCCACCTTTGTCCCTTCTCCTGTCAGTGAGAACATCTCTGCTGGACATAAGAACTGAAGGCCAAGAGTTGGACTTGGTTGTCAGGGGCTGTTTGAGAAGTATGCCACGAAGAGCATTTGTGTAGCAGTGGGAGCCCGTCCCCACTCCCACCCTTCATACCAACCAAGCTCGTTCCATTTACCTGCATTTGGCCATATCCCTCAATCTTTTCAATCCAAGTAACTGCATACATTCACAAGACAATTTGGGATAATCACAGAATTGAGGATGAAGCAGGTATTCAGGTAAAAAGAGCCATGCACCTGCCCAAACGTCCTTTCATCATTACAATTGTTCCAGCATTTCCTCTTGACAGCTCATTCCATAGACCCCTCGGTCCCTTTTAAAATGTTCCCCTCACATTTTAACGTATGTCAAGCTGGGAAAAGGACGAAGACTAAGACTATTTACCTTATCTAAACGTCTCATGTCTTTATAAACATCCCCTCCCCTCCAGCCGATTCATATACAAGCCCGCCAGTTCCAGCAACATTCTTGTGAATATTTTCTGCCTCCTTTCCAGCTGAACCTTTCATGCAGCAGCTGGGTGAACAAAACGGCAAAACTCCAAGTGACTCCCCAATATAGTACAGATCAGTCGAGCAAGGTTTAACACACTTGATGGCCAGAACACGAGTAGGTAGGTGATGTAGAACGAGGCTATCTATGTTTGAATAATTCTCCTGCGACTTCCAGTCCCGGTGCCGTGCAGCGGAAAGTTTACTGATTACCTGTTGAATGAGATGTGGAGCCGCCGGGCTTGGCACTCAGTGAGAGAGTTTCTTCGGACAATCTGCAGCTCCCGTCCCGGTCACCAGCAGTCTGCGCGCCGGGGAGGGGGAGGTAGAAGGGAACCCAGCACTCCAGGCGCCGTGGAGGTGCGTCCCGTCCCGGTGCCTTGCGCCTGGAGTCTGGGGTGGGTGCTTCCCTCCGAGATGGGTTGGGGGGTAAACAGCCGGCGGAGCAGACAGGAAACATCCTGCCCTCCCAGCCTGCGCCAACTCCACCCCGAACTCAGGCAGAAAGCGGCAGATACTCACTCAGTCCGGGGGCTCCGAGGGATCCCGGGGGGTTCGCCCTTACTCCGCCCCCCCGCTCACTCCCAGATCAGCAGGGAAACTGCGAGAAGCCAAACTTTGGCGAGAAGAGGAGGGGAAAGGGCAGGGAGGAAGAGGGGGAGAGAGGTAGTGGGGGATTGAGGGGATGGAAGGAGGAGGGGAAAGGGAGGGGAGAGGAGGGGTGAGGGAAGGGAAGGGGGAAGAGGGAAGGGGTAGGGGGAGGGGAAGGGGTAGGGGGGAAGGGAAGAGGGAAGAGGGTAGGGGGGAGGGGAAGGGGGTAGGGGGGAGGGGAAGGGGGTAGGGGGGAGGGGAAGGGGGAAGGGGGTAGGGGGGGAGGGGAAGGGGGAAGGGGTAGGGGGGGAGGGGAAGGGGGGAGGGGAAGAGGGTAGGGGGGAGGGGAAGGGGGAAGAGGGTAGGGGGGAGGGGAAGAGGGTAGGGGAGGGGAAGGGGTAGGGGGGAGGGGAAGGGGTAGGGGGGAGGGGAAGGGGTAGGGGGGAGGGGAAGGGGGAGGGGAAGGGGGAGGGGAAGGGGGGAGGGGTGGGGAGGGGAGAAGGAAATGAATGAGGGGAAGGGAGGAGGAAAGGGGAGAAGAGGGAGGGGGAGAAGAGGGAGGGGGGAGGAGAGGGAGGGGGGAGGAGAGGGAGGGGGGAGAAGAGGGAGGGGGGAGAAGAGGGAGGGGGGAGAAGAGGGAGGGGGGAGAAGAGGGAGGGGGAAGAGGGAGGGGGAGGAGGGAGGGGGGAGGAGAGGAAGGGGGAGAAGAGGGAGGGGGGAGGAGAGGGAGGAGGAGAGGGAGGGGGGAGAAGAGGGAGGGGGAGGAGAGGGAGGGGGGAGGAGAGGGAGGGGGGGAGAAGAGGGAGGGGGAGAAGAGGGAGGGGGAGGAGGAGGGAAGTTAGAGGGTAGGGAGGATAGAGTGGAGGAGGGGGAGGATAGAGTGGAGGAGGGGGAGAAGAGGGAGGGGGAGGAGGGAGGGGGGAGGAGAGGAAGGGGGAGAAGAGGGAGGGGGAAGAGGGAGGGGGAGGAGAGGGAGGAGGAGAGGGAGGGAGGAGGAGAGGGAGGGGGGAGGAGAGGGAGGGGGGAGAAGAGGGAGGGGGGAGGAGAGGGAGGAGAGGGAGGGGGGGAGAAGAGGGAGGGGGGGAGAAGAGGGAGGTGGGAGGGGGAGGAGGAGGGAGGAGGAGGAGGGAGGGGGAGGAGTAGGGAGGGGGAGGAGTAGGGAGGGGGAGGAGGAGGGAAGTTAGAGGGTAGGGAGGATAGAGTGGAGGAGGGTGAGGAAGCATGAGGAGGGTGAGGAAGCAGGAGGAGGGTGAGGAAGCAGGAGGTGGGGAGGAGAGGTAGATGGGGAGAAGGGGAAAGAAGGAAGGGTAAGATGGAAAGGAGGAGGGGAGGGGACAAGAATGAGGTGTGGAGATGAGGGGAGGAAGAGGAGGAGGGTTGAGGAGTGAGATGATTAGGAGGGGAGGAGACTGAGGAAGGTGGTGGGGCAAGAGTGGAGGGGAATGGAGGAGTGGGGAAAGTGAAGTGGAGGGGAAAGAGGATGGGGAGAGGGAAGAGGCCGAGGCAAGGGGAGTGGGGAGATGGGAAGGGGTGTGAGGAGAGAGGGTGTGGAGGGAAGTGGTGTGAGGAGAGAGGGTGTAGAGGGGAGCTGGAGGTGTAGGGGAGGATTGGGAGCAGGAGAGAAGGGGAGGAGGATTGAAGGGGAGCAGGAAAGGGAGGGGACAAGGAGGGGTGGGGTTTGGGAGTGGGAGGAGTGAGGAGGGACAAAGAAGAGGAGGGGGAGGTGAAGCTGGGAGGGATGGGGAAGTGGAGAGGAGAGGAGGTTAGGAGGATAGAGGGGAGGGAGGTGGTTAGGGGGATAGAGGGAACCATCTGTTACCATTGTGTTCAGCGGGGCATCAAGTCCAAGATCCCCCTCCTCCTGGAACTCTGCCTCACTTTCAACACAAATTCCACCATGCAAACTCCTGTATCCTACCTACAATACCGAAGGAGGCCATCCAACCAATCAGGATCCCTTGCTGACTTCCATCAGATCAATCCCATCCAGGCTTTTACCAGATTCATTGTCAGAGAACATACATGACATCACATACAATCCTGGGATTCTTTTTCCTGCAGGTGAGCCAGAATTCCCACTTATTGCCAGTGCAAAGCTGACTCAATGTAAACAAATAAACATATGTAATTGAATTGACTGTGCAATATAGAGAGAGAAAAAAATCAATTAAGTGCAAAGTAAGAGTTCTTAAATCAGTCCCTGATTGAGTTTGTTGTTGAGGAGTGTTACATAGGCAGTAACCATTTCCTGTTATGTCCAAAGCCACATCCAAATGTCCATCAACATCAAGGCACTGCTCAGCCTCTCCAGCCTGCTAATCAGATATGAGCTCACCCACCAGCCAGATCACACACTCCCATTGTCCAGCCCCCTCCTTTACACCCCCAGCTGAGCAGGGCAGGTTATAAAACTGCAGCACCTCAGTTTTACTCTCTTCGCCATGTGTTCACAGGTAAGGGACTAGCAACCCCTTAAGCTAACCAGGGTATTGCTGTAGACACAGCATTGTAGCTATGCTCCCAATTATCAGAGATACAGGAGCGAGTATACCCCCGTAGGTAGCCCACGTGTAGGGTACCCTCCTTTGTCGGAAACCCCCTTTCTCTACAGATGTATTGTAGGGTTGAGATCAAGGTGCTCTCCCACCCCGAGAACTGCTTCTGATTGGATGCTGCTGCTGGGGTAGCCAGCCTGTTTGTTTCTGTGTTTATAAATCCTTTAGTTATCCATTCCCTGTATCTGGACTCGTTTCCATCTGATCGAATCTCAGCACAACAAGAAGTCTAACAGTGGAGGGGTAGCAGCTGTTCCTGAACTGGTGGTGTGAGTCTTGTGGCACCTGTACCTCTTTTCTGATGGTAGCAGGAAGAGGTCCACCCAAGGTTAAAAGTAAAACTGTGGTTCTTTCTGACTGCCTGGGCACGCCACTGTACATCATCCAGTAGGAAGAAAGACAACTTTTCACTGCCATTGTAATAAAGAGAATGCTGGGGACTCTCTGCAGGTCAGGGTGTAGGTGCAGAGAGAATAGCTGGGTTAACCTCTGTCAGTGACCTCACATCAGAACCAGGAAAAATTGGAAAACAAACATCTTTGAAGCTTCATATATATACATAAGAATAGGACCCATTTGGCCCATTGAGCTTGCTCTGGCATTTAATATCATGGCTGATCATGCTGCCTTTCCCCCATAACCCTTAATTCCCCTACTTTGCAATTATCTGTGTTTTAAATATATTCACTTTAAATAGATTTAGAATCATGGAGCCCAGCTTGTCCACACCAGACTACGTGTGTCCTGTTTTAGTCTCATTTGCCTGTATTAGGCACATAGACCTCTAATGCCCTTCTATCCATGGAGCTATCTTAAGAAAAGCTAACACACCTATCTCCACCACTTTGCCAGACAGCTTGTTCCATCTACCCACCACCCTCTGAGTGAACTGTCCCCTCACATCCCTTCTAAATCCCATCCCCTCACCAAACAGACTGCCACTATTCATCCTATCAAAGCCCCAATCCCCTCTCAACCTCCTCCAATCTAAGGAAACAGGTCTAGATTTTCCATTCTTCACAATAACAACTTCCGTAATCCTTGCAACAACTTTGAAAAACCTCTTCTATATCCTTTCCAACTTTATCATATCCTACCTCTAGCTAGTATACCAAAACAGCGAACAATATTCCAAGTGTGGTCTCACCAATGTCTTGTATAATTTCAGCATAACATCCCAACACTCCGACTGATGAAAGTAAGCAACCCGATGTCTTCACTATTCTGTCTACCTGTGCCGCCATCTTTAAAGAACTTGCACCCCTGGGTCCCACTGTCCATAACACTCTTCAGGGCTCTGTAATTAACAGAGTGAGTCTTTCCCTTTTTTGATTTACACAGATGCAGTGCCTTGCAGTTCTCTTTGTGGAAGTGCACTTGCCATTCCTGAGCCCTGTTCCCCATCTGGTCTAGATCCCATTGCAAACCCAGGTTATCTTCTTCACTGTCCATCGTGGCACATAATTTTGTGTCATCGGCAAATATGTACTCACCTTGTCACAAAATTCTTCTCCAAGCCAATATAATTTAAAAAATAATTTTGAGATACAGAACAGTCAGAGTAACAGCCCATGCTTCCCAAATACATTCAAGTGATCAATTAACCTACTGATCCTGTAAGTCGTGGGAGGAAACCTGAGCAACCAGAAAAATCCCCACGTAGTTATGGGGAGAAACTACAGCCAGCAGTAGATTCATACTGGAGTTGCCAGTCCTGTGAGTGTTGTGCTAAATGAGCAGCCCCTAAATAAATACATTTAAATATATAGTCCTGGTTTGAATGACTTAGTGTATTCAGTATTTTCCTTTGCTTTTAAATTTCAGATTTCCTCTGGCATCTTTTGCTTTCCTTTCATGGCTCTTGGTTCCTTGTCGGTTAAGTATCTCTCCACACTGCTACAGCCCCTTTTATTCCACAGTCTTCAACCCTGATGACAAGCCCTCATGAAACAGTTTGGAAGGTGTGTGGGATTGTAGGGGGGGGAGAGTAACTGGGGGAAAGCCCGACCTGGTCTGTAAATACTGCAGATCTGGCACTTTTGTAGTGCCTTACTGTCGGATCTCAGATCTCAAAGCACGTCTAATAAACATATACATTCTCAGCTTCTGGAGCAGAACAGATGTCAACTGTGGCTGAAATGAAAGAAGAGGAACGACACAGCCTCACAAACATTTTACAAACAAGCCTCAGCATCGAGAACTCTGCCTTCCAATGTCTGACTTGACACAAAGTATTTGCTGAAGGTTTCATTTCCCAAAGTTGCCAGCACAGTGAGCAATGCACATAGCTCATTCCCTCTTGATGAAACACCAAGTACCCTGCATACATTCAGTGATATTAAGGCTATTGATTACCTTTCACTTCCGATGGATGCTGTGTGACCTGCTGAGTTTCTCCAGCATTTTTGTGTAATGCATCAGACCCCAGCATATAGAGATTTTCTTGATTAACAGCTTTCACTTAGGTGTCGGGAAGATAATTATAGATAATTTAAAAGTTGAATTATTGTTTGACTGAAGTTTTATTTGAGAAAACCAGAGTAACACTCCCAAACAAAATAAAAAATAAACTCAAGCAGACAAAGAATTGTTGGAAGAACTCAACAGTTCAGGCAGCAGGCAGAAATGGTCAGTCAACAATTTGATCAGGACCCAGCATCAAGACCAAAAGAATGGGTATGAAAACATTGTACCATGAGTTATACCATATTTGTCCTTCATTTGTTCAAAAGATAATAATTTATTTCCCGAAAAACAATTTTCTTTTCTTTTGATCCCTTTTCTCTCCCATTCTCTAGAGCACACATGTCAAACTCTGGTCCGCGGGCCAAATTTGGCCCGTGATATAATTATATTTGGCCCGCAAGATCATATTAAATAAATATTAGAGTTGGCCCGCTGGCCGCCGCGCCAGTATAGCGCATGCACACTGAAGGTGAAAATGAAGACGCCGGAGGTGTGGAGGGATCTCAGAGCCCCGGATCCCGGGGATAGGAGCGCCGCACTCAGCCCACCCGGCTCCCGGACACACAGACGCGGCTGGAGTTGGGGACCATCCTCGCTGGGTCTGCGCTTCAGCGGCGACGCCGGACCGAATGTCTCGTTGGCGATGCCTTCCCCCTCGCTCCGTGCGCAGCGGACCCTGCCTCCCGCTCCTTTTGTTGGAGATGAGCCCGGCGCCATGAGATCGCAGTTTAATCCCTCTCCAACCATGGGAGGGGGGTGGGAGCAACGCGTTCTTCTCAGCCAATTCCTCCACCGACCTGGACGCCGGCGTTTCAACGGGGGGTTCGGGTGCCTTCGTCAGGCGACCGACCTGTTGGTCCAAGACAAGGGGAGAGTGTACAAACTCCACACAGACAGCACCTGAACTCGGGTGAACGTGGAGCTGCGACCCCACATTCCACATCAGGACTGTGTGTAAGATTGGGAGCAGTGAGACGGAAGCTTATTTTGTTCCTGTGATTTAAGCCTTTCTTGGGGTGCGGGGGGAGGGTCCTTCTCTGAACACTTGCCTAACAATTAACCTAATCAGATGTGAAGTTATCACAATACAACAGTTCTCAACCTTTTTCTTTCCACTTGCGTCCCTGTGCCATTGGTGCTCTGTGATTAGTAAGGGATTGCTTAAGGTGGTCTGTGGGTGGAAAGAAAAAGTTTGAAGACCACTGCTTTAATCATCCCTCATTGACTCGTCATGTGCACGGTTTCAGACGCTAAAGGAAATGGGCCAATGACAATGACAGAGTTTATCCAAAACTATTATTAAACATTTATTTTAATAAGAAAAAGTTTAACATTACATATGTTGAAAGAAGAGAAAACATGCAGATGTTGTTGAAAATTTTCAATAAATATTTAGTTCGGCCCTCGACTTAGTCCAAGTTTTTAATTTTGGCCCTCCGTGAATTTGAGTTTGACACCCCTGCTCTAGAGGAAAGGTTATCTATTGTGAAAGGGATTAGTTTATTTTGCATCAATATTAATTTTGGTAGTTGATAATTTGTTTTTTTTCCTTTCTACGTGAATCTTCTTCCAAATGTTGAGCAGATGGTGCAGTACCGGTGAATTCCTATGTTGCACCAGCTTTTCATCCCATTTATATAGTATATGTTCAGGTACCTTCTCCCCTATTTTATCTAGCTCTAATCTGATCCAATCTGGTTTTTCCCTTGTTTGATAAAAATCTGATAGGTATCTTAATTGTGCTGCTCTATAATGATTCTTAAAGTTTGCTAGCTGTAAGCCCCCTTGTTTGTACCATTCTGTTAATTTATCTAGCGCTATCCTCAGTTCCCCCCCCACCTTTCCATAAGAATTTCCTTATTATTTTCTTTAGCTCCTTGAAGAATTTCTCTGTTAGGTGATTTGGTAATGATTGAAATAGGTATTGTATCCTTGGGAAGATATTTATTTTAATACTGAAAACCTACTTGAAGGACAAATTGGGAAGCAGACTGAGGTTACCAGAAGGAAGCAATTTTGAATATGTGATTACAGACACAATGATAATTAAAAGATTTATAACAAACATGTACATCAAACTGCACGAGAAAGAGAACGAGGAAACAAGCTGTAAACCTAAACAAAAATGGGAACAAGATCTAAACATAAAGAATGAAACATGGGAAAAGCTATGCTCCGGAACTATGAGAAATACAATAAACACAAGGTTACGCATGATACAATATAATTGGTTACACGGGCTATACACCACCCCCCAAAAAGTTAAATAAATGGGACCCAACAGTATCAGACAGATGTTTTCGCTGTAAGAAGGAAACGGGAACAACAGTACATGCAATTTGAGCATGTGAGAAAGTGGAAAAGTTTTGGGAAGATCTAAACCAGGTATTAAGTAAAATCACAAAAAGCAACATACCAAAAAATCCAGAGATCTTTCTTCTAAGTAATATAAGAAGTAAAGAACTTGGACTCGATTTGGATGGAGCACAAAAACGATTTATTATGATAGCCTTAGCTGTAGCATAAAAATGTATTATGTCAACCTGGAAATCAGAAGATAACCTGAGAATACAGCAATGGTACATAGAAATGAATAAATGTATTCCATTGGAAAAAAAACATATAATTTAAGAAATAACATCACAGCATTCAAACAAATTTGGGAACCGTACATGGAACACAATAGAGAGGTCCTGCCGCGAACCTCCACCACCTAAAATGACTGAATGAGAAGAAGACAAAATTAACTGACCCAGTGTGTAAAAGTAGAAGACACAAATTTTCTTGTTTATTTTCATTGTGTGACAACATTGTTTAATGTATCATAGATGTTGAACGTTGAGTGAGTGGGGGGGGGGGGGTGAAGGAGGGAAGGAAAGGAGGAGGGTAAAAGAGGAGAAAATGACACTGTATATTCAAGAGGGAAATGTTTGTGTGTATTTTGGTTAATATGGTTCATAGTGTGAAAAATTAAAAAAATTTAAAAAAAAGACCAAAAGAAAGGGGTTGTTATTACATTTATAAAGTGGAGAGAGTCTGGGAGGTGGGGTCTAGAGGATATTGGATAGAGGGTGTGAGAGGTGGAGACCGGAAGAGGGAGACACTAATCAGAAGAGAGGGGGAGAGGAAAAGTTGGAGGGAGAGGGAAATGGTCTCTCCACCCCTCTGTGAATGGAGGAAAGTTTAGGAGAGGTGTCAGAGGCACATACAGAGAAGCTGTTGCCTGGAACGCAACGTCCGGGGTGGTGATGGAGGCTGACACCATGGGAACATTTAAAGAACTCTTAGATTGGTACATGGATGTAAGAAAAATGAAAAGTAATGGGTTGTGAGTGAGGGAAGGGTGAGGTTGATCAAATAAGTTTATATAGGTCAGCACAAAATCGCAGGGTAAAGGGCCTGTACTGTGATGTTCAATGTTTTATGTTCTTCCTGTCTCTCACACCTTCTGTTCAATCATCTCTGGGAACCTCATATGTTTCTTTCCCTCTTTATTTGCTCAATATCACCCCCCCCTCCCCAAGATAAAGGGTTCAGATCCGAAATATTTAATGACCTTTTCTACCCATTCATTAGGTGCTGTTTGACCTGCTGAGTTCCTCTAACAACTCCACATCTGCCCAACATTACAATAACTGTAGCTTTTGTGTTTCTCTACTGAAAAACTCAAGCCTGTCTCTGGAGTGTGACTTGAATGCATTGAACCTTTTATACTCGGAGTTCCATCATTGAGCTCTATGTGCCAGAGTGATGCAGCAGGTGGAGCCACTGCCTCACAGCACCAGAGATCTGGGTTGAACTCCGACCTTAGGTGCTGTGTGTATAGAGTTTCCCATTCTCCCTGTGTTTCCATCAGGTGCACCTGTTTCCTCCCACATCCCAAAGACATGCAGTTTGGTGAGTTAGTTTGTAAATGGGGACAGGAATCTGGGGGAAACTGATGAGAATGTGGGGCAAAGAGGCCACAGGAGAAAACAGAACTTGTTCCGTTCAAGTTTATTAACATCCGATTGTAACAGTACAACCCGAGGAAACAGAGCATTCTCTGGTCCCTGGTGCAACACAATGCAAGCACATATACAGACAAACGATACATATGCACAGTACTTACATACGATATTAAAATAAATAAATACCATATATTCATGCAATCAACAATACCATATAAGTCGGGGGCTTTTGTATGACCTGTGTAAAAGTCAACCCCCCCCCCTATTTTTGAGCCCCGACTGCCCACCCATCTGAGCTCCCAATGCCTCGACCACCAACCCTGGCCTCGGCCGCTTGCCCACCGGAGCTCCCAACGCTTCAGCTGCTCACCCAGCCAAACTCCTGACCACAGAATCTCTCCCCAGCTGCCCATCCACTGGAGGCTCTCAATGCTCCAGCCGTGCTCCCAACCGCAGATCCTCTCCCTGGATGCCCGCCATCTGAAACCCCGACGTCCCAGCTGCCCACCCATCTGAGTTCCCAACCTCAGACCCTCGTCCTGGCCACCCATCTATCTGAATTCCTGATGCCACAGCCACCCGCCCATCCGAGCTCCCAAAGCCAGGACCATAGATTTACCAGCCAGTCCTGGCAAATGAAGCTCCCGATGCATTGAACGATACAGGTTCTTAGCGAGGTCAAACATGTAACATTTGACCCCCACCCTTTTTTTGGCCTGAAAAAGTGGTCCATAAAATTCGACGATTACCCGAGTAAATTCGGTTTTATTGTTAAATAAATGGTTGAGTCACAGAGGATTTGTTTAAGCAGTTTATCAGTGGTTCAGCAATATCACTCCCTGTGGGAAGAAGCTGTTTCTCAGCCTGGTGGGGCTGGCTCTGATATTCCTGTATCGCTTTCCTGACAGGAGTGGCTGAAAGATGCTGTATGTGAAGCAGTTGGGGTCCTCATTAATTTTGCAAGCCCTCTTTAGATTCCAGTTAATCCCATTGATTATGGGATGGGGATCCCCCATCCCCCAATTAATGATCCTCTCTGTCACCTCTATGGTCCTGTCGATTGACCTCCAATCTGATGCTCCAGAGCAACTGATGCAACTGGCCAGGATGCTCTCAATAGAGCTCCTGTAGAAAGCTGACAGGATGGTGGCCTGTAAAATTGCCCACTTCAGCATTCTCAGGAAGTCCAGTTGTTGTGCCTTCATGACAAGTGAGATGTTTTTGTCCAGGGTGGGTCATTGCATAAGTGGACTCTGAGGAATTTTGTGCTCGCCACTCTCTCCACGACTAAGCTATTAATGTGCAGTGAAGAGTAGTTGACCCTGGTCCTCCTGAAGTCCACAATCATCTCCTTCATCTTGTCCACATTGAGACAAAGGTTGTTTTATAGCACCATTTCACGAGATTTTCCACCTCTTCTCTATAGTGCAACCCATCATTGTTGCTGATGAGTCCAACTACTGTTGTGTCAACTGCAAACTTGATGACTGTTGGAACTGGATCTGACATTGCAGTCATAGTTCAGTAGCGTGAACAACAAGAGTGGACTGAGCATCCAGATCTGAGGTGCGCCAGTGCTCAACACAAGAGTGCTCGACGTTCTGCTACCAACCCAGGAAGACTGTGGCTTTTCCATTAGGAAGTTTAGAATCCAACTACAGAGAGGAGTTTTGAGTCCCAATGAGGACAGTTTCTCCATGAGCCTCTGGAGTATAATCGTATTAAATGTCAAGTTGAAGTCAATGAGCAGGTGTTATTATCCAGGTGGGACAGGATAAAGTGGAGTGACAAAGCCATAACATCATCAGTGAAACTGTAAGAAAATTGAAAAAAAGGGTCCAGAATCTCTGGGAGGTGTGTCTTGATGCATTCCATCACCAGATGCTCGAAGCATTTCATAATGGTGGTGGTCAGTGCCACTGGGTGGTAGTCATTGAGGCAGTGATGTGATGAAAATGTCCATAAGAACCTCCGTCAGTTGTCTTCCCAACCCTCAGTACTCAACCAGGTATGTTGTCTGGTCCCGCTGTCATGTGTGAGTTCACCTTGAATAGGGTTCTCCTCATCTCTGCCACATTTATACAAAGGTGAACCTATACAAGGTTCATGAGGGGGATACAGAGCTTTGTTTGGCAATAGCCTCTTCTTCTTGTCGAACCATGCATAGAAGGTGCAGTCTGTCAGGAAAGGAGGTGTTGTTGAGGTTGACTCACAAGATTCTCTTGTGGTCTGTTATTATTCTGATCCCTTGTCACACGCGCCTTGTGTTGCCTGTTTCACCCTGGCTGACCTTAGTGCCAGCTAGTCTCCTGTCCTGAAGGCTTCATCTCGAGCTCTAAGAATTGCATGGACCTCTCCATCTAACCATGGTTTCCAGTTAGCCTTGGTTGTGTAGCATTTGATCTCCATGACATCCTCAATGCATTAGCTAATGTAGCCAGTCACTGAGCTTGTGTACTCCTTGATGTTTACATGGCCATTGTAGGTGGCCGCCTCCCTGAAAACACTCCAGTCCATGATCTCAAAGCAGTTCTGTGGCACTCCTAGGCCGATCCCCACCCCCAAGGCCTTGTCCTGGTCTCCCTGTGAACTGGCTTTGTCTGTTTTGTCCACAGTCTGTATGGAGGTGTTAGTAGGACAATTAATGTGATCGAGTAAACAAGGTGGTGGCAAGGGGAAGCCTACTTCACACCAGGGACATGAATGTACACCTGATCTGGAGTGTTCTCTCCTCTGGTGGCAGTGGACATGCTGTTAACACTGTGATAGAAGAGTTTTCAGATTGGCATGTTTTAAGTTGCCAGCTATTACTTGCACATATTCAATAGGCTGACTGGCCTCCTGCTTTATGAAATATGAACATATTATGAATACGAAAATAACTGGCTAACAGGAAAAACATAGATGAGGCATAATTACTTATGCCTTTCTCTTGCAGGCAAGTTTAAATCAGTGGTGTTGTATGATTGGTGCTAGAGTTTCAATTTCTTACAATTATATAAAAGACTTGGATAAAGAAGCCAATGGTTTGGTTGTTCAATTTGCAAATAACTCAAATATGGAAACAAGCTGTGAAGAGGACAATGTTTCTCTACACCTCTTTGTGGTCTCCTCAAGTGAATTAGCAAAGATCTAGCAAATGGAGTATAATGTGGGAAGACACGAAACTTGTCGCTATAGCCGGAAAAATAAAAGAAGCAAATGATCTAAAGAGAGATGACACTAGAACCCGAGGGTCTAGTTCTGTGCTGTAAAACACTGGCCACCGTCTTATACAGTTGTAACATGACATCCCACTCTTGAACTCAGTGCTCTGACCAATGTCTTCACCACCATTTTCAGAGAACTATTTACCTGTCTATTCTAAATTGTGGCTGTAGGGGTGGCACACATATCGTAGCTGCTAGCGCAAGCAAGGTGTTATGGTTTCCTCCCACATTCTGAAGATATACAGGGTTTGTAGGTTAACTGGTCACATAGATGTATTTGGATGGCGCAGACTCATGGACCAGAAGGGCACACCATGTTGTATCTCTGATGGAATTAAGCAATCTCAAGAACCCTACCATTTCCTGTGCGAGTCTTGCCCTGATTTAACTTTTAAAAGTCCAACACCTCAAACCTGTCTGAGTTAAATTCTATCTACCATTCCTTGTCCCATTTCCCCAGTTGGTCTAGATCCTGTTGTAAATGGTTTGTTGTTTAATCCTCAAGGAATTGAATAAAATACTGGGCACCACTTCTGAAGTACTGTGTACAGCATTGCTTTCCTTATTTCAAAAAAGAAGTGAATGCATTGGAAGCAGTTGCAAGATTTACTGACAATGCCTGACATGGGTGAGTTGTTTCATAAGGAAAGATTGGACAATTAGGTTTGCATCATCAGAAGCTTAGAAGAGAGACAAAGGACCTGATTGAAACACTGAAGATCTTGAGGGCTTGATGGATTGGATGCAAGAGAATCGAGAATTTGGGGGGAGACACTGTTCAATTAGAAATGGCCACTTATTTAAGGCAGACATTAGGCAATTTTATTTTCTCTCTGGGAGCTTTTGGAACTCTCTCAAAGGGCTCTGAATATTTTTAAGAAAGTGGTAAATAGATTCTTGATAAGTAATAGGGTGAATGGTTATTGGGGGTGGACAGGAATGTCAAGTTAAGGTTGGAATCTCATCAACCAAGAATTTATTAAAAAGTGGAGTATGTTCAAGGGGCCGACTCCTGACACTGACTTCTATGCCAACAGTGCACACATTGAGTGGAGTGAAGGTTCTCTTCTGTGGGCACTAGTGAATTACCTGTGCTTTCACACCACAAACACCCCAAATATTTTCATGACTTTTTTCCAGTTTAAAAGAGTAATTGAATTCAGTTCAAAACTGAACACAATTGAATTTAACTTCAAGTAAAGAATTGCTGGAAGAACTCAGCAGGTCAGACAGCATTCACAAATAGAAATGGTCAGTCAACTTTTCAGATTGGGATCCTTTATCAAGACTAAAGGGAAGGGGTTTATCAAGGAGAAAAGAAGCTGGGGGAGGGGTTACCACTTTCTTCCATAGTATCATGGCATCCCACAGATCAAAACAAGTCCATCATTCACGAAGTTCAAACATCATTCCTACTATCCCTGCACGCATCGGCAAGAAGGAAGCCAACAACATAAAGGACCCCATTACCCTGGGGTAATGCAACCTTCTGCCTTAAAGTACAGAAGCCTAAACCTCCAGATTCAAGAACATGGCTATCAGGTTCTTAACTTCCTTGTACGACCCTGATTCCAACCATCAACTACTCAGGACCTACCAAAAGATCTGTCCACACCATTTTTTTTTACACTCACTGCAAATGTGAATTATTATAACAAGTTTATTGTCATAAACATTGTACAATGTACACATGCATTGAAATTCTTACTTACTGCAGCCAAACAGATAATTAATTATAAAAAGACAACTATAGTATACATTAGATTACATTGAAAAATATCCATCTATCTTTTATAATTATTTCTTTCTCTGGCTTGACATTTAATGTATTACAGTTGGTGTACCTTACATACCTATTTAACACACCCTTTCTCCCTGGCACATCACAGATGACCTCCCTTTCTGAAACATGCCCTTAGTCTCCCTGACACACATGCTCTTTTCCCCACTACCCCTCTTTCTGACACACATCACCTCACCCCGACACACAACCATTCTTCCCTGCTCACACCTCCACTCCCCAGCACAACCACCATTTCCTCGACATAGTCCCCACTTCTTGGCAGACAACCCTCCCTGGCAGACACCCCGTCTCCTCTGCAAATCCCCCACTCCTCAACACACACTCCTTCTACCCAACACAATCCCCCACCCCGGCACATGACCCCTCTCCCTGGCAGACTCCCCCTTTCCCTGGCACACTGCTCCTCCCCCTGACTCATGCCCCCCTCATCACAGCACACTCCCCTTCTTCTTATTACACGTCCTCTCCCCCCAGCACACACTCCTTCTCCCCACCACTCATCCCCTCTCCCTGGCACACACTCCATTTCCCCAAATTGCCTCCTCCCCTGTCCCCCAACACATCCCCCTCTCCCAGCACACATTCCATACCCCTCTCCCCAATACACTCCCCCTCACCCCAATGCACCTGTCCAACCTCAGGACAGTGTGAATGGCACAGGCTGAGGCTCTGATTGCAGGGTCTGCACCTACCTTGGGTCAGTTGTGTGGGCTCTCTCACCAGAAACCCATCCATGGTGCAGAAGTTCCCACACGGGTACAGCTTGATCACCCCCTGTTCATTTTCAATGTAGCAGTGCTCAGAGGACACATCCTCCCCTTGGATTATAACATCCTGAGGTACAACAGCATCTTCAGTGCCAATCCTCGTCTTGCCTGAGGACCAAATACAGATTGTAACTTCTGTGGCTATTAAGATTGTACTACCCTCAAGCCAGAGGTAAACCATTCTCTGAAATGGAGTGCCCACATCCTCACTATCCCACGCCACTCAGAATTTACAGCACAGGAACTCCATCAGCTTACTTGATGAGTGGTGATGGGCAGTCAGAAAGGCTCCTGGGATGATCACTGCCTCAGCTGCTGCAGCCTGGGCTTGATACTGACCTCCAGTGCTGTCTGCAGGTAGTAGGTGTGTGTACCGCTCTGGGGACCTGATGTGCAAGGGGTTTCATTGAGGTGCTCATCTTCTGGGATACATAATCCCTCAGGCACATGGATTACTTTCTGGGATTTGGCTATTAGATAAGGCAGCAAAGAGGGAGGGGAGATGTGGAAAGGGAATGAAATGGTAGGAGATGGGAAGGAGGGTCATGAGGAGAAGGGTGCAGAAGAAGAAGTGAATGATGGAAGAGGTTGGGGGGGTGAAGGGATGGGAGAGGGAAGGGGGAGAGGAAGCAAGAGAAGAGAGGGGAGGAGAGGTGAAGGTGAGGATGAAGGAGTGGAGGTGAGGCGAGGAGAATGGAGGAAGGCAAGGAGTGGCAGATGAGTGAGGGAGAGAACATGGACAACACTTACTGAACCAGAATGAGAGAGACAGAGGGAGGTGGTGTTCAGAGAGACATACCCACAGAAAGAGAGAGAATGGGAAGCAGCAAAAGGGAAGAGAGTAAAGTAGGTGTCTGTGTGGGTACAAACAATTAAACTCTGCCAAAGAACATGGGCACCTGATCTTGGACCATCTTGTAACAAGACCTGTTGCCATGATGAATCCTTCTTCAACATAGCAGCTGATACTACCCCTGGTCCTCCTGCACCCGTCCCTTCAACCAGCACAGGGCAGCTCCCCCTCTCATCCCTCCCCAGAACGAAGGTGGACTGCACTCACAGAAATGTAACTGAGATTCATCCTCCAGCAGAATGATCCTGGTGTTTAGCAAATGCAAAACTGCAGGACACACAGTTCACAAAACACCCTTATGGGCACTTGTGCACATGTCACAACAAGTTGGTTTGCATGTGGAGCAGGTAATCAGAAAGACAAATGGGACATCGGCCTTCATTGCCAGGGGGATTGAGTTTAAGAGCAGGGGAATTTTGCTGCAACTGTACAAGGTACTGCTGAGGCTGTCCCTGGAGTACTGCATACAGTTCTGGTCTCCTTAATTAAGAATAAATATAATGGCTTTGGAGGTGGTGCAGAGGAGGTTCACCTGGTTGGTGCTTCACTGTCTGGTATGGGAAGTGCTCTGCCCAAGATGACAAGAAACCATGGAGAATTGTGAACGTGGCTCAGGACATCACAAACGTACCCCTCGCCTCTATGACTAACTATAACTCCCACTACCTTGGAAAAGCAGCCAATATATTTTTTAAAAACTCATCTCACCCAGCCACACTCTTAACCCACCTCCCATCAGAAAGAAGATTCATGTGTGAAATCAAGTACCACCAGATTCAAGGAGTTTCTTTCCTGTCATTATCAGACTCTTCAATGTGCCTTAATAAATTCATTGCCTTTGCTCCATATCAATTGATGTCTCTCCGTAACTCTGCAGTTTTGTACTGTGTCTTAAATGTTGTCCAATGTATGAGATGTCTAACAGGACTGCTCGCAAAAAAAAGCTCCATCACTGCATCCTAGCCCTTGGGGGACAGTGTGTTCCGGATTTCAGAACAAAAGCCAGCTGCCCCAGATTTAAGCCCACTCGAATTGTGCTGCCATATTCACCCCCTTCCAGTCGCGCTGCCGTCTCTCCCTCTCCCCACCCACCTGAGTCATGCTGCCGTCTCTCTCCCCCCCCACCGCTCGCCCGAGTTGCGTTGCTGTCTCTCTCCCCCCTCCACCCCCCAAGTCGCTCGTCTCCAACAAAAGGAGCGGGAGGCAGGGTCCGCTGCGCACGGAGCGAGGGGGAAGGCATCGCCAACGAGACGTTCAGTCCGGCGTCGCCGCTGAAGCGCAGACCCAGCGAGGATGGTCCCTAACTCCAGCCGCATCTGTGTGTCCGGGAGCCGGGCGGGCTGAGTGCGGCACTCTGATCCCCGGGATCCGGGACTCTGAGATCCCTCCACACCTCCAGCGTCTTCATTTTCACCTTCAGTGTGCATGCGCTATACTGGCGCGGCGGCCAGCGGGCCAACTCTAATATTTATTTAATATGATCTTGCGGGCCAAATGTAATTATATCATGGGCCAAATTTGGCCCGCGGGCCAGAGTTTGACATGTGTGCTCTAGAGATTCTGGAGTGGATTTAGGATAGAAATAAAGAGTAACTGCTTCTCTTAGGGAGTAGTGAATCTGTGGAATTCTCTGCCCAAGAAAGCAGTAGAGGCCACCTCATTGAGTGAGTTAGATTTTTGAATAGTAGTGGAATTAAAGGTTATTGGGAACAGACAGTGAGGTGAACTGAGTCCATGCCCAGATCAGCCATGATCTGATTGAATGGCGGACCAGACTCGATGGACCAGATGTCCAATTCCTGCTGCTATTTCTTGAGATCATGCTAGTTGATGGGATATCTCTTCCCTCTGAGGTTCATGCAAGTGACCTGAACTCCATCCAAAGTCAAGAATATTTGTGGATCAGCCGGTGTCATCGGCTGTCTTGTACCTTCGTTAATTGGCAGCAATGTGATGGCGATGCTCAATCGTCCTCGTCCCAGACTCACGAGATGGGGTCTCTCTGATTGCATCTTCAAACCCTTCCCGATGTCGATGATGTCCAATGAAGTGCTCTGTGAATGAACCAAAACCAGTGTCACTCCCACTGCTCTCCCCTCTGTCTTTTCACCACTTTACATGAAAGTTACATGAGGAAAAACTGCAGACAATCTGGACACAGAAAGATCCCACTGAGGATGAGTTTATAGCCCTGTATGCAAGTACAATCTGCAGATACACTGAAATTCTTGCTTACAAATTGCAATGATAACAACTTAATCTTCATGCACATTGTACAAAATACTGTACATATTCACCAAATTTTGCTTGCTACAGCCGAATGGGTATTGTAAAGACAAATTTTAACAGTAAACTAATTTTTTGGGCTTGCAAAATGGGTAAGGACCACAACCATACTGCAGACATCTTTCAGCTACTCCTGTCGGGTAAGAGATACAGGAGTATTTGAGCCAGGCTGAAAAACGGCTTCTTCCCACGGGCAGTGAGACCGCAGAACAACTGATGAACTGCTCATACAAACCCTCTGTGTCTCTACTATTTATTTAACAATAACTGTCATTTATTTTAATATTTGGACATACTGTATGTATAAGTACTGTGCATATGTATCATTTGTCTGTGTTATGTCTGCATGTGTGCTTGCAGGGTGTTGCACCGAGGACTGGAGAATGCTGTTTCGTCAGGTTGTAATTGTACAATCAGATGATAAATAAACTTGAACTGAATTAAATTAATACAGTAGATAATAAATATTCACAGTAATCCTCGTGCTAGAAAAGTGACATGCAGACAGTCCATGAAGAGTGTACCAAAAGGAGGTTCAAAAGACTGATAGCTGTTAGAAACTGTCTTGAACCTCGAGGTGTCAGTCTTCAGGCTTTTGTACCTTCTGCCCAAAGGTAGCAGTGAGAAGAGGCTGTGACCAGTTTGACAGGAGTCCTTTATGATCTTGACTTCATTCTTAAGGCATCACCTCACAAAGATATCTTCAAAGGATGAGAGGTCAAAGCCTACGATGGACATGTCTATGTTTACTACATTCTACAGCCCTGTACATTTGCATGACCAAACCAGCCTGTGATATAACCAGCCAATATACTTTCCACAATGTACCTGTGGAAGTTTGATAGAATTACTGACAACATGCCTCATCTCCTTAGACCGCTTAGACAGCAGAGGTGTTGGTGAGCCTTCTTCACGGTTGCCTCGTTGTAATGAACCTAGGAAAGTTCTGCTGAGATGTGGACTCCTTAAACCTTGAAGATTTCAACCATCTCTACCTCCTTCCCATCAATGCAGATAGATGTGTGGTCCCTCAGCTTTTCCAGTGCTGTATGCCATGCTCAAATACTAACTGAATAAAAGTCACAGAAGTGTTTTGAGTTTTCACCAGTAAAGATCTACATTCGCATTAGACTTTAAAACTTGCTCTTTCAGAATGCGGCGTTGTGCTGCTAATCAACTGCATAATTCATGGTCACATGATTAAACCTACTGATGAGTAGTACGACTGGCTAATGTGAACCCTTACTGGTGAGTCATAGGGCTGAAGGGCCTGTTTCTGTGTTGAATAGTTCCATGCCTCAATGAGAATAGGTTGGTTGGGTTGGGTAGGGGAATGCCATTGTGCGAATTGCTCTGTGAGCTAATGTCAACTCAATGGGCCAACTTGTATGAGGGCTATTTCCTGTTCTTCCAGTGAACTGGGAAGACATGGTGAAAGCAGATTTGGCTGGTCTTTTCCAGTTCTTTGAGATGTCCAATGTCAATGTACTCTCCCAGGCCAACTTCCTCAGTGTCGATGCCCTAGTTTCATTCACTCAGCCTCACCATTCCCAAGCCTGAGGCCTGATTCCCCAAACTCTATCCTGATGAAGAGGTCATTAAGCGGAGAGAGGAGATCGTTCAGAACCTCCTTAGAAAAAGTCAACACTCCCCAGTGATTCCTGGGGAACCTTGACACCTGACCATTCAAGATCAAGATGAAACATTCGAGATGGTATGTACAACTATCAGGCTCTTGCAGCTCCCAGCAATTCCTTCACCAAAACATAACTTCAAGAACATCACATATCCATCTGCTCTTTCATTTCCAAATGTGAATATTTATTATTTTTCCCCTTATTTCTATATATTTTTTCTCTTTTAATGTATTGTGTTTTATGTTGCTGCAACAAATAAGATTTTCATTTGCATCGATACATTATACTCCTGTATTTGATTGACCAGTTACTGTGGTGTATTAAAAAAAAATACAAAGAAATGGACATTTGAAGTCTTTGGGCTCATTAACTGTGGTTTCGAGTTTATTGTCATGTGTACCGAGGTACAGTGAGAAAGTTCCTTTTGAGAGGAGTCTAGCTCATCAGCCCTAACATTGTACAGCAGTGAAAACAGTTGAGTTCAATGTTACAGAAAGAGATCAGTTATAACAGAACAAAGGCAGCATTATTTTCCTGGTGGGAGGTTCATTCGGAAGTCTGGTAACGGCAGGATAGAAACCCTCTTCTAATCTGGTGGTGTGCGGTCTCACACTCGTGAATCTTCTTCTTGATGGGAGAAAGATGAAGAGAATATGGCCAGGGTGGGATGTGTCTTTTACTATGTTACGCAGACAAAGAATTGCTGGAGGAACTCAGCAGGTCAGGCAGCATCCATGGATAGAAAGGGTCAGTCAACATTCTGAGTCAGAGCCATTTATCAAGAGTCATAGAGCACAGAACAGGCCCTAAATATTTGCACTCTCACCTTAATCTCCTTATAAGATATCTCACCTTAACATTATTAAGTGTTTGAATATAATCAATCAAAGTCCCATTTGCTCTTTGAAGAAATCAAAGCAATACTGTGACAAAAATCAAACATCAAATCTAAATTTTTCCTTTAACCAATGCCTAAAAGACTTGAGTTTCGATGAAGGGTTCAGGCCTGAAACGTTGAATATTTCTACCAAAGGATGCTGTCTGACCTGCTGAGTTCTTCTAGAACTTCTTTATCTGCTCAAGATTTGCACTTCTCTATATTGCCTGCTTTTCCAAGGCAGCAGGAGTTGTAGACTGAATCGATGACTTCATGTGATGGTCTGAGCTGATGTTGATAGTTTTTTTGAAGGACTGATTCTCACTACCAGACACTCACTTTTAGCATCCCCAGATCAGTTCTTGGTTCCTCCTTTTCTTCCAAAACTTTCTTATCTTCAGACTTCCCCATCTCCTGCAAAAAAAAATTTAAAAACACATGCCAGTTTTGGTTAAAGGTCCAAACAATGGAAAGAATGCAGAATTGGAGACCATTCAGCTCCATCCTCATCAGCAAACCAGCCCCTGTAAACTTCTCCTTTTCCACTAAGTCTGCCTTCCTGTGGAAACTTATTGTAGATCACTCAGTATGTTTTGAAGGCATGTATTTCTGGATCAGAGTGCTTTGCAGTGCATTACATGCAGTTCGAAGCAATGCCGTTGATCTTAAATCTGGTCACTGCTTTCCCATTTGTGGAAGCAATTCTCCTTATGCAGCCATGAAAGATGGGGGTGTTAAGATTGATGTTGGGGTTGGGATCCCTGTTTGAGATATACTGTAATCGACTTGAACAAAAAAGTAGGTGGGAGGATTAGTAGCTTTGCAGATGACTCTTATTTTGGCAGAGCTGTGGACAATTGAGGAGGATTACAAATAATACAACAGGAAGTTGATCAGTTCCAGATAAAGTCAAGGAAAAAGCAGGTGGAGTTAATCCAGAGAAGTGTGAGATGTTGAGGTCAAATGTTAGGAGAATGTATACAAGTACTGGCAGGACTCTTAAAAGCTTTGATGTACAGAGGAATTCTGGAGGCGCCAGGTCCTTGCCAGACAAGTCGATAGAGTGGTAAAGAAGATGCAGGGCATGCTTGGCTTCAATGGGCGTGGGATTGAGTCTGAAAATAAAGAGGTCATGTTGTTGCTCTATAAAACTTTGGTAAGAGTATTGTGAATAATGCTTCTCAACTCATTACAGGAAAGACGTGGAGGGTTGGGAAGGAACAGAAGAGGTTGACCAGGATGTTGCCTGGTTTAGAGGGTATGAGTTATGGTGAGAGGCTGGACAAACTTGGGTTACTTTCTTTGGAGCGTCAGATGCTGAGAGGTGACCTGATTAAGGTTTTTAAATCATGAGAGGCATTGATAGGGAGGACACCAGAAACTTTACCCAAGGAAAATTAGAAGGCATGTGTTCAAAGTTTGGGGGAAGATGTTTCAGAGAGATGTGCAGCACCTCCCTGTAACCTCCCCCATCCCTATAACCAGTCCCCCTGCTCATCCCTTTAACCTTCCCCATCCCTTTAACCTTCCCCCGTCCCTGAAACCTGACCCCGTCCCCATCTCTGCAACCTGCCCGCTTCCCCATCCCTGCAACCTGCCCGCTTCCCCATCCCTGCAACCTGCCCGCTTCCCCATCCCTGCAACCTGCCCGCTTCCCCATCCCTGCAACCTGCCCGCTTCCCCATCCCTGCAACCTGCCCGCTTCCCCTCTGCTATCACAGTAAGCTGCCCCCTTTCCCTGCACTGTACTGATCTCCTCCCCATCAGCTGCCTCAGTGTCCCGTTCCAGAATTCCCTCCCAAAACCTGTTTTCTGCTATCAACACACACACACACACACACACACACACACACACACACACACACACACACACACACACACACTCACTGGCCAGAAACCTCGTCCTGTTGCTGTCACCTGTCTGGCTCTCCTCCTGTGGAAGAGCCTGATAAGGGTGAATCAGTGTTTGGTCTGTGTGACCAAACCCTAATGATCACCAAATGGATGCCACACAGCAGGCCATTACACAAGTAGTTAAAAACCTGCATCTCACTCTTTCCAAACAACCCTTAACACTGGCCCCACAGGAAGGAATTCACCATAAATTGATTCTGCAGATGGAAACTTGTTTGGTGTCTGGTGCACTTTGATGCATTGTTTCATACACTTCAGGAAATCTGGCCCCTCCTTTGTCAAGCTGAGCCAAAGGCAGAGAAAGGAACAGCACTGATCCCACATCATCTAATATATCCCAAAGCCAGCCCACGCCTGGAATTCTGACCTTTCTGGACTTGATATTGCAATAGAACTTTTGGTGCACAAAGCCACGATTCATTGACACAGAGAAAGAACAAAAGAGGACTGGCCCTGAAATGAACAACACAGGCAATGACGTTGAGGATGAGTGGCCTCTGGGTGACCACTGGTAGCAAATCATTCAACCAAAGCAGGAATGCAAGCAGCACCCTCATTGGAGGATGGGCTCAGGGCCTGTTAATAGGCCTCCCATAGCACACACCCAGCCTTCTCAGCTGCAGGGTTTCAACCAATAGTTCACACACCAGGAAAACACAGCAACCCAGGAGGTAGAGCAACACTGCCTTCACTCTGATTCAAGGATCTGGAGATGCTACTCTTTTACCATGTCTCAATCAGACACCGATCCCTCCATCCCACTCTACCCCCTTTCCCTGTCTCAGTCAGACACTGGTCCCGCCATCCCACTGTACCTCCTTGCCCTGTGTCAGTCAGACACTGATCCTTCCATCCCACTATACCCCCTTTCCCTGTCTCAGTCAGACACTGATCCCTCCGTCCCACTGTACCCCCTTGTCCTGTGTCAGTTGGAAACCGTTCCCTCAATCCTATTCAATCCCCTCACTCCGTGTCAGTCGGAAACTGATCCATGTCCCACACATCCTTTCTTTGTGGCAATCAAACTCTAAACCTTTAGTTCAGCATCAATGTAACATACTATATTTTTCCTAGTACTAACTGAATATTTATTATCTTTCTTTGTATTAATTATCTCTTTTCAATATAATGTACACTATTGCAATGTTTTAATATAAAGCACCTGTTCAGCTGCAGGAAGTAAGAATTTTGGTGCATGTGTACATTGCATAATATTCGTTACAATAAATTCATTATCATTATGAGTCCAAAGATTAGGACCAATCCAAACTTAATACTACTCTTCCCTGATATTCCAACCAATCTCATCATTTACCCATAGTCGCAATTACAAGTGAATCTTACTGCCCACTTTCTATCTATGGGCCTGTATGGATAATCAAACCCTCCCAAATGCCCAGTGTCACCCCAGGCTAATCCCACTGTACACATGAATCCTGATGGTATCCCACCATTCCCTCTCATTCCAAAGCCCAATATCAACATGAAAATATACTCACAATCACACTCTCCTTCCAGTCTGGCATCAATTTAAATTTCCACTCTGCTCTTGCACCCGAGTGGACCTGGATTACTTGGAGCCTAATCCCACTTTCTCTGTTTCCCTGCCTCTGGGAACACCCCTCTTGCACCCATCCAATTTTCCCTCAAAAACTTCAGTGAGTCCACCCCACGTGCCAGCTTGTAATGTAAGAACATGAGAAACATGAGCAGGAGTCGGCCATCTGGCCTGTTGAACCTGCTCCGCCATTCAATAAGATCATGGCTTATCTGGCCATGGACTCAACTCCACTTCCTTCCTATTGCACATAAGCCTTAAAAATCTGCCTGTCTTAAGTACATTCTACTCCTTGGGTGGAAAATTCCACATATTCACTATTCTCTGGGAGAAGCAGTTCCTCCTCATCTGTCTTAAATCTACTCCCCTCAATCTTATGTCCCTTAGTTCTTGTCTTACCTGCCAGCTTCCCTGTTTCAGCCTTATTTATTCCTTTCATAATTTTATTTAAATAAATTAGTTAAATTTGTGAGTTTTTTTTTCCTCCCATCCTCTCACAGTGACAACTTTGAACATTGAATCCTCACTGCTGACCATTTGAAGAGCGAGTCATCTTTCTCCCTCTTGCCGTATGAATTGCAACGATTTAAAAATACCAATCAATTTCACCTCAGCCTCTCAGCTTCTGCAGAAATAGCCTTTGTTATTCCAACCGCTTCCCAAACGACACTTCCCATTCCACCATTGCCTTGCAAGTGGCATTCTTTTAGGAACAGGCCCTTCATCCTATGTGTCTGTGCTGAACATGATGTCCAAGTCAAACTAAACCTCTGCTACCTGCATCTGATAAATATTCCTCCATCCCCTTCATATTAATGTGTCTACCTAGAAACCTCTTAAATGCTCCAAATGTATCTGCTTCAACTACTCATGGAAAGACAAGCCTAGGTAGGGCATACACAGTAAATAGTAGGGCACTGAGGAGTGTAGAGGAACAAAGGGATCTTGGAATTCAGATACATAATTCTCTGAAAGTGACAGGGTTGTGAAGAAAGCTCTTGACTTTCATAAATCAAAGTATAGAGTAAAAGATTTGGGATGTTATGGTGAGTTTGTGTTAGACATTGGTGAGGTCAAATTTGAAGTATTGTGTGCGGTTCTGATTGCCAAACTACAGGAAGGATATCAGTAAGATTGAAAGAGTACAGAGAAAATTTACTAGGATGTTGCTGGGTCTTCAGGAATTGAGTTACAGGGAAAGATTAAACAGGTTAGGACTTTATTCCTTGGAGTGCAGAAGAATGAGGGGAGATTTGATGGAGGTTTACAAAATTATGGGAGGTATAGACAGATTAAATTCGCGTAGGCTCTTTCCACTTAGATTAGGAGAGATAAATACAAGAGGACATGGATTTAGGATGACAGGTTTAGGGGGAACATTTTCATTCAGAGGGTGGTGGGAGTGTAGAACGAGTTGCCATCTGACTTGGTAAATGTGGGCTCACTCTTAAGTTTTAAAAATAAACTGGATAGATACATGGATAGGAGAGGTCTGGAGGGTTATGGAATGGGTACAGGTTAGTGGGACTAGTGGTATGATGTTTCAGCACAGACTAGAAGGCCAAATGGCCAGTTTTTCTGTGCTGTAGTGTTCTATGATTCCACTTCTGCCAGCCTGTTCCACACACCTTGCCCTGCACATCTATTACCCTTCCTCCCTCTCACTTAAAATGCACATCCTCTGGTGTGCAACATTTTTACCCCATGGAAAAGACTTTGACTGTCCACTCTATCAATGCCCCTCATGATTTTATAAACTTCCATCAAGTTTTCCCTTCGTTCCAACGCTCCAGAGAAAATAACCCAAGTTTGTCTAATCTCTCCCCATAACTCATACCCTTTAAATCAGGCAACATCCTGATAAACTTCTTCTGTACCCTTTCCAAAACCTCCACATTCTTCCTGTAATGGGGCGACCTGAGTTGCACAGAATATTCCAAGTTTGGCCTAACCAGTGTTATTTAGCTCCAACATGACCTTCTTATTTTTACAGTCAATGCCACACCCAATGAAGTCAAGATACCAGATATCTTTATCACCTTTTTATTAACCTGTGAGGCCATTTTCAATGAGCTATGGCCTGAACCCCCAGATCCCTCTGCGCATTAACACTTTTAAGACCCTGTATATATTCCCCTTACATTTGACCTCCCAAATTTCACTCTCTCACACTTGTCAGGTTTTCAGTGGATTTTATGGTCTCTCTATAATGGGGACCCAGTTCTAATTGTACAGTAGCATTAATTATCCCTGTCAAAAGTGACCATACCTCCATATCCATGGTCGTTACTTTGGTGATCTACCGGCTGGGCTTTGTCACATCCTGCGTTACATGGATGCACAGGTTTCCAACACCTGTTGACAGAGAGGTGACAATAGAATTTAGCATGGTGCATCTGTATTTAAGACTAGGTACAGTGAATGAAGCAACAGAGAGCAAAGATGAGAACTTGGCCAGGCTTTACTACCTACCTTGAAGAAGGGCTCAGACCAAAAACATAGGTTAAACAGGTATACTCCACTTTATGAAACTTTTCATAAGCCAAATGGTGCAAAACGAAGAAGTGATTACCATCGATTTCTATGGGAAAATTTTTGAGCATTCTCAGACCCAAAAAACCTACCAAATCGTACCAAATAACACATAAAATCTAAAATAACACTAACATATAGTAAAAGCAGAATAATATGATAAATACACAGCCTAAATAAAGTAGAATAATATATATACAGTGTAGTTTCGCTTACCAGAATTGGAAAGACATCGAGTTTTGACAGCCCCCCGACCACTCTGTGACCGCCCTGCTGGCTGCGCACTGACAGCTCTACCAGCCACTTTTTTGTAAAAGCAAAAATCCTTTCATAAAAGTGGACGCAGGTTTTTTTCGTAAAAGCGAATTTGCTCAAAGCGAATATTCGTAAAGCGGGGTATACCTGTACATCTTTACCTACTATGGACGCTGCGAGTTCCTTCAGCATCTCTGTTTGTTTACAAGGTTTACTGTTCCTTTCCTTGCTGCATAATGTGGAAAGATTGGAAAAGGCAAAAAGGCCATCATGTGCAACTCTTCACCATTTCCAGTCCTAAGTTACTCCCTGAACACCTGAAGATTTCAGAGAATTTCAGAGTTCAGCACAGGGCTGCTGGGCTTGAACTATAAAGAGAAACGGGACAGACTGGGACTTTTCCCCCTCCTAATAAAGGGCATAGGAAAGATGGATGATTACAGAGTAGGGGGACCTAAAATTACGAGGCATATATTTAAGGTGAGAGGGGCACCTTCTTCACACAAAGGGTTGGGGATATGTGGAATGATCTATCAGAATAAATGGCAGAGGTGGGCAAGTGTATCATTAAGAAGACATTTATATAAATGCAGGAAAATGAGACTAGCTTGGGTCAGCATGGACAAGTAGGACCGAAGGGTCTGTATCCATGCTGTAAAACTCTGACTTTTTATTCACTACAAGGTCATTTTCTTTAGTGAATGGTCCCAAATTAGCACAGGGTACAAGAGATTGTTTGTTCTTTGGAACCCGCAGAGGCCAGAATTCATTGCCATCCCGATGTGTACCTGAGAAGTTGGAGGTAGGTGCTTTCTCGAACTGGTGCAGTCCTTCAGGTGAAGAGCTGTTAGGGAAGGAGTTGCAGGATCTCAATCCATCAACAGCAAAGAACCAGTGATGTATTTCCAAGTCAGCATGGTACACATCTCAGAGAGCAACCCACTGTTCTTCCCCTTCTTATTCAAAGAGTTGCACAGCACAGGAACAGCTCCTTTGACCCGACTCCTCCATGCTCACCCAGTTGCCTACCTGAACTACAGATTTGTAAACACACACACTTGAATCCAAGACATGGAAGGGATATGTTTCTATTGCTGGATGTTGTGATCAGATGGTCAGTGTAGATATGGTTGGAAAAAGGGCCTGTTTTCTACAGAGGGAAATGACCAGGTCTTGCCAGGTCTGCACAGAGTGCAAGCCGCACTTCTACCACCCCACAAAGGTGCACCTGATTAAGTCATCCAGGCCCTTTGAACACCTCAGTGTCGATTTTAAGGGACCTCTCCCCTTCCACAAAAGGGAGCATTTTCTTCCTCTCTATCATTGATGAGTACTCCCGCTTCCCGTTCGCCATCCCATGTCCAGTCACATCCACTTCATCAGTCATAAAGGCCCTAGGTTCGATTTTCGCCTTTTTCGGGTATCCCAGCTATATACATAGCAACCAGGACTCATCCTTTAGGAGTGAAGAGCTACGTCAGTACCTGCTAGCAAGAGGCATCGCATCCAGCAGGACTACTAGCTACAAACCCCGGGGGAACAGGCAGATTGAAAAGGAGAACACCATGGTCTGAAAGGCTGTCAAACTGGCCCTCAAGTCAAAAGGCCTTTCAGACTCACACTACCAGGAAGTTCTTCCTCTGGCCCTCCATTCCATCCGGTCGCTACTATGTAAGCAACCAAAACTATCCCTCACGAGCTCCTATTCAATTTCGAGAGAAAGTTGGCATTGGGAACTACACTCCCAACCTGGCTCACCACTCCTGGTCCGGTCCTTCTCAGGAAGCAGGTGAGGAGAAGCAAGATTGACGCCCTGTGGAAAGGGAGAAACTGCTCCACACCAATCCCTCATATGCCTATGTGGAGTACCTGGATGGCAGGGAGGACACCGTCTCCATCAGGGACCTGGCATCCACTGGAATAGAGGGTCTGTTGCCTCAAGTGCCCTATGAGCTGTGGAGCTCATTCTCACCACTCCCAGTCAGGGCCTCAGGGAATCTGGTTCAGGAGGAAAATGCGTCCCCTCCACTGAGGAGCTGGAGACCTCCCCCCCCACCACTCCTCCCTCATAAGGGGACCAGAAGACCCAAGGAGTCCAAGGCCCTCCCAAGCTTAGGTGCTCCACCAGGATCTCCACAACCCCAGACTGCTTAAAGTTGTAAAAAACTGTATATTTTTCAATTTTTTTTTTCTGAATCATTGTTCTTTGTCTTCATCCACAGACCCTAAATTCTGCAGGAAGGGGTGAATGCAGTGAACTGAGATTCACTGGTGGCATGTGGTACTGAGCCATTTTGAAGACCACTGTAAGTCCCTACCCTCTGTAATAAGCTAATAAAAGCATATGTTCTCCTTCCTGTCATGAGAGCTTATTCATGCTACAACAAGACACTGAGGTGACCATAGTATTGTGTGTAGTCTGGTCACCCATTATACAAAGGACATCAGTAAATCGGAAGGGGTGCACAAGAGATTCAGCAGGGATATTGCCAGAATTGTTAAGCTACTGGAAGAGGTTGCATAGGCTGGGACTTTTTTCCTCAAAATATACTGTAGGAGGCTGAGTGGTGATTTAATAGAGTTTTATAAAATCATCCGGGGGATGGATAAAGTGAATGCTCAGTCTTTCTTTTCATCATAGATGATTTCAGAACTAGAGAGCATGAGATGAATAAAGAGAGATTAAAAAGGACCTAAAAGACAATTCCTTTACTCAGACTGTGGACTGTCTCTGGAACAAGGTGTCAGGGGAAGCTATTGAAGAGGGCCTCTGACTTTTAGGGTGGCACAATTGGCATAAATGTTAGCGCAACACCTTTACAGTGCCAGTGATCGGGACCAGGGTTTGAATCCCACGCTGTCTGTAAGGAGTTTGTATGCTCTCCCAGTATCTGCATGGGTTTTCCCAGGGGGCTCTGGTTTCCTCCCACCATCCAAATCATACCAGGGGGGTTATAAGTTAAATAGGTGTAAATTGGGGGGCATGAACACGTGGGCCGAAATGGCTGTTACTATGCTGTACATCTAAATTTAATTTAAATTAAAAAATTTGGACGGATAGATCAATAGGAAGGATATGGACCAAAGCCGGGAAATGGACGTGCCCAAAATGCAAACCGTGTGACTCTTATGTTGGTGTGGCCCAGTAGCACAGCAGATAGAATCTCTGCCTCACAGTGCCAGCAGCAAAGGTTCAATCCTGATCTCAGGTGCTGTCTGTGGAGTTTGCACATTCTCTTATGACCAGAGTAGCCCAGTTCCCTCCAGTTTCATCCCACTGCCTAAAGGTGTGCGAGATGGTTGCTGTAAATTGATCCGAGAGTGTTGGTTGGTGATAGAATCCGAGGGAAATGTGGGGAGAATAAAACGATTAGTGTAAAATTAAGTCTTTGAAGGCTGGCACAAACTTGATGGGTCAAAGGGCTTATTTCTGAGGCAACTTCAGTGTAATCGCTGATTTCCATAGCTGTTACAATGCAGAGGCTTCTATTTGCATTTGGCACTGACCCCACAACTCTTACCCCAGGTACATTGCACAATACACCCCCATTTTTGTAAAGTCATCAAACTCCCTGCTAAAACATTGCCTAAAATCTGATTGTAAAGTACAGAGATTTCTAGCTGTGGATATCTGGGCTGAGTGTTTGGGGAAGTGGAATGTACAATAAATCATTAATTGCAACCAGAACTGACTGGCAGGTCTGAAATAGTTGTGGTTACGTGAATGCAGATTGAACTCATTTAAGTCGTCATGTAACTCGGCTGTTTGTATTCAGAATGCAACAGCAACTGAGATAAAGTTTTAACTGTCTATTCTGCATCTTATTTGGAAAGATTTGTGGAATGCATTTGAGTACATTATAGCCAGTGAAGTACTTTGGATGCATAGCAACTCTGATTCTTTTGTATGCAGCAAGGCCCTGCAATGTAATAATGGACAAATAATCTGTCCAGGTTTTATTGAAAAAGATACACTGGAGAAAACTCATGTACTTCCCCCCACCCCCCCTTCCCCTACCACCACCACGCCCCCCCTCCCCACCACCATGTCTCCTCCCCTCCCCCCCACCCCGACAAGAGAAATTTTAGACAGGGCTTTGGATTAACATTTAATTCAGAAGGCTGCAGACAGAACTTTCTGACTGCTGAACCCTCTACTCCACTGAGATATGAAAACTGAATTTCCAATTTAAACGGTCCCACTCTCCGAGTTCATATTGTGTTATGATAAAGGGTCCTGACCCAAAACCATGACCGTCGCTTCTTTCCATGGATGCTGCCTGACCCAGAGTCAGCTTTCACCTATTTGTTCAAAGTTCCAGCATCTGTAGATTTTATACTTTTCTCAGAACATAATAGGAACATCTGGCCCATTGAGCCTGCTCCAGTATTCAATAAAATCATGGCTGATCTGGCTGTGGACTCGGCTCTCTTTACCCATAGATCCCAATAACCCTTAATTCCCCTATTCTTCAAAAATCTCTCTCTCTGTCTTAAATACATTTAATGAGGCAGCCTCCATGTTTCTTTGTGAAGCCCACAAAAGATCTCCATGAAAATAGGTTACCACAAATCAACTTTCATTCCACTATTTATACTGTTGCCCTGCATTGGAACACCATTGTTACCAAGTCTTCAGGCAAATTTTCCCAAAATGAAACATTTAATTGGGGTTTGAAACAGACTTACATTGAGGACCAGGAGAGGAGTTTGTGTAGATAAATGTCTATCTGATTGAAACATAAGAACATTTTTTTCATAGCATGGGCTATGTGTTGAATAAACAAGAACCAAACATTTCCAAAGAATGAATATTAGAATATTCTTTTCTGTTTAAACTTGAGCATCAGGAATGCAAATCATGAAACCTGTTTGAAGTTTCAAATCAAAGGTCAGTCAATGCATGCAATCCTATGCTTAGATATTTAAACAGGAAACGATAAAGATCAGATGGCAATTTCAAGGTACTGTATCGCCCAAATAAAATCTCATTGGATGAGCTCATTGTAGGTATAAAGAATCAGATCACAACATTCTTTCACATCAACATTCAGCACTCTGTCTGACAGTACACCTCGAACTGATAATCAAAGCAAATTAACTTTTCAAAACACCTTCCTAAATTTTGCCCAAGCTCTTCACATTTTTCTTGTACCTCTGGGAGACTTTGAGTTGTCAGAATATGGTCTGAGTCTCTCTGATCATTTACCATCAATCTGCATATTACTGTATTGTGAAGATTGGCAGAAACAATTGGGAACCTTTCCAGACACCAGAGGCAGAACTTTGTGACCAGTGAGGTCCAGAGATTCCTCCAACAATTTTTTGATCAGATATAGAAGAATGAGATGGTCAAAAATATTCAAGGTGAGGGAGAAAGCTTATTTTACATGGTACAGGTTGATGGATTCTTGACCTCTTAGGAAATCCCACTATCCATGTATAGGACATGCATTACACCAGCGGTTCTCAACCATTTTCTTTCCACTCACATACAACTTTAAGTAATCCCTATGCCATCGGTGCCTTGTGATTAATAAGGGATTGCTTAAGGTGTGATGTGAGTGGGTTGAGAACCACTGCTCCAGACCCAATTGTTACCGAAATATTTTGTTTGATGAAAATTGTTATTGGTCCATTTCCTTTGGAGTTATGAAACCGTACACATAATGAGTCAATTAGGTATGATTAAAAGTGATTTTCAAACTTTTTCTTTCCACCCACATACCACCTTAAGCAATCCCTTACTAATCACAGAGCGCCGATGGCATAGGGATTACTTAAAGTGGTACATAAGTGGAAAGAAAGAGGTTGAGAACCACTGCATTACACATTTTGTAATTAACAAAAGAGTAACACAATGAAAACCCAGCTTTAAGGGCTGTTGAAGCTTTAAGGGCTGTTGAAGTTCAGTCACCAGCGAATTCAAGGCAGACATTATTACATTTGGATATGAAGAGAATCAGGGGAAATGGGGTGAGTGCAAGGTTGGACCAGAGGTAGAAGATTTTACTGAAGGGCAGAGTGGGTTCAAATGGCTGTATAGCTTACTCCTGCTTGGGTGACCAAATGTAAGTTCTTGGAAGTCATTATCTCGAAGGATCTTTCCTGGACCCAACACACGAATGGCATCATGAAGAAAGCACATCAGTGCCTATACTTCCTCAGGAGTTTGCAGAGGTTTGGTATGACATCGGAAACCCTGGAAAATTTCTTCAGACATATGGTGGAAAGTGTGCTGACCAGCTGCGTCACAGTCTGCTTCCCTGCAAAAGGTAGTGGACACAGCCCAGGAAATCGCACACAAATCCCTCCCCACTAATCAGAACATCTACAGGGAACACTGCTGTAGGAGAACAGCAGCAATCATCAAGGATCCACCTCACCCAGCACATCAGGAAAGAGGTAGTGATGCCACCAGGTGCAGGAACAGCTGCTACCCCTCCACCATCAGACTCCTCAACAATAAACTCAATCAGGGACTCACTTAAGGACTCTTGTACTTTATTGATTTTTTTTCCTCTCTGTATTTCACAGTTATTTCTTTATTTGTATATATGTGTAGGTCAAGTACGTTTTTGTTTGCACTACAAATAAGTGGCAATTCTGTCTCACCCACAGGAAAAAGAATCTCAGGGATGTATGTGATGTCACGTATGTTCTCTGACAATAAATCTTAAATCTGCTTCTTATAATCATTTCTGCAACTAGCCCTGGCAGGATACAAGCTCCCATACTGTCACTGCAGGCACTTAATTCGACCCAATCAAAAAACAACTTTTCACAATAATGTAGCAAATGACAGTCCTTGCCGATAGAAAATGAACTGCACTTTAATTTAAATTTAAAAATACAGCTCGGTAACAGGCCCTTCTGGCCCATGAGCCCATGCCGCCCAAATACACCCATGTGGTGCATTAACGTACCAATCCTGTACATCTATGGAACATCAAAGCAACCAGAGTATCTGGAGGAAACCCACGAAGACACAAGAACAAATTCCTTTCAGGTGGAGTGGATTTGAACATGTGTTGCTGGTGTTGTGATAGCACTGCACTAACTGCTATGCTAACCATGTGGCCGTAACTTGCTTCCATTGTCCGCTAACCCCTGCTGTTCCTTCCAGCTACTGGTTCAAATGTTGCCCCAGACAGCATCGTGTCCACGAGCTCTACCTCCTGAAGTGAAAAGAACACCGCTACTTTCGAAGAACATGAGGAGATTTGACATGTCATCGAATACTCTTATCAGACTGCTACAGATGCACTGTGGAAATGCACTAACTGGTTGCATCACAGCCTAGTTTAGGAATTAGTGTCCCCAGGAATGCAGAAGGCGGCAGAAGGTAGCAAACATAGCCAGATTCATCACAGACTCTGATCTCCCATCTACTGTTGACATCAATGAATGTCCCCATCACCTTGCTCACAATCTCATCTCACTGCTACTTTCAGGCAGAAGGTACAAATACCTGAAAACTAGCATCTTTAGGTCCAAGAGCAATTTGGTTTCCAATTTCTCATTAGGGTAGCACAAGAACCTCTCCATACAACCCTAGTCCTAACCTTACACAATTCCAGAGCAACCAAAAGATCTGTACTATTTAAACATCGCTTCTTTCCAGCAGTGACTGCAACTGTGAATATTTATCCATCCTTTTATATTTATTGTTTTTATTTCTGTATTGGCACATTGTGATAATTTATACTGTTGAAGTTGGTTATTCTTGGCTATCTGCAACAAGTAAGAATTTTGCTGCATCTGTAGATTGTACATAACAAAAAAGTTTTGTATCGCTCTGCCACATCCATTGAGGACACACAGTAAAGCCTAATCCTCTCTCTCCAGTCTCCTTGCTCTCACCGACCATGCTTATTGTCACAGGTATAAAGGTACAGCAAGAATGTTCATTTTGTGTGCAATCCAACTGGTCAACCCACAGTACAGCAGTAAAATGACAGTAGAATGCAGAATTAAGAGAGATCAGTTACAACAGAGCAATGGCAACATAACTAGGGTGAGGTCCATTCAGAAGTCTGATGACAGCAGGAAAGAAGATCTGTACAACAACTTTCTCATCATTTGCTCTTCAGGTTCCAGGCACTGTGCAACAACAGTTGACAGTCCACAAACCATTCTGCCCATTGCTCTGGTGCCCCCACCTCACTTGAGGTTGAACTGCACACCAGCAATATCCAGGGGGGATTGAAGCTCAAGGCCTTCACAGCCAAGGAATCACAAGGGGGTTCAAGAGGAGTGTGTGCAGCCCTCCTACCCAGCAAGACCATATCCCAGGTCTTGGGGGAGGTGGATACTTCATATGATTCACACCAATCCCATGAGATAGAGACGACGCAAGTGGGGAGCATTAATCCAGGTAACATGGAGCACTGTTAATGGTGAGCTGGCTCAGCAGGCAGAATTCACCGGCCACAGGGTCATGGTGGAGAGGTGAAATGCAGAGGGTTGAACTTGAGGAGGAAGCCAAAGAGGGATGGTGGGGAAAGGGAGGGAAGAGGAATGGGGAGGAGGTGAGGGAGGAAAGGGGGGGGGGGGAGAAAGAGAGGAAAATAGGAGATAGATGAGGAAGCGAGCACAGAGGGAAGAAGGGGAGGGAGAATGAGAGGTTGGGAGGAAGATGAGGGGAAGAAAGGGAAAGAGAGCACATGACAAGGGAGGGGAAGGGAGGATGGGAAGAGGCATGGAGGATAGAGTCTGAGGCGGGGGAAGTCGAAGGGAGCAGTGATGGGCAGGGGAGAGGACCCATGAGGGATTCCTGAGTTTGATGCACTCTGAGCTCACCCACAGGAGGGCAAGTGTAGGATCCTGGCTAAAGGCGGCATCCGAGGAAACCACCCTCCTCCACCCCCCCCCCCCCCCCCCCGAGCCCCTGTACCGGGCCGCCGGTGACAGCCCGCCGGGGTAGGAAGCTCCCAGTCCGGGGAGAGGGAACGGCCGGACCTGGCCGCCCACCGTGCCGGGGCACCTCCTGCCACGCTTGTACTCACGCTGCCTGCAGCCCCCTCACACCGGCACCGAGTGGCCCCAGACCGCCATCCCCGCCGCCGCCGCCGCTCGCGTCTCCCTCCGGCCACGTAGCGCAGGGGAGGCGGGGAGCAGGGGGCGCGGAGCGCGCACACGCGGGCCGAAGCGCGCGGCCGGATCGGCGGGGCAGTGTTCACCCCGAACTCCGGGTGTGCATCCCAACACACACACTCGGAGCTCTGGATATATAACTCCACACATCCAGGACTCCGTGGGTCCTCCCCGACACACAGCCCCAACTCCAGGTAAGTCGCCAGCAAACAGTCCGAACTCCTGGTCGGCAACCCAACACACACTGGTCAACGCAAATACACCCCAACACACACCCGAGATCGGGTGGATACTCACACCCATTCCAAACTCTGGCTGCACAACCCCCAATTCACACTCCAAACTTAAGATGTACACCCCAACACCCTTCCATATACCCGGTGAGCACATCCCATCACCAAGTGCTCATGCAAACCAACACCCAGCACACCACGTATACATACCCACACACCCCCTTCTCACTGGGCGTGCAGCCCTGTCATAGCATGTGCACCTCAGCATCCCTTAAACCACCATCACCATCACCAGCCCCCTCCATCACCAAGGGTACACTGACCTCCTCCATCACTGAATGTATACTCCAACGCATCCCCCATCACTGGGTGTCCACCCCAACGCACCTCCATCACCGGGTGTCCACTCCAACACATCTCCACCACCGTGTCGACTCCAACGCACCTCCATCATTGGGTCTCCACCCCAACACACTCCATCATTGGGTGTACAACACAACCCAACCCAACACACTCCATCATTGGGCATACAACCCAATGCACCTCCAACACCGGGTGTCCACTCCAACACATCTCCACCACCGTGTCGACTCCAACACACCTCCATCATTGGGTGTCCACCCCAACACACTCCATCATTGGGTGTACAACCCAACACACTCCATCATTGGGCATACAACCCAATGCACCTCCATCACCGGGTGTCCACTCCAACACATCTCCACCACCATGTCGACTCCAACGCACCTCCATCATTGGGTGTCCACCCCAACACACTCCATCATTGGGTGTCCACCCCAACACACTCCATCATTGGGTGTACAACCCAACACACTCCATCATTGGGCATACAACCCAATGCACCTCCATCACCGGGTGTCCACTCCAACACATCTCCACCACCATGTCGACTCCAACGCACCTCCATCATTGGGTGTCCACCCCAACACACTCCAGCACCAGGTGTCCTCCTCAACACACCTCCAAACACCAGGTACAATAAAACATATCCCAGATCACCCTATGAACAATTCAAGACATCCTTGGTGAGCACATTCGAGATGGGCTGAAGAGCCTGTTATTCCTTGGTGCCATGTAATATTCTACTTGTGTAACATCCATGTATTATAAATATTTCAGTAAAACTTGGATTAACATTTTCCTGACAATGGCTGAGGTCTATACCATTGAATATTTTTAAAGATAAATATTTGATAAACTGGGGATCCTAGTTTATTATGAGTAAGGGGAATGCAGAGTTAAGGTTACATTCTGTTGATTTTAATAGGTGTTGCAGATTTGAGGGGCCAAATCTTGCTCTTGATCTCCAAGTTTGTGTTCATATTTATTAGGGAAACTGGTATATGCACACACAGAATAGGCTTTTGCACTAATGCTAAGATTTTGGATTTTGACTGATCCAACACCCAAGAGCCAATGTAGTTTCACATCATGTTGACACTCCATATTGTCTCCTACAGACCCAGTTCCATCTCTCCCATATCTCTCAATGTTTTTGAAGGGGATAGATTGTGGGGGTTAGTGTAGGTCACAAACACAAACACTTTACAAAACAGATCTCATTTAAAATGCAAGAGCTTTGCTCAAATCAGACACCCCGGGCCCAGGGCCTTTGTAGGAACAATGAAAACTGTTTTGCTAGAGGTTTTCATGAGGAGGTGAAAATAGAAGAACCCGAGCTCAAGAGACTTCACAAGTTAGTGTTAATTGGACATGCTGTGGAGTAATGGATTATTGTTTTGAAAGCAACAGATGAACGGGCTCAGAAGTTTGGGTCTGGTGCCACAATCTAAGAATGCAGTTGCTGTTCTAAGATGATCATGTGGTTTTGCAAAGGGGGGAGGGGGTAGAGAGCCCTTCTGCAGTGGCTTTTGGAGGCTGCAGCATGCCAGCTGGTAGCTTGTTGAAACCCCATTTTGAAGATGGGTTGTGAATTCTGATTTCAGCCTGTTGAAACCCTTGTAGTCCTTACAAGAGGAAATGGCTGGTTAGAGTTTCACCTGAAATAAGGGAAACAAGAGGAACTTGGTGGTGGCCTGGACAAAGAGGTTATCATTTGGAAAACCCTGATGGGGCAAGTTTCTTCGGCAAGACACTAAAGTGGCTGATCGGAGGGTATCAGTTTGTGTATGTCCAACGAGCAACAAATCTCTCTGAAACCAACAAGAACCTTCCTGAGTGGTAACCAATTACCTTTAAGTACCAGAGCTTGGGGAAAATTCATAAATGTTAATTTCTGTGCACAGTATAAGAATTGCCTGATACCGGTGACTTGGAAAAGTGAAGGAAGATTGGACTGTGAATCAAATAACTTTTCTGAACTTATACACATTACATACATGTGTGCTTAGAATTAGAATGGGGTTAATAGTAATAAGTTAAAGTTTGATCCTTTTTAATGTTTAAAGAAAATTAAAAGTAATTTTTGTTTAAGTAACCATTTGTCTTAGTAAATTTCTATTGCTGCTGGATTTTGCGGTCCTCTGGGCCCATAACATTACCTCATACTGCTTGGAAAAGAAGCCATTAAAGCACTCATTCTACCCAGCCACACTCTCTTCATCCCCTTCCTGTTAGGAAGAATCATGAATGTGTTTTCACACACGACCAGATTCAAAGGCAGTTTCTTGCTTACCATATCAGTCCCCGAATGAATCCCAAAACAGTAAAATTATGCTGCCTTTGCTCTGTACCAATCGATCTCTCTCAATAACCCTGATGTCTTACTTGTACTATGCACGAGATGTCCATTGGTCTGATTGCAAAACAATCTCTATCATTGCATCTTTGGTAAACATGACAATAGAAATAGATTTGGAAATGTTTCACTTAATCTTTTACAGTTTTGTTTTGCAACAGTATCAATTATCCAGTTATTTCATAATTTTTGTTTATCCTTTTCCTATACAGGTTCATGGCTTGAAATTTGCTTGTTCTCATTTGGAGGCACTGAAACAACTTTGGGTGCACGATACAGTGCTCGTGCGAGATCTCAAGGTAGACTCAAATCAGGCAAAAGAAAATCTTGCACTGTGCTTGTGGACAGAAAATTTAATTGAAGAGCAGTGATAAATTTGAGGTGGCTTGTTGTTTTTATTGTCACATTCAAACTAGACAAGAATGAAAATGTTTATTTTATATTATCTTGCCACATCTAAGAAATAAATTGATGCATGTTTTACACTCAATTGTTTTGGGTGCAGTTTCATTAATATAGTGTGTGTCAGTTGTGTTTATATATGTTGATACAATGGCTATAGCAGCAGAAATATTCCAATTAATTTAAAAATTTTATTTAATTAAATATAATTAAATTTTGGATGGCATGGTTGGTGTAGTGTAATGCCTTTACAGTGCCAGCGATCAGGAGCTGGATTTGAATCCCATGCTGTCTGTAAGGAGTTTGAATATTCTCCCAGTGTCTGCGTGGGTTTTCTCTCCATTGTTCATAACGTACTGGGAGTGAGGGTTAATTGGGTGTAAATTTGGCGGACGGACTCATGGACTGAAATGGCCAGTTACCATGCTCTATATCTAATTTTTTTTTAAATCATGAGTCTGCTACCAGAAGAGAATTTGCCCCACATATTTTACCAGAGGACAATGTTCCTTATAAAGTATCAGAAGTAGCTGAAACACTTTACCCTCCAGATGTGGAAATAGGAATCCTAGTTTTCACAAGTAAACCTCAAGCAATGCTTAAGATATCAATGTAATGAAATGGACTGAGTGAATTCTTTAAACACAATATATAATCTGATTACTTTTTTCATTTACAATAAAGAGACGAGTCAGTATGCAGATACTGAGAAAGGAAAATTGTCAATAATCATCAATCATTGCAATCCCAGTGTTAGAGAATACCTGCTGATGGAGCTGGGTCCAGAAACACTTGCCAAAAATACATTTAATCAAATATTCGACTTGATGAGACACAATCCCGTTCTGGTTTCTAGTGCAGACCACAACTTTGCACCTGTTTTGCGCTTTGATTTCAATCCTTGTAATAAAATGTAATAATTAAAAGTAGATGAGATTTTCAGATTTGCTGTTCCTAATCAATGTTAGAGTTTACATTTATCCTCCAAGCAAATGCATCTGTGCACACATAACCACACATGCTCTCAAAGAGTATACGTACACTATCATGCAACATCTCTTACTCACATGGTCTCTCCCTATCACAGACAATTTTGCTGTCTCTCTCTGACACACACTCCCTCACTCTCACACACTCCCTCACTCTCACACACTCCCTCACTCTCACACACTCCCTCACTCTCACACACTCCCTCACTCACACACTCCCTCACTCTCACACACTCCCTCACTCTCACACACCCCCTCACTCTCACACACCCCCTCACTCTCACACACCCCCTCACTCTCACACACCCCCTCACTCTCACACACCCCCTCACTCTCACACACCCCCTCACTCTCACACACCCCCTCACTCTCACACACCCCCTCACTCTCACACACTCCCTCACTCTCACACACTTCCATTCTCACACACTTCCATTCTCACACACTTCCATTCTCACACACTTCCATTCACACACTTCCATTCACACACTTCCATTCTCACACACTTCCATTCTCACACACTTCCATTCTCACACACTTCCATTCTCACACACTTCCATTCTCACACACTTCCATTCTCACACACTTCCATTCTCACACACTTCCATTCTCACACACTTCCATTCTCACACACTTCCATTCTCACACACTTCCATTCTCACACACTTCCATTCTCACACACTTCCATTCTCACACACTTCCATTCTCACAAACTCATTTAGACACAGTGATTTTGGAATGTCACCTTCAGCATTTTCTTTTATTTCAGATTTCAAGCTGCTCTTTCAATGTTTTCAGACAACACAAACTTATGTTTTAAAAACATGATAACTTTTGCAGAAAAGCTTTGAGAAAATAAAAAACCTGCAGTCAATTGAAATCTGAGATTAAAACAGAAAATGTTAGAAACAGTAAGCAAGTCACCCAGCATCTATGGAAAGAGGAACAGAGCTAACATTTCAGGTTGCAGACCATTCATATGAACTGAGGAGAGAAAAACAATTTAGTTTTAATTTGCAACGAGATGGGGAATGGATAGGACAAAGGGAATGTCCACGACAGGACAAGTCCATGGTTGCCACAGAGATGAGTTGTGAGATGCTCTGGTCAAATCAGTTAGTGGGAAAGTTAGAGAGTGACAACACAAACAAAGCATGGTACCATGTTGCAAATGGCAGTTTAGGGCGTGTTAATGGAGAGAGGAGAACTCACGCTTCAGTTGAATAACAATAATAGCCAGTTCTAAATATAAACACATCTGGTCTATTATCCTCCTGCTGTGAAACTTGTACATCTGTTTTTATAATCCAATTCATGTGTAAATTTATCACAGAAGCATAAAACACCAGACGCTGAAGCTGCTGAAAAGAGTCAGCAGGTCGGGCAGTATCTGTGGAGGAGTTCATTTCATCTCAATGATTTCTCATCATTAAAGGTAAAGGGAATATTAAGATGCAGAGTGAGGTAGGTAGGGGAGGGGAAGGGGGTCAGAGATAAAGGAAACAAAGGTTGGAATGGGAAGGACTGTGATGATAAATGACAGAAGGAACAAGGTATAGGCGGGTGGGAGTGATGGAACTGGGTCTGTAGGAGACAAATAAATGTGTGAAATTACCTGCAGAAAACACAGCGATAAAAATGTGTTTAATCTCAAAGGAATGAAAGTGATTTGCCTGTTATGTTAAAATAATTGACTAAAATGAGAAATTAAAGATGGCGCAAAAGGCAATGAAGTCTGAAGATTAGAAATAAAAAGCAATAAATCATCATCTTAAAGCAAAACTTTGTGGGCTGTGCCCTTTCTTAAAGTGCCAGTAATATCATTAGATTCTCAAAAAACGATAGCTTAGGGTTCTAAAACCAGGTCAAAGCAATGGACTTAAAGACATCCTTATCTGGTTCCACGCTGAAAATTAAATGGTTTAGAATTCTGAGAATTAGTAAGAACACAGGCAGAAAGGGAATATATCTAGTAACTTAATCCATTGAATAAAATCACCACCAAAATTTAAATTTTCTAAAGTCTTAAATAAATAATTCCATTCTCTCTGATCAAAAGCCTTCCCTGCATCCAGAGTTATCACAGATTTCAAAACCTCCTTAGAAGGAGAATATATAATATTTAATAAACAATGTATATTCAAATGGGAGCACTGATTTTTAATAAATCCAGTCTGATCATCAAATATAATAAATGCAAAATATTTTCAAGTCCACGAGCCAAAACTTTAGATAGAATTTTAGTGTCAATGTTGAGTAGAGAAATTGGTCTGTATGAAGATCAGTCAACTGGATTTTTATTATTTTTAAGAATTAGTGAAATGGAAGTCTCATAAAAACTGTGGCAACTTGCTAAATTTAAAAGAATCAGAAAAAAATAGATCACAGGTGAGGTGAAAAGGCCTTATAAAATTCTATAGGAAATCCATCAGGACCTCCCAGAATGTAGTGAACGTACAGCCTCGGCAATTTCTTCAGATGAAATAGGTTGATTCAATTGCTTGATAGTACAGGAATATACAATTGATCTAAAAAAAAATTCATTAGAATATTATCCTTAGGAAAGTCAGAACTATACAGTTCAGAATAAAATTCCTTAAAGGTATCATTTATTTCTAAATAATCAGTTGTCATAACCATTTGTTTTACAAATTTCTTTGATTTGTTGTTTGGCTACTGACGATTTTAATTGATTAGCCAATAAGTTACCTGTTTTATCTCCATGTATATAAAATTGACTTTTACTTTTTAAAAGTTGGATTTCAATTGGATAAGTTAAAAGAAACTCATATTTAGTTTTAATTTCAACATGCCATTTAAATAAAGCAAGGTCTTGAGCCAAAGCATACCTTCAATCTAATTGTTTCCATTGGTTAGCTAAATAATTTTTCTCTTTATTAGCCTTTTACCTAATACTTGCAGTACAAGATATAATTTGTCCCATAATAAAAACCTTAAAAGCATCCCAAACATTAAGACTGGAAGTCTATTTAACAGTCTTTTTTTCAAAAAGGAGAGTAATTTGTTCCTCCAAGAACTTAAAAAATTAATTTTCAGATAGCAGGGTTGAATTAACATGCCAATGTCTGATTTTTTGGGGAAGACTTGGAAAGTTTAAGGATAATAACACAGGAACAAATTAATGGGACCATTTAACTATCAATAAAAAATAGTCAATCCACAAATATGTATGGTGAAAGTAATAAAAAAATGAATATTCCCTGTCTTCTGGATGAAAAAAATGCCAGACATCAATAATACCATATTTTAATTTTAAAAATTGAACAAATAAAGCCAATTTATTCAAAATGGCTGGTTTAGAAGACAAATTATCTAAAATCAGATCTAACCAGCAGTTAAAGTCCCCTCCCATCACTAATGAATAAAGACTCAGATCAGACAAGAATGAAAAGAAAATTCAAAAAATCCAGAGTCATTCACATTTGGAGCATAAACATTAGCAAACACCATCAATTTATTATACAATTTCCTTGTCACCATAACAAAGTGACCATTTGTGCCTGAAACAACATTATGTTGAACGAAGGAAATTGCGTGATCTATAAAAATCAATATCCCTCTGGATTTAGCCTGAAATGATGAGTGAAACTGCAGTCTATTCCATTGTCTAAAAAGATGCATGTTATCACTATTATTTGCAAAAATATAATTGGGACCCGAAATTTTTTTAGCATAAGCAAAAATCTTATTTTGTTTTACAGGGTGATTTACCCCTTTTAACATTAAAACTAAGTAACTCAATTAATTGATCCATTTTAACTGTTGAAAAAACAAGAAGCTAACAAATAGGGAACTTATGTCACTCATTCTTAACAAGCATCGAAAGTAGAGTGGCCAAAACACGTGTGATTATACAAAGCCAAAACAACTTTCAAAAAAAATTAAACCCCCCATCTCCTTCCACCCAAACCCAAAAAGCTGACCAATAGACAGATAGCATGCAGCTAACTAAATTACCCATCTCCAAAATATTTCCTGTTGGCAAAACTCCAATATTATAATGAAACCTTGTATATGTTCCAAATGAGACATAACAGGGCAGGTACAGTTAATGCCAAAACACAAAAGCTGAGATGACTATTATGTTTCCATAATATAATAATACACATTACCAATTAACAATAGAAAAAACCTTGAGGTAAAGAAAACACAACTATTAAAATATTAGTTTAAATAGTTCATTCAAAAATCAGAGTTTAACATTTTATAAGCTAAATGATTTATTAATTCAAATAGTTAATTCAAAACCAAATAACTTAACATTTTATAGACTAGATGATTTAGCTATCAAAAGCAAACTGATCAAAATATATAAACACTAAGGCATTAACTCACATAAACCTTATTCTATTAATTAAGCATTTAAAAAATTCAAGAAGTAAATCACTACATAGAATGAGAGAAATGGTTACTCAGATGGAGAGATAGTAGATGGCAGTTGTGCTTCCAAAAATTTTTGGATTTCTTCAATGGTACAAAGCCACTTCTTAGAATTGACCTTCAGTGTAATATAACCATATAACCATTTATGGAGCAGAAACAGGCCTACGAAGGCATGCTGGAAAAAGCAGAGTAGGCTTAAAACCTTGATTGTAGAATTCCGACATAATCTTCTTGTATTTTACACGTTCACTCATAACCTTGGATGAGTACTCCTCAATGGTACCAATCTTCTGACCTTTGTAGTCAATTCTTCCCCTACGACGAGCTTCATGTAATAAAACCTCCTTAGTTTGAAATTCATGAAACACACTATAATTGATCAAGGTCTCTGACCGGGTGCTGGTTTAGAAATCAACGATCTATGTGCACGTTCTATCACAGGGAGAGTCAGCAGAACTCCAGATACAAACAATTCAGTCAGAAAACATGAAAAAATTTAGAAGGCTGGCCACCCTCAGTTGATTCTTCCAAGCTGAGATTTAATAAATTATTTCCTCTGCTTCTGTTTTCTACATCACTAATCTTCTGGGTTAATTTTACATTAGTAGCTTTATTCCTTGTATCCATGTTAAAGATAGTTACAGTTGTTAATCCAATTAAATTAATTATACAAAGTTTAAAAATAAGTTTTAAAAAGGTTGGAAACAGTAACATAAATTGGAACCACTTCAGAAAGCTGCTACTCTATCAACAGCCATTAATATAATTTGTTTGATTAAGAATGCAGAGTACCTTGGATGAAATGGTATGATTTAAGTGTAATGTATTTTTTTACTTTTAAAATGTATTCTTATGTACTCTGTATTTTTTGATGTGGAATTTCAATATTTGGAGGAACAAGCCCTCATATTCTGTCTGGTTACCCTCCAACCAGATGGAATGAACAATGACTTTTCCAGTTTCTGTTAGTGTCTCTCTCCCCCCCAGGTTCAGAGCTAAAAACACCCCATCCCCTAATCAATACTCATCTTTTCTGTCTACTGTCCTCCCATGCATATCCAATTAATACCTTTTGTCTGTTGGTCTGTAATCCTCCCCTTGTCCATTCTTCCCTTCTCCCCAGCCTTTTAGTTCAGTCACCTGTCCGCTTTTTACTCACACTTTGAAGAAGGGCTCATGCATGAAAAGTTGGTTTTATCTATGTTTACCTCCTATGGAGCTGCGAGATGTGCTGAATTCCTTCAGCATTTCTGTGTTTTACTACCTTGATAGTGACTGCAGACTTCCATGTTTCATAGCACACATAACTAAGTTTTTTATTGTGTCTTAGGGAAGTGAATGAAACTAATTTTTCCAAATTTGGATGCTTCTGACTGCTTCACTCTGTTTTATCTTAAAGCTGTCAATGCGTGGTCACACTACCCCCTCCCCCCCCTACACACACACACACACACACACACACACACACACACACACACACACACACACACACACACACACACACACACACACACACACACACACACACACACACACACCAATTACCCCTCCAGTGGAAACAATCTAGAATTTAATGTGGTATGATTAGTTTGCACACAGAAGCATAATGTCCAACTTTAAAATGGTGACTGAAGTACATCTGGACACTCTGGTCCAAAAATTCCGCAGCCCCCTCAGCCCACTCCATGTGAATACCGGGCATGGCCTTGACTTTGTTACTTTAACAGCGCCCATTGAAAGGGAGGATGCTCGTGCTCAGTTTTGTCCAAGCAGGTACTGGTAATTCAGCTTGATCACAGTTGGAGCAAAGTCCATAAGCTCCACAAAGTCAGAGGTGATGATGTTGACACCATTTACACCTGGCTTTTGACACTTCACCCAGTTCATTATTACAGGAAGATTTCTGAAAGAACAAAATGAGCATTTAAAAAATTGTCAACATTTTAAAAATCTTTATGTGAATATGCACAACCTTTCCCCCAAATCTATGTGCCGTAATCATAGCATTCACAACGACACAATCGAGGCTATTACCTTTTGCCACTATTGCAAACTGCCACTCATTGCACTAGATTCACATTGAGTCATACAGAACAGGCCTTTCTGCCCAATTTGTCCACACTGTCCAAGTTAGAATTCTGGGTTTCACTGCATTTGGTCCATATCCTTCATATCCATATATTTGACCAAATGTCTTTTGAACATTGTAATCATATCTGCTTCATCTGGAAGCTCATTCCAGATATGACCACACTCTGAAAGTCACTCCTCAAGTCCTTCTTAAATCTCTTCCCTCTCACCATAAACCCTTTTGCTAGGAAGCTGTAAAAACAGCGACCCCACTGCCACCAGGATTGCGTGTTGCCAGTTCTCGGGTCTTGAGCCGTCAATCAACTAATCCAGTCACGTGTGTAAGAGGGTCTGTAATCCTCAGGACCAAGGGCATCATAAAAAAGCTATAAATAGTCTCCAATTTTAAATAAAAGGCTTCATTCTTTAGATTTGGAAAAACACTGGCTTGCGTCATTTCTCTCTGGGTCTAACGAGGTGGAAGCTTGTATTCCATACAACATGTGCACAGCACAAACATTCAGCACATTTACAACACCCTTGCTCTGATCTGAACTAACTGGTTACATTTCTTGCAGGAAAAACATGTGGATCGGGGAATGTTTAGTGGGATAATGGCCAAATTCAGGCAAATTGGACTAGCTTGGGAAGGCAACTTGGTCATTGCGCCATGCTGGGCTGAAGGGCCTGTTTCTATGATGTCAAAAGCCTTTGCTCCCTAGTTCGCAAATCATTTGCCCTAGGAAAAAGACTGTAAGCATTCACCTTTATCCAGGCCCCTTCATGATTGTAATAAACATCTATAAGGTCACCCTTCAGCATCCGAAACCCCAGGGATTATGTCTCCGTGGCTTCTGTTTTTCTTTCCTGAATATTCCATTGTTGGAGAAGCTGGGACACACAGGACCAACCCCAGTGTCCAGCGAGAAAGGACCCTGGAGCCTTTCCCCTCAGACCCAAAGTGGTGGAGAGCCCTGAGATTCAATGCATCTCCTAGCAGGATTCATGAACTCTGGAATGTGCCAGCCAGTAGCATTTCATTGCTAACCTCTCTGCATTGAAGTAAGACATAGGATTCTGTTGACACCTTTTGTTTGGACATTTCTCATATTCCCCCATACCTTGATGAAGGGCTCAAGCCCGAAACATTGGTGATGTGTCTTTACTTTTGCTACACAAAGGCACTGTTTGACCTTCTGAGTTTCTCCAGCATTCATGTGTTTTTTTTCCCTCTCTGCATTGAAGTGCCAGCAGGTTTTGGGAAAACACAAGTGCTCTTCACTGAGATGCCAGCTTTCCAGTAGCACTTTAAATATGTATCAGTGTGTATCCTTGGGAACAGCCCATGGATCACAGTGTCCTCTGCAACACAGCTGCTCTGAATGAACTATGGCAGAGATCACTGCATCATTTTGTAAACTTTTTTTGCAAATACAGGCTCATCGTGGGGTCCAAATGTAGTGTATCCAGTTTGCTAAATGATACAATATTAAGTGGAAAAGCAAATTGTGCAGAGGATGCAGAAGGATGTACGTGGGTTAAGTGATTGACCAAGAATCTGGCAGATGGAATATAATGTTGGTAAATGCTTTGGATTGCAAAATAGATCAGACTATCATTTCAAGTATGAAAAATGTAGCAGATTGCTGCGCAGAGACCTAGGAGTGCTTGTGCATGAATTTTAAAAAGTTGGTTAGCAGATGTAGCAGGTAATCAAGGAGGCTAATAGTTCAAAGTTATTGTTACAGTACATAGACAACATCACATTCTTTTCTTGCAGGCCAGGCAGAATTTCATCTTATCGGTAGTGTAAACTCTACTCAACAAAAAGATATTCATAGAAAGAGAGAAATGTAAACAAACTGACTGTGCAAATACAGAAAAATCATTCAGTAAAAATAATGTGCACAGTAAGAGTCCATAATGAGTCTGTTTTTTTGGAGTCTGGTTGAGGAGTAGCAGCTGTTCCTGAACTAGGTGGTACGAGTCTTGTGGCACCTGTACCTCTTTCCTGATGGCGGTAGCGTGAACAGAGTGCATCCTTGTTGGCTTTTGCTGTTCTTCGATGGCAATATTCCACATACATTTTCTTAAGGGGGCGGAGAAGGGGTGGGGGGTTGCCTGATGTACTGGGCTGCGTCCACTATCTTTTGCAGGGCTTTTCATTCAGAGATATTGGTGTGCCCATGCCAGGCCGTGTTGCAGCCAGTCAGCATAGTTTCCACACCACATCTGGAAGTTTGCTGAAGTTTTTGATGTCATACCAAACCTCCACAAACTCCTGAGGAAGTAGAGGCAATGACGCTTTTTCTTCATGATGACATTAGTAGGTTTGGTCCAGGAAAATTCCTCCGAGATAGTCACTCCCAGGAATTTAAATGTGCTCACTTTCTCCACCTCTGATTTCCCCCAATGATCATTGGAATGCCCATCTCTGAAGTCCACAATCAGCTTCTTGATCTTGGTGACGTTGAGTGAGAGATTGTTGTTCGAACACCATGAAGCCAAGTTTTCACTCTCTCTGTCTGCTGATCATCGCCCCTTTTTATCCAACCCACTAACTATGGAATCATCAGCCAATTTGTAAATGGTGTTGTTGTCATGAAGAGATATTGCCCTTTCATTGTTAAAGGGATTGATTTTAAGAGCAGGGAGATTCAACTGTACTGGGTACAAGTGAGGCTACAGTTGGAGTACTGCGGGCAGTTCTTGTCTCTTTATTGGGAGATTCACCAGCTGATTCCGGAAATGAAGGGGATTTCCTATGCCAAGAAATTGAGAGGCCTGTAACTATATTCAATGGCATTTAGAAATTTGAGTGGGGGAACTTGTAGAAACCTATACAATTATGAAAGAGATAGGTAAGATTGGAACAATGAGATTGTTTCCATTGGCAGGTGAAATCAGAACCAGTGGACCTAGTCTCAAGAACCAAGGTGTATATTTAAGCTAGAGATAAGGAGGAACTGATTTTCCCCAGAGTGGTGAATCTGTGGAATTCTCTGTCCAATAAAGCAGTACAATCTACCTCATTGAGTGTATTTAAGACACAGATTGACAGATTGCTGAAGAATAGTGGAAATAAGGGCTATGGAGAACAGCCGGGTAAGTGAAGCTGATTCCATGGCCTGATCAGCCATGATCTTCTTGAACGATGGACCAAGTTTGATGGGCTGGATGGCCGACTCCTGCTCTTTTTTCTTATGTTCTGATCACAGAATGTGCTTCTCATCTCAGGAAAACAAAGTCTTGGTGTTTGGAAGGTCTGACTGAGGCATTCGGCCAAGGACATTGGCAGCCTTCTCAAGGGAACATCCGGCATCAACCATTGTGCCCTTCTCCTGCAGTGCCTGAAACATGTCCCATCCTGACCACTGCCCCGTCGACTTATGGGTAAAGGAGTTTGTCTGAAAGAACTTTTCCACAAAAGACAAGTAGCAAGGCAAATGTCCAAAAGACTGAGCTGTCTGATCTTGACTACTGCCAATCATTGCCAAGGTTTGACACAAGAATTTCCTCCCCCACAAAATACATAAACTTCAATAATAAAATATGAAATTATACAATTCCAGAAATGATCATTCACTGTAGCAAACATAACTTTACACCTGCGTAGAAAACATCAATTCACCAATTTTTCAATCACCAGTCTGTCTCCAAATATCAGTGTCAAAATTGTTATCCAGGTAGGACTGCTTCTGACTCTGGTCTCCATTCCCCCCCCCCCCCCCCCCACCACCAATCCCCACCCCCTTCTGTGGACAGGAAGGCCTCATGGCCCCCTTGTGGTACCACTGGTGAAAACATTTCAGAAGAGTTTGGCTCCTTCCCTTCGTTTTCATCTCATTTTATGAATGCCTTATGGTCCACCTTGTGGATACAGTGAGAACTGACAGTCAAAGGGACATACAGGAAAACAGGAAGATTAAATGGCTCAAAACAGCAAGTCGCTCAACAAAGCACTTCTGTTTCTGATATTAGCATTATTTATGCAGAATTTACTTGACCACAGTCTTCAATTTTCGCAGTGTGGAATCTATGGCAGTGGCCAATTTAGGGGTAAAAAACAGGATTCTGTTGACACCGTGGTTTAGTGAAAAAACACACAAATGCTGTAGAAACTCAGCAGGTCAAGCAGTGCCTTTATGTAGCAAAGGTAAAGATACATCACCAACGTTTCAGGCTTGAGCCCTTCATTAAGGTGTTTTCACCTTTTGATTCAGGTGTCCAGCTGTTTCTCAAAGTTCCCACCAACACATTCACAGCCAATGGATGTTGTGTGGCCTGCCCAGTTTCTCCAGCACCTTGGTGTATTGCTGTTGGAACTTCCCATGATGCTGCTCAACCTGCTGAGTTTCTCCTGCTGATTGTTTGTTGCCCCAGATCCCAGCATCTGCATTCTTCCATGCACTCTCATTTATGACTTTAGTCCAGTTTTATTTCCACCTTTTGTGGTCTTCAAACATGACTGTTCAAGAGACACAATTTCTCAGCATAGGCCATTTCATTCATGCTGACCAAGGTGCCTTCCTGAGCTACTCCCATTTGCCTACATTTGGATCTAATCCCTGTAAAACTTTCCAATCCAAGAACCTGTCCAGATATTTTTTTTAAATTTTAAAACGTTTTAATTGCCCCCACCTCAACCACTTCCTATGGCAATATGTTTCATATTCCCAGCACTTTCTCTATGACAAACCTGGTCTTCAGATTTCCTTTAAGTTTTCCCTTTTCACCTTAAATGCAGCCCTCTAGTTCTAGCCTCCCTTACCTTGGAAGGAGGTCTATCTTCTCTATAGCCCTCTACATGGTCACTCCAGGGAGAAAAGTCCTAGCTATTCCTTGTAACTCACACTCTCCAGTTCCCTCAGTACAGCTACCAGAAATGCACACAATGCTCCAGGTGCAATTGTAACGTGACGTCCCTGCACCTGTACAGTGCCATGACAAGTCACTCCACCAGTGTTGCCTCTTTCAATGAGTTGTGCCCCTGCCCCCTTAACTCCCTCTGTCCTACAATAAGAGAAAAAGCATCTGATGAGGGAAGGGTACCAGCTGTTCCTGAACCTGTTGAGTCTTGTGGCACCTACGCCTCCTCCCTGATGGCAGCAGTGAGAATGGAGTGTGCTGGGTGGTGTTGGTCTTTGATGATTGCTGCTGCTCTCTAGGCTGTGTCCACTACCTTTTGGAGCATTTTACGCTCAAGGGTATTGGTGTTCGCCCAGACGAGACCAGTGAGTCCATCATTGTGTGGCAAGAGAGTTAGTGGAAAAAGTTCTGAGGGACAAGATTGATCTGCACCTGAAGAGGGAGATATTCTGTGGGGCAAACAAAGGGAAGAATTTTAATGCATCTGTGTATGTGACCACAAATGGGCTGGAGGGGCTATTTCTGTGCTGCAAAATATTCTATATAATAATAATAATAAAACAATTAAGGTGAGCGATGATAAGGAGAATCAAAGCCAACCTTTCAACAAGAGAGCTCTGCAGTCCGTTGATCAATCCCCAGAAGACTGTGTTGGTTTGTGGAGTCAAGATGGCCTGTGACACATGAAAGGTGCCTCGATTTGCCCGTTCCCTCAGGGAGTTTTCCAGGAACTGCACCAGTTTCTGAGCATCCGAAGTGTTGGCCCAGGGAGCCAAGATCTGGTGGCCTGGCCAGAGGAAAGAAAAGCCATGGGCCAAATGGTGATGGTAAAACACAAGTACCTGTATAAGAAAAGCAGGGAGTTACCAAAACAGGACATAGTGCAGAGACACGGCGCTGTTCCACAGGATCCTACCGCCTGGTACTGAAGCCAATGGCTCTGTACAGGCTTCAACCAGTCTGTTAAAAGAATTATTTTTAAAATTCTGCAACCATGACAGTCAGTGGCCAAGATAGCAACACCTAAGTTGAGCAGTGTACCACAAGGGGTTGCAGACTCTGGGGGGAGCAGCAGACTGGCATATGGCACCAGAGAGTAGAAATACAACCTTACAGGGAAGGTGACACATGGCAGTGGACCAGCGAGGGCCTCAGCGGCTGAAGGATTCACACAGGCTGCAGGCGACTTGTGGTCGAAGGACACAACCTGTGGACTGCTGGAGTCTGTCTCATGGGAACCAGGTATTGGAACTGAGATTCAAGAGGCACTGAGGGCAAGAATGGCTCCTGAAGGGCCTCAGATACTGAAGGCTTCCTGATCATATCAGAGGTCTGGATCTGGAGCTCGGATTGTCCGGCTGCAGAGGCTGCGGGAGCACTGGAGGAAAATCCATGGACACTCAGTGACTCGAAGGAATCTTTTTTTGCTTCTTTTTCTCTTATTGTTAGATGCGCCGGGCAATGCAAATGGCAACTCTTGCCTTATGACAGACAAGAGTTGAAGCACATCATAGATATTACATTTTATCTATTATTATGTGGCAATAAAAGGAACCTCGAGACATTGCCTCTTCCATTGGGAGCGTTGCTCACCTCTAATCATGCTGTTATAACTGAGGATTTCAGATAGTCAGGGTTGTAATGTATTAGTTTTTTTTATTTCAAAGCAATGAACTTAATTTGAAATGCAGAACAGAATATTTGTGATGTCAGCTGTAATGTTTAGAATTCAGCCACTCACAAAAAGTAAAGGCCATTAACAAACAGCAGGCCAGTTGATACATTACAGAGAGATCGGTTTCCTCCAAATTTTCACTGCTTCTCAGTCAGGCATTGAGTGTAGGAGCAGGGATGTCATATTATAATGATATGGGATGTTGGTGAGACTGCACTTGGAGTAACTGTGTCACTTAGCTATATAGGAAAGATATCATTAAGTTAAAAGTCGTACAGAAGAAATTCAGCAGGACGTTACAAGGACTGATGGGCTTGAGTAACGTGGAGAGCCTGGGATTTTTCTTTCTGGAGTGTATGTGGCTGAGATGGGGGGGGGGGCTTACAGAATCATGAGGAGAATTGATAGTCCAAATTATCTTTTTTCCCAGGGTTGGGGACTCTAAAACATGAGGGTATAAATTTAAGATGAAAGGGGAAAGATTTCAAAGGAACCAAGAGGCATTTTACTCACACAGTGTGTGGTGGGTATGTGGAACGAGCTGCCAGAGGAAATAGTAGAGGTGAGGTCATTTAGAAGACAATTATATGGGTATGTGGATAGGAAAGATTTGGAGGGGTATGGGCCAAATGCAGACAAATGGGAGTAGCTTGGTCAGCAGGGACAAGTTGGGCTGCAAGGCCCGTTTCTGTGATGCAGAATTCGATAACTTATCAGTTTCACTTCTTTTCCTGTTTGCAGTTGTAATCTTTTCGGCCACATGAATGACAAACGATTGGTTCCTTTTTAAACTATCTTGTGCTCAGTTTTCTCTCTGATTATCAATGTCATTCTTATCTTTACATTTCAAAAGCATGCCTTCACTTCCAGAAAACCCTGCTACTGCCCACACTGCAAGCTGCTTCTGTTTAATGCTGACTAAATATCTCCAGTTCACTATGCTTATTTTGAAATAGGGAATTTATTCTTGAAAGAAATGTATATACGTTATTAAATATATATTTCTTTAAATGCGTGACATTGCTTATGTGTTGTAATACCCCTTCAACTCTGACAATTGACTGTCACTAATATATTGTGTATATTTAAATTCAATACTGCAATATTGGGCATAATCAAATCCTTCCAAAACTACAAGAAATATTAGAGCCAGTGTCACCACAGGCCCTTCACCCCAGTGACAGTCAGAAAACCTTTCTCACCATACAAAGTATTTTATGACTAATAAACTTGAACTTAAATTATGGCAAGAGCGATGAAGCAGCATTTTTGTTAAAAGGTGAGGAGTAAGTTCTGATATCTGTGAGGATTCAGCGAGAATTTCAAAAGTAAATGGTACATTAGCAGAGTTCTGGAAGGTTGAGCAGATGGCACAATCCCCTTTGGGGTTGAGAAGAATGACAAGGGTTCCTCTTAAAATATTCAACCTTCTTTGAGATTTAAAGGGAAATTTCTGGGGTTCCAGTCACACAACAAGGAAATGGAAGCTGAGCAGTGAAATGAGGAGTCTTTCAAGTACTCAGAGTTATGAACCATTTGAATGTTCTACTCCCAAGGCCTGGGGGCTCAGTCATTGAGAATATTCTGCAGGTTTCTGGTCACCAAACTAGAAACGGGGATGAGAATAGCCTACTCTGCCACAATTCTGCCTCCATCTACCTACATCCCATTATGTTGTTGCTCCATTACCACCAAGCTTTGCAGCGTTATAAGGTAAAGGGGCAGCAAGGTTTCCGCAATGCTTCTCCAGTGCCAGCAATCCAGGTTCAAATCTGCCACTGTAAAGACTTTATATGTTCTCCCCATGCCCATGTGGGTTTTCTCCAAGACCGCCAGTTTTCTCCCACATTCCAAAGACGTACGAGGATAGTTAGTTAATTGGTCACATTGGTGTATTTGGGCAGCATGGGCTCATGGGCCGGGAGGGTCTTGTTAATCTCTAAATTAAATATGCCAGTGATTGTCAGGTTTAAAAGAATCAAATTGTGCAAATGTTGATCAGACCGACCTGGTACTTGTGTTCCCATAAATACTGTAGTGTTATTTCCTCAGTTAGGTTGGTTTCGCAGAGCCTGGATCTAAATATCCTTTGAAACATTTGGATGAGGTATTGATGGTTTGAATCTTCCATTGCATAATAGTGATTGAAATCCAGAAAGATCACTTCCTTGCTGTATGATTTCAAAAAATTGTTAATTTCTATCAGTCCATCGTAAACTCTACTACCAAACAACCCATGGATGAAATAAGGCTCATCTCCTTCTCCCGGTTTACTGGAGACTCGAAGGTCAAAATAGCGTATGCCAACTTCCAGCTGCTCTCTGAACGTTAACCTTTGTGTCACAGACCATTTCTTTATCAACATCTTTGTTAGAGAACTGGAAAGTGCAGCTAGTTGCCTGACCATGATGGGTTGATCACATCCAACTGGGGACTTCTCATCGATCAAAAAGCTGAAGGAGTTATGAGATCCTGAGAAGGAAACAAGGAAAATGTGCACAGTTTGTTCATTCTTCGAACACGACACATACCCGCATCTTAAATTTTGTTAACATGTGTGGACGAGCATCAAAGCTTTCTTGTCACATTGAGTGAAAAAAAAACCTCAGCACATTGGCAAAGGGGAAGGTTTAGCAAGAACCTTGCAGAAAGTTGCACAACAGAGTCCTGCTTAGTCAGAGTAATAGAGGATATTGAGAACCAGATAATTTTGTAGCAAGAAAACAGGCTCCTCTGTCCAACTTGCCCATATCAACTAAGATGTTTAAGTGAGCTAGTCCCATTTGGCGCCATTCAGTTAATATCCCGTTAAACCTTTTCTAGCCATGTCTGTCTCAAAGTCTTTTAAATATTATAATACCCACCTCCACTATTTCCTCTCGCAGCTCGTTTAACATACCTATTACATTCTGTATGAAAAAAGTCTCTTTTAAATCATTCCCCTCTCACTTTAAGATCTATGCTCCCTAGTTTTAGACTCCTTTACCCTGGGGAAAAGAAGATGACTAATTACTTTGAAACTTAGAGCCAAACAACATGGAAACAGGCCCTTCAGGGCAACTCGTCCATGCCAAATAAGTTGGCATTCTGGGCGAGTCTCATTTGCTTGGATTGGGTTTGTATCTTTTTAAAGTTTATTCTTCTAACAGTGGTTTTCAAATGTTTTCTTTCCACCTGCATACCACCTTAAGTAACCCCTTACACAGAGCACCTGTGGCATAGGGATTATTAGTTAAGGTGATATGTGAGTGGAAAGAAAAAAGTTGAGAACCACTCTTTTAATCATGCCTAATTGACTGGTTATGTGCACGGTTTCATAACTCCAAAGGAAATGGGCCAATGACAATTTTTCTCAGCAAAATATATCAGTAACAATTGGATCTAGAGCAGTGATTCTAAACCTTCTCTTCCCACTCACATTCCACCTGAAGCAATCCTTTACTAATCACAGAGCAACGATGGCATAGGGATTACTTAAGGTGGTATGTGAGTAGAAAGAAAAAGTTTGAAAACATCTGTTCTAAACTCTTCCTATTCTCACGTCACTACATCTCCATGATTTAGAGAAGCCGACTATTGTTGGAAACGTTCTTATTGCACCCTGGACTTCAATCAAACAGAAACAAAACTGATACCTGTTGCAAATGAACTTTAAGGAATTAGAACAGAACACGAAATAACAGTAGATTTAGTATATGTCAAAACATAGGAATGTGAATTGTTGCTAACCTGCTGCTAAAGTACCCCTCCATGCCAGTTCAGATACACTCAAAACACTGACTTGCAATCTAAAGGCTCTCGTCAGACCAGATTGCTGGAAACTGACAGAGTCCAGAGAGCATGGCAATATGATCAGTTGTTTCCCCTTCACGAAAGAGTAATAGTTGTTGATTTTATCTTAAAGGGATTGATGTTTGCCAGCAAAAAAAGAGGTGGGTAAGAGAGACGCAAATGTTATTCCATGGTGTAGACATGTTAACTGCTGATTTAAGTAGCTGCAGTTACAATTTTATTTAATAATATTAATAACATTCTGGGACAAACAACAAATTGGTTTAACATTGGATTAGTGTAAATGGGTGGCTGATGGAGAGGACAGACTTAGTGGGTTAAAGGGACTCTCTCCATGCTAAATCACTCTATGTCTTTGATAAAGTTGTATTGAAGGTTGTACAGAGAAGGTTCACAGATGATCTTGGGGCTGAGGGCATTGAGATCCTGAGGTTAATAAGTTGGGTGAAAAGAGATCCGGAGATGATCTTGTATAAGTGTAAATTCCAAGGGAGTCAAGAGGTTATATGAAGGTTGTGTTGAAGCCAAGAGCGGAGCAGCCATAATCTCATTGCATGGTGAGAGGTCCACCAACCCACTCCTGCACCTTCTCCTTTACACCTCCTCCAGGCAGATCAGATACAATCAGCAAGCTTCCATATCACGTCTCAACTTGCTTCCACATGGCTAGGTCTGTGTCACTCAGTCTCCATCCCAAGGTGTTCTCTTTGTCCCTCACTTCATACTCAAAACCTGCTCGTTCTTGAACTTTTCTTACTTCTGATGGAAGGACAATGACCTGAGCAGGAATCCTTGTTGCTGTATGGATGGAGATCAAGAATCTGGTTGGGTGGTGCCAGAACAATTATCATGCTCTCAACATCACCAAGGAGTTTATTGTGGATTTTTGGAAGGTATTTTTCCAAGGGATCATGCATCCATCCACATTAATAGGAAAGAGGTAGAAAGGGTATGAACTGGCACATTCCTGGGAGTCCATATTACAGAAGACCTTTCTTAAAGCAAGCACATTGAAGTGACCATGAAGGTGGCACACCAATATCTTAATTTTTGAAGAAGCTTGGGAAGAATTGACATGTTGCCAAATATGCTATTAAACTTCTACAGGTGCACTGTGAAAAGTATACAGACTAGATGCACGCCAGCCTGGTTTGGAAACTTGAGTGCCCAGGAACACAGAAGGTAACTAACATAGCCAGGTCCATCACAGGGCTCTGACACCTCATTGATTGAATACAACCGAGGCACTGCCTCAAGAAAGCAGGCAATGTCATAAAGAACCCCATTACCCTGGTCATAACCTCTTCCCACTGCTACCTGAAGGCAAAAGGTACATAATCTCGAAGACCAACACCTCTAGGTTCAAGAACAGTTTCTTTCCAAGAGCTATCAGGCTCTTGAACCTCACAGTACTCACTCACTAACCACGATCTGTTCTGATACTGCAAAATGACCTGACTGAACTTTTGTAACACCACTTCTTTTTCTCTTGCAGTAACAGTAAATGTTACCTCACTGACAAAAGGCAAAGGAGGAAAAACCCAACACCCAACCCCAACCAACCAATTTTCCCCTGCAGCCGCTGCAACTGTGTCTGCCTGTCCCGCATCGGACTTGTCAGCCACAAACGAGCCTGCAGCTGACGTGGACTTTTACCCCCTCCATAAATCTTCGTCCGCGAAGCCAAGCCAAGCAACAGTAAATGTGAAAATTTATTATCTATCTTTTTAATATCTCCTGATTAGTAATGCCCAGTTTTATTTAAAATGACATACCTGTTTGGCTGCAGCAAGTAAAAATTTTGATGCATGTGTACATTGCACACTGTAGATAAGAATAAACTCATTATTACTAAAGGTCAACATAGCATTTGCCTGTTTATCACTTGTACCTACATATTTACTGGCTGCATTTTAATAACCAGGACAGGATCAAACAATGCCCAAATAATTCACTGGTTTCTCAACCATTTTTCAATTCTTTCCAATAAATTCCATCTGGAAATTTCAAAATGCAACCCAATCCTGAAATAACTCATTCAAGAAAGTGACTCATGAAACCACGATCTCATGCACTATCTCTGACCTCACTTTCAGTTATCTCCCTCGCATAGCCTCCAACCTCAGCACTTCCCAGTTCAGACTGATTGTTTCCGCATGCTCCTGCCCCACTGAATTGGAATCCGCTTACCTTGATTCCATTTTGTCCCCCGTGGTCCAGTCTCTCCCCAGCTACATCAGAGATATTTCACATGGCCTCCATCACTTCAACAACTTCCAGTTCCCTGAATGTGACAGCCTCATTTTTACCTTGGCCATCCAATCACTCTACACTTCCATTCCCCCTTTGTTTCTTTCTTGACAATTGACTCAACCAGTCCCCCTCCACCATCACCCTCAACCACCTGACAAAATTTGTCATCACTCAATAAGTTCTCCTTTGACTCATCCCACGTTCATCCCGCATGGGCCCCAGCTAAACCTGCCTTTTTGTTGGCTCTGTGAAGCAATCCATACTACAAGCCGACAAAGGGAAGGCCCCCTCAAACTTTTCCTCTGCTACATCAATGACTACTTGTACTGCCTTATGCATCCATGATGAACTCACCAACATTATCCACTTTCCTGCCAACTTCTACCCTGACCTCATATTCATTTGATCTATCTCTAGCAACACTGTCTCCTTTCTCTTTCTCTCCACCTCCATCTCTAGAGACAAACTCATGATAGACATTTTCTACAAATCCACCAACTCCTACAGCTACACCTCTTCACACACTCTCCCCTGTAAAGATTCCATTCCTTTCCCTCAATTCCTCCATCTCCATCACATCTGCTCCCTGGATGAGATCTTCCTTGCCAGATCATTTGAGATGTCCTCCTTCTTCAATCAATGTGGCTTTCCCTCTACCACCATCAACTCAGCACTCACCAGCACATTCTCTATTATCTGTACATCTGCCCTGGTCTCCTCTATCTCCACACAAAAAGGACAGGATTCCTCTTGTCCTCACCTACCACATCACCAGCTTCTGCATCGAACATATTATCCTCTGCTATTTCCGCCACCTACTATATAATCCCATCACCAGACACATCTTCCCTGCTCCTCTCCTCCTTCTGCAGGGACCACTCTCTCCATAACTCCTCATCCACTCCTCTCTTTCCACCAATCAGCCCCTTGGCACCTACCCTCCAGCTGCAGGAAATGCCACATTTGCACCCACACCTCCTCCCTCACCTCCATTTGGGGCCCCAAACAGTCCTTCCCAGTGAAGCAACATTTCACTTGTGAATCTGCAGGGATCATCTACTGCATCCAGTGCTCCCGTTGTGGTCTCCTCTACATCGGAGCGTCTGGACATAGACTGAGAGATCACTTTGTTGAGCACCTCAGTTCTGACCATCGCTATAGCAGGAATCTCCCACTGGCTGCTGTTAGGTCTGCTTTGTTCATGAATGAGTGAGACAAACACCAGGCTGAGTCGAAATCAGGGTTCTTTGTTCTTTATTACCGGATTGTAACACTTGCGACTAAACATGTTAGTCGGAGAATGCATTCTGCCGTTATCAGCAAAATGGTGATTTTTTATACCCTTGGATACATGCTTAGAACATCATCATATCATTACTTGTCCAATGACTAAAACTGTTGCTATCCTTTCCCTGCTAGCTTCCTGCCTCTCAATCCATCAATGTCTCTCTTATCTTGTAAGTACAAGGATGCATTCACATCTTGTTACAGCCCTGTACAGGGCAGGGTAACTCCTTACACATTCCCATCTCATGATGTTTTACCTTACACTGCCCATTTCAATTCTCCAGCCCATTCCCTTGCCGACATGTCAGTGCTTAGTCTTATGGACTGCTAGATTGAGACCACCTGCAAATTGGAGGAACAACACCTCATCTTCTGTCTATGCACACTCCAACCAGATGGTATTAACATTGACTACTCCAGTTTCCGTTAGCCCCCCCCCAACCAATACCTTTTCTCTAGCTGTCTCACTCTCACCCTTTTTCCTTCTGTCTCCTTTCTCCCAGCTGTGCTTCCATAGAGCCCCAAACAACACTCCCTTTCCCTCAGTCAATCTCATCCTTTCGCTCTCCTGTATCCCATTAACACCTTTTGTCTGTTGGTCTGTACTCCCCCTGCCCACTCTTCCCTCCCCATCCTTTTAATTCAGGTGCCTGCCTGCTTTTTACTCATACTTAGGCCTGGAACTTCAGTTACATATCTTCACCTGCGACAGACGCTGTGAGACCTGTTGAGTTTCTCCAGCATTTCTGTGTTTTTTTTTGTTTGCACACACACAAAGTATCAGCTCAATCTCATTAATTTACAATGTTAAAACTGAAGCAGATGACACTGAAACTTGATAAATGGCCCCGAGCTACAATGCTATCAGAATATAGTAATCAAGCAAATTGCTTCAAGAGTACTGAAGCATGTTTCACTCCATGCCCTTTCAATGAACAAACCTTAAAGTTCTGCTGATTATTTTAAAGCAAACAGCTGCTGTTTAATGACATGACTTGGTGTGGGATTTAGGCAATCATACTTCTAATCTGTTCTGATGAGATCAAGATCTGTAAAGAATACTTCCAAATGAAAAGGATGTCAGAAATAAAGCAATTAAAAGTGTCATCCTCTTAGGTGGTGCCATTTCTATTTGCATTTACAACACTTAAACCTGTGCGGTAAACACCTGCGATGTTCATTTTAATGTGTTGATTCTTCAAAAAAAAAATGCAGACTGTTTGATAATTTAATACTGCTGTGGAGAATTGAGTCAAGAATCAATAAAGGAATTTGTTGAGATGATGTAATCCACAGATTTTCTTTCACTGACCAGAGACAAAAAAATGCTGAGAATCAAGCAAGCTACAGGGTGGATCTGCATGAGATAAAGACTGTAACACAAATCACTGAAGGTTAAAAAGACCAATAATAACAAGACAAAGCACCAGGGTTAGAACAGAACCGAAATGGAAGAGTGATGCTAAAATTGAATGGAACAGTGGTTTGATCATTAGATGGCACTGTAGTGGTTTCCGTGTTTCACAGCAAGAAAGAGGCATTGAATAATGCATAAAGAATATGACCAAGATAATAATATAAATACAGAATGTGTTGGAGAAACTCGGAAGTTCTTGCAGCGTCCAGAGGAGACATAGGCTGTTTGTCTCACTCACATTCCCATCTCATGATGTTTTACCTTACAAGGCATACAACAGTTTCAGGCCCAAGCCCTTCATCAAGGTATGAGCAAAAAAACAAGCAGGCACCTAAATACAAAGGTGGGGATAGTAGGGAAGAAGGTGCAAAGAGAAGTGCATAGGGCAAAGCCCAAAACACTATAAATGGCCATAGATAAAAGGGCAGGAGGGAAAGGCGGAGAATTGATCAGGGGAGGGAGTAGCTCTGTGAATACAGAGCTGGAGGAAACAGGAAAGAGAGAAACAGGAGTGGGGGGGAGAAGAGAAGGGCACTAATGGAAACCAGAGAAGTTGATGTTAATGCCATCAGGTTAGAGGGTACCAAGATGGAATATGAAGTGTTGTTCCTCCAACTTGTGGGAGGTCTCAGTTTGGCAATGCATGAGACCATGGACAGACATGTCATGATAGGAAAGGGGGTGAGAAATTGAAATGGGTTGGCACTATTACAGCAGAGTGAAGGTGCTCAACAAAGTGATCTCTCAATCTAAGTTCAGTCTCTCCAATGTAGAGGAGGTCACATCATCTACTGGATGCAGTAGATGACCCCTGCAGGTCACAAGTGAAGTACTGTTTCACTTGGAAGGACTGTTTGGGGCCCCGAATAGTGGTGAAGGAGGACATGTAGGGCCCAAGAGCAGCACTTACTGCATTCTCAGGGAAAGGTACCAAGGAGGAGATTGATAGGAAGGAAAGAGTGGACAAGGGAGATTCAGAGGGAGCTGTCCCTGTAGAAGGCAGGGAGGAGGAGAGGGCAATTTGCGTCTTTTGGCGGGATCACATTGTAGGTGGTGGAAATTGAGGAAGAGGATATATTGGATGTGGAGGCTGGGAGGGTAGTAGGTGAGGACAAGGGGAATCCTGTTCTTGTTGCCTCTAGGCACAGAGAGGGCCAGGACAGATATACAGGAAATGGAGAATATGCAGGTGAGGGCCGAGTTCATGTCCCCTGATGATTCTCTACTGTCAGTATCCGAAGATGTGACATGCAGACTACTTTCAAAAGAGTGAATCCAAGGTACTCAGGTCCAGATGAAATACCCAGCTGAGTATTGAAAACCAGTGCTGACCAACTTGCCAATGTATTCATGGATATCTTGAACCTAAATGTCACTTTGACAGAGCGAAGTAGCTACCTGCTTGAAACAGGCTTTAATTGTATCGGTGCCCAGCAGGAGTGTGATAACCTGACTAAGAGACTACCACCCAGTGGCACTCACATCCACAGTGATGAAATGTTTTAAGAGGTTGGTATTGAAGCATATCAGCTCCTGCCCGAGTGGTGACATGGATCCATTGCAATTCACCTACCTGAGCGACAGGTCTGCAGCAGATGCCATCTCACTGGTTCTACACAAAACAGTGGAATAGCTGGACAGTTAAGATACATTCATCAGGGTATTCTTTATTGACTGCATTTCAGCATTCAATACAGTCATCCCCTCAAAATTAATGGTGTACAAGCAATAACCTCTCGTCAAAACCAAGGAGCTGATTATAGGCTTTAGGAAATGGGTGATAATGGGGACTCAGAGATGGAGAGAGTGAGCAAATTTAAATTCCTGTGAGTCAACATCTTGGAGGGCCTTTCCTGGATCCATCTTCAATGTTATCATCAAGAAAGCATTTCAATGCCTCTGTGTTCTCAGGAGTTTGCAAAGGTTCAGTATGTCAGAGGAAATCTTGGCAAACTTCTCAAGATGTGGAGTGGAAAGTATGCTGACCGGCTACATCATGGCCTGGCACAGGGGCATCAATACCGATGAGTGGAAAGCCCTGCAAAATGTCATGGACATAGCCCCATACATCACAGGATAAACTCTCCCTTTATCGAGAACAGCTACAGGGAACACTGCCATCGGAGAGCAGCAACAATCATCAAAGATCCACACCATCCAGGACATGCTCTATTCTCACTGCTGCCATCAGGTAAGAGGTAAAGGTGCCACAAGACTTGAACCATCTCGTTCAGGAACAGTTGTTGTCCCTCAACCAGACTCCTAAACAATACTCAATTAGAGACTCATTTAAGCACTCTTACTTTTCTCATTACTTACTATTGAAATTTTTTTCTGTATTTTCTCTCTTTGTTTACAAATTTCTTCTCAAGTTCAATTTACAGCTACCGACAAGTAGAAATTCTGCATGGCCCACAGGAAAAAGAATCTCAGGCTGTACACAACTCATGTGTAGTCTTGATAATAAATTTGAACTTTTTGAACTTTGAGTTGATGGGGGGGGGGGGGTGGAGGGAAGGAGGACAACTTGGATAATCTCACAAGGAAGACTCCAAGGAACAGATGCGCCTGAGATGGAGGAATTGTGAGAATGGATTACAGGGAGAGTGCAGAGACTTTCAGTTGAGGTAACTGTTGGAGTTGGTGGATTTGTAGAAGATGATGCCTCTCGATAAGTTTGTCTCCCGAGTTGAAGACAGAAAGATTGAGAAAGGGGAGAGCGTTATGAGAGATGGATCAAGGGAATTTGAGTTTGGGGTGGAAGTTGGAAACAAAAGATTGCAAGTTCAGCCTGGGTTCATGAACCAGCATTAATGTAATGGAGGAAGAGTTAAGTAGCCTTGCCTGTGTGCCAGCACGTTTACTACGATCACAGCGTCTGCACACATTCTTGTTCCACTTGTGAGAGATGAGTAAAACTAATATGAAAATATGTGTAATGAATAAAGCCAGTATGAATAGGATAAGGGTAGATAATAGAATGTAGGAAGTAAAGTTAGTCTGAATAAGATAAAGGTCTTCTAGCCTTAGAGAGAGTCAGCAAGTTCTGCATATGTAAGTAGTAAGCCTTACACTGACAAAAGGCAAAGGAGGAAAAACCCAACCCCAACCAACCAATTTTCCCCTGCAACCGTGTCTGCCTGTCCCGCATCGGACTTGTCAGCCACAAACGAGCCTGCAGCTGACGTTGACATTTACCCCCTCCATAAATCTTCGTCCATGAAGCCAAGCCAAGAGAGAGACAGAATTAGCAAGTTCTGCATATAAGAGTTAGTAAGCCCTGAGGGTTGGAAAGGTGTGAATAAGGACAAAGGCAGGTGAATAAGGACAATGACATGATGGGACACAGACAGAATATCCCCTGGTCCTCCAAGTTCACAGAAACAGCACATAAGCAGACAGGATTGCCTAATGCCAAACTCATCCAGGAGGCAGAAGAAGGTTAGGGGTGGGGGGTGGGGTGGAGGGTACCTCTACACTGAAATTAACTGTATAAAAGTTGGGTGAGCCCCAGTATGTGTGTGTGTCTCGAGCAATTTCTGTGAAGGTACTTCTGTTTCTCACACACTCGTTTTGACCCAGATAATATCAGAACAGGCAAAGGTGGAACTTTATCCCCTACGAAACACAGAGGCCATTAAGAGTCATTCTAGTTTATCAATCTGCTTAATTTGGCGTTCAGACATATAGAAGAGATCAACTGTTACAGGTGCATACAATATACCACAATACATATAGTAACAGCACAAAGTATCGAGTATTCTTTGGCTTGGCTTCGCGGACGAAGATTTATGGAGGGGGTAAAAAGTCCACGTCAGCTGCAGGCTCGTTTGTGGCTGACAAGTCCGATGCGGGACAGGCAGACACGATTGCAGCGGTTGCAAGGGAAAATTGGTTGGTTGGGGTTTGGTGTTGGGTTTTTCCTCCTTTGCCTTTTGTCAGTGAGGTGGGCTCTGCGGTCTTCTTCAAAGGAGGTTGCTGCCCGCCAAACTGTGAGGCGCCAAGATGCACGGTTTGAGGCGTTATCAGCCCACTGGCGGTGGTCAATGTGGCAGGCACCAAGAGATTTCTTTAGGCAGTCCTTGTACCTTTTCTTTGGTGCACCTCTGTCACGGTGGCCAGTGGAGAGCTCGCCAAATAACACGATCTTGGGAAGGCGATGGTCCTCCATTCTGGAGACGTGACCCATCCAGCGCAGCTGGATCTTCAGCAGCGTGGACTCGATGCTGTCGACCTCTGCCATCTCAAGTACTTTGACGTTAGGGGTGTAAGCGCTCCAATGGATGTTGAGGATGGAGCGGAGACAACGCTGGTGGAAGCGTTCTAGGAGCCGTAGGTGGTGCCGGTAGAGGACCCATGATTCGGAGCCGAACAGGAGTGTGGGTATGACAACGGCTCTGTATACGCTTATCTTTGTGAGGTTTTTCAGTTGGTTGTTTTTCCAGACTCTTTTGTGTAGTCTTCCAAAGGCGCTATTTGCCTTGGCGAGTCTGTTGTCTATCTCATTGTCGATCCTTGCATCTGATGAAATGGTGCAGCCGAGATAGGTAAACTGGTTGACCGTTTTGTGTATATCAGTATAATTATGGAGTAAATGTACGCAGAGAGAGGCAAGCACAATGCAAATACAATGGACCTACTGCGGCAATGCACGTAGATGTACACAGAGCTGGTGCCGAGAACACGAACAGTACAGTGCAGACGCAGAGAAAACAGTACACGGAACAAACCCAGACCACATTCCAATCCCCGAACCGCCGGAGACCGACTATGACAGAGGCTTACCGGGCACGGCCAGGTTGGCGAGGGGCAGGGCACTGAGCGACTGCGGGAGGCTGCCCATCCATTCTGCGTGCGGTGGGCCCGGGCCGACTACCGGTTCCCGGAACGTTGCCCAGTCGTTCCCAGCCCTGGTCGTCATCACCGGCACTCAGGCAGGCGGGAGAGCCAGACGCTGGGCGGAGCGGAGCCGCCTGATTCCGGGTTCATCACCGCGGCTCCTGGACAGCCAGTCAAAACGCACCGCGAAGCTGGAGGAACTCTTCAGGTCTCGCAATGCCCAGAGGAGGCAATTTCGGTGTGTTTTTACTGCAACCTCAGCGTCTGCAGACTTCTCTGTTTCATTTGGACAGCCAGTGACCGATTCCTTCCCCATCACAACACACACACATACACACACTCACAGACCAGGGATGCCCAGCACAAATTGCACTTGGTCACATCCCCATCTCAACACACACGTTGCAAGGTCTCTGCACTGCCCGCCCCGCCCCGCACACACAGGATCACTCCGCAACGGCCCCATACAAAGATCCCGCCACTCACCCAACTATTTAGGGTCACCCCAACCTAGTCAAGGGGAGGGAATAGAGCTCCCACCCGATGCTGCTGAAGCCCCCCCCCCCCACCCACCCCCCACAGAAAGCATACTCATTACACACTACCCAAGGGAGTCTCTCTCTCTCAACGCGCCCCTCTCCAGGGAAACCCTGTAGTCCTTCTCCTCACTACTCCCCACAGCCTCATCCCGGTCCCAGGGCTGACAGCGCCAACCCCGCGTCTCGTTCTCGCGTGTTTTGAGTTCGCGCTTGGTATTGGGGGCCCCCGCGGCCGCCGTACGCACGGCCCGTTCCGGAAAGGGCACGGGATCGGGGGCGAAGATGGTGAGTGCTCCGGCTGAGAGGAGACTCGCTGCTCCGCGACGGGTCGATGTCGGCGTGGACCGTTGCTGTGGGCGAAGGGAAGGCGGGGAACATGGGGTGAAGGGCAGGTGTGAGGAGGGCAGGGATCTCACTCACCCCCACGTCGCGGGGGTCTCTCGCAGCCCATGGAGCCTGGTCATTACCGAATCCGATGACACTGGCCCCGTCAGGGATCTTGTTTCTGTGCATCCATGAAGCTGGAAGGCGTCGTGCGTGAAGGACAAATCGATTCAATGCAGCGTCGAGTGAAGTACAGGTATAAATCTCCTGAAATCAAGTGCCAGCCCCTGTGTATTTCCTTACAGGTTGTCGGACCGGCAACATTGCGCACAAGCTTGGCCTTCGTTTCAATTCCTGTGTTCGCACAGAGTAAGGAAGAAACGAAAAAGGTTCTCAAAGTTGAGCAGGTAATGTTTATATTTTGTACCATGGTTACACGATCATGTACTACCATGAGCATTCAGTGGTTCTCAACCTTTTTCTTTCCACTCCTAAACCACTTTAAGTAATCCCAATGCCATTGGTGCTCTGATTAGTTTCCCATTTCTTGTTATTTTCTTCACTTCTCCGTGCTCTTTCTGTATTTTGCGTATTTTCTTCACATATTTCTTGTCATTCTTTTCTACTCAGTTTTCCCTTTCCTTTTGCATTCAAAATCATCCTTTCACTCTGTTTCAAACATTCCCAGCTCTTCTCCCACCCTTCCTTGCATCTGTTCTGCTATTTACTAATCTTACCTGGCTTAGAACAACTAATATTTTTGCATTCCAGTAAGGAGCTAGTTCCTGGAGCTGAGGTACAGATATCTTTGAAAGGTCTTGATTTGTATGGAATGAACTTACTAACTTATCCAACTGTGCCAGTAAACTAGATAATTTACAGAACTGATTAAAGGCCTAAGGGGAACATCTCCCACTTCATCTCGGGAACATTCCAAAGTATGTTGCTCTCCTGAGTGATTTTTGCAATTAAGACTGGAAATTCGAATGACAAGTTCGAACATTCAGTTGTCAGTGATTCACTACATCCTCAATTTCTAAAGGAGGTGCACATCTTCGTACACTGCCGCAGTAGGTCCATTGTATTTGCATTGTGCTTGCCTCTCTCTGCGTACATTTACTCCATAATTATACTCGATACTTTGTGCTGTTACTATATGTACTGTGGTATATTGTATGCACCTGTAACAGTTGATCTCTTCTATATGTCTGAACACCAAATTAAGCAGATTGATAAACTAGAATGACTCAAAGATGGCCTCTGTGTTTCATAGGGGATAAAGTTCCACCTTTGCTTATAAGTATATCCTGCCTGTTCTGATATCTGGGTCAAAACGAGTGGAACAAGAAAGTGTGCAGATGCTGAGATCTTAGAAAACGTGTTGGCACCCAGGCAAGGCTACTTAACTCTTCCTTCACCACATTGATGACTACATTGATGCTGGTTCATGAACACAGGCTGAACTTGCAATCTTTTGTTTCCAACTTCCACTCCAAACTAGAGTATGGAAATGGGCCAGAAGCATCCATTCTGGCCAAGATGTCTACCTAAGCTAGTCTATTTGCCTGCATTTTTTTTTTTGACCCATATCTGTCTTAACCTTTCTTAACCTGCCCTTAAATATGAAAATTGTACAAATCTTCAACACTTCCTCTAGTACCTCATTGCACATTCCCACCTTTCCCCTCTCACCTTGGTTGGTAAGGATAAGTTTGGTCAAAGAGCCTGCTTAAAATTCTATGAATTCAGGTCATTGGGATTAATGTTTGTTTAGGAGGGAGGGAGAGAGAGTTTTGTAAGACTTCATGATTTAGGGCTTTGGGGAAAATGAAATAAGTTTCAGCCTGTGTGGGTAACCATTAATTGTTCTATACGTACCAGTCTTGTTCTATACTTGTTTTGCAGATGTCACTTTATACAACCCCGGCTAAAACTTTTCGCTTTGAGGAAGCAAAACCAACTCGACTTGAAGAGAGCATCTCCATGCTGCGAAAGTCAGCAGAACCATACACCACCCAGTATCAGGTAAGGCAGACTTCTGGAACTGTGTCCTGTGTCCTTTGGGGAAAAAAGTGGAATTTATTTGAATTTATCTCAGTGAATGGTTTCGTACAGAGAAGGGAAAAAAGCTAGTAGCTAGCTGGAACATTTGTTTCAAGATCAACTGGATGCTGGATATTTCTTCTTTGACAATTTCTTTGCAACCACCCTGTTTCAGTCATTGCCACCATTATTCTTTTGATTTATTTTCTATCTGCCCAGGCCCCAGTTAATAGGGGATGCTCCAATTATTGGTGTCTTCTGAGGCCCAGACACTGGTATGGTTTCCTTGGATCATAAAATAGGGATCGAATTGTGATGGACATAGAATTCTTTTTCTCCAGGATTTGGACCATCTCAGCATTACTCCTTATAGAAACATATAGGATTATGAAGGGTATGGATAGGATAGATGTAGGAAGGTTTTTTGAGCTGGCCAGGGAAACTAAAACGAGAAGACACTGTGTCAAGATTCGGGGGAGTAGATTTAGGACAGAGATGATGAAAAATAGTTTTCCCAGAGAGTAGTGAATGTTTGGAATTCTCTAACCAGGGAAGTGGTTGAGGCTGCCTCATTAAACATATTTAAAATTCGGTTAGATCAATTTTTACATGATAGAGGAATTAGGGGATATGGGGAGAAAGCAGGTAGATGGAGTTAGGTCATAAATTAGATCAGCCATGATCGTATTGAATGGCAGAGCAGGCTCGATGGGCCATTTTTGGCCTACTCCTGTTCCTACTTCCTATGTTCCTAGCATTTCCCACTCTAGCCTAATTTCTTCATGACTGTTACGGGCTCCAGAGGACCTGAAAAACCAGCAGCAATAAATAAATATGCACCACCACACAGGGTTATTTAAACAAAAGTAGTTTTTAATTATATTTGAACAAGAAAACAGAATTAAACTTTAACTAACTTAATCCCCCCCCCCATTAATACTAAGCGCAGGTGTGTGTAATGTATATTTAAGGTTAGAAAAGTTCTTTGGATCACGGTCCAATCTCACTGGTTGCAGACAATTCTTGTACAGAAGTTAGCATTAACAAAGTTCACCAGGCTTTGGTGTTTAACAGGCAAATGGTTACCACTCAGAGGGTTCTTGCTGGTTTTCAGAGAGAGATTCCTTTTTCAGGACATCCGCAACTGATTCCTTATCATTCAGTCTTGCTGACGAAACTTGCCCCCTTCAGGGTTCTCCAGATGATCCTCTTTCTTTCAGGTCATCTGTCAGACTGCCAGTCTTCTCCTTTGACCAGACAGCCTTCCAAAGTTTGCCAGCTTGTCCCTCTGGAACTGATTTCTGTGATTCTTTCTCTCCCTGAGAGCAAAACTGTTCTGATTCTGCCTGCAAAGATCACATGCTCCCCCAGGCCAGCTGTATTCTGCAACTTGGTTGTTCTTTCTGCAAAAGGCACTCTGCAAAAATTCTGTGTTTTAAAATGTGTGTGTGCAAGCTGCTCTAGCAATTCCTCCCAAGCCACCTCAAAATACTCTGTCATGTGACCTTCCCTGTCATTGAAGTTATAAAGTCAGAGCTGTACACCTTGGGAGCAAGCTCTTTCTGCCCAATGTGGACATAGTCCCATTTGTCTGTGTTTTGCCCATATCCCTCCAACTCTTTCCCATCCATTCACCTGACTAAATATCTTTTGAACATTATACTTGTTCCCACCTCTAGCATTTCCTATGAAGGCACCTACCCCACCTTGAAACCCTTTCCTTCTCACCCCAAATCTCTTGCCTCAAGTTTTACATTCCCCCACCCTTGGGGCAGAAAAAAATTGTGTTCATTTACTTTATCTATACCCTTAATAATTTTGTGCAACCTCTATAATGTCAGCTCTCAGCCTGCTATCCTTCAGGGAGAAAAGTCCAGGCCTATCCTCATAACCAAGCTCTCCAAATCCAGCAACATGCTTGTGAATCTTTTGTGCACCCTTTACAACTTAAAGACGTCCTTCCAACAATGAGGTAACCAGAACTGCACAGTACTCCCCAAATGTGGTCTCACCAATGTCTTGTACTGTTGTAACATGTCCCAATTCCTGTTATTCAATGCCAGATCCTTTTTTCACCACCCTGTCTACTTGTGATGCCACTTTCAGATAACTTTTACCCCTTGGTCTCTCTATGTCACAGCACTCTCCAGGCAAGTAGGTAAATAAATCTGAATTTACTGTATAAAATTTGTCCTGGTTTAACTTGCTAAGTTCCATCTATCGTACCTTGGCTCGCTTCCCCAGTTGATTAAGATCCTGCTACAAACTTAAATATCTTCACTGTTGTCCTTTACTTTATCTGTCAGATCTATCTCGTATTCTTCTATTCCCTCCTGATTTCCTCCTTAACTACTACATTTTACTCCTTTTTTTCTGACCAATGTCTCAATGCCCCTTGACAGGCAGTGTTACCTAATCCTTCTAACAGGTACATGCTGTCCCTGAACTCTTCCAATTTCACTTTAGAAGCACCCCCCCCCCCCCTTGCTTCAAAAGATTTACCCACCCAATCTTTACAAGTGCCTGATCAAAGCCTTCAAAATGAACCTTGTCCTTAACTTGTGGGCCCACCCGATCTTTTTTTCCAAAACTATTTTGAAACCAATAGAATTATGGTGCTTCCCCCCCCCCCCCACCCCCCACTCCCCCTCACATGTTGATCATTTGCTTGATCCTATCAGGAAGTTCAGTACTGTGCCCCCTCTAGTAGGGCCCTCTGTATATTGTTTCAGAAAATATTTGCTGGACACACATTTGGAGTTCCACCCTGTTCAAGCTATTTGCACTATGGGAGTTTCATTCAATTTGAGGGAAGTTAAAATTTTCTACAATTACGACCCTATTCATTTTTATTGTCATGGATACTAAGGTATGTTGAAAAAATTCCTGCACAGACCCTCACCCATCATTTTATTACTCCAGACTTGCTGCTGCCGATTGTGTTCCGCTGTGTGTTATCTTTCTCTGAACTGTGCTGCCCATATACTCACACTCTCCTGTTCATTCACACACCTGCAACTTCAATGCTAATCTTCATGTTTAAAACCTTTCAATTTCTTCTCTGTTCTTGCACATAACCTCCACTTTCCTTTAATCTCTATTCATGATGTTGTGCCAACCTATGTAAACCTGCTCCACATCAATCTAACTTTCCCTCATAGCCTGCATTTTTTTAATGTATCTGTGTGCCAATCTAGGAGTCTTATAAAAGTGTCCCACTTGTATCAACCTCTATTTACACCCCCGCCAATGCGTTCCAGGCACCACAACTCTTTTTTTTAAAAACTACCTCTGACATCTCCAACATTTCTCCATTCACCTTCAACTGATGTCCTTTAGTATTCACCATTGCTGCCCTGTTTGTCTTTGAACTCCACTGCCACACTCATTGCTACTCCCTTTTTGGAGCCTATGTAATGGGTGAACAAGGTTACTGAGATAAGATGGGTCGCGATTTTTGAATTAAATTGTTTTTTGTCACATGTACAAACCACAGAGAAAACTTTTATGTGCATTATCCAGGCGAGTTAACTTACCTTGAGTGCAAGATCAAACAAAAGTACAGAGTACAGAGTATAGTGTTACAGAGAAAATGTTCAAGCAGTGCAAGCTCTGTTCAATAGCTCATTACAGCAGGGAAAAAATTGCCTTTGAATCTGGTGTCGCATGTTTTAAAATTAATTTATCTTCTGCACAGTGGGGAGGGGAAGAAGAAAGTGACTGTGATGGGATGAGTCTTTTAATATATTGACTGTTTTCCTGGCACAGCAGGAAATGTAATTGGGAGTCGAGGGAGGGGAGGTTGGCTTGTGTGATGTCCTGAGCTGCATTTACAACTCTCGACAGTTTCTTGTGGACTTTGGACAGAGTAGTTCCCGTCCCAAGCTGTAATGCATTCAGAAAGGATACTTTGCATCTGTAAAAATTAGTAAGAGACGATGGGGGACATGCTGAACTTCTGAGGAAGCCAAAGTACTTACTTGGTCATGATGTTGACGTGGTTGGACTAGGAGAGAGCCTGTCACTTGGCCAAACTTGTCCAAAGGATACCAATGTTGCATGCAGCTTTCAACTCTAATGCAGTTCCATCAAATTGGGTGTGAGGGTGAATTATGCTGATAACATTGTTCAAATCTAACCATTGATCTGGGTCTCTCATCCCTGTAAAATTAAGCAATAATGATTTGTTTCTCACCTTGCCTAAGCAACTGTCTGCACTGCTGGATAGTTAACGTCTGTTTGCTCTGTTGTCTCAGAGACAAGAAACCTATTAACTCACTGAACCTAAGAAAGTTTGTTCAGCAGATTGAGTTTGTCAGGGATAGGAAACAGAAACAGTTCCTTTGATATAAATGGAAATGCATCTTTTATACTCTGGTGCCAGATCCAATGGATGGCTTTGTTCTTCATTGTGTACAGATTTTTATTCAATTTATTTCTATTTTTTTTCTTCCTAGGGAGTTTACAATAATTTTAAACCTAAAATAGAACAAACTGTTCAGTTTGGAAAAGGTAAGAATCTATCAGGCTTTGGTGTTCATTTCTGTTTTTGCAGAATGAGGATATAAGAAATAGAAGCAGGATTCCACCATTCTGCCTCTTGAGCCTGCTTCTCTATTCATTTGTTTGGTGCTAATTAACTGGACTTTTAGTTACCTAAACATGCCTTGAATGTAGTCAATGGCTGAGCTTCCACAATCTCAGAAGTAGTAATTTGAGAGATTCTCTACTCACAAGGTGAGGACATCTTTTCTCATCTGTTGAATGTTCATCCTTGTATTTTGCCTGTGACCTCAGGTTTGAGACATCCCAGGCAAGGGAGACAAAAATTTGCTGCATGTACCCAAGAACAGCAGATGCTGGTATTTTGAGTGAACAAAGAGATGCTGGCAAGACTCAGCGGATCAGGCAGCATCAGTGGAGAGAAACGGTCAGTCAGCATTTTGCGTTGGGACCCAAAACGTTGACTGTCCACTTCTCTCCTGTAGATGCTGGTGGATCTGCATCTGTCCTGTTAAGTCACAGAAGAATTTTGTATGTTTTAATGAGGTTGGTCTTTTCATAGTCATAGGAGATTATGAATCCAGTCTGCTGCATCCCTCCTCACGTCCACCATCTCAAGCATCCATCCAGTGAATGCTGCATTTCCTGCATTGCAAGTGCATCTTTCTAGGGTTGGCAGATAATACCTATGCATGTTATTCCAGCAGCAAATTTACCAAGGTTCGATGTAACTGGAGCCAAGTGTTTCTGCACTTTTATCCAAATCCCCTTGCAGGCAAGTGCTTCAGAACCCAGCACTAGGGCATCAGGTCCATGTAAAAACTCCTCAGTATGCGATGATTTAAAATACATAAAATACTCTGCTGCACCATCCGCTGCCTATGTACAAGGAAACCCTCTGCTGAGCGTGGTGATTGGAGGGCAGATAAGATCACCGGTTTTCCTGCTCTCTGATCCATGGGGCTGAAGTTACATCCAAGGCGAGCTCAACCATTTAACCTGAAAGGACAGCTGGAAACTGTTTCCATTCTCATTCCTGCATGAATGTTTTCATCTCGGTTCCAAGCTCTTTACATGGTCATCTGTCAAAGACCAAACCATTATAATGAAATATTTTTTCTGCTCAACAAAGTACACACAAAAGGATTACTCATCTTTTAATTTTGGTGCTAAAGTCCAGATGCTTGGTTGGAAATATGTGTGATGTAAAAGTAGCTTAATAAAGGTTATCCATCAGAGTAAACCCAAATCATGTGCATTCTACACTAAACCTGATCTCATTTGTGTTTGAAGCACTTTCTGTGCAGGGCAGAGGTCATCCGTGGACTAGTTTTTTTATTCAGATTCACTTCATTATCTTAAACAACAGATTACGCACACTTATGTACTATACTCATACCCATGAGAATGCTGCAGTGAAGAATTTCACCCAAGCCTTTATGCCACATTTATCTTTGATCACTGCATTCTAATCACACCAAAAAAACAAATTGAAGAATAAGTAAAGTGAACTTCATAAAATGGAGTAGTTCTGATCTTTCTCTTGCTCTCATTGTTCTCTTAGACCCCACTGCCCTCAATCAGTCACTTTACTACCTTGGTTATGCCGAGCATAAAACTCATCCACCCCTTCCTCCTTTTCCCAAAGTAAATACATTGACCTAATACCCATAAACGTAGACAGAATCTCCAATGGATGGCACAGTTGGCATAGTGGTTAGTCCAATGCCTTGACAGCACTAGCGATCGGTACTGGGGTTCAAATCCCATGCTCTCTATAAGGAGTTTTTGCATTCTCCCCGTGTCTGCTTGGGTTTACACTGGGGCTCTGGTTTCCTCCCACTGTCTGAAATATACTGGGAGTGTAGGTTAATTGGACCATAATGGCCTGTTACCGTGCTGTATGTTTTCAAAAGAATGGTATGCCAATTAGAAAGCTGTTTTAATTAGTGCTGATTCCTTTGGGTGCTAGGGTACTGAGATTTTCAGGCAGTGTAGACTGTAGTTTTCACAATCAATATTGAGTGTCTGTGGCAGTAAGGGTCCCTATAAATGCATCCTGTAAACCTGAGCAATTGATTTGGAATGGTGATTGAATCCACTCATGATAACGCATGGTCACCATTGTATTCATTATCCAGGTAACTGGTGGTAAGTGTTTGGATGAAGCAGATGTTCAAATGCATTGGTGTGTGGGTTATTGGGTTGTGTTTATGTTTTCTCGTTGTCTCTGACAGATAGCTATACATTTCTGAAGAACCCTCCACCTGGTTTCTACCCACGGGCTGGAGTTATCACACTCGCTGGAGTTGCGGGCCTTCTGTTGGCCGGAAGAGGTAGGAGCAGGAGGAAGCTTTATGGGAGAGAAGTTTCACTGTTTTATCTGGCGAACCCCATGTAAGCTCAATAATGGAGTCATGACAATGAAACATACCCTGTCCTGGTTTTCCCCTTGCCATTTCACCAAAAACCCCAATGGTCAAAGTTGACCCATACATGCCATTGAGATTGCTGGGGGTAAGAACAGAAATCATGGACCATAGTATATAGGAGCAGAATAAGACTACTCCGCCTATTGAGTTTATTTCTGCCATTCGAATCATGGCTGATGTATTTTTCCTCTCAACCCCACTTTCTCGTAACCTTTGACACTGACTCCAACCCTGGCCCTGGGCGCTTGCTTACCAGAGCTCCCAATGCCTTGGCTGTCAACTCAGCATTGACCTTGACCCTCTGCTTACTAGAGCTCCCGATGCCTTGGCCGCTAACTCCAGCATGGTCCTGGCCGCCTACTTACCGGAGATCCTGCTGATATGACCACTGACACTCACCAAGGCCCCAACCGCCCTTGGGCCAGAGCTTCCCATGTTGAATCTCACCACATGCCTCCTGATGACATAGACACCTACTGTGGTCCTGACCTCGCTGCTGGATCCACTGGCTCACACACTCCCCGTCAACCCACCACCCATTACCCTATCCCCCTACACTTCTTCCTACTCCCATCCCACTGAGCTCCCCACTTCTTCCCAACTCCCTAACCCTCAGGCTCTCTCATCTCCCCCCCCCCTTTCTTACTGGTAACACCTCTACCCTCCTCTTCCCCGCTGACCCCCTCTACATCCCCTTCCCCCAACCACTTCATTCCCAACCTCCCCGACATTCCCCACCTCCCCCTGACCTCCACCCCCTTCACCCCTCTATCCCCTACCCCCCTGACCTCCATCCCCCACCCTGACGTTCCCCCATTTACTCCCCAATCTCACCAGCCCTCCACCTCCACCCTTTGCCTTCCCCTACCTTCCACCTCTATCTTCTGACCTCTCCTACCTTCTTTCTCTACCCTGACCTCCATAACCTTCCACCTCCTCCCAACACCCTCCATCACAATGACTCCCACTCTGACTCCCGTTTGTTCTTTACCATCCCCTTTGAATGGAGCGCTCAGTCCTCAGTAGAGGTCTTACCTTCATTCCCCCTTCAGTACACACCACCGATGCCAAATTTAATCAAATCTCTGTTGATTACATGATCCATATTCCTCCATTCCCTGAATATTCATGTCTATCTAAAAAGCCTCTTAAATGCTACTACTATCAACATCCACCACTACCTGACACCCTCACTCTTTCTGCCGCATTATCCAGTACAATAATTCCCCTTCTCATCCCAATATGTCTGTCCATATCCTGTTGTATTGCCAGGTTGAGGCCACATGCAAATTAGAACAACAGCTTGGCAGTCTCCAACTGGACAGGACCAATATGGACTTGTTCAGTTTCCTGTAACCTCCCCTCCCCTCACTCCGCATCCTACACTTTCTCTTCTCCCTCTGATCCCATTTCTTTTTCTTCTCTTGTCCCCCTCCCTCTCAACCTTCCCATTACCCACACCTTCCTTCTCCCAGCTCCCCACTGTATCCTCACTTCCCACTTCCTTCCCTTCTACTGCCTTCCTATCAAAGTGTACGTTTCTCTGCCCTCTGCCTCTTCCTCCTACCTTCTTACATTATTCCTATTTTGTTCCCCACCCACCTTCTTCCCTCTCTCATCTGTGGTCACCTATCCCCTGCCAGCCTGTGCTCCTCCCCTTCCCCCTTTTTATCCTGGCTTCTGGTTTCTTTCCAGACCATTGAGGACTGAAATAATCAAACTGTTTATTGGCCACTACCAGAGGCATGCAATCTTGTCCTAGGGAATTCTTCATCAAGGTACCAATTGGAAACAGAGTGGGGGTGTGCTGCCTTGTTCACTCTCTTGTCCATGAGACAGCACTCATCATGGATTGGCAACTCTAATCATCGGTTTTGGTTTCAGTTAGCAACTTCCAAGCACCTGAGTTATTGAACATAAGTGGGCCCTTTAAACAGGAGCCATGGCTTGAAGTTGACTTAAGATTGAGATTTGAGGTACCACTGTTAGTGCAACCCTTTTACAGAACCAAAGATTTGGGTTTGAATCCATTGCTGCCTGTAAAGTATTTGTACATTCTCCCTGTGACCGCGTGGGTTGCCTCCCTCGTTCCCAAAATGTATGGGGTTAATAGGTTAATTGGGAACATAGGTGTATTTGTGTAGCATGGGCTTGTGGCCTGGAAAGGTATGCACTGTGCTGTATCTCTAAGTTTTTTATTAATTTAAAAAATAAACCATATGGGAGCTAAGCAATTCAGTCTGTTCTTGCTTGTCAATCATACCAACACCTTCCCAGCATCAGATTCAGTTGTATGTTGAACTGCTGCCTTCAAGAGCCTCTGTCTCTATGGAGTAGATTTCAGGTACTTCTCTTGTTTCTCTCTGACTTTGGTTTAATTTGAGTGCTTTTATTTTTATGTTGGTAAAATTCTAGGTTCCCGTGTCAGGAAAATAATTTATTCATGTGGGTTTGTAGCAGCTTGTGGATCTCTGTATTATCCTCAAGCAACTGTTGAAATCGCAAAGGTAAGTGCTTTGTTTGAATCTCTATTACACAGGGATTGTACCTCATTGGGTATACAAAGACTTTTATGATACTGTCTAAACATTGGGATAATTAACACATGTTTTTTTAAAAAATTAGTTATGCTACTGAAAGAATATCCAAAAGAAAATAATGCATTGGATACAGAAGAGGCTTACCAGGATGTTACTGGGTTTTCTGGGTATGAGTTATAGGGAAAAGTTGGACAAACTTGAGTTGTTTTCTCTGGAGTGTCATAGTTTGAGGGAATACCTGATAAAAGTGTTTAAAAATACATTGATAGGGTGGACAGTCACAATCTTTTATCTGGGGGAAAAGTGTCACACCCTGAGGGACATGCATTTGAGGGGGGAGGAATTTTAAGTGACCTGTGTAGGCAAATATTTTACTCAGAGAGTGGTGGATGTCTGGAATGAGTGCCATGGTAGTGTTTGAAGCAGATACAACAGTAGCATTTAAGAGCATCTCAGAGAGACCTGTGACTATGAAGGAGATGGAGGGATATCTATTAGGTGGAAGGAGAACATTTTAATTTTGATTTGGTCCTGTTCGGCGCAGACATGTGGACAAAGGGCCTGTTCTTGTGCTGTACTGTTTTATGATCTAATAATTAGTGCTTTTTGTAAGCGCGTTATGAAAAACTGCTTTGCAGCTTTGCCTGGCCAACATATTTGTTGTCGTCAGAAATAGCAACCACCTGCTGTGTATTGCCACGACCAGACCATCTGCTGTAGATGGAGAATTGCCTTCTGGGGAAAATTCCCTCACTGCTCCTGACAATGATACTGCATTCACGGTCAGAATTCATTCATGGATTAATGCTGACTTTCATAAGGCATTGGTCAGACCACTCTGGTCAGGTAACTGTACTCAATGGAGTTTAGAAGGATAAGGGTGATCTCATCAAAAACCATTGAATATTGAAAGGGCTGGATAGAGTGGATGTGGACCAGATATTTCCAGTCGCGGAACCAGAGGGTCTGGCCTGAGAATAGGACACTGCTTTAGAACAGAGATGAGGAGAAAGGTCTTCAGCCAGAGGTGATGAATCTGTGGAATTTGTTGCCATGAATGGCTGTGGAAGCTAAGTCATTGGGCAGAGGTTGATCGATTCTTGATTGGTAAGACTGTTAAAGGTTATGGGGAGAAGGCAGGAGATGGGGTTGAGAGGAATAATACATCAGCCATATTTCAGATTCAAATATATTGTCAGACTACATACACGGCATCACATGCAACCCTGAAATTCTTTTTTTGTGGGCAAAGCAGCATGACCACTTATTGGTATTGCAAAAAACTGTACACAGTGTATACATGTAAACAAAGAACAGTAAACTGATAACGAATGTAAACAAACTGCAATACAGACAGAATTTTTTAAAAAAAATCAGGTAAGAGTCCTTAAATGAGTCCCTGTTTGAGTTTATTGTTGAGGGCTCTGATGGTGGAGGGGTAGCAGCTGTTCCTGAACCTGGTGGTGTGAGTCTGGTGCCATCTATACCTCTTTCCTGATGGCAGCAGTGAGAACAAAATGTGTGTTGGGTAGTATGGGTCTTTGATGATTGCTGCTGCTCTCCTTGGTCTTTCCTAGAAGCCACTGGGAATTTTAGTTTGTATCTAGTTAAATGGAGTGCAGAAGATACCATTTCACCCTCGTTTTGTGGAGAGGAGGGCAATTAAAGAAATAACGAGTAATAATATCCTGATGACTTGAAGCCTCTGTGTGGAGAAGGTGATGATGAGTTTATTATCATACACATGAATACAATGTACAGAAACACTGAAATTCCTACTTGCTCCAAGTATGCAAGACACACCAACTACAGTAATATAAATTCAATTACTACAATACGCCAAGACCAGAAAAGAGACAATATCAAAGAATAGAGAGCTAAAAATTCAGTTATAATATACTGTATGTCCAGTTATAGTATTCAAGGTGTACAATTAAATACCCTGCTAATTTCAGGCAACCAGTTCATCATTTTACGAAATGTCCATGCAGACGTACTTAACTGTTGAATCACTGTGGAAGAAATACAAGGACCAGAAACCAGAATCTTCCCCAACACAGGGGAATAATCAGGTATTTTAGCTTTTTGTCTTATTCAGCTTTGAAGACACTTGGAAATGCTCTTTTTATCTATTCATGATCACCAAAGGTATACCTCACCTCTGACTCTGTAACTACATTATAAATAGGGTGTACCCTACACATAGATAACTATTATGTTAAAAAATAATGTATGGCATCATATTTTGTGCAGATAGATTGACCTATTCCGAAGGACTTGTTGGGAACTGTATTTCTCCATAGTAAAGGGTTTGTAAGATAGTAATCCACTTTGTGGATCGATATCCCAAGATCAAGAGTTGGTGTGGCTTTGTCTCTGTACAGATAAATTCCATTATGTAGAGTTTATGTGACCGTCCATCAGCAGATACATTGTCAAGGTTATTCATCCCTTGGGAGAACCGTATTAATGTCCAACATTCAAGAAGCATCTGCCAATCAACTGCCTTCACCTCCCTTTTATCATCACCCTATACTCCCTGGTTCATTGACCCCCTACTGGCTCCTGTGCAATCCTGTCCTCATTATACTGGCCATCTTCCCTCCACACCCTCAGTCCTCATGAAGAGTCTCACCCTGCCGTGTCCACCATTCTTTTTCTCCCATTGACACTACTTGTTGAATTTCTCCAGCAGATTGTGTTTTGTCCTAGATTCCAGTTCCTGCATTCTCCTGATTTCATCTCCCTACCCACACAATGCAAAATGTCTTGTGTGTATCTTTGGCAAGCTAGTTCCAGAATTAGTGTGAAAGAAGATAATGCTTTGAAAGTTAAATTCTTCACAGATGGACAAGTATTTATATGCATCTTCATGCTTATTCCATGTCTCACTTGCAATGATTTGCTGATAATGGTATGTTTTTTTAAAGGCTAAAGAAATTCAAATATCAGGCCCGAAAAGTTCTTCTTAAAGTGTGTCAGTTACAGGTATGCACGGTTTGATTCTTTCCCCACTCTAACTATTGACTCTTCTATCTAATGGCATCAGTTCCATTAAAACATCAGTGGTGCTCCTTAAGGGAGAACCAGTGTTTCTTTCTGAAGACAACGAAAGTCGGGTTTAGCAAGCAAGGCCAAAATCAATGCATAAAAATGCAAACACGATCACATGGATATGCGCGCACACAACCTCGTATATCAAACCCCACTGGCTCTTGAGCTACCCTTTGGACAGTTCACAATTGTCATTTCAACTTTCTGGAAGAAAGGGTAACACAGTGGCACAGCCTCACAGCTCCAGGGACTCAGATTCGATTGTGAGCTCCAGTGTTATCTGTGGGTCTCCCTGTATGTGTGGGTTATCTTTGGGCGCTCCATTTTCCCTCCACATTCCAAAAACATGTAGGTCAGCAGGTTAATTGGCTGCTGTAAATTGCCCCCGGTAAATGGGTGAGTGATAATATCAAGGCAACAGTTGATAGGAATATGGGGAGAATAAAATGCATTAGGGTAGAATTAGCATAGAGAACCATTAGGCAGGTTTCCATGCTTTATATCTCTGTGACTCCGATCATTCTTACATTTGCAAAATCTTAAATGGTCTTAAAACATTGAAAGACCTCCTTTCCTCATCAAATCCTCACCTTCTCAGATATTTTATTAGAGATCTTGAATTTGTCTTTTGTAAAATTATTTTCTTGCAGACAATTATTATACTCTGTGCTTGCTAGTCCATTTTTCTCAGTTTGCTTCTTCACTCAGACATAGATGCATGAGTTTGTGGCTTTGTTATTCATCCTTTCAGAATGTACTTTCTCACGTCTAAAGTTAATTTGCCAATATGTACCTTTCTCAAAGTACCAAAGCACAGTTGTTTGACATTTTTTGTAATGACCTTTAATTTTCCTTATTCTTTACTTTTCTTGTGGATTCGAACTTTCTTTCAACAAAACTAGTGTTTTGTTGGCTCAGTGTAAGCAAGGTGAACATTTTTTTTTTGCAATTCAATTTTCCTGTTAATTCATCATTACTGATGAGATTAATCTCCCTATTTAGTGAGATAGCGGTCTAGTGGATTCTATCATGTGCGATTTGAAATCTTAGCAGATTTTTCTTGTTCTCTTTTCAATGTCAATTCTTCCCCCCCCCATTGCGTGTTTGCATTGTCTGAATATTAACTGGATGCTCTTTTACGCAAACATTGCTACCCACTTTTGTCCATGTAAATGCACTTAATTATTCAAGTTACAGTTTTTATTAATACTAATATGAAGTAGTTCTGGAAATGGGAAGAGGTGACCACCATTCTTGTCAAGCCTGATTCCCAAGACATGGTCAACTAGGTGGAAACTGTCCCTGAACCTGTCCTACTCTGGGGGTAAGATAGCTCAGTGCAAGAAACCATTTTCCTGCATGAAGCAGAAGGGACAGACAAGTCTCAGCACAGGTGGCTGATCGAAATACAACTCTCTTCTTTCCCCACCTTCACTTCAATAAGAACTCCCCTCCCTTCCTACCCAGCTTCTCAAAGGGAGAAAGATTGTCAAAGGCACATGTCAGTGGCTTGGATCTTCAACGCAAGTGTTCTGTGGCAGGCCAAAGTCAAATGAAATCAGGTTGTCAAGGTTCCTTGATTGTCAAGTACATAAATACAGAAAATTTGTTTACTTTTGTTTGCCTGTAAAAATATAGAGCCGCTACTGTTAGGTCTGCTTTGTTCATGAATGAGTGAGACAAACACCAGGCTGAGTCGAAATCAGGGTTCTTTGTTCTTTATTACCGGATTGTAACACTTGCGACCAACCATGTTAGTCGGAGAATGCATTCTGCCGTTATCAGCAAAATGGTGATTTTTTATACCCTTGGATATGTGCTTAGAACATCATCATATCATTACTTGTCCAATGACTAAAACTGTTGCTATCCTTTCCCTGCTAGCTTCCTGCCTCTCAATCCATCAATGTCTCTCTTATCTTGTAAGTACAAGGATGCATTCACATCTTGTTACAGCCCTGTACATTCCCATCTCATGATGTTTTACCTTACACTACTCATCCAGCACCCTCACCAAGATGAGAAAGATGAGCAAAAGAGTCTCCTCAGAGACACTAAGTGGCCATGGATCCTGCCACCTCCTCCAATGCCGCTGTCTCCTACTTTCCCATAACCTCCACAGCCACACGGCCTCCAATCCGATCCAGTGGTGAATTCGAACTCCAGGCCTCTAAGTCACCCTTTTCAGCCCGATTCCAAACCCCCGCTGTGATCAGGAAGTGGTCAGTGCACAAGACCCTTTGGGAGATCTGCTTGCCAGCAGCACCCATAAAGATTCTGGCCCTGCTATCTGGCTTCCACGAGCTGCCACAATCCTCATTCCCCTGGCACTTCACCTTTCTCCTGCAAAGTGGAAAGAAATGCCTGATATTTTTGTGAAGGTACTGATGCAAAATTATTTTTGGCAGGTGGACAAATGGAATGGTTTATCTCAAGGAAGTGGCCTATGACTGAAGCAACATTTCTTGTGAAACAATGAACTTGAATCATTATCATTTGATTAATCGCACCTTATTGATAGTTAAATAATTCAACAAGATTTATTTTTGCTTGGAAAAATAGTATCAAACCCCCAATGATACAGAATTGTCTATATAGAATGTAATAAAATAGCATGAAAAAAAAACATGACTGAATATTTTAATGTCGACAGAGTGTCATTATATATTTGTGGAGAAGGGGTGGCACAGGAGCAGCACAGCACTACTACAGTGCCTACCTGATTTGAATTTGCTACTGTATAGACATTGTGTGTTCTCCTGATGTCCAAATGAGTTTTCTCAGGGTGATCCAGTTTCTACCCATGAACCAAAGACGTACAGGGTTATAGGTTGATTGCTCACATGCTTGTGTTTGACAGCATAGGCTCATGAGCTGGTAGGGACTATTTCTGAAATTTAAAAAATAAAATCTACAATTATAGCCACTGAAACTTGTTTGTCAACCCATATCCAAAGATTCACTCTGTCTCCCTCACTGTAAATGTCACTCATTTGATTTTGGTGATTACCAAAAGATTAATAGGTTACAGCCATCAGATGCCAATTATCCCAGGCCCAGGATATTAGCTTCTGAAATTCCTGAGGGAAGTGTCTTCAACTTAACTGTCTTCAGCCAATTTATCTTGCCTTCCATTCAATGATGTAAGAAGCAGGGATGTTCACTGATAATTGTAGAAGGTTCAATTTTATCACCAACTCTACATAGCTGAAACTTCATACCTGCACACTGCATCCCATCATGAGCTGATAATATTCATGCCATTAAGGCCAGGCAAAAATCAGCTCTAACAAATACTGTGAATGTAAGAGCAGATCATGTTATTCTGTTGTAATTGACTTAACTTCTGGAATGCCAAACCCTTTCACTGAAAATGATGATGAAGGTGGATAGAGAACATAAGAAATAGGAAGAGGAGCCAGCCTTCTGGCCGATTGAGCCTGCTGCACCATTTAATAAGATCTTGGCTGTGGATTTGCCTCCACTGACCTACCTGTTCCCAATAAACCTTAATTCTCCAATTCTATAAAAATTACCTCCTTGCGCCTTAAATATTTTCAATGAGGCAGCCTGTTTCTGTGCACAATAATTCTGCAGATTGACAACTCTGGGAGAAGCAGTTCCTCATCTCTGTCTGAAATCTACTCCCTGTATCATGAGGCTATGCCCCTAGTTCTGGTCTTATTTGCCAGTAGAAACAATCTCCCTGTTTTTTTCTTCTCTATTCCTTTCATAATTTTCCATGTCTCCATGAGATTCCCCCCTCCCCCAACCCCTCATCTTTCTAAACTCCAATGAGCATTGTATGAAGCTACTCGCTCTCTCCTCAGAGGCTTACTTCTTCTTTGGAATCAACCTGGAGAACTTCCTGCACCACCTCCAAAACCATTTTTATCTTTTCTGAAACAAGGAAACCAGAACTGCCCACAGAGCTCCAGGTGCAGCCTCACCAATATCCTGGACAGTATCTCCCTGCTCTTAAATTCAATCTCTAGCACTGAAGGCCATCATCCCTTTTGCTTTCTGCACCTGCAATCTAACCTTTTGAAATTCATTCACAAGTATTCTCAGGTGCCTCTAACAACCTTTCACCATTTAAGTAATAATCCAATCTATTGAACTTTCCAAAGGAGATGATGTTATTGTCAATGTTATTATCCACCAGCTCTTTGCCCACTCGACCTACCTATATCTTTCCGGACTCTACAATTTGATTTTCCACTCATTGAAGAGTCTTCAGCAAACAGACTCAGTCCCATCCTCCAAATCATTAATGTACATCATGCCCGGGGTTGGTCTCCGAGCTCGGGAATTGGCATATGACCATGGTCCCTGGGAATCGGTGGGTTTCCCAGGTGAGAGGGACAGCGAGCCTACCTGGGGTAATGGGACCGCTCTGTGGAATCCAATGCGAATTTCGGAGCAGAAGGTCAAGTGTTGTTTTCGGTTTAAGATACAACAGCCTAAATCCACCGACTTCACATAAGCCGTGTACGCCACCTTTAACATCGGCATCATTATAACTTCGTGGGACTGTCGGCACCTTACCAACATGGCCGCCACCCCTATGATTGGGTACCTTACCAACAAGGCCGCCATCCCGATGATTGGGTACCTTACCAACATGGCCGCCACCCCTATGATTGGGTACCTTACCAACAAGGCCGCCATCCCGATGATTGGATACCTTACCATCATGGCCACCACCAGTGAGGATCAAAGCCTTGCTCTGTGACGTCTACGCACATCTGGACAACCATTTCCGGTGTGATGGTGCCGGCGGCAGCAGTGTTAGTCCCGGTGGGGTTTTGGTGTGCGCTATGCCTTGCCGACTCTGCTTTCAAGGTGAGGCGGTCAGCGGCTCTGATCCTTATCCCCACGAGCCTTCCCTCGTTCCGTTTCCGGCGTGAATATACAGCTTTGGCAGGACTTGGGGACGGGGGCGCAGACGGTACTGACACCAAGCGCTATTCAGCTGTTCTCCCGCCCAACACTCCACTCCCGCAACATCCCCCGTACCCCCACCCCAGCCCTCCTCACCCATCCCTCTCCCCCAACAACCTCCGTACCCCCACCCAGCCCTCCTCACCCATCCCCGTACCCCCACCCAGCCCTCCTCACCCATCCCCGTACCCCCACCCAGCCCTCCTCACCCATCCCCGTACCCCCACCCAGCCCTCCTCACCCATCCCCGTACCCCCACCCAGCCCTCCTCACCCATCCCCGTACCCCCACCCAGCCCTCCTCACCCATCCCCGTACCCCCCACCCAGCCCTCCTCACCCATCCCCGTACCCCCCACCCAGCCCTCCTCACCCATCCCCGTACCCCCCACCCAGCCCTCCTCACCCATCCCCGTACCCCCACCCAGCCCTCCTCACCCATCCCCGTACCCACCCAGCCCTCCTCACCCATCCCCGTACCCCCACCCAGCCCTCCTCACCCATCCCCGTACCCCCACCCAGCCCTCCTCACCCATCCCCGTACCCCCACCCAGCCCTCCTCACTATCCCCGTACCCCCATCCTGCCCTCCTCACCCATCCCCGTACCCCCACCCAGCCCTCCTCATCCATCCCCTGTACCCCCACCCAGCCCTCCTCATCCATCCCCTGTACCCCCACCCAGCCCTCCTCACCCATCCCTCTCCCACATCATTCCCACCACCGGGGCACATTGAAAAAGATCTGGAAACAAAACCCCATATCAGTACCAACATCTGACATTGTCTGTGAGGAGTTTACACATTCTCCCTATCACTGCCTAGGTTTCCTCCCACATCCCAAAATCTGGGGGTATTTGATGGGAATGTGAGGAGTTGGATTAGTGTAAATTGGCAATCAGCACTCACCCTGGGCTAAAGTGGCCAGTTTCTATATTGTGTGACTAATATAACTGATAGATTTGTGCAGTGTATGTGAGATGGCTTTTCAGGTCAGAATATTGAATGTATATGCTCTAACTAGGGAACAGGTTTCTGGTTTAGATCAAAAACTCTGCTTTGAGGAAGTGATAATTAATAATCTGGTTGAGAGGGACCATAACAGAATTTTACATTCATGTTGGAAGTGATTTAGTTCATTCTGAAACCAGGGTTTTAAATCTAACAAATTAAAACTTGGAAGATGAGGAGCAGGTTGTCTATTTTAGATTGTGAAATTGATTATGAGAATTTATTTTCATTCTTTGGCTTGGCTTCGCGGATGAAGATTTATGGAGGGGTATGTCCACGTCTGCTGCAGGCTCGTTGGTGGCTGACAAGTCCGATGCAGGACAGGCAGGTACAGTTGCAGCGGTTGCAAGGGAAAATTGGTTGGTTGGAGTTGGGTGTTGGGTTTTTCCTCCTTTGTCTTTTGTCAGTGAGGTGGGCTCTGCAGTCTTCTTCAAAGGAGGTTGCTGCCCGCCGAACTGTGAGGTGCCAAGATGCACGGTTGGAGGCGATATCAGCCCACTGGCGGTGATCAACGTGGCAGGCACCAAGAGATTTCTTTATACACAAGTGAAATGTACAGATGCACTGAAATTCTTGCTTGCTGCAGCCAGACATGCAACTTCAATAGTTCAAATTAAATTACCACAATGTGCCAGAAGAGAAAAAGAAGAGACAACTATATATGGTATTTAAATAAATAGTCACAGCTGCAGTTAGATCTTTTGTGGTCACAGGGTGGGTTTGTGAAGAACGAGGAGGTTTGAGTCTGTTGGAAAGAACTGTTCTTGAACCAAGATTCTGTACCTTTTGCCTATAGGTAGCAGTGAGAAGAGGTTGTGACCAAGATGATGGGAATATTTTATGATGTTTGTCGATCATTATGGAGGGTGTGGAGAAGATTTATGATGTTGTTGCTAAGGCTCATGGGCCTGAGCTATAGGGATAGGATGAAAAGGCTAGGACGTTATTCTGTGGCCTGCAGAAGGATGAGGGTGTGATATCAGAGAGGTGTATCCAAATTAAGGGAATTGGTAACCAGAGGACATAGGTTTAATGTGAGGGGGAGAGAGTTGACAGGAAACTGAGGAGAAAATTTTATTTCCACCGAGGGTTTGGTATAAGGAGCAAGGTGTCGGATGTGATGATTGAGCCAGGTACTTGTTGCAATGTTAATATGGATGGATAATATTAGTTTAGAGGGATATGGATCAAATGCAGAAAAACACCTGGTTTCCACTGCCTATGGAGATTGTTCGATGCCAGATAAGCGAATTTTCCGGCTGCTTGAGATTGTGTGGTGCATGGATTGGCATATTAACCACTAGGTGGTGCCAATTCAAACTTACATAATCTTTACCAATTTATTTTCTGCAACTTTTTTTTCTGGTTGTTTGAATTCTAGTTAACGGGGATTTTTACTGTACAGGCATCTTGGACAATGTCTGGGTGAGATATTTTGGTCAGGGTGGGCAAATTGTATGTCTCTCTATGGAGACTTAGCCATTAATCAGTTTGATGGATGAGTGCAGACTATATGAGTGGAGGCTTCTGTGCTATTTCACACTTTAACACTGATTTTGATTTTCTCTGGTACAGTCATCACCTGGACTTAAGGTTTGGTATGAAGAATGTCTGGACAAATTTGGGATCAGCGTTGCTCCTTTCCACATACGCTGGCAGTCTTCTTTCTTCAATCGGTTCTTTTTAAAGCTGGGACGATGGAGGCCTCAGTTCCTCCACTTGTGGTAAGTTGAATTGAACAGTTGCATGGTTAGTGCGAGAGTTAGTGGAACACAATTACAGTGCCGGCGACCTGGGTTCAAATACATCATTATCTGTAAGGAGTTTATATGTTCCCCCTGTGTCTTCATGGATTTCTTTTGGTGCTTCTGTTTCCTCCCATGTTCCCAAAATATACAGAGTTAGTAGGTTATTTGGTCACACAGGTGTAAATCATGGTCTGGAAAGGCCTATTATTCAGCTGTAACTCTAAATTAATAAACAGAAAAGTTCAGTGTTAAAATTTATTGTCAGAGTAGATATGTGATATCACATGCAGCCTTGATTTTTTTTCTCTGCAGACAAGGCTCAGCTAATCTATAGAGCAGTAACTGTAAACATCAGGAACTGTAAAAAACATAAGAAATTGAAGGAATATGGAGAAGTATCAGGGTACAAGATCAATGCAAATAAAAGTGAAGCGATGCCAATGAATAATGCAGATTACACAGAGTTTTAAAAAGAATCACCATTTAAATGGCAAACACAAGCAATCCGATACATAGGTATTAGACTAGGTAATAATCTAGGCCATCTATACAAATTAAATTATCAGCCATTCATGAAGAAATTACAAGATGAGTTAGAACACTGGAAAGATTTACCACTAATACTGATAGGAAGGTTAAATTGCATTAAAATGAATATCTTCCCAAGGATACAATGCCTATTTCAATCATTACCAATTCCCTTAAGAGAGAGATTCTTCAGTGAACTAAAGAAAATAATAAGGAAATTCTTATGGAAAGGGGGGGAAACCGAGGATAGCACTAGATAAATTAACAGAATGGTACTAACAAGGTGGTTTGCAGTTACCAAACTTTAAAAATTATTATAAAGCAGCACAATTAAGATATCTATCAGATTTTTATCAAACAAGGTAAAAACCAGATTGGACCAGGATAGAGCTAGATAAAATAGGGGAGAAGGTACCAGAACATATACTTTATAAGTGGGATGAAAAACTGGTGCAATATAGGAGTTCACCAGTACTGCACCATCTGCTCAACATTTGGAAAAAAATTCACGTAGAAAGGAAAAGAACAAATGACCAACTACCAAAATTATTATTGACGCAAAATCAACTAATCCCTTTCACAATAGATAACCTATCCTTTAGAGAATAGGAGAGAAAAGGGATTAAAAGAATAGAAAATTGTTTTTTGGGAAATAAATTATTATCATTTGAACAAATGAAGGACAAATATGGAATAACTCATGGTACAATGTTTGCATACCACCAACTGAAAATCTACTTAAAGGACAAATTGGGAAGCAGGCTGAGGTTACCAGAAGGAAACAGCTTTGAATATGTGATTACAGACACAATGATAATTAAAAGATTTATAACAAACATGTACATCAAGCTGCAAGAGAAAGAAAATGATGAAATAAGCTATAAACCCAAACAAAAGTGGGAACAAGATCTAAACATAAAGATAAAAGATGAAACATGGGAAAAGCTATGCTCTGGAACTATGAGAAATACAATAAACATGAGGTTACGCATGATACAATACAATTGGTTACACAGGCTATATATCTCGTCCCAAAAGTTAAATAAATGGGATCCAACAGTATCAGACAGATCTTTTCGCTGTAAGAAGGAAACGGGAACAGTACATGCAATTTGGGCATGTGAGAAAGTGGAAAAGTTTTGGGAAGATCTAAACCAGGTATTAAATAAAATCACAAACAGCAACATACCAAAAAATCCAGAGATATTTCTTTGAAGTAATATAAGAAGTAAAGAATTAGGCCTCAAACTGGATGAAGCGCAAAAAAGATTTATTATGATAGCCTTAGCTGTAGCCAAAAAATGTATGATGTCAACTTGGAAAATGGAAGAGAGCCTGAGAGTACAGCAATGGTACATAGAAATGAATAAATGTATTCCATTGTAAAAAATAACATATAATTTAAAAAATAAAGTCACATTATTTGAACAAATTTGGGAACTGTACATGGAACACAACAGAGAGAGCCTACTGTGGACCCCCACCCTCTAAAATGATAGAATGAGAAGAAGACGAAATGAACTGACCCAGTGTGTAAAAGTAGATGACACAATTTTCTTGTTTATTTTCATTGTGTGATGACATTGTTTAATGGGTTTAATGTATTATATATGTTGAATGTTTAATGGGTTTGGAGGGGGGTGGGAAAGAAGGAGGGAGGGAAGGTAGGGGGGAATAAAGGGGAGAAAATGCCACTGTGTATATTCAAGAGGGAAATGTTTGTGTGTATTTTGATTAATATGGTTCATAGTGTGAAAAATTTTTAAAAATTAAAAAAAAAAGGAACTGTAAAAAAACTGTTCAAATGCAAATATAAATATTCAGCAATAAGTAATGAGCACATGAGCCCATAAATGAGTCTTTAAATGAATATAGTTATCCCTTACTGTTCAAGAGTCTGATAGTTGAGGGATAGTAACTGTTATTGAACCTGGTGGTATGATTCCTGACCACCTATACTTCCTTCATAATGGCAGCATTGAGGACAGAGCAAGACCTTGGTGGTGAGAATAATTGATGCTGCTCTCTAATAGCAACGTTCCATATAGATATGCTCAATAGTGGGGAGAGTTTTGCCTTTGATGTACTGGGCTGAGTCCACTCCCTTTTGCAGGATTTTTCACTCCGAGGTATTGGTGCTCCCATACCAGGCCATGAATGCAGCCAGTCAGCACACTTTTTACCACAAATCCATAGAAGTTTGCAAATAGTTTTGATGATGTACCGAACCTCCTCAGACTCTGGAGAAAGTAGAGATCTGTCATTCGTTTTTCACAATAACATTATGAAGGATCCAGGACAGGTCCTCTGAGAGAGTGACACCCAGGAATTTGAAATTGATGACCCTCTCCACCTCTCATCTACCAATGATTATTGGATCTTATACCTCTGGTTTTCTTCTCTTAAAGTCTCCAATCAGCTCCTTGATCTTGTTGACATTAAATCTGAGGTTGTAGTTCATACATCATTCAACCAAGTCTCATCACCCACTTTAATGCAGCCCATACAGTGGTATAATCAGCAAACTTGTATGTGGTGTTTCAGCTGTTGTTGTTGCACCTAGTCATGGGTATAGCAGGGGGCTAAGCACGTATTCCTGTGGTGCTCTGGTGCTGACGGAGATCGTGGAGCAGATGTTTATGCCAATCTGAACTGACTGTGGTTTGGAGGTGAGTAAATCCAGAATCCAATTGTACAAATGGGTACTGAGGCTCAGGTCATGGTGTCTACTGATTAGTTTTGAGGGGATGATGGTATTGAATGCCGAGCTGTAATTAATTCAGGGCATCTTTGCTATCCAGAAATTGCAGGGTTTTGAGAAAAGCCAATGAGATGGCAACTGCATAGACCTGTTGCTACATTTGGCAAATTGGAATGGATCTAAGTCACCATCCATACAGGAGCTGATATGCTTCAAACCAGCATCTCAAAACACTTAATCACTGTGGATGTGAGTGTCACTGGGTGACAGGTTACCATGTTCTTCTTGGACACCAGCACAATTGAAGCATGCTTGAAACAGGGGTGTACCCTGTTGGTTGAAAATATATGTGAATACGCTAGCCAGTTGGTCAGCACAGGTTTTCAATACACAGCTAGGTACTCTCCAAACCAGATGATTTCCTTGGATTCACTCTCCTGAAGGCATCTCGCACATCATCTACAGATACTGACAGCAAAGGATCGTCAGTAGACATGGTGGTACGCAATGGTTCCTCCTTGTTCTGGTGGTCAAAGCAGGCAGAGAAGGCATTAATCTCATCTGGGACTGAACTCTGCAGTTTCCCCACGTTACAGGATTTAGCTTTATAGCAGGTTATGACATTCAAACCCTGCCACAACTGTCAGGCATCCCTTGTGATTCCATTCTTGTTCGGAATCTCCACTTCACCTGAGAGATGGCTTTCCCAAGATCACACCTTCACTTTTTGTAGAATTCTCATTCTCTCAAAAAATCTCTTTAAAAATTTTAAAAAACTCATTAAGATTGACCAAATTGTTTTGAAAATTCAACTTGTTGGTCATGCGACTACTCAGTTAAGATTGACATGTGAGTTGAATAAGTGAATAGATTGGAGCTGTGAGAGAGAGGGAAGACTGATGCCAGTGATTTCACACAAGTGCCCCTGACCAACGGGAGGATGTAAACAACTGCTGTCACAATAATGTCTCTTGCACGTCTTCTCTCACTTCAGCCTGAACCGATCTGAGTGGGGAAAGAAAGCCTCAAAGCAGCATAAACTTCTTAAAGCAAAAGTCTACTGAACCCTCCAAACACCACAAAATAGCGACATGAAATTGTCAAAGGTGTGACTTAAAGTGCTCCAATATGAAAATGCCCTCTATTTTACAGAGCTTTAACCATTAACTCAAACTCTTGGCATATTTCTTTTTATAAGTGAACAATTCTATCACAGTCCCTGGCAAATGATTCTTTAGTCTTTTAAAAATAATAATTTTGTACATTTTGGGACAGAACTCATCAAAGGAAACATTTGGAAGCAGATACAATAGTAGCATTTAAGAGGCTTCTCAATAGACACATGAATATGGATAGATATCTATCCAGTGGAAGCAGCAGAGTTTTGGTTGGTTTTGGACACCATATTTGGCACAGAAACGTTGGTCAAAGGGCCTGTCCTGTGGTGCACTGTTCGAATTAAGGATACATTTCTTGTGTTTCTCTAGTTTACCAGCTCCACTGTGAACTTTCCTCAAAATATGCATATTTTGAAGGAGTTTTTCTCCTCCTTCCAGGGGTTTTGTGAAGTCCATTAGGCTTAGGTGTGGAAATAGGCTATTTGGCTCATAGAGTCTGCCCCGCTATTTTGCTCTGGCTGATTTACTCTCCTTTTCTACCCCATTCTCCTGCCTTCTCCCCATAACTCCTGATTCTCTTCCTAATCAAGAACCTATCTACTTCTGTCTTAAAAATACAAATGACATAGCCTCCACAGACATCTGCGGCAATGAATCCCACAGATCACCATCTTCTGGGTAAAGAATATCCCTCATCTCTTCTTACGGAAGTTTTTTTCTATTCTGAGGTTGTTCCCAGACTCGGCCACTGCAGGAAACATCCTCTCCACGACCTCTCTATCCAGACCTTTCAGTATTTGCTAGAATTCAATTAGATCTTCCCTCATTCTTCTGAACTCTAGTGAGTTCAATCTCAGAGCCATCAAATGCTCTATAGATGATAACCCTTTCATTTTTGGATCCTCTTACATGAAATTCCCTTTTGCCTATTGCAAGACACACAAATTTGCCATTGGCAGAAATTGCCTAGGCGTCTCTTACATCTCTTGCCATCTGGGAAAGAGAAATAAAAGAGTCCCCCCCCCGAGTCACCAAGGATCAGTAGATTCGCCTCCAGCGGTTCTTCAGCCTTCGCAGCCACCCAGAGTCCAGTCCAAACTACTGGCAATCCAAGCTCCAGATCCGAACTTCCAACGTGGTCACCTCCTCGCATCCCAGTTCTGATACCTGGTACCCCTCCGGCCAGTTCGAGGCAGTCTCCAGCAGACGCAGCCTGGTGCGAGTCTCCTGACAGCAGTCTCCATCGGCCTGCAGCTTCCATGGGTTCCTTGCCTCAAGTCGTCAGCAGCCCACCACAGACCCCCCTCACTGGTCCACCTCTGAGTCACAGTCTTGTGGATTGTCTTTTCTGCTTCTCCTCTCCTTGTCAGATGTGGGGGGGGTGGTGGTGGTGGTGAGGAGTGGTGATCTTCCCATCTTCTGGTGCCTGCTCCAGTCCTTTGCTTCTCCAGAGTCAGCTGCCCCTTGTGGCTGTGGCTGATTAATAAGCGCCACCATCTTGGGTGCAGGATCTCAAATAAAAACCACCATCAGACCCCTCAACAGACCATCAAAGCCTGTATGGAGCCAATGACAGTCAGCTGGGCAGCTGGACCCTGCGGAAGCGCTGCATCTCTGGCCCTTCATTCCCCGCGGGTCTGCACAAGCAGCAACGCTGCTGCTACAGTGGCTCCGGCAGCACTGCCATTTTTTGCTGAACCTCCTCTAGACCCTCTCCAATGTCAACATATTCTTTCTTTGATAAAGAACCCAAAACTGATCACAATACTCCCGTCTGGTCTAACCAATGCTTTATAAAGCTTCAACATTACCTCTCTGTTTTTATCTATTCCTCTTGAAATTAATGCTGGTATTGTATCCTTACACTGACTCTAGAAGCAAGTTAACCTTTAGTGAATCTTGCACAAGGACTCCCAAGCTCCTAACCTGTCAAAGTTCTTCTGTAGATTGTGCTTCCTCAACGCTACCTGCCTCTCCCCCTATCTTTGTATCACCTGCAAACCTGGCCATAAGGCCATCAATTCCATTATTCAAATAATTGACAGATAATGTGAAAGAAGTCCTCTCACATTACTTCCCTCACTCCCTCCCTAACACTTTTAATTGCTATTACCTCTTGTCCAGGGCCTGCCTTCCCTTCTTTTTATCTTTACAATTTCATCAGCGTCACCAAAATGATCTGGACATGATTTGATCTTTGAGCAATATATACATGTGCTGGAAAAGCTCCCAGCACATTTGTGTATTGCACTCAACCCCAGTATCTGCAGACTTTCTTGTTTAACTGCATGGATGTCTTTGATATTTGTAGGATGTGATTTAGTCACTGGGTGTCACAAATTATTTCATTGTGAAATTTGGAAGGTTATGCATACTCAATAAACCTGTAAATATGACAGGAGTGTGTTCTTGGCGGGATGGAACCATTTTAAGGCTTATCAGTCATTGAAAGATGCATTGGGTCATTGAATGTTTTATGGTCTTTAGGTTCAATCTTGGGATGGGATTTGGAGTGGTCTTCATGTTTGTCTCAATAATACTTCTCACCAAGACGCTGTCGCAGACCTTGGCACTGATGTCCGCCGATGGTCCAGCAGCTGAGAACAAACGCATTTTGCAAGTCGTGGTAAGTGGACCGAACCTGGGGGTGAAGAATGACAATCAATACCAAAATCCATTAACCTCTCTGGCGAGGGACCAGTCGAGTTAATGTTTGGATTCTTGTCTAATCCCAAATGTCTACTTTTGGTCTAAATCCCTCTAAGCCCTTTCTAGCAACAGATCTGTCCAAATGTCTTCTGAATGTTGCTGTGCCCTCAGTTCCAGATATGGAACCTTGGGTCCCTCCTAAGTCTTTCCCCTCTCACATTTTCCAACGCCCACTAGGTTTGGAATCCTCTACCTTGGGAAAAATCTGTGAACATTCACTTCATCCAGGCCCCTCATGATTTTGTAAACCTCTGTAAGTTCACACCTCAACCTCTTTTGTTCTTGGGATAAAGACCCAGCCTATCCAGCCTCTCCCTATAATAAGTTCTCCCAATACGATCCCACACTATGGTATATCACTCCACTTGCACCTTAAATCAATAACCTCTAGTTCTCGAATCTTACACCCTGGGAGCATTCACCATATCTATGCCCTTCATGATTTTAGAAACCTAAAATCACCTCTCATGATTCCATAAATCTCTAATATCACCCCTTGGCCTCCTTTGCTCTGGGGAATTAAAACCATAGAAAGCTACAAACCTAATGTAGGTAAAGGGATTAGTGTAGATGGGTGGCATGGATGTTGTGGGCCATTGGTCATGATTCTGTGTCGGGTGACGGAATACATTAAGGATACATTTGGTTGGAACAGTGTGAAGTGTTAGGTTGGAATGGGATGGGGAACTCAAGTGACAGTTTTTTTTGTGTTTGTCTTCCTCAATTGGAAGAGTGGTGAGGAGTGGTGTGAGATCTGTGCCAGGTTATTTCTATTGAAAAGTGAGAGGATAATGTAAGAATGAAAAGGTATGGTGAGAATAAAACTTGATGGATAGATTTAAAAAAGAGTTTATTCAATAATTCCCTCATCCCTGATGAAGGGTTCCAACCCAAAAAGTCAACTGTTCTTTTTCTCCCACTGATGCTTCTTGACCTCCTGAGTACCTCCAGCAGGTTGGTGGTTTTAAAAGGCAAACTTGTTTGTAGTAGAGGAATCCTTTGGATATAATCTTATCGATCTGCTACTGTGAGCAGCAGGGTTAGTGCAGCAGTTAGTGCAACGCCCTTACAACGCCAGCAATTGAGACCGGGGTTCAAATACTGTGCTGTCTGTAAAGAGTTTATATGTTCTCCCTGAGTCTGCATGGGTTTTCCCCGGGGGCTCCATTTTCCTCCCACCGTTTGAAATGTACCAGGGGTGTAGGTTAATTGGGTGACACAGACTCGTGGACAGAACGGCATTTAAATTTAAAAATAAATGTGAAATTTAGCTTGGTCTGTCAGTTTATTTTCGCTCTATATTTTCATAATTAATCTATTTTACATATTAACTTCTTGTCATTTGTACATTGGCTTCCTTTAAGAATGAGGCACTGCAGTCGTCTCCATTTTTTCCCTTCTGATCGCTCTTAGGATGTTTCCCAGCTCTCTGTGATTGCCCAAGCTTCAGATTTCAGTTCTGGTGTTTCTGTAATTTCAGTTGACATGTCTTGCTGGGATTGTGTTGCAAAAATCAGCATGGGGAATGTGATATGCCATCCTTATGCCTGAAATGAACGATGGGCGTAAGACTGTGTGAAATAAGATAGAAGATGGGGAACTCGAGTGACACTCTTATGCATTGATTGGATTTCTTTTACCTTTGATGTTGGAAGAGGGGTGTAGGATAGTGGCAGAATAGCTAGGATGCCACGTTATAGATTTGTACTGCAGGGAAACAGGCCTTTGGCCCAATTCCTCAATACTCACTAAGTTGCTTATTTGAGCTAGTCCCGTTTACCTAATTTGTCCCCTAACCTTCCCTATTCATTTATCTATTCATTTGCCTTTTAAACATTGTATGATATCCGACTCTGCAGCTTCCGCTGGCAGCTCATTCTATATATGCACCACCCTCTGTGTGGAAAAAGTTGCCCCTGAAACACCCCTCTCACCTCAAATCTATGCCCTCATGTTTTGGACTCCTTACTCTGTGAAAAAGACTCTGACCATTTACCTTACTTATGCTGTTCATGATTTTGTGAACCTCCTTCACTTCAGCAAAAACAGTGCCAGCTCAATCAGTCTCTTGTAACAAGTCCTTCAGTACAAAGAGACACGACCAGCATGACCTGGAGCCCCCAACAATAAGAGAATGAGAAGCAATAGAAAGTCTCTTTAGAGACACTGAGTATCCGTGGATTCCCATCCAGCACTATTGCAGCTGTACAGTATCTTGTCCAATCCATTGGCACACCCAGTCCCAATACCTGGTTCCTAGTCTCCAGCAACCCGCAACCTGGATCAGTGGGTTGCATGGGGATAGTTTGTTACAGTCCACCACAATGAACTGTAAATACTTGATATCCACAATCAAACAATGAAGGGTAAGAGCTCATTGAATAGAATTTTTTATTGTTGCATGGACTGAGATAACTTTGCATGCTATCCAGGGAAGTCAACCTATACATCATACAACAGTTAGTACAGGAGATTCAAGTTTATTGTCAGGTGTATCAAGGTACAATGAGGAAGTTCATTTTACGAGCAATTCTGCTAGTCAATCCATATACAGGTACTTTCCGACTTATGACCAATTCGAACTATCTCCATCAGCACATATGACTGAGTTTTTAAAAAAAATTATATAAGAAAAATTATAAAATTTATGCGGTTTATGTTGTATTTGACAAACTATTACAAGAATGCAGGGCGTGGAAGAGCCAAAATGTGGGTACTTATCTTGTTAGTCAGCGTTCTGGGACTCATAGGCTGGGCGTGGCCATCTTGATTCCTCTGCGCATGCATGGTGGGTTCACGTATTGAAGTTCAGTTGACGCATGCGTGGTGGGTTCGCGTGCTGGAGTTTGGTTAGCGCATGTGTGAGAGTTAAGGGTGTGAATTCAATATCGTCAGGGCGCTTAACTTTTGCAGATGTGCCAACCAAGCTCCAATATGCGAACCCACCACACGTGCCAACCAAACTCCAATGCATGAAACCACCATGCATGCGCCAACCGAAGACTCGCGCATGGGCCAACCGAAGACTCGCGCATTGGCCAACCGAAGACTCGCGCATGGGCCAACCGAAGACTCGCGCATGGGCCAACCGAAGACTCGCGCATGGGCCAACCGAAGACTCGCGCATGGGCCAACCGAAGACTCGCGCATGGGCCAACCGAAGACTCGCGCATGGGCCAACCGAAGACTCGCGCATGGGCCAACCGAAGACTCGCGCATGGGCCAACCGAAGACTCGCGCATGGGCCAACCGAAGACTCGCGCATGGGCCAACCGAAGACTCGCGCATGGGCCAACCGAAGACTCGCGCATGGGCCAACCGAAGACTCGCGCATGGGCCAACCGAAGACTCGCGCATGGGCCAACCGAAGACTCGCGCATGGGCCAACCGAAGACTCGCGCATGGGCCAACCGAAGACTCGCGCATGGGCCAACCGAAGACTCGCGCATGGGCCAACCGAAGACTCGCGCATGGGCCAACCGAAGACTCGCGCATGGGCCAACCGAAGACTCGCGCATGGGCCAACCGAGGACGCGCGCATGGGCCAACCGAGGACGCGCGCATGCGCCAACCGAGGACGCGCGCATGCGCCAACCGAGGACGCGCGCATGCGCCAACCGAAGACGCGCGCATGCGCCAACCGAGGACGCGCGCATGCGCCAACCGAGGACGCGCGCATGCGCCAACCGAAGACTCGCGCATGGGCCAACCGAAGACTCGCGCATGCGCCAACCGGAGACGCGCGCATGCGCCAACCGGAGACGCGCGCATGCGCCAACCGGAGACTCGCGCATGCGCCAACCGGAGACTCGCGCATGGGCCAACCGAAGACTCGCGCATGGGCCAACCGAAGACTCGCGCATGGGCCAACCGAAGACTCGCGCATGGGCCAACCGAAGACTCGCGCATGGGCCAACCGAGGACTCGCGCATGCGCCAACCGGAGACGCGCGCATGCGCCAACCGGAGACGCGCGCATGCGCCAACCGAAGACGCGCGCATGCGCCAACCGAAGACGCGCGCATGCGCCAACCGAAGACGCGCGCATGCGCCAACCGAAGACGCGCGCATGCGCCAACCGGAGACGCGCGCATGCGCCAACCGGAGACGCGCGCATGCGCCAACCGGAGACGCGCGCATGCGCCAACCGGAGACGCGCGCATGCGCCAACCGGAGACGCGCGCATGCGCCAACCGGAGACGCGCGCATGCGCCAACCGAAGACGCGCGCATGCGCCAACCGAAGACGCGCGCATGCGCCAACCGAAGACGCGCGCATGCGCCAACCGAAGACGCGCGCATGCGCCAACCGAAGACGCGCGCATGCGCCAACCGAAGACGCGCGCATGCGCCAACCGAAGACGCGCGCATGCGCCAACCGAAGACGCGCGCATGCGCCAACCGAAGACGCGCGCATGCGCCAACCGAAGACGCGCGCATGCGCCAACCGAAGACGCGCGCATGCGCCAACCGAAGACGCGCGCATGCGCCAACCGAAGACGCGCGCATGCGCCAACCGAAGACGCGCGCATGCGCCAACCGAAGACGCGCGCATGCGCCAACCGAAGACGCGCGCATGCGCCAACCGAAGACGCGCGCATGCGCCAACCGAAGACGCGCGCATGCGCCAACCGAAGACGCGCGCATGCGCCAACCGAAGACGCGCGCATGCGCCAACCGAAGACGCGCGCATGCGCCAACCGAAGACGCGCGCATGCGCCAACCGAAGACGCGCGCATGCGCCAACCGAAGACGCGCGCACGCGCCAACCGAAGACGCGCGCACGCGCCAACCGAAGACGCGCGCACGCGCCAACCGAAGACGCGCGCACGCGCCAACCGAAGACGCGCGCACGCGCCAACCGAAGACGCGCGCACGCGCCAACCGAAGACGCGCGCACGCGCCAACCGAAGACGCGCGCACGCGCCAACCGAAGACGCGCGCACGCGCCAACCGAAGACGCGCGCACGCGCCAACCGAAGACGCGCGCACGCGCCAACCGAAGACGCGCGCACGCGCCAACCGAAGACGCGCGCACGCGCCAACCGAAGACGCGCGCACGCGCCAACCGAAGACGCGCGCACGCGCCAACCGAAGACGCGCGCACGCGCCAACCGAAGACGCGCGCACGCGCCAACCGAAGACGCGCGCACGCGCCAACCGAAGACGCGCGCACGCGCCAACCGAAGACGCGCGCACGCGCCAACCGAAGACGCGCGCACGCGCCAACCGAAGACGCGCGCACGCGCCAACCGAAGACGCGCGCACGCGCCAACCGAAGACGCGCGCACGCGCCAACCGAAGACGCGCGCACGCGCCAACCGAAGACGCGCGCACGCGCCAACCGAAGACTCGCGCACGCGCCAACCGAAGACTCGCGCACGCGCCAACCGAAGACTCGCGCACGCGCCAACCGAAGACTCGCGCACGCGCCAACCGAAGACTCGCGCACGCGCCAACCGAAGACTCGCGCACGCGCCAACCGAAGACTCGCGCACGCGCCAACCGAAGACTCGCGCACGCGCCAACCGAAGACTCGCGCACGCGCCAACCGAAGACTCGCGCACGCGCCAACCGAAGACTCGCGCACGCGCCAACCGAAGACTCGCGCACGCGCCAACCGAAGACTCGCGCACGCGCCAACCGAAGACTCGCGCACGCGCCAACCGAAGACTCGCGCACGCGCCAACCGAAGACTCGCGCACGCGCCAACCGAAGACTCGCGCACGCGCCAACCGAAGACTCGCGCACGCGCCAACCGAAGACTCGCGCACGCGCCAACCGAAGACTCGCGCACGCGCCAACCGAAGACTCGCGCACGCGCCAACCGAAGACTCGCGCACGCGCCAACCGAAGACTCGCGCACGCGCCAACCGAAGACTCGCGCACGCGCCAACCGAAGACTCGCGCACGCGCCAACCGAAGACTCGCGCACGCGCCAACCGAAGACTCGCGCATGCTCTCAAGAATCAAGATGGCCATGCCCAGCCTATGGGCCCTGAAACGCTGGCTAACAAGGTAAGTACACATATTTTGGCTCTTGCATGCCCTGTATCCCTGTTATAATTTGTCAAATACAACAAAAAGCTACAATGAAAAAAATTTGATTCAAAAGTTTGCTTTAAAACTTCGGAAATCCATGAGTGCGGATATGACCAATCCTTTGGTCCCATTTATAGTCTTAAGTTGGGGAGTATCTGTATAGTACAACAGTAAAAATGCAGAGCAGAGTTGCAGAAAAAGAACACAGCAAAGGCAACATTATTTTACTAGTGTGAAGTTCATTCAATTCAGAATAAAACAGTTGAGTAGGTCGTAAAGAAAAGTGCAGGGTATAAAAGGAAAAGTACTGTTAAACAGAGCAAAGCATCATTTTTTACCAAAATGAGATCTGTTCAAAGGTCTGATAACAGCAGGGGAGAAACTGACTTTGAATCTGAAGGTTTGAGTATTCATGCTCATGAGGAAGGATCTTAATCAGGGTGAGATGAATCTTTTAATATGTTGGCAGTTTTCCCAAGACAACGGGAGGTGTAGACTGAGTCGATGGAGAGGAGGGAGGATTGTGCGATGGCCTGAGCTGAATTCACAACTCTCTGCAATTTCTTGAGGTCTTGGGCAGAGCAGTTCCTACCCCAAGCTGTGATGTGTCCGGACAGAATACCATGTTTGATGGCATATAAGGACCTCCCATTTTTGTTTCCCCAAAGAATTGCTCAAAAAAAGCCCCCTGGGTCTTGTATGCGAAGGTGACATTTTGGAGAACATGGTATTGAAATCTGGCCATGGTATCAGGGAGGGAGGGATCCTCCGCCGTCTGCCCAGTATTGCCACCTGACCCTGGTATCAGGGAGGGAGGGACCCCCGCTGTCCACCTGGTATTGCCACCTGGCCCCAGTATCAGGGAGGGAGGGACCCCTGCTGTCCACCTGGTATTGCCACCTGGCCCCGGTATCAGGGAGGAAGGGATCCCCTGCTGTCCACCCAGTATTGCCACCTGGCTCCGGTATCAGGAAGGGAGGGATCCCCCGCTGTCCACCCAGTATTGCCACCTGGCCCCAGTATCAGGGAGGGAGGGATCCTTCGATGTCCACCTGGTATTGCTGCTGGGGCTCGGAATCAAGGAGCGAGGGATTCTCCCCCCCCCCAGGGCACCATGATGCCCCCCCCCCCAGGGCACCATGATGCGACCCCCACACTCAAGCTCCACCGCCACTGGTGCTATACCAGATGTAGAAGGAACACATACCTGTTCATCCTAGCATTCGCTTTCAATGAATCAATGCCAAATACAACATGGCGGCCACCAAGGCCAGGTTTCGCAAGACATGTTTACCTGTAAATACACTAAAACATTGACCTGCTTACCCGTAAATACACTAAAATAAGTACACTAAAAAAAATTGTAATTATTAAAAGTTCTTGGTGAAATATTGGGGGGTGGGGTGTCCTTGTTTGCCTGGGGGTCTTGTATGCCGTCAAATACAGTACTTTCTATGGTGCATCTGTAAAAGTTGATCAGGATCACTGGAGACATTGAATTTCCTCAGGCTTCTGATCATTGCAGTGATCCAGTACTAGTCAAAACTTTGCAGGTCAAGTGACTATGGAGAAATCAATGATTATTGCTTTATAATATCTACAGGTGCCTGGTGTTAACCTACCTGCGAGCCAGCTGGTATATTTTTTCAGCGTTATTCTGATCAGTGGCATCATCCATGAAATAGGCCATGGGGTGGCTGCAGTCAGGTACTGGCCTTCTAATTCTCTTTGTTGTTGCTGACAAGTTTATTGTCATATACATAAGTACAATGTATAGACAAACTGAAATTCTTACTTGTTGCAGCCACACAAGCACTTCATATGCACAAACTACAATAGTATACATTAAATTACCACAATAGATCAAGTAAGAAAAAGGGATAATCAATTAAAATAAATCTATAATTTAAAAACTCACTGTTGCACTTAGTACTGGAGGGGGGAAAAAAATGATGTTACAATGGCACAGGCTGATCTTCTGGTGGTCCCGGAGTACTTTATGGTTGAGGGTTAGACAAGCATGGGAGATTCGAGAGTCTGAAAGTTGTTGGATAAAATCTCTTCAGCAAGAAGAGACTGTGAAAAGGGCCACGGGGGTCATTTATGACATTGGCTGCCTTCTTGATTTAGCGCCTCACATAGTTGTCTTCAATGAATGGGAAATCCCCTTCTTACACTAATCATGGACTGGCCTGGCACCACAAAAGGATTGTCTGCACTATTGGAAAGTCACTTTTTTGCACTATGATTACAGTGAAAATTTACGATGTATCTATCTTTTGTTTATTGTCACTTTTTAATTCAATTATATATACTATCGTACGTTTATTTTTTTTACAAAGTACCTGTTCATTTGCAGCAAGTGAAAATTTCAGTGCATCTGTTTATTGTGTGACAATAAACTCATTATCAATGGTTTAGGGGCTAAAATGTCCAAAGTCAGCATGTGAAAATTGTCCTGACAGTAATTCGTTGTCCGTCCAATGTTATTCTCCTCAAGAGTAACAAAAAAAGAGCAGATGTTGGAATCTTGAGCAAACAATGAAAAGGTGGAGGAAATCAGCAGGTCAGGTCACATCCATGGAGAGAATTAGTCAACATTTTGGGTCAGGGCCCTTTATCAAGACTAAAGTGGGAAGGGGGGAATATAATATATATGAAGGAGGAAAGAAGCTGAGAAATCCTCTGGAAGAGCAGTAACTGAACTACAATGCATGGGTATTAAGAGTAGAATGTTAGGTCTTGAGTATGGAATTTAATTTTTGACCCTTTGTAGGTCAGATTGGGGGAATGTGGCAGAGTCTTTTATTAATGAACTGACAACAGAACCCATTACATTTACAGAGAAGACTCAGGGAACATAGTAAGTAGAGCAATAAAATGGTTTTATTGAATAATGAATCTCTTAGAGAGAAACAAATCTCAAAGAAATAGTATCCCAAGGGAGAATAAATTCATCATAAAGACATAAATGGCCCTGATGTGATAATTGCAGATGAATCTGTGTTGTAACACTGGGCAGAGCTCTAAACCTGATGAGAATTTGCTTCAGAGGGAGATGGGTGTTGATTGATGAGATTGCTGGGACAGGTGACAAGGATTTCAAGAATCGAAGACCTGACGCAGGTTCTGATGTATGAATAACAAATGAATTAAGACATCTTTGATAAAATATTTAATGGTATCAATAAAGTAAACCTTTAACTTGAAGATGAGTCAGACCAAATAAAAATGTGAAAAATATATTTGGAAATATTATATTTATTTTGTTTACTCAGAGTTCTGTATATTGGGAAGCTTAGAGCCATTGAGCTAATGGCACTTGGGGATTTTGACACTAAATTGATTGTGAAATAAGAAGCAGTGGGGTGAGGTTCTTGTCCATATCTCAAAACCTTGGCCATTCTTTGTATTGTTTAGTTGTCTAAAAAGTGATTTCAATGCATGTTGTGCAACAATTTGTCTGACATTGAATTCTTGTGTTCTTTTAAATGCCATGCAGGGAGCAAGTGAGATTTAACGGTTTTGGGGTATTCATTTTTGTTGTCTACCCTGGGGCATTTGTTGACCTCTATACAAACCATTTGCAGTTGATATCCCCTATCCAACAGCTACGAGTATTCTGTGCAGGTAAGTCATATCCCTCCAATAATTCTGGTTGAAGAAAGTTAATTTTTTTTTTTAAAAACTGGCACTAGTTTTTGACTATAAATTCAAGCTCTGTTATTTTCCCCCTCTCTTTCGGCAGGTGTTTGGCACAATTTTGTCCTGGCATTGATGGCTTTACTTGTCCTGTACTCATTGCCACTCTTTCTCCTACCTTTGTACTACACTGGAATTGGGGCATTGATCACTGAAGTCACAGAGGTAATTAAATTATCTGAACAAATGGCAAAAGTGTCTAAGACTTGAGCACAGAGGTTCAAGGTGTGGAGTAAAAGGTTTAGAGGGGACCTGAGGAATTAATTTCACAGGGTGCTGCAGTCTGCAATATATTACCTGAGGTGGTGATGACAGCAGAGATCCTTGCAACATTTCAGAAGGTGGACGAGCACTTGAATTGCCAAGGCTCAGAAGGCTGTGGAATGAGTGGAATAAGACCCACTTTTTCCCCAAATAGTCTCAAAATTATCCCCAGGATCTTAAAAGCGAAGTTGAAATTAGGGTGATAATGGTGGATAACACCGACAGTGATCACTGTCACTGCGTGGACATAGTGAGCTGAAGAGCCTGTTCCTATGATTAATGACTCCATGGCTCTAAAACTTGGAATGAGTTACAATCACATCTGGATAACCAGTGTAGTGGGATAACTAAAATTGCAATATTGATATCACAAAACTTTTGTGTTGTATGCATCAGACTAGAGGAATGGATAACAGAGCTAATCAAAATAAAATGAACTGGGGTAGGTTTGAAAACTTTCCTTCTTTGATTCTTTTTGTTCATGGACTTTAAAGTTGACTCACCTTTAAGAAACAGACAAAAAAATACTGAAAGAAAATACTTCATAGAGAAATAAATATTAATTAATGATGGTGACAACAGAGTTACAGGTTTGAGCTACAAACATGTCTTCCCCCCTCGCGTCCCGTCCCTCCGCCTGGTGAGCAACCCATCCCTCCTGACCTGGTTCAGATATTTGCGCTCAGTCCAGCCTAGGGTGCAAAATAGTCTGGCACTGGCCCTGGGAGCGGGTGTTGGGAATTCTCCCCCCCCCCCCCCACCCGCCCCAGAGCAATGGCCGTTTTGCTTACCCTTAATCCCCATGCAGCTGGAACCACTCTGTCAGTGGTTGCTGACACTGACAGAGCAGTTCCAGCTGTGTGGGGGATTATGGGTAACAAAGGTGGCCATTGCTCAATGCTTATGTTTGATGTCACGGTGACAGGCGGCACTACTGCACCACTCGCCCCATTTCCCTCAGCTCCGGAGACGCTGCTCTCCATAAAACCAACGCTGAATCAGCCTTCTAGGCCTTCTCCATAAAAAGAGAACCATATAACCATTTATGGAGCGGAAACAGGCCATGTCGGCCTTTCGAGTCCACACCGGTTCACTAGAACAACTCCACTAGCTCAAACCTCCCGCTCTCCGCCAATAACCCTCCAACACCCTCACCTCCACGTACAGATCCAACCTTTTCTTAAATGATAGAACGGACCCTGCCGCAACTAAGTTCAACTTTCTTTTCTAATTCAGCCGGCCTCAATGTGGCTCTCTAGCCCTGCATAAAAATGACTAGAGAATGGTAGATTCCTGGAACATGTGGTCAGAAGTAGTGATGGAAGCAGATACAATAGTAGTGTTTAAGAGGTTCCAGATAGACACATTAATATGAAGAGGATGGAGGAGTATGGGCCAAGTACAAGCAGCAGAGTTGGACATCAAGTTTGGCACAGATACATGGCAAGGGCTGTTCTATTTTCAAAGAAATAAATTAACTGTGCACCATCTCAATTAAATAAATTAGCTCTGTGCACCCTCTCACTGAAAGTTAACATACCCAGTAGTTTTTAGACTTTTCTCAATAAAATACAAGCCTAACCTTTTCACACTTTGCTGTGGAGTAGTGTCCAAAAACAAATGTAGTATCTGAATTAGATGAGATATCAAAGGTTAAAAAAAGGAGCTTCTTTAAATGAAAGTAATTTCATTTCTGTACATTCGAGCATGATGTCTGCTCCCTCCCCTGACCCCCAATTAATTTTTTCGGAATGTAGACATACAGCATTGTAACAGGTCAATTTGGCCCTATGAGTCTGTGCCACCCAATTTACACCCCTTTAATCTATACTCCTGTAGTTTGTTTGAAGGATGGGAGGAAACTGGAGCCTCTGAAGAAAACCCATGCAGACATGTGGAGGACATACAAACTTCTTGTAGACAACACGAGATTGGAACCCAGGTCCAGTCCCAATCGCTGGCGCTGTAAAGGCGTTGTGCTAACTGCCTCACCAACCATGCTGCCGTTAATTTGTCCAAAGAAATGATATGCAAGCAATGAAAAATTATTTGTGCTTAATCATGCATACTTTGTTTTCCAGCATTCCCCTGCCAGTGGACCCAGAGGACTGTTTGCAGGAGATCTTATTAAATATGTGGAAAACTGTTCAGTGTACAGTGTAGAAGATTGGCACAAGTGCATGGAAGAAATCTCTCTGAACCCTCAGATTGGATACTGTGTTCATGAAGCAACCCTGCAGCACCTGAGCTCTGTGGGTCGAGGTACTAACACACTCTCCGGATATAGAGATTGAAAACGATGGGCAGCGTGCTTGGAGAGTGAAAGTTAACATTTGAATTTGATGAGCTTTCAGTGAGTGGGGAAGTGGGAGGAGATGTTGGAGCAGGGGAAAGGGATAGTGAAAAGCGACAATGAAAAGTGATGCAATGGAAACTGATGTTGCAACTGACACAGAAATGGATGTCTCTTTGGAGGGAAGAATGGAAAATCTGGGGGACAGAAGATTCTGGTGGTCAAGGAATTGAGCGGAACATGAAACATAGAACAGTACAATGTGAGAGAAAGCCCTTCAGCCAGATTGTCTGTACTGAACATGATGCCAAAATTAAACTTGTTGATGTGAAGGTAGCTTAGTATTCTTTCTCCTCAATATGCCAAGCCTGGACTATTTGATCTCCTCCTAACCCAAGATACTTTGGTCTATGATCTGAGCAGTGCTTTAAGTACCCAGTACCTGATCAAATGCAGTCCTTTGCAACAACCTCTATGTCCTGGTAAACCAGGGGGATGCGAGAAAACTGGCACAACCACAAAGTGCTGGAGGAACTCAGCAGATCAGGCAGCATCCATGGAAGGCAATGTATAGTCAATGTATCAGCCTGAAATCCTGCTGCAAGCTTTCATCCTGTAACATTGACTATCGACCTGCTGAGTTCGTCTTGCACTTTGCATGTTGGACCTCTGTGCACAAGCAGGATTTTATATAATGTGGATTTCTAACCTTGTTAGATCATAAACTTACCTGAGAGCAATAGAGAAAAAAATGACCTTTTCTTCTCTGCAGCTTACAAGAGGCTTGATGGAACCACCGAGTGTTGTAGCAACAACAGCCTTGTGGATATTTGCTTTTCCTTCCATGGCAACTTGCAGATGCCCCAGGTGAGGCTCTCCAAGTTTGGTTCTCACTGGACAAAGCTCATATTTAATAAACAGAAATACACATCCTCCTGTCTTTATACAAAACTTATAATTTCCATTAAGAGTTGAATTTGAAAGGGAAAGATGTGAATTGTCAATAGGGAAATATTGATAGCTTTGTTAACACTGGTATTGACATCTAGGTCTAGCTTTTCTGACCATTGTCAACTCAGCACTAACACGTTTAAGGAATAGATCAGACTTAGCATTAAACAATTATACAAAGTCTTGGCTTTTCTCTGTTCAATAGTACCAATGGACAGAATCCTCTTGCCTTTTTGTAGTGTTTGTAATAATAGAATAAGCTGCTGTTTATTCATGCTGCAATTCTTTATTCAGTCAAGGGGCGTAGGTTTTGCAGGCTGACCAAGTATTTAATTGCCCTTGAGAAGGAATGACCTGACATCGAACCTGAATGTGTGAGCACAACCACAATGCAATTAGAGACACTAGGATTTTGATCAGCGATAGGATGATGTGTGGCTTAGAGGGCAACTTCCAGGTGGTGGTGCCCCATGCTTTTGTTGCTCTTGTCTTTCTAAGTAGTAGAAGTTGTGGATTTGGAAAGAGCTGACAAAGGAATGTTGGTGAGTTGCTGCAGTGCCTCCTGTAGATGGTACTAACTGCTGCTACTGTGCATGAGTGGTGGAGTGAGTGAATGGTTGTGGATGCAGGTGCTGAGTCCTGGATGGTGTCAAGCTTTAAATTTAAATTTATTTTAAATTTAGATATACAACATGGTAACAAGCCATTTCGGCCCACGAGTCCATGCTGTCCAATTTCATCCATTTAACCTACATTCCCCCCCCCAGTACGCTTCGAACGGTGGGAGGAATCCGGACCCCCATGTAGACACGGGGAGAATGTGCAAACCCTTTACAGACAGAGCGGGTTCGAACCACTAACCACTTCGTCAGCCATGCTGCCCTTGAATGTTAAAGCTGCACTCATCCAGGCAAGTGGAGAGTGTTCCATCACACTCCTGACTGGAGCCTTGTGAATGGTGGACAGGCTTTGGGGAAGGATTCCTAGGCTTTGAACTATTCATGTAGCCCATTGTGTATACGTGGCAACTTCAATTCAGTCTCTGAGATGTTGGTATGTACTTGAATAAGTATCCTTTTCTCTTCCCCACCCCCCCCCCCCCCCCCCGCCCAAACTTTCTGTGTGAACATCACATGGAACATAGAGCAGTACAGCACAGGAACGGGCCATTTGGACCACATGTTTGTACGAACCATGATGCTAAAATCAATGAAGACCCCTTCCAAATCACACACAGCATCTTTCAACTACTCCCATTGAGAAACAGATACAGGAGTATTAGAGCCAGCACCACCAGGCTGAGGAACAGGTTTTTCCCACAGGCAGTGAGAACGCTGAACGACTAAAAGAACTGCTCACACTAACCATCCGAGACTCATATTCATGAAACAATATTTATTTGTATACATGAATACTTGTCCTGTATATGTATGTATGTTATATCTTGTGTGTCCATATGATTTGCTCTGAGGTCTGAAGAACGCTTTTTGTCAGATTATACTTGTATAATCAGATGAAAATAAACTTGACAAGCTAAACTAATCCCATCTGTCTGTACTTGATCCATGTACCTTAATTTCTAATACGTTCACAAGCCTGTCTAAAAGATTCTTAAATTTTGCAACTCCTCCGCCAGCAGCAAGTACCAGACATCTACCACTTTCTGTGCATATAAAAAAAATTTCCTTGTTAATCTCCTTTAAAATTTCCTCATTCTTGAAACATATGCCCTCTGATATTTGACATTTTCACTTTAGGAAAATGTCTTTGACTGTATCCAGTTGATATCTCTTATAATTTTATAAACTTGTATCAAGTATTCCCTCAATCTGTGACGCTCCAGGAAAAATAACCCACATTAGTAAAATCTCTCCTTACAAGCTAATATCCTCTAATCCAGGCAACATCCCGCTGGACCTCTTCTGTGTCCTCTCCAAAGTCTCCATACCTTTCCTGTAATGTGACCAGCATTGCACACAGTACTCCAGATAGGGCTAAACCAACGTTTTACACAACTATATTATGACTGCGTGACTTTTATACTCAACACCCTACCTACTTGTGTGGTTACGTTCAGAGAGTAATAGACACACACTCCAAGATCCCTCTCCACATCGATCCTCCTGCCATTTACTGTATACTTTCTCATTACATTTGCCCTCCCAAAGTGCAACACTTCACGTGCCCAGATTAAACTCTTTCTGCCATTTCTCTGCCCCATATCTGTAATTATTCAATATCCTGTGGTGTCTCTTGACACCCTTCTTTACTATTTGCTCTCTTACTCGTGCTAGCACTTGCATGCACACCTTTGATAAACCAAGGAGATTTTGATATCACTGAAATTTAAAATCCTGTATAATGCCATAAACTAATGGAATCTGTTTCTGTGGTAAGAGGCCATTAAAACAATGTTGTGTGGGATTTCAACAAGCCTTTTGTAATCTCAGATACATCCAGAGCTGATTTGTATGACTGTTGTTTGGAGTGTTTGTAACTAAGTGTTAAAAATGTGCAATGTTTGGTAAGAACTCTATCACTTGAAATTAGAGTATCTCCTTTCTAGTATATTGTCTGTGAGTGGCCTTGCCTCACCCTCTTTTTTTGCATTTGTTTGGGACTGCAGCATGTTTGTCTGGCAGCCAGGAAAGCCATTGAATCCAGTAGTGTGTGTCAGAAAAACACAGACTGTCAGAAGGAATCTGTTCACAGTCTGTGTGCCAAGCCTTCTGTGGAAAACCAGACCAGACTGATCAGGGTCAAGCACTCATCTCCCATGGATATGCTCTTTGTTGGACATCCTGTCCATCTTCAGTATGCAGGTTTGTAGGAGTATGATTCTGTAGACAATTTTCCCAGTGTGGTAAGGGTTCAGATACAATACCTTGGCCATTCTTTTTCTTCACTGATGCTGCTCGACCCACTAAGTTCCTCCAGCAGATTATTTTTGCTTGAGGTTCACTTCACGCTGCTCACTCTCTGATGGAACTTTTCTGGTGCCAGTTACACTGAGCACCAGAAGGGCGATTGAGGAATCGAGCCATCCCATATCCACTAACATTTAATCTGAATGGTCACTGTGAGAGCCCAGGAGCCTCTATGTGGACTCTGCCCCTTTCATGAGCAGTGGATTGGAAAAATGTAGCTTTGGAATACTTGGAATACTGGCTTGGCTTGGTCCGCCAATGAGTTTACCAGAACAACACAATGATAATGAGTTGATTGTCAGATATGCCATACAATGTACATATACACCAAAATTCTTACTTGCTCAGCTGAATGGGTATTTTGTAATCAAAAAATTAACTCCCAACAGTATGCATAATTGAATTAAAAATAGACAATGAATACAAAAGATAGATAATAAATATTCAATTATCCTAGTGCAAAAAAGTGACTTTGCAATGGTGCAGATAGTCCTTTTGTGGTGTTGGAATAGTCCCTGATTAGTATAAGAAAGGGATGTTCAAGAACCTGATAGCTGTTGGAAAGAAACTGTTCTTGAACCTAGAAGTGCTGGTCTTCAAGCTTCTGTACCTACTAGCCAAGGGTAGCAATGAGAAGATGATAATGGCTAGGATGATGGGGAAGCAAGAAGAATTGACTATTCCCTTTTGAAGGTTCATCTTTTGTGAATAGATGTTCTTCACCTCTGGAGATAATTTTAAAACCACTCTCACATTATATAGAAGCCTGTTTTAATTAACATATTTTAGAATGTAAAAAAGAGTGCATTTTCAGATGACATGTCCACTCAACTCTAAAACTTTATCTGAATATAATGTCCTTGTGAACAATTTCTATTTTTTGTGACTTGCTTGTGTTCATGGAGGCGATGTATTTGGGCCTTGTGGATTAATGTGCTCTGTATGCTTTTGATGTGCTTCTGAAAAGCATCTCTTTGTTTCCAGTGAGCCTCACCAACTACATGCCACGCTTTAGTTTCCTACACCTGGATATCCCTGTTGTCATCGAAACTTTTTGCAAGTATCCTTTTCCTGTTGTCAAAATGAGCAACCAACCAGCAAGGGGTTGATGAAAGTATGCCAGCAGGAGACTGGTTGATGTTATGCCCAAGGCTTTTGACACATGCCACCAAGGTTATACCAGTCATATGTTGCCAGGCCATCGGTGCCTGTGCAGCTTGTTTAAACAGTCAATGTGCATTCCAGTGATGAGAATTCTCTAACTCACACATGTCAAACTCTGGCCCGCGGGCCAAATTTGGCCCACGATATAATTATATTTGGCCCGCAAGATCATTTCAAAAATGTATTAGAGGTGGCCCGCTGGCCGCCGCGCCAGTATAGCGCATGCACAGTAATACAACAAATCCCAGAATGCATTGGCGTCAGCCCGCTAATCGCCCCCACCTCCTCCGTTTACGTTGCAGGGTCTCACCGTGGACTCTGGTTTAGGGGCCTGGCCGGTTCCCAGCGCCCGGAACCGGAGGCCTCGGGCCTGACCTCGCCAGGACCGTTGCCCACTCCCCCTCCCTGCCGCAGGCCGACCCGCGCCTCACGGTGACGGGGCCGCTGATCCGCCGAGATGCCGCCCTGCAGCGAGAGCCGATGACCCCACACTGTTGTTGTCCAACCCGATCGCCCGCAAACCCCGCCCTCCCACACACAGGCCTGAGTAAGGATTATGAACTTTAATCTCAGGATAAAACGATCTTCCAATAGTTTCATGTCACAGTGATAAATATATTCCTGGTTAAAAATGGTCCTGCACCTGGATACAAGCTCGTTAGGCATAAAACTTGAAAAGTGTGTAAATCAAAGGATATCTGTACCAATGGAAAAAGGGCATGGCAAATAACCCTGCTAGAGTTCATGCCCACAATCAGTCACCCATTTGATTGTTTCATGAATCATGTTATTCTCCCACATTCTCAATAGCCCTCAGATTTTACTATTCGACAGCACACTAGCAACATTTGACAAATCCTCTATAGAGAAATATTATTTATTGAATATTTTATTTCTCATTTGTTAATGCTTCTGGAAAGAGTTTATCCAAAACTATTATTAAACATTTATTTTAATAAGAAAAAGTTTAACATTACATGTTGAAAGAAGAGAAAACATGCAGATGTTGTTGAAAATTTTCAATAAATATTTAGTTCAGCCCTCGACTTAGTCCAAGTTTTTAATTTTGGCCCTCCGTGAATTTGAGTTTGACACCCCTGCTCTAACTGAAGCTGCTTTTTCTATTAAAGCCATTTCGTTGAACTTTACTTTTCACAATTACATCAATAATTCTCAGTATGAACCACCAAACAGTAAAAGCCACCAAAGTTCACTCTTTCAATTTTGATACATTCTGTTCGAGTTCCTTACAGTCCTTGCAAACTCCTCAGTCCTTATTTGCCTCTCCTCTTGATCAATCCACATCAGGACGTTTATGTTGCCTTTCTCCATTACGAAATCCCTGTTGTGTTTATACTATTCTGTGAGCACTTGTCTCATTTTCTGTGATGTGGCTCTAGTCACTGCACATTGGTTTCATTTGCATAAGGTGCTTATTGATATTTTGTGGCTTAATTTTCCCTGGAATGCTCCCTTCGGTCTCCTTTTCCTTGAGGGATAAGATCATTACTTTCACTTCCTCTGCTCTTTCCTTTCTGTTCCTGTGTCTCCAGTTATCGCTCAGTCCAGCAGTGGTTTTCATAGTTCACTATGGTACATCTCCAAGATTTCTTCACACAAATACCATGCATCTTACTCTGGCACCATCTCCCCACAAGAAAGAGATCCAAAAGCTAAAGTAACTTTGACCCAACTGGAGCCATGCTGAGTTCCTGCTCCATTCAAATACACTTCAAGGCTTCTGTCCTTTACTTTTTCCATCCCAACACAGACAGACCCCAACTTACCATGTTTCGACTTGTGATATTTCTAAGTTACGATGGTCAGAATCTTTACTTTTGATTTTAGTTTTGAGATACGCAATGCAGTGACGCTCTCCCCAGCTGCCTGTGCATCCGAGCTCCTGAAGCCCAGGCCAATCGCGCACCCGAGCTCCTGACCATGGGTCCTCTTCCCCAGATGCCCACTCATCCAAGCTCCCAACATCCAGGCTGCCTGCGCATCCAAGCTCCTAACTGTGCGTCCTCTCCCTGGCTGCCTGCGCATCCGAACTCCCAACATCCAAGGCGGTCCCTTTATCATCCCCATCATACTCACCATCCAATGATTAATTTTAGTGCAATGCTTCAGCATTTAAATAAAAATTAAATTTAAAAAAGGTAGAGTTCAGTATTGTTTCGGTTTACAATAATTTTGACTTATGATGCGAGTTCCGAAACTGAAGTCGGGGTCTACCTGCATTTAAGGAGTAGGAGAAAGAATTTCTTACCTGCAGCTTTGATATGGGTGTTAGTGTTTGGTAATGCATAGACAATTAAGTCAATGAAAGTTGTTACTTATTAAAAGCGAAGTTATTGAGATCATACTGATTAGCAAGAATGTCACAGCTGCACTCAGAGAGGACATCTTTGAGGCTTATCCATTGAGGCAATATAGGTAGAGCTCAGGTATAAGAAAGTGCACCACTGTGATGAGTTATTGACATAGACCTCCCAATTGGCACAGTTGAGAGGTCTATATGTAGGAAAACTAAAATCTCCCTCAACACCTCTGTTCCTTTGTCATTTGAAGGCAGAAGGGAATTTCTCAGACTGGAGGTCTGTGCCAGACATGTTCCACAAAGATGAATGCTGGAATCTCAGTTGTTTGTGAAATGTATTATTGATTTGGATGTAATGTAGAAAGGCTAATTAGTACATTTGTTTGTGTGTATGTGTGTGTTATATATACACATCCAAAATAAATATATAGAAAGATTATTTGTCTTTCTAAGATTGCTCAACAGTCTCACGACCTGTGGGAAGAAGCTGCTACCCAGCCTGGTGGCCCTGGTTTTTGTGCTCTTGTACTACTTCCTTGAAGGTAGTATCTTAAAGATACTGAAGGCTGGATGGTAAGGCTCCTCGATTCTCCAAGTCCCTTTTAAGCGTCATTTAAAGTGTGAGGGGTGGCACTTTGGGAGGTCAAATGTAAGGGGAACGTATAGTGTTAATGGTAGGATCTCTAGAAGCACTGTGGTACAGAGGGATCTTGAGCTGCATGTCCTTAGCTTCCTGAAAGTGGTAACATAATTAAATGGGTGATAAAGAAGGCATACAACATGCTTGCCCGAGTATAAAACTTTGAAAGTCTTGTTGCAGCTGGATAAAACTTTGTTTAGGCCACGTCTGGAGTTCTATGTGCGACATTACAGAAAGAATGTGGAGGCTTTAGAGAGGCTCCAAAAGAAGTTTACTTGGTTGCTTCTGTATTTGAGAGTATTAGCTTTATGTAGGGTTGGACAAACTTGTTATCTCTGGTGCATCGGAGGCTGAAGGGAGACCTGATAAGGTTTATAAAACCATGAGAAGGAATGATATGACAGATTTTTTCTTTTTGAAGGGTTAAAATATCAAATACCAGTGAACATGGGTTTAAGGTGAGAGGGTGAATTTTGAAGGGGATGTTCAATTTATGAAGCAAGTTGTTTTTAACACTGTGGTAGGTACCTGGAACACATTTCCAGGACAGGCGGAGAAAGCAGATATAATAGTAGCATTTAAAAGGCTTTTGTAGTAAATACATAATGAATTGTTAATTTTGTATAGTGTGAGTAAATTATACCATAGTTCATATGGTTTATTTTCCATACTATCAACCCCTCCCTCCCAGCTTTCTTGATATTGTTACATTTTATTTACTTAAACATAAGTAAATAAGGTGAGGGGGTTGGAGGTTTATTGGCGGTGAGCGGGAGGTTTGAGCTAGTGGAGTTGTTCTAGTGAACCGGTGCGGACTTGAACGTAAATGGCTATATGGTTATATGGTAGACAGACACGAGTAGGCAGAGAATGCAGGCAGTTTAATCAAAGTTGGGAGAAACATGGTGGGCTGAAAGGCCTGTTCCTGCACTGTGGTATTTATTGTATGAACTATGTTGTATGAGGGGACTGCCAGGAAAAAAAAATGTGTGCACACAGATGTGTGTGATGATCTGGGGTGGTTGAAAAAGAATGAAATAAAGCTTTTGGGTTTGAAGGGAAGTGGGGGAATGGGACTGATTAGATTGGTTTCTTAGGAACTGGGATAGACTTGATGGACCAAATGGTCTCCTTTCATGCCATTATGATTCCATGATTAGTGGGTGTGTGTGATAGATGCAAAAACTACTAATCCACAGAAAATGAACTCGGGTTCTGCCAAGACACTAGAGCTAAATGTACTTATTAGTAACAGTGGCTGGTAGTATTGGCTCATTGTTTAAAAAAAAATGTGGACAATTGAAAAATCTTGCTATTATTACCAATATCATGGTATGATTGGAAAAAAATGTATTGCTTGCTAAAAAGAAAAAAAAAACAAAGTAATGTTCTAGTTTAATGCTGACCAAGTTTCCTTGATTGTCCTTCCCCAGATACCTACTTTCTTTATCAGGAGCTCTCGCTGTAATAAATGCGGTACCATGTTTTGCTCTGGACGGACAGTGGATGTTGAATTCGTTCTTGGAGGCCACACTCAGCTCTCTCATTGTAGAGAAGAGCAATCGAGACCTCATTGGATTTTTTATCTTGCTCTTCGGCAGTGTGCTGTTGGCATCCAATGTAGTTCTGGGCCTTTGGATGGTAACTGCCAGGTAGTGCTTAAAACCTGTCCTAAACTAGTGCACTCAGAATTCATGTACCTTTATATTATCCGTTCCCTGCCTCCATTGTGGAAATTGTTGCGCACAATCCTGATTTTAAACAAAATCAACGGGCTGTGCCTGTGTGGTTTTTTTTTTTTTTGGAGACATAGCACAGTAACAGGCTCTTCTGGTCCATGAGCCCATGCTGCCCTAATGTACCCACATAAACAATTAGCTTACCAACCCCATCAAGCTTTAGAATATGGGAGGAAACTAGAGTACCTGGAGAATGTAACATTCTTACGGGGATTTGAACCTGGGTCCCTGGTGGTGTGATAGTGTGGCACCAAATATGCCATCCATCTTTTCTGTGGGGAAGCCATTTTAGGAAGTGAAAAACATAGGAAAGCAGTCGTCACTCTGAAGACACTTTTGATTGTGTTGTGATGGCATTATGATTGTACTGAATAGGATAGATTGATAACAGATCTGACAGCTCATCCAGGAGGTGCTCTAGGCCATCAGCAGTAGCAGAAATGTTCACCTACATAATCTGTAATCTCAATGCCCAGCGTATCCTTCACTTTACAAACATATTGCCAGTCCATTTATTTTGATGGGTCTAAGTCCTGCAACTCCCCACAGCACCTTCACCAGAGTGACTGCAACAGCTGTCACATCTCCACCTTCTCAAGGGCAATTAAGGATGGACAATATCATTGCCCAGATACCCAAAATATTAATAAGTAGCTGGTGTGTAGTATTATGAACTTAAATTCCAAGCAGTGTTTGTGTTACTGCTTGCCACTCCTTTACAGATTGATTTAATAAGGATCAGGAGTTGTCAATCTGGCCTGTCAAGCCTGCTCCGCCATAACCTTTAATTTCCTCATTCTTCTTGATAAAAAGTTCAGACTTCTACCCGTGAATGTTGTCTGGGTTCCTCCAGCAATTCTTCATCAGCATTGCACCTAATGGGTTTCCCTATTGATCTGAAGTGTCCTGTTTAGTAGTTAGAATTAAAAATAACATTGTTGACAATTGATGAGTGACACTTTCCAATGAAAAATATTTAAAGCAACAGATCCTGGGTTCCTCTGCACATCTACTCACTCCAATGTCACCCAACATATTTTTGCAACAGAGTCCTTGGGTCTTGCAATCGCGATTAACTTAACCAAAATTAAGTCATGTTGACATGGAGTCAGTGCTTTCAGTGTTTAAGTAGAAAATATGTTGGTAGTTTTTGAGTAGCCTTGAGTCAAAGGTTTTTATTGGCAGAATAGAGACAGGGCCCTGTGTGCTGTTCCAATTCCACACTTGTTTTCTTTCGTATTGCCTTGTTCCTGGTGTCTCACTGAGATTTTAATGATTCCATTTGTCAGGTGTTCTTCCCATGAACCAGGCCTGGAATTTCTCCTCATGCCTTAATATTTATTTATTGTTAATACTTAATATCCCAACTGTTTGCTTCCTCCTTCCTCCTTTTTAATTGTGACCAAATGCAGAAAAATGCTGGTTGACCTGTTGTTGTTATAGGATTCTGTTATGTTTGAATTTATTCTGGATTCTGCAGTCATTTTTAATATTTTCCCATATAAACAAGAGAGCTTGTGATGACAATCGTGTGATGTGAAACTCCATGCATAATTTGATGATCTTATTTGCTGAATGGTTGTGTGATGCTGACAAGCCAACAGGTATTGTATGTAAACCAGTAGGGTTAGAAATGGTCATGGTGTTTTCTCCTTTTTTGAAATCCTACTTGCCTGATAGGTGTTCGCTGATATTTTTGGTCTTCAAGCAGTGAGCTATTGCCTTTTCCACTGGAAATAAGGTGGACATTATTCCTTCTTGTGTCTCCCGTTGAACTGATTAGGAACTCGGTGAAATTATTGGTACATCACTGTAAGTGAAATATTATCCATTATCTTGTTGGCTTTATACAGTGGTTCTAAAATAACTGTATTTGGACTACAGCATTTAGATTGTGTTTTGTCCACCTTGTATTTGCATAATGATTATCCTGTTTTTTGTAATGTAGTGTTTGTATATTTGGTGGCTGTATTTTCCGAGAAACGTCATAATTTTTAGGAGTAAACAATGTACAAATCAAAATGCTTTGTGCATTATTCAACTTAACATATTTTAAAGATTGTGGAGGGCATAGTATAGTTTTACTGGGGAGCCTATCAGTATGAGAAATGCAAAAAATAAAGAATGAATGAAAATGCAAGATAAGTTACGAAGTGAAGGCAGAACCAACTGTTCCTATCAATAGAGGGAAGGACTCTGATTAAAGATTGAAAACATATTTAGAGACTGAGAAGAACTTCACTGTACAGAAAAAAATTGGTCAATATTTTGGGCTGAAACCCTTCAACAGGACATGAAGGTCCCTGGCCTGAAACATTAACCATTCATTTTATCCCACTAACGCTGCTCGATCCACTAAGTACCTCCAGCAGGTTGTTTGTTGCTCCAGATTCCAACGTCTGCAGCCTCCTGTGTGTCTTTATTGTACAGAGTTGAGAATCTGGAAGCCAATTATTGTCCGGGAGAAACTCTACCTTTTACATTGTCCAAGCACTTGAAGGACCGGCTGAAGAGAGGTGAGTACAGCATGGATAAATCTGATGAGAAATATCTGCTCACAAGGTAAGGAAAAAATGCCCCATTTCTGTCTTGCATTTTCAAAATTGTTCATAAGTATATGTAGAAAAATATTATAATTTGGAATTAAAACAGTTGTCTAAAGAACTATAATGCAGTTAGATTTTGTTTTGCTTAAAAAATGATTACCCGTAAATATTCAAGTATAATGCGAAAAATTTTGTACCGAAATTCGAGCTCAAAGTAGCCCAAGACCACAAGAACAAAATTATATATGGGAGTAAAAAATTTTTTTTAATTTCTGCCAGTTTTAACGATAAGTAAGATTATCAGCAACTGCCTACATTGATGGCAGGCCGACTGGGGGGGGGTGGGGGGGAGAGATGGCAGTGCAACTCGGGTGAGCAGAAAGACGGCAGCGCGACTCGGGCGGGGAGAGAGACACCAGCACGAATAGGGCAGGTGATGGGGGAGAGACGCCAGCGCGACTCGGGCAGGTGAGGGGGGAGAGAGACGCATTATACACGGGGGTAAAACTTTTCCCTCTTCCCCACAAAAATGGGGGGTTGCATTACACTCTAAACACATTATACACAATATTTATGGTAATTAAATTGTTTATTGTCACAAATACAGTGGAAAAATGTTTTGCATGCAATCTGATCAAGTCAACCCAACCTTGAGTACAATAAATGATGCAATATAAAACAAGAGTAGGGGATAGTGTTACAGAATAAAGATTGTTTAAAAAATGCAAGGTCAGCATCATTGACTGAGGTTGCATGAATAGTCTGACATGTTAGACCTAGACTAGCAGCAGAAGAAATTAACCAAGACAATGGTATCTTCAAAACAATTTTTGTTAATATCTATTAATAATATAAAATCTCACTTAACTATAACTTCACCCCACTATGTGCAAATGTATGAGTGTGTATGGGCAATCCCAAACCAGGCACAATTCTGAAAAGTCAATTTTAAAGTTCAGTCTTAGAAATCTTTTGTGTTGAAACTCAGAACCTTTAAACTGTTGTTTGAAAGTAATTATGGAGTAGATGAGGCACCAAGTCATCAGACTTCCCAAAACTCACAAATTCTTGTATAGTTGCTTTCAGGGAAATGTTTCTTCATACAAATGATTTTTCACAAATTCTTGCATGGAGGTTACGGAACTTGAGATTTCCACAATGATTTCACAAACCCAGACAAGGGTTAAATAAAATGACCATTACAATGACCACAGTAGTATGGCTCTCTCTTGACCAAGAGAGACAATCAAGTGAAAAGGCCCTTTTCTTTGAAGCCACTGATTCTCTGTTCCTTCCCTGTCAAGGGAAGGTCACTGAAGGTTACTGCATCTCTGGCTCATGAAGACTGGTTCAGAATATTAAAGATGCTTTCTCGGTGTCCCAATCACATGACATGACATCACCACTGTCTCTGAAGTTTCTTTTCTTCAGAAGTATGAGTTAATGAGCAAATGATCTCCAGCTTCTCTACACAGGCCAACAAGCAAATAGCTGTTGGAGTTCACAGGTACCTTTCTAAGCAAACATTCGTTGACTTCAGTATTTCAATAGAACAGTCCACTTTGATTTTATGCCTGTGCTAACTCCAGCCAAGCAGTCTCCAAAAAACTCATCTACTGAAACAAATGTGTGATCTGACTTTGTGTGTAAGTGACCCTGTTTCCAAATCCACAAAATAACTTTAATAAAAATAATAAGTTATAAACTCAAGATTAATAATAGCATAATTCTGTACCAGATAAGAAACTGTCCTTCAATCTGGCGGTGGACATTTTCAAACTTTTCTATGTTCAGCCTGACCTGGGTTGGGGGAAGAGAATGTGAGCATGGTGGGATAGGTCTTTTAATGTGTTGGTGAGTTTCCCAAGGCAGCATTAAGTGCAGATGGGGGTCAATGGAGGGAAGTTGGTTTGCATAGTTGGATCTGAAGATATTGTGGAGAAGATTCTTTAGATGTCAAGAATGAGGCAAAAATCTTATGATTGCAGCCATTTTGTTACATAATATAGGTCAGGCTCTATCAGCAAGACAAGTAACAAAGGGCAGAATTTGACCACATGCTTTCTTTGATGAGTTTATTGCAATATACATACCACAATGTTCATATGCACAAAAATTCTTTCTTGTTGCAGCCAGATACTTTGTAAAAAAAAAACACTAAAATAATGTACTAATTGAATTAAAAAAGAGACAATAAATACAAAAGGCAGATCATAGATGCTCAGTTATTCTGTAAACTGGTCTGAACTGTTTCAAATAAGAAGCCCATTGAAAAGGCATTGCATGAATCACTTCAACAATGCAAACAAAGAAACTGCAGAAGTATGGAACCAAATATACTACAAGTTTACAGACAAACAGGTGATAATGCAAACAGATACACAAACAAAGCTAAAACTATGAGGAAAAATACAATAAAAATAAGAATCTGGATCTAATCAGATGGTGTGTTTGGCTGACCTGTGTTCACAACTCTATTTTGTTCTTGTGGTCTTGGGCAGAGCAGATCCCATACCACACAGCAATGAATCCAGACAGGATCCTTTCTCTGTTGCATCTCTAAAAACTGGTAAGAGACGTTGGTTGGGGAGACACAAATTTCCTTACGGTTGTGAAATGTAGAGGTGTTGGTGCGGTTTTTCAGTTGTAGCGTCAATGGGATTGGACCAGGACAAATTATTGGTGCTACTTACACCTAAGAACTTAAACTTGTCTCTCTTCACCTCAGCAAATCTGTGGATGTTCCACTCCACTTCCAGCTCGTTCAAATAAATTGAGCCATTGCTTTCAGCAAAAATGTCATAAATCTTCAAACATTCAAAAATTGTGTTAATAAATTTAAACAACGAGAAGCTGGCATGCTTTCTTTGTCCTTCAACAACTTCCATAGCTGCACTACTTCCTAGATGTGTAAGCGTGGTGTGGGAGCTGCTCTACTCAAGATCAGAAGATACAGAAAGTGATGAATGCAACTTAGAACATTGCACAAACTTCCTTCCTCTGCATGGGCTCTATCCACGCCTCCCACTGCCTAGACAAGGCGGCAAACGTACTGAAAGATCCATCCCTGGACACACCATCTTCCATCAGGGAGAAGGCATAATAGCGTGAAAGCATGCATTGGTAGAAAACTTGCCTGCAGCCATCAGGCTCCTGAATGAATCATCTATCTATAATGATGGCCTTGGTGCTAATTGATCTTCCTTTTCATTGTAACTGGGAGTCAGTATCTCAGGATCTTTCCTGAAACCAACATACTAATGACATTGTGAAGAAAGCATATCAGCACTATCTCAGGAACTTGCGATTCCCTCTGACATTGGAAACCTTAACAAACTTTGACAGGTGTGTAGTGGAAATTATGCTGATTGGCTGCATCACAGGTTGGTATGGGGGCACCAATATCTTTGAGCAAAAATCCCTGCAAAAGGTAGTGGACACAATCCAGTATATTACAGGAAAAACTCTTCCCTCCATTGAGAACATTTATATGGAACTGTGCCATTGGAGAGCAGCAGCAATAATCAAGGATCCAAACCACCTGGGACATGCTCTGTTCTTACTGCTGCCGTCAGAAAAGAGGTATAGTTGAAACAAGACTCATACCACCAGGTTCAAGAACAAATGCTACCACCCCCCCCCCCCCCCCCCCCACCATCAGACGGCGCAGATTAGGAGATCACTTCGCTGAGAACCTTCCCTCCATCTGCGACAGTGACAGAGACCTCCCAGTAGCCAACCATTCCAGTTCTGTGTCACACTCCCGTACTCACATGTCTGTCCATGACCTTATGGACTATCCCACCAAGACCACCTGCAAATTGGATGAAGAATACCTGATATTTACATCTGGGCACACTCCATTAACAAAAGCTTCTCTGGTTTTGGCTAACCTGCTCTCATCTTCCCCCTCTCTCCTTCCCTTCCCCTTTCTGGTTTTCCTCTCTCCCTTCCCCTAGCTATCCCTCCCCCCCCCTTGATTGCTACTGTCCCCTCCCTCCCTCCCTCCCTTCTCCACCTATCACCTCCTGCCTTTGCAACTACACCTCCCCCTTACTCTTTTGCTCGGACGCCTGCTGCCATTTTTCCAGACCTTGAAGGGCCCAAGCCCGAAACAGCAACTATGTATTTTTACTGTTGCTACATAAAGGATACCGTTTGACCTGCTGAGTTTCTCCAGCATTGTGTTTTAACTCAATCAGAGACTTGTTTAAGGACTCTTACTTTGCATGTTTTTTTATACTGAATATTTTTTATCTATGTTCATATTTTTCTTTGTTTACATTTCTATCTTATGGATACGTATCCTTTTCATGAATACAGTAACTGATAAGTATAAATTCTGCCTAGCTTGCAGGAAAAAAATCTCATGTGATGTCATGTATGTTTTGTGACAATAAATCTGAACTTTGAACCAATTCACCCTGTATGAAATGTTAGAGAAAACCTGTTAATCTACTCACAGAAGAAACATCATTGTACTTGGTATTTTGAGACAAATAAACTTAAAACTTAAGCTGGAGAGGAACATTTTTAATTGGGTCTTTTTTCAGTTTTCAGACTATCTATTTCTCCCCATTGCTTCCAGTCCCTCCTGGCTCCTCAATGTTTGCTCATGACCCAGCATCTGTGGTTTCCTCTGTTTCACATCATAAATTCATGACGCCGGAAATAAAGAGCAATGGAGGGTACTTTAATGCGTTTTACTCAAAACCATTCAATCAGCTCCATACCTCAAAGATTATTTCCCTGAAATACTTATATAGTCCCTCCTTGATTGCTCCTGTTTTCCAGTGCTCCTGCAGGTTCTGTTCATAATTCTGCTCCATATAATTAAATAAAAATGCTTTTGCTTGTATAAATTTTGAATTTTTGGCCAAATTGAAGCCAACCCTAATAAATGCCACTCCAGAATCTAAATTAGAATTTATTGTCAAGAACATTTCACAAAATTTGTTGTTTTGGGGCAGCGTCACAGTGCAAACATTCATATAAAGCACCTTACTTAATAAATAATAAGTAGTGCAAGAAAACGCAAAAGACACATTAAAGTAGTGTTCATTGTTCATTCAGGAATGTGATGGTAGAGGGAAAGAAGCTTGTACTATGGAGTGCTTGTCTTCAGGCTCCAGTATAATGCAAACATAAAGCATAAGGTATGGTTCAAAGTTCTTGCACAGTGAGGATCAGAATAGACAAATGTTCCTGCATTTTGGTCCTTTGACATTCCCTTTAGAGGAATATATGATGGCCTTAGGAGTGTAAAAGATTTTGTCATCCAGAAATGACAATTATTAAGGAAAAAACTACTGATGTGTTTATTAATACAGGATTCCTTAACCTTGCTGATATTTAATTGACAGAAATAAACCACAGTTCATGTTTACCAAGAAGAGACGTCATCCTTTTCAGACAGCTAAACTAGCATTTATATTAATAGAAATAAGTCAACTATCCAATTGCATATTGATAAGCAGTCTTCAGAACTTGCTTTTATTCATATAAATGGCTCACTGATAAGCGATCTGTTAGAATTATTTCCATTCATATAAACAGCTGACTGATAAGCAATCTGTTAGAAATTGCTACCACCCACATCAAGAATGCAGAAACATCACACAGCAATGTCAAATGCTAAAGAAAAGCTTCCTTTGCTTTGTGTGTCTGTGTGTTAAGATTTGATTAACTCTTCAGACTAACAATTAGCATCTAATAATTAAATCTAAACCAAAATTGTTTGATTATATATTGGAGACAAACCCTCCAGATGACCTCAAATATTTAAAGACCTGAAATAAACGGGATTAACTGTAATGTGTGTGACTGACATCAGTAATGTAAATTTCTTAAGAAAGAACCACAATGACAAATGCTAATAAGGAACTGGAACAATTTAAGTCAAACAAATTCAAAGAACTTGTTTATCAACTTGTGAGAGATGAGGAAACTTGACATAAAAATATGAAAGATGGGGAAACTAGTGCAGACATGTGGAGTGATGGATTCTTTCTTTGGCTTGGCTTCGCGGACGAAGATTTATGGAGGGGGTAAAAGTCCACGTCAGCTGCAGGCTCGTTTGTGGCTGACAAATCCGATGCGGGACAGGCAGACACGGTTGCTGCGGCTGCAGGGGAAAATTGGTTGGTTGGGGTTGGGTGTTGGGTTTTTCCTCCTTTGCCTTTTGTCAGTGAGGTGGGCTCTGCGGTCTTCTTCAAAGGAGGTTGCTGCCCGCCAAACTGTGAGGCGCCAAGATGCACGGTTTGAGGCGATATCAGCCCACTGGCGGTGGTCAATGTGGCAGGCACCAAGAGATTTCTTTAGGCAGTCCTTGTACCTCTTCTTTGGTGCACCTCTGTCACGGTGGCCAGTGGAGAGCTCGCCATATAACACGATCTTGGGAAGGCGATGGTCACAGGCAGGCTAAGCATGGAAATTAGAATGCAGGAAGCAGAGTCAGCCTCTGTAAGATAAGAATCTTCTAGTCTTTTCGACAGGATCAGTGAGCCCCCCCCCCCCCCGCCCCGTATGAATAGGATAAGGAGAGGTAAGGAATAATAGAATGTAGGAAGTTGAGATAGTCTGGATGAGATAAGGGTCTCCTAGCTCTAGACCGAAGTACCAAGTTCTACATATCTAATTAGTAAGCCATACACAGATTTATCAAGTTATGCATATTTAATTAGTAAACCCTAGACAGGATTAGTGAACTCTGCATATGACGGGACTGTAGCTCTGAGAGTTGGAAAGGTTGTGAATAAGGACAATGGGGATAATGACATGAGAAGACACCGACAGGATACCCCCTGGTCCTCCAAGTCCACTGAAACTGCAGTAGGCAGGAAGGATTGCCTATGCCAAACCCATCCAGGGGGCAGAAGAATGTAAGGGGGAGGGTATTCTGATACTGAAATTCACTGTATAAAAGTTGGGTGAGCCCCAGTGTATGTGTGTATTCCCAGGGTAAGGGGAAGCACCCAACTTTGCATTGTTGTAAAATAAATGTTCTTTGTTCTCAATTTTTGTCTCGAGCAATTTCTGTTAAGGTACTTCTATTTCTAACAAATTTGTGAGAAAAATGCTGCCAAAATATGCCATAAATACGTACCAAATCACTGATTTTTGAGTGAGGGTTGATATTGACAAAGGTGACACTGTCTACCTAACTTGATATTCCTCATTCCCGCTAGTATAATTTATTAAACCCGTATTGTATGGTCCGCGCTTCTCCTGTGTATTTTCTGTCTTGACAGCATTGGCCAACTCGCACAGGAGTTCAGACAGGAATTAAACGATATCTTGAGGCATTTTTTTTAGGAGCCAACGTGCAATCATGCAGGATCAAATATTTGAAGTTCATTTTGGAATTGGAGGTTATCTGTGTGTCTTGTCTCTTTCCTATAGCTGTGAGATGAAGCACCCCCCCCCCCCCGCCCCGTTAGAAACATAAGTACCTTCACAGAAATTGCTTGAGACAAAAATTGAGAACAAAGAACATTTATTATACAACAATGCAAAGTTGGGTGCTTCCCCTTACCCTGGGAATACACACATACACTGCGGCTCACCCAACTTTTATAGTTTATTTCAGTATAGGAATACCCTCCCCCTTACATTCTTCTGCCTCCAAGATAGGTTTGGCATTAGGCAACCCTCCTGCCTACGTGCTGTTTCTGTGAACTTGGAGGACCAGGGGGTATCCTGTCGGTGTCCCATCATGTCATTATCCTCATTGTCCTTATTCACAAACCTGTCTTTGTTCTAATTTACACCTTCCCAACTCTCAGGCTACAACCTCTTCATATGTAGAACTTGCTAAAATACTGTCTAGGGCTTACTAATTACATATGCAAAACCTGCTAATTCCATCTAGGGCTAGAAGACCCTTATCTTATTCAGACTAACTCGACTTCCTACATTCTAATATCCATTTCTTATCCTGTTCATACTGGCTTTATTCATTTACTCATATATCTATATTAGTTTCCTCATCTTCATATTTTTATATCAGTTTCACTCATCTCTCACACCCCCAAGATGTGCACAAATCCATTGATGAGGGTGTACTTTAGTAAGAGGGATCACCAGATAGAAATAGGAATTCCATCATCCCAGGTATGAAATAGGGAATTCAGTAGGTCAAGGAAGATGCAATTTCCTTTTACGTAAAGCAAGGTTTTATACTAAACTGCAAGTGGCATCAGAGGGAGGCAGCAGAAATTGAGTTTACAATGTGCAGGAAGGATTAAAAAGTTGAAAATGTTACAACTTGAATTACTGTTAGCAGGTATTCAATGCAGGTAGCAAAGATACAGTGATTGATTTGAATGGGAGGTGGAATAGGCAGTGGAATTAAATAAACTCTTGAATGTTGTGTTTAAACTGTAGTAAACACTGGGTAAGCCCCAGTATGTGTGTCTATTCCCAGGGTAAGGGGAAGCACCCAACTGTTGTAAAATAAATGTTCTTTGTTCTCAATTTTTGTCTCGAGTGAAATCTGTGAAGGCATCTCTGCTTCTCACGAAATGGACAGGTCAGTGTGGATATGGGGAAGGTAATTGAAATAGCAGGCAACCAGAAGCTCAGGATGGGACCGGTGGGAAGAAATCAGAGCTCCTAGGGAAAACCCACACTGACATAGGGAGAACATAGCAACTCCTTACAGATAGAATGGGATTTGAACCCCATTCCAATCACTGATGCTGTAACAGCATTGCGCTAACCACTACGGTAACTGTGCCGCTGTGATGTCCTGTAATGCAATCAATCATTGATGTAACGGAGGGAGAGTAGTGGGATAGTGTCAGGGAAGATTGGAACAACATTTATTTGTATAGATGAAATACTTGTCATGCATATGTGTGTTCTGTCTGCTTGTATGTTCTGTGTGTTTGCACCGAGGACCGGAGAACACTGTTTTGCCAGGTTATACTTGTGCAATCAGATGACAATAAACTTGACTTGATAACTGGGGCTGTCCCACTTAACCAACACAGTGCTAGGAATTGCAGGGCCCAATTAGAAAATTGATAGCGGGGCCTCTACAAAAGTCGAAATTTATGTTTTATATTTCGTGTAGTATGCCAGTCTTAGCCAAAAAGCATTAAATGCTTGATATACTAAATATTGAAAGACAATATGAAAGTTTTAATTGTTTAATACAAGTTAAGACAATTACGGACATACTGTTTATGCAGGTCTTTTAGAAACAGACTTTTCTGGCTTTTTTATTTGCAAAATCTTTCAAAATAATTTCAAAGTCAATGGTTTTAGTAATGTAATTTTCTATAGATAGCATCACCAAATTGTTTAGTCTCTATTGTGAAATTGTTGACCGTGTTAGGAATTAAAGTACCTTTAAAGAAATTGCTCGAGACAAAAATTGAGAACAAAGAACATTTATTACTACAACAATGCAAAGTTGGGTGCTTCCCCTTACCCTGGGAATACACACACATACTGGGGCTCACCCAACTTTTATACAGTCAATTTCAGTATCAGAATGCCCTCCCCCTTACATTCTTCTGCCCCCCTGGATGGGTTTGGCATAGGTAATCCTTCCTGCCTACGTGCAGTTTCAGTACACTTGGAGGACCAGGGGGTATCCTGTGGGTGCCCCATCATGTCATTGTCCTTATTCACACCTTCCTGATTCTCTGGGCTACAGTCTCTTGATATGCAGAGTTGACTCATCCTGTCTAGGGTTGGCTAATTTCATATGTATAAATCTGTGTATGGTTAGCTAATTAGAAATGTATGACTTGGTACTTCTGTCCAGGGCTAGGAGACCCTTATCTGATCCAGACTACCTCAACTTCCTACATTCTATTGTACCTTACCATTCCTTATCTTAGTCCTATGGTCTTGTCACAAAGACTAGAAGATTCTTATGTTAATCGTGCTGACTCTGCTTTCCTGCATCCTAAGCCCCAAGCTTATCCTGTTTGAACTGGTTACAGCCATTTTACTGATGAACTTTAGTTTCTTCCATGTTCATAATTTTAGATCAATTTTCCCATCTCTCACAATCCTCACTTTTCTTTTAGATCAGTAATACTGATCTTTCACCATGATCAGTGTTACTGATCTTTGGTTACTAGTTTCAGTGTGACTGATCCCCCCCCCCCTTTCCTCACTTTTCTTTTAGATCAGTAACACTGATCTTTCAAGTGTAAGGTGTAGTTTTACCCAGCTGGTCAATAACCGAATTGTAATGTCTGTGTAAAGTCTTTAGGTAGGGGAGCACCATGAAGGTCAGAGTAGCGAGTCCAGCTGCTTATTAGGGTTTCGAGTATCAGGCTCCAGTTCTCAGTAAAGAGTCTAGTCCATCCCACACGTTGAAATATTGAAGCAGTGTCTTTGAAGCACCCGACTTTTGTAAGCGTTGTCCTGACGAAGTCTGTGAGAGACGCTGCCTTCAGCAGCGAACGAGTAGCAGTCTGTGAGAAGCGCTGCCTTCAGCAGCGAACGAGTAGCAGTCTGTGAGAAGCGCTGCCTTCAGCAGCGAACGAGTAGCAGTCTGTGAGAAGCGCTGCCTTCAGCAGCGAACGAGTAGCAGTCTGTGAGAAGCGCTGCCTTCAGCAGCGAACGAGTAGCAGTAGTCAGGCGGTTCCGTTGAATTGTGGCTAGTATCTGATGTCCTCTTCAGCCCCGAACCCTAGGGCCACCGATCTCCGAAGGCTGTTTGGAGCCTGATATTAAAGTGTCAAGCAGCTCACGTTGTTGGTAACTGGTGCTCCCCTTCACGGGGTGATGAAAAGTGACCAAGCTGGGGAGGGGATTGTTTCTTGTGATTTAACTGTGTGTTGCAGCTTGTCTGCTAACATTAGCATATGTATCATCTCTCTCTCTCTCTGCTACATGTACAATCCTGACTACCATTCTGTCTGTCTTTGTCCCACCATGTCCTTTGTGCTATCGCCTCAAAACTCTTGTCTCTAATACCTGTGTAGGCTACGATACAAATTAGATGTACTCCACTAAAGCTGTTCAGTTCCCCTGGTCCGTATTGGGATCCCTTATATCCCACTATGACTATACATTCAATCTATGCCCTGTCTACATTCTAAAGGAGCCCAATTGTAACCTCTGCTGCCCCTATTCCAGGGGGGGACTTAAAACATTAACGAACAATATTCCAAAAAAATGAGTAAACAACAATGAACAATAAATGTAAAGCTCATTAAAAACAGCAATAAAATACAACAAGAACTGAATAAACCACCATAACTGTAAAGCTCATTGAAAACAGCATTAAAATACAACAATAACTGAATAAACCACCATAACTGTAAAGCTCATTGAAAACAGCATTAAAATACAACAAGAACTGAATAAACCACCATAACTGTAAAGCTCATTGAAAACAGCATTAAAATACAACAATAACTGAATAAACCACCATAACTGTAAAGCTCATTGAAAACAGCAATAAAATACAACAATAACTGAATAAACCACAATAAATGTAAAGCTCATTGAAAACAGCAATAAAATACAACAATAACTGAATAAACCACAATAAATGTAAAGCTCATTGAAAACAGCAATAAAATACAACAATAACTGAATAAACCACAATAAATGTAAAGCTCATTGAAAACAGCAATAAAATACAACAATAACTGAATAAACCACAATAAATGTAAAGCTCATTGAAAACAGCAATAAAAATACAACAATAACTGAATAAACCAAAAAAACAAGTAACATTACGGCACTTTGTCACGGCGCAGTGTAAGTTTCAGGTCTGATGGATGAGGAACTGCACGCCAGGTTGGGGTTTGAATCTCTGTGTCGTCGTGTTGTGGTTCAGAAGCTGGTTTAACTCTTTGAATGTGGGTCCAGCCTTTCTCTCTTGTTCTTACTGCGGTGTCTGTAATTAAAAGTACACAGAAGGGACCATCCCAGGCAGGTTTTAGTTGATCTTCTTGCCATGCTTTTACATAAACCCAATCACCAGGTTTAATAGAATGTATAGGAAAGTCTAAGGGTGGTGTTTGGGCTAAGAGTCCTTTTTGCTTTAAATCTTGGATGGAAGTAGAAAGTCCTCGTAAAAATTTAGAAATGTATTGGTCATTAGCTTCAGGAATGGGAGAATCAGTGTGGTACCCCATAAATGGGAGTCCAAACATCATCTCATACGGTGAGACTGCGAGGTCTTTACGAGGTGCTGTCCGAATTCTAATCAGCGCTAACGGTAATGATTTAATCCAGGACAGACCAGTCTCTTCATGAAGTCGAGTGAGTTGGAGTTTCAATGTTTGATTCATACGTTCGACTCGCCCCGAACTTTGGGGATGCCATGGGGTATGTAGTTGCCATTCTATTCCTAAGTTCTTGCAGACTCCCTGTAGAATCTTAGAGGTGAAATGCGTACCTCTATCTGAATCAATGGTCTGCATCATACCGTATCGTGGAATGACACATTCAATAAGTATTTGGATGACAGTGTTGGCACGATCATTCGGGGTAGGAAAAGCTTCAACCCATCTTGTGAAATGATCGACCATGACAAGGAGAAATTTGTAAATGCCAATCTTAGGAAGTTCAGTAAAGTCTATTTGTATGCGCTGGAACGGGCGAACGGCAATGTCGCGACCGCCAGGTATTACTTGGCGCATCGATTTCTTATTAACCCTTTGACAAATGGGACAAGATCGAGTAGCAGATTTAGTAATATTGTATATGCCAAGGCAGTGAAGGGAACGTGTAAAAGCATCTATAAGGGACTGGGTTCCCCAATGTGTTTGTTGATGTAACTGATCTATGATTTGGCGGGCTATGGCTTTGTTAATAACTTGCCGTCCGTCTACTGTCCACCACAACCCGTCGGCAGTCTGGCAAAATCCCTGATCTCTCATTGCGACCTCTTCTTCCCGTGTAAAGATGGGATTCTTTTTAATCTCTATTGGCGTGGGTAGTAGCTGGTATAAATGAATCTTTTCTGCTAATGCCGCCTGTTTGGCAGCTGCATCAGCCTGCCTGTTTCCTCTAGCTTCAGGACTGTTACCAGTCTGATGTCCACGCACATGTACAATGGCAATATCGGACGGGAGTGCTAAAGCCTCCAAGGATTGGGTAATTAACTGTTCATGAGCTAACTTTTGTCCTTTGCCAGTTATCATCCCTCTTTCCTTCCATATCTTACCGAAGGTATGGACTACCCCAAAAGCATATTTAGAATCAGTGTAGATCGTTCCTACCTTGTTCTCTAGTTCGTGGAGTGCTCTACAGAGGGCATATAACTCACAGGATTGTGCTGACCAATGGCCGGGGAGGCGACCAGCTTCGATCACCAGTTCCTGTTTACCGTCCACTACGCTATACCCGCTATAGCGGGTTCCTGCAATACAACGTGAAGAACCATCAATAAACAGTTTTTCCCCTTCAGTTAAAGGGACATCGGTTAGGTCTTCCCTAATTTTTGTTTGTAAGCCGATAACCTCTGAGCACGAATGTTCTAAACTGTCCAAAGGCTGGTCATTAGCTGGGGAGATGAGGAAGGCTGCTGGGTTGAGAGTTTTGGTTGTAATTAAGGTCAAATCATTGCTGTCCATTAATATCGTTTCGTATTTTAGGATTCTCGAATCCGTGAGCCACCTTCCAGCCCGCTGTAATAGAATATTGCGGACTGTATGAGGGGTATGCACTGTCATAGGGGCACCGAAAGTAATCTTTCGTCCTTCTTCCACCAAAATTGCAGTGGCTGCGACGGCTTGTATACATTCTGGCCAGCCGCGACAAACGGGGTCTAAAAGCTTTGACAGGAAAGCCACTGGTTGTCTATAGCCAGCCTTGCTCTGTGTGAGCACGCCGGTGGCTGTTCCAGCTTTGGTATTAGTGTACAAATCAAAGGTTTTGTTTAGGTCAGGCAGCGCTAAAACTGGGGCACTCGTTAGGCACCGTTTAACAAAGTTGAATTTTTCAATCTCTTCATCCGTCCAGTCAAGGGTTTCGGGTCTTATACTGGAAATCTTATCATAAAGAAATTTGACCAGAATCGAATAATTCTCTATCCATATTCTACAGAATCCCACTAACCCGAGGAATTTCCTGAGTTCTTGAGCATTTTTGGGAGGGGGGATCTGTATAATACCAGTTATTCTTTCTGGGCTAATTTTCCTGGTTCCTTGACTAACTAGATGACCTAAGTATTTGACCTCGGTTTGCACAAATTGTAATTTAGACTCACTGACTCTCAGACCTTTCTTCTCCAGAAAGTTTAAAAGTGCCACTGTAAAATCTTTAGCTAATTCCTGTGTTCTTGCAGTAATTAGCAAGTCATCCACATACTGTATGAGTTGGCAATTTTCTATCTTAGGAGCTTCATCTAATACCCGCTCTAAGACTTGACCAAATAAATTGGGCGATTCGGTAAAGCCTTGGGGAAGGACTGTCCACCGGTATTGGTTTTTACGGCCAGTAAAGGGGTTCTCCCATTCAAAGGCGAACATGTCTCTGCTTTCTGTGGCCAATGGACAAGTCCAGAATGCATCCTTTAAATCAATGACACTAAACCATTGATTATGGGGGTCAATTTTACTCATGATGGTATACGGGTTGGGTACAACCGGGTGACGGGCAAGAATGAATTTGTTAAGCTCCCTCATGTCCTGTACTAGGCGGTAAGTGCCGTCTGGCTTTTGAACAGGTAAAATCGGGGTATTAAAGGGAGACATACAGGGTTCGAGTATACCGTCTTGAATCAACTGGTCAATTACGGGCTGTAAGCCTTTCCGGCCAGCCATCGGAATTGGGTACTGTTTCTGTCTAACAATTCGTTGAGGATCTTTTAGCGTGACTTGTAGCGGAGGAATATCAAGGATTCCTCTATTTCCCTTCCCTGCCCATACTCTTGGATTTATTAGTTTGCGATCTTCTTCGTTTAAAACATAGAATTGAACTCCAATGCCTGATTGTAGAGGTCGAGTACCGATAGCCAATTGGTCCTGTAGATCCCTCCCTAGCAAGCATACTCCGGCTTGGGGAAGTAATAGAAGATCCTCAATTATGATCTTATCTCCCATTTGAATACTGACTTCTCGCAATACCGGGACTGGAAAGTCTCGACCTCCTACCCCAGAAACTGTAACTGTCCCTTCTATTTTCACCCCCTTCGGTTGGTATAGAACGCTAGATCGGGCAGCTCCAGAATCGACTAGAAATGTCATCTTATCCCTGTGAGGTCCTATGCATAAATTAACTAACGGTTCTCCTTGCAGCCCCACGGTATGTATTAATTGAGAACCGTGACCCCCCTATTCGTGATCAGCTTCCATCAAGGCATAGGAACGTGTGTCCATTGCTCACAGTGGGCATTCCTTTTTAAAGTGCCCTTCCTTTTTACAATGAAAACAAATGAGGGGTCCCGTTTCCCAATCTTTCCCAAAATTTCTAGGGGGCATACGTCGTCCCCGGAATCCTCCTCTACTCCTCCACCTGCTGGGGTCTCCACCTCCCCACCCTTGGCTCCCCTCTTTTTGGTGGTGGTCAGCTACTATTCCTTTAACTGTCTGTAATAGAATTTTAGCTTTCCCTTTTTGTTTATCCTCTGCCCTCTGTACAAATGCTCTCTGAGCAATCTGCAGTAACTGGGTAATTCCTTGCTCATGCCAATTTTCTGTCTTTTGTAACTTTCTTCGGATGTCTGGGGCTGAGTTGGTAACGAAACCCGTTAGAACCAATTGCTCCCCTGCTGGGGATTCTATGTCGAGACCCCCGTATTGTTGAATTGCCGTGCGCAATCTATTGAGAAATGCAGAGGGGGTCTCTTCAGGACCTTGGGGAACCTCAAAGGCTTTTTTAAAGTTCTGTCCTTTGGGGACAGAATCCTTGATTCCTCTGATCAAATTTATCCTATATTCCTCCATCAGTGTGCGGCCAGCACTGGTATTTTTGTCCCAATTAGGTTTTGTGAGAGGGAATTTGGCTTCTCCAGGGATCGCCTCGTGTCCCCCTTGGTGTTCCTTATCCCATGCTTTAATGCCTGCCTGTCGGATCATTCCCCGCTCATCTAAGGTAAACAAGGTTTTAAAAATGGCTGTTAATTCCTCCCAAGTATACAAATTTGGTCCCAAAAATTGGTCTAACTGTTCGGCACATCCCTGGGGATCTTCTATCAGGGAGATTAATTCTTTCTTAAAATTACGTACTTCAGTGCTGGTCAGGGGCACATTTACGAACCCAAGACCTTCTCCTACGGGAACCTCCCGTAGGGGTCGCATCCAGCTAATTTCTGGTTTCTTTGATTTGTGTTCCTGTTCCCTGAGGAATACATCGCAGGGTTCTGCCACTTCTTCCTGAGGGGTCTCACGCTGTTCTGAGTAACAATGCTCTACCTCTACTGTTAACGGAGGAGGTAATCGAGCGCTTTGTGAGCGAGTCACCATACCACTCCGGTTCTCCTCTCTCTTCTCTAGTGGTAGGGGAGGAGGAGGGGGAGGTGCAGAAGGGTAGGTAAGGGTAGGTAATAGGAGGGGGAGGAAAGATAGGAGTTGGCATAGGAGGAACATAGGGTGGAGGGAGGGAATGTAACACATCCCAACCCTGTGGTTCAGGGACAAGAGGTTCCTCCTCTCTCTTATTCCTGAATTCTTTCTCATTCAAAACCAGCTGTTCAATGGATCCCTTGAGCCAGCAGGCTGCATATTCCCTGCTCTCAACATTGTCTGGCTGGTTTTGATAGAGCCATAAGTTCAAAGCTTCACACATCCATTCATCCTCGGATCCGAATTTTGGCCAGTACACGGAGCTCCCTTTAACCGGGTATTTAACCCATTCATTACAACAATACCTGACCATCGTCAGTTTGTCTTTACCGCGGGTCTTTCCTGTGCCCCACTCAGATAACATCAACCCAAGCGGGCTGTACGTAGCTATCTGGTGGTCACGTCCTGTGTCAGGACTCTCATCTCTACTGCCCGCTATTCCCATGCTTAGGAACAAGTAAAATACTCTTACCGAGTTCTGGCAGTACTGCTCTAGCGCGCGTCCTTCCGCCGTTTGTTCTCAATGCCTCTTCTCGGATATCACTCGCTTCTTCCACTGACCAGCCACCCGTCGCCCGTGAGTCCAGCTGAATCAGCCGGGGTGCACCTACTCTCGTCGTCGGGGCACTCTGTCAGTGGAGGGAGTGTGATCCCGGACGAGCCCCCATTTGTTAGGAATTAAAGTACCTTTAAAGAAATTGCTCGAGACAAAAATTGAGAACAAAGAACATTTATTACTACAACAATGCAAAGTTGGGTGCTTCCCCTTACCCTGGGAATACACACACATACTGGGGCTCACCCAACTTTTATACAGTCAATTTCAGTATCAGAATGCCCTCCCCCTTACATTCTTCTGCCCCCCTGGATGGGTTTGGCATAGGTAATCCTTCCTGCCTACGTGCAGTTTCAGTACACTTGGAGGACCAGGGGGTATCCTGTGGGTGCCCCATCATGTCATTGTCCTTATTCACACCTTCCTGATTCTCTGGGCTACAGTCTCTTGATATGCAGAGTTGACTCATCCTGTCTAGGGTTGGCTAATTTCATATGTATAAATCTGTGTATGGTTAGCTAATTAGAAATGTATGACTTGGTACTTCTGTCCAGGGCTAGGAGACCCTTATCTGATCCAGACTACCTCAACTTCCTACATTCTATTGTACCTTACCATTCCTTATCTTAGTCCTATGGTCTTGTCACAAAGACTAGAAGATTCTTATGTTAATCGTGCTGACTCTGCTTTCCTGCATCCTAAGCCCCAAGCTTATCCTGTTTGAACTGGTTACAGCCATTTTACTGATGAACTTTAGTTTCTTCCATGTTCATAATTTTAGATCAATTTTCCCATCTCTCACAACCGTAAGTGTGTTTTAATCAGTTTTAGTTTTGAAAAACTTCTTTCGCCCGATGCGACTGTTACGGGCATTGTTGAGTAAATCCTCAAAGCAATAAAAACATTAGGAAATGCTGTGAATCGATTGTTTACTACGAGGTATTCAAACAGAGCTTGAGGCTTAGCGACACTGAAGGGAAGAAAAGTTTTCAGAGCTTCAAGTTCTTTGGCCAACACGTCTTTAGTTGTTTCAATAACTACCCCTCCATCAGTGCTCAGTTTTAGTATGGTGTCAGTTAAAGCGGCTTCAAGGTCTGCTGTGTGTTTCCTTATTTCTGCCTTTTGTAAGCTTTGAAAGTTATTTAAAAGTCCAAATAATTTTACATGGCTTTTAAGCTGCTTAAATCTAGACTCTAAAGATTGAATAGCTTTGTCTAGCACTAAGCTGAAGCACTGAACTCTGTATGCTTCTTTTGGATCATCTAAAGCTTGATCTTTTGCCTCATATGAAAACATTCTCTTCCTTCTACGTAGTTTTTTTTCTTGAAATTGTCTAAACTCCAACAGCTTCAGCCAATTCATTTGCGTCTATTAGGACATCATTTAAACTGCCCTTTCTATAAATTCTTAGCCATGATAATAGTTTTTCAAATGACTCCATGCCTTCATCAATGTCCTTTGTTTCACTTTGTAGTTCCTTGCTTACGTAGTTAACTTTAAAAAGTACCATGCCAAAATATCAAAGAAACTAAAAATTTGTAGTCTTTTAGCTGGTTTGCTAAAGATTCAGCTTCTGCTTTTACCTTGGGCTCATCTGTTATCTCTGATATTTCCACAAGTGTATCATATACTTCTCCAACCTGAAAACGAATAGTTTTAACACTATCAATCTGACACTCCCACCTTGTGTTGCTCAAGGGTTTCACTGATAACCTGGGTACATGTTTGTTAAAAACTGCCCACCTCTTAGTTGATGCTGAGAACAACGTAAGAAACCAACGTCAATCCCACGTCATTTTGCTCGTTAGCTTTACGTTGTTCCAACGTCAGCTGTTGACCTTGGAACAATGCACCCAACTCTCAACTTGTGAACGCCATCGAACAGCAAAACAAACAACTGATTCTGGATTTGTTGAATGATGACAACTTCAAATAAGGTAAGAATTGCCTTTTTTTTAAGTAACGGTTAGGTTAGTTAGTTAAGGTTACATTCCAGAACGGGGGGATGCACTTTAATTTTGCCATTTTTTTTAAGCTGATTTTCTAGTCAAATGTCTAGCTAGTTTGTCGCTAGATATTTGGCTAGAAAATTGGCGGAAAAACTGATGCGTGTAATGGATGAAATTCGCCCCTGAAGAAAACAATTTCTGCATGGTCAAGGTAAACTGCATCTGTTCCAAATCACCAAAAACATGAAATAGGCTATATTAAGCCCTGGCAATGCAATAGCATAGTTAGTAACAGTAGCCTAGTACTATTTTGATACTAAATCAATCCACTGCAAAATTATGAAACAATGACAGAGGCAGCCTTGCTAAGAATATCTGGATCTTGTAAAGATGAATAACCCCAAGATGCACAGTACATGCCCCTATAGCTGAATAACCTTGTAAACCAGCTCGTAAAGATATACGCTATAACCCCCACAGTGACCTAGCCTAGTAAAGATCAACTTAAATTAACCTAATTTCGGGGTTATTCATCTTTACAAGACCCGAATATCCTAACCAATTCCATCTACGATTGCTAGACTAGCTAGTAATTGCCTAGGCTATTTACGTTCAGGCTAACTGCTTAAGCCTAGGCTATAGGCTAGGCCCGAGGCTAGCATGACATTATCTCAATCTCATATTAAAGTACAAGTTCTCTTATTGATTAGCCGATAGCCTGTTTTGATCTTGATAATAATAAGAGATGCTTCATCAGCTCCAGAATACATCTAACTTACTGGGTGAAATGAATATGAAACATGAAATTTTTGGCTAGGAGACAAAGGAGGCCTATAGCCAGTAGTTGAATTGAAGACATATTTCCTAAAAATATTTCACTGAGATAATATGATCAATTAAGGGCAATAACTTCACGAGTTCACTGACAAATCCCTCAGTTTATAAGGCCTATAGTATTATTATTTTCTTACCAGTTTAAACAAAGTCCGTCACAGTGTTCTCTGCTCAAGACCTGGGCTCAAACATGTGAGCGGGGCCCAATTTGGTCAAATAGGCCTAAAACCAGCCCTGAACCAACAAAAAGTCAAGTGTAACTGAGACCTACGTAAGTGCCCAAACCACACCTTTAATTTGAAGGAAATGAGAGGTGTCAAAAGAAATTATTCAGGATGAGAACAAGTCCTGAAAGTGGATGAATGTGCTGGTGGAGGGAAACTGGTTGACTGTAGTTCCAGAAAGAAGCAGAAGGGTTTAAAACTTTTCTGAAAGGCGATGGAGGTATCAGAGACTGGAGTCATGGGGATCAGACAGTGGGAACCAGTGAATCTCTGTCCGCTGCAATAGCATGGTTTCCCCAGTGGCCACCCATTTCAATTCTCCATCCCATTCCCTTGCCGACATGTCTCTCCAAGGTCTCATTGTACTGCCAGACTGAGACCACTTGTAAATTGGAGGTTTTTTCTTTGGCTTGGCTTCACGGACAAAGATTTTATGGAGGAGTAATGTCCACGTCAGCTGCAGGCTCGTTTGTGGCTGACAAGTCCGATGCGGGACACGCAGACACGGTTGCAGCGGTTGCAAGGGAAAATTGGTGGGTTGGGGTTAGGTGTTGGGTTTTTCCTCCTTTGTCTTTTGTCAGTGAGGTGGGCTCTGCGGTCTTCTTCAAAGGAGGTTGCTGCCCGCCGAACTGTGAGGCGCCAAGATGCACGGTTTGAGGCGATATCAGCCCACTGGCGATGGTCAATGTGGCAGGCACCAAGAGCTTTCTTTAGGCAGTCCTTGTACCTCTTTGGTGCACCTCTGTCTCGATGGCCAGTGGAGAGCTCACCATATAACATGATCTTGGGAAGGCGATGGTCCTCCATTCTGGAGACATGACCTACCCAGCGCAGTTTGATCTTCAGCAGCGTGGATTCGATGCTGTCGACCTCTGCCATCTCTAGTACTTCGATGTTGGAGATGAAGTCGCTCCAATGAATGTTGAGGATGGAGTGGAGACAATGCTGGTGGAAGCGTTCTAGGAGCCGTAGGTGATGCCGGTAAAGGACCCATGATTCGGAGCCATGGTCTTTGCCCTCAGACAGCTCCAAGAAAAGTGCAGAGAACAAAACAAAGGACTCTACATCACCTTTGTTGACCTCACCAAAGCCTTCGACACTGTGAGTAGGAAAGGGCTTTGGCAAATACTAGAGTGCCTCGGATGCCCCCCAAAATTGGAGGTACACCTTGCATTAATTGACTGATCTGGCTTTCGTTAATTTCTTCCCTCTCCATCCATTTCCTGTTTCTTCGATAAATTCCACCTCGACCCTTATCACATCCCATTAACACCTTTTGGTCTGACTTCCTCCCCCATTGTTTGCATTCTGAGACTTTCTGAATGTATCCTGCTTCTGCCTTTTGTCTTTGAAGAAGGGCTCAGGCCCGAAACGTCGGCAATATAGCTTTGTCTCCTAGAAGAGCAGCTGAGTTCCCAGCATGTCGGAGCAAAGAGATGGTTGGTGTGCAAAATGGTTCGCGGATCGGTGGGAAGGGTCTGGACAAAGGGGGAAAGGATGGAGTCAGGTTTCGGTAAGTTCAGGACAGTCCTTGTTTGTGGATCTCAGGTGGGAGATTGACGTGTGGGGGGGGGGGCACTGGCAGGTTGGAGGCGGGGCAGTGGAAACACACTGGCGCACCCCCCTTCCCACTCACGCTACACAACCTGCTGAGTTGCGACACAGGCTAGTCCCCCCCCACCCCAGTCCCCCGGCAGCTGCGGCTCCTCGTGTCTCCAGTGGGTGCTGGGCTCTGCCCCCATTGCTTTCCGCACCGCCCGGGCTCTGGCAGCCCCACTCCCATTGGTGGAACGTGCCGCTCGCACCCCGCCTCCCCTCCGCCCCGTGGCCCTCACCCTGCGCGCGCGCCCCGGTTCAGGTGGTGCGCGCTCGGCATGGCCAGGAGCTGGAACCATGGCGGTGCAGCATCACGTCCTGGACTTCTGCCTCTCGGCGCCAGGTGAGCGCGGCCCGTCGGCACCACAGATTTGGGGGGGGGGGAGCAAAGTCCGGGGCTTCGCCACCAGAGAGAGAGAGAGAGAGGGAGGGTGGGGGTGGGGTGGGGGGGGGGGGACGGCCCGGTCCCCGCCGCCGGGGAGGAGGCTGGCGGAGAGCCGTTCAAGCCTAGGCGGCGGGCCCGTTTCCAGTGAGTCAGGGGACCCCGGGGCCTTCCTCCGCTAACCGAGGGTCCCAGCGGCTGAGGACCGACCCAGACGGCCAGACTCCCCCCGCTCCACACTGGGTTGGACCCCGAGCCTTCCAGAGGATCCCAGGGAGAATGGGAAGCCGGTAGCCACCCTGCCCCATGTGGAAGGAAGCCTGGCTCCGGGGAACCTCGCCCAGCGTTATCCCTGAGATAGTCCAAACATAGCCGCAATCATCCAGTTGAAAGCGATGCCTTGAAGCCTAATCAACCAGCTGAACGTCACGGGGAAGAAATGGACTGAATTTGTTTCTTGACAAACGGAATTATTCACTGTCACGTGTGCCAAGATCCAGTGGAAAAACTTCATTTCGTCCACTATCTGGACAGAACAATTTTAATCCATTCTTCAGCACAATGCTTTAATTTTCCCTCTTTGACATCTTTTGCCCAGGGATGAGAATTGTACTTTGAATTTCATCTGTAAATATTAGAATGTCTGATCCCACGAATTGGATAGGTCATTTAATAAGATCAGGTCGCTTTTCCTGCCAGTTTGTGTAAGGTTGGATTCCTGAAGTCTTACGGTAGAGAATTCCATGGATTCTTAATTTTCCTCATCGATATATGGTATACTTGTGCGGACGAGTGAAGTTTGGATTGTATGATTCCCGCCATGCACCTTTTTTTTCCAAAAGCCATAGGACAGCACAGTGCAGGGTCTTCAGCCCATGAAGTTGTGCTGACCTATGTAAATTTTCTCCACAACAATCTAATCTTTCCTACCTCATACCCTTAACCTTCTATTTTTCTTACATCTATGTGCCTCGGAGTCCCTATTGTACCTGCTTCCACCACCTTCCCCAGCAAGGCATTCCAGGTACCTTCCACTCTTTCTTTTCTGATGTCTCCCCTAAACTTTCCTCCACTCACCTTGAACAGATGCCCTCTAGTAATGCAATTGTCACCCTAGGCAAAGCTGATGGCTAACCATCTAAAGTTTATAGTCTTGTTCACCTCTATTAAGTTGTCTCTCATCCTTTGTCAATCCAAAGAGAAAAGCCCTAGTTATGTCAACCTTGCTAAATAAGATATATTCTCTAATCTAGGCAATATCTTGGAAAGTCTTATCTGCATCCTCCCCAAAGCATCGACATCCTTCATGCAATGAGGTGACCAGTGCTCCAACTATAGTCTAACATGAGTTTTATAGACCTGCAATATTTCCTCATGGCTCTTGAACTCAGTCCCATAACTAATGGAAAGCCAACACACCCTACACCTTCTCAATAACCCCATCGATTTGTACAGCAACTTTGAGGTGTAAAAGTTTGATGCCTTTCAGTGGTAGAACAAATTTCAAGACCACAACATTATTACGAGTGCCACTTTATTTGTTAACACAAAGTGTGCTGTATCACACAGCCTGTGGTTGAACTAGTTCTTGTTCTTAACTCCTTTTATTGACAGCAACTGGTATCAGGCACAAGCATCTGAAACCATTATTTTTTTTGGAATATTTTATTTTTGATTTTTTTCAAAAATATAGTTAGATTTTAAATATTAAATTTATTAAACTTTTTTTATAAACACAGCAAACAAATACAACAGTCTCTCCTTCCTCCCCCTTCCATGCGTGCAGATGCATTCATCGTCAAAGCTTACATATATTTTAAGTATGTAGAGTACAGTTTTTGTATGTAAAACTTTACAACTTTTTTTTTATTACTGTATGTGGTGGAACCATTATTTGAGCATACATTTTTTTACAACTCTATTGGTTGGCATCTAAGGAATGTCAAGTGAGATTAGAATATCTTGCAGAACATCCTGTTTTTTTACTTCAAAGAAAAAAAATTGCCATAGGCATGAGGCTGTAACTAACTCTACATTTCAATAGAGGAATCGATGGGCCCGGACTCCCAAGATTCCTTGGTTCCTCACACTGTTAAGAAGCTTGCTCTCCACTTTCAAATTCAACCTTCCAGAGTGCATCACTTTACACTTAGCCAGATTGAACTCCTTCTGCCACTTCTCTGCCCAACTCCACATCTTGTCTGTCTTCTTTTGTAACCCATGACAAGCTTCTGCATTATCCACAATACCTCTGACCTTTGTATCATTTGAAGACTGCTGACACACCCCTGCCATTCCTTCAAGTTATTTATTAAAAATATCACAGAGCAGGGGACTGATTATTTTGACTTTAAAAGATATGGGCACGGAAGATTGATTCCAACTGAATACACTACCTTACTGCACATAGTAAATACACACTTCAGTATATTAGCATAGAATAAGTTGAAAATTGTTGGAAATGTTCCAATGTGTAGGATAATTGATGAGAATTATTTATGTTGTACCTACTCAGCTTTAAATCAAGCACACAAAAAAATTTTAGAACTTGCTCCAGATTCCAACATCTCCACTCTCTTGCATCTCTTGTTTTCTATCACCTGGCCTGGTGAATGTTCAGGAGTAAGCAGGAAATGCTACAATACACCCAAAAGTGCCAGTGTAGCTCAGTAGATCATGGAGCATCCATAGGAAGTATAAGGCAGTCAGTGGTTTGAGGAGAGGAGCACAAGCTAGCAAGTAAAATATACCACATAGACCCGTGTAAATTTGGCCAAAAAATCTCGTGTTTTCCATTTATTTCATGTAAAAGTCGATCCTAGTTCTTCATAGATTACAGTTGGAAGAATTTGGTATGAAAATTTAAAAATGGATCAGTGCGAGGTAGGGTCACAATATCGCAACCATTTTGTGAAAAAAAGTCTTCCAGAAAAATAACAAATGTACAGCAGCATTTAAACTAAAAATTATTGAAATTGCTGATAAGACAAATAACTGTAGCAGCAAGAGAAATTTGTGTAGCAGAGAGACTGGAGAAAGATGTCAAACAAACTTCAGACAAAATGCTGAAAAGAAAGTGTGCTAATAGAGCTAAAATAGTAAGTGAGCACAATTGGGGGAAAAAATGTTGCTGAGTGGGTGACTGAAATTTGTCAGGATGGAAAATGTGGTGTTACCCTTGCTGCCATTCGATTCCATGCTCAGAAGGAAGGAAGGAATTTCTGATTTACGGCAATGGTTTATGGTACACTAGGTGGTATGATTTGGCATTTCGGCATAGAACTAACATTTCACAAAAGCTGCCTGCTGATCCAGATGATAAGATATTACAGTTTCACTAATTTGTAATTAGCCAACAGCAGAAGGAAGGCTACGCGTATTGGAACATGGATGAAACACCTATTACCATTGACGTGCCAAAGAATTGAACTGTGCAACAAAAAGAAAAAACAGTATTGGTGAAAACCAGTGGTCACGAAAATTCGGCTTACTTTAGTTCTTTCTTGCTTGGCTGAAGGTACTAAATTGAAACCGATGGTTGATTTTAAAGAAAAACTCTGCAAAAAGGGAAATTGCGAAAAGGAATTGTCGTTCATGTACATCCACAAGACTGGATGGATGAAGGCAGGTGTAGAAAATGGATAAAGGAAGTTTGGAATTTATGACCTGGTGGACAATGCAAGGAAAAGTGTTTGCTCCTCTGGGATCAGTTTAGGGTACATAAAGAATACTGTTGATGACTTCTGATTACAAAACTATTATTTTCGGTGGACCTACAAGTGTTTTGCAACCAATGGGTGTTTATATTAATAAACATTTAAGGACATGATGATAATGAAGTGGAGTAATTGGATCCTTGATGGAGAAAAAACATGTACAAAAGGAGGCAGTTTGCAGGCTCCATCACTGCAATGTGGAATTTCTAATGCATTGGATGGTAAGGAAAATGATTATGTATGGGATGACTGGAATGAAAAAGAAACAAACATGATGTTACTTATGAACAGCGTGGATGATGAAGAGGATCCATTCGATGATATCATTCATCCTGATGTGTAAAAGGAGATTACACAATTTTCTTGTTTATTTTCATTGTGTGATGACATTGTTTAATGGGTTTATTGTATTGTATATGTTGAACGGTGAGTGGGTGGGGAGGGGGGGTGGGAAGGAGGGAGGGAAGGGAGGGGGAAAAAGGGGAGAAAATGACACTGTGTATATTCAAGAGGGAAATGTTTGTGTGTATATTGGTCAGTATGGTTCATAGTGTGAAAAATAAAAAAAATTTTTTTAAAGTGATATAGAGGATTCTAATGAACTTTTGTGTTTGAAAGACTTATTACAGGAAATGTTTACATTACTGTTTAGTATGCATACCGTGAATAAAAACTTAACACCGGTATTTATTTTTTTGTTTCTATTTTCATTATTTATTTTGATAATTTGTGGCTTAAGATGCAATGAATTCATTAAAAAGAAAAATGCAGTCAAGAAAATGATACCATCGTCCCAAATAGTGGTGAAGGGTTTTGTGATGCAAAGTATGGTGTGGTTCAGGCCATGTGTACAGTATTGCGGTAGCTTCGATATGGAGACTATTATTACTTTAACTCATTGTGTTTTAGTTCTTTATTCATTTTGAGATCATATGGACTTCTGCTACTAATACAGTACTTTTGGATTCTATTGTGAATTTCAGCACCTCAAAAGTAGAATCCTAATGTTAACCCTGTAAATTTAACATGATGGTGTACATAATTTGACTTAAAAGCGTACAGTAAAGATCCTAAAATTTGGACTGTTTGGGGATTGGGTCGGTCCAGATTTTTGGAATTTCCAGATTCTCAGGCAGTATTTTTAAAATTCAAATTCAAAGAGAATAAAGAAGAGATGAACAGGTACATTTTAATAGTTTATTAATGGAGCATTTTTCCATGCAAGGTACAGAGAAACAAATAAATATTTATTCATTCATTTCTGTGACCTCTGTGCATCAATGGTGCTTATGCACGTACTCACACATACAAAAGCCCATTAAATTTAAAACGTTTGAGAGTTTTCAATAAGTCTGGATTCTTTGGTGCTCTGGATTTCTGGCATCTGGATTTTTGGACTTTTACTGCATACACGGTAATAACTGGAAGCAGGTGGGAAGGCAGAAAGCTGAGAAATGATAGGGATAGAGAGCAGTGGTTAAGAAGGGAAGTTCTCTGATAGGAAAAGTACTGCAAGAGGGTGGGAAACGAGAATAGGAGTCGAGAAAGACCAGGAAGAGTTAACAGAAATTGGAGGACAATATTGATGCTATCTGTTTGGAGACTGTTGAGACAAAATATGATGTGTTATATTTAAATTTAGATATGCAGCACGGTAACAGGCCAATCACATCCAATTGACCTACAACTCCCAGTACGTTTTGGAGGGTGGGAGGAAATCGGAGTCCCCGGAGAAAACCCATGCAAAACGTACAAACTCCTTAAAGACAGCATTGGATTCGAACCCTAGTCCCGAATGCTGGCGCTGAAACAGCATTGCACTAACCGTGTGTTGTTCCTCTAATTTGCAGGTAGCCTTGAATTAGTAGTACATGAGGCCATGGACAGACATGTCAGTGTGGCAATGGTGCATGGAATTAAAATGGTTGGCTGCTGGGAAGTCCTTGTTGATGTAGTGGACAGAGTGAAGTTGCTCAATTAATCCATCTTCCAGTCTGCATTCAAATGCAATAAATGTCCCCTAATGATTCACAAATGAAAGGTTGCTTCATTTGGAGGGACTGTTTGGAGCCCCAAATAGTGGCGGGGGAGGCGGTCTTGATGCAAGCATAGCATTTGTGATCAAGGGGGTGATTGGTGAGATAAGGGAGCCAGAGGGAGTGCTTTCCAAGCAAAGGGGGAAGGAGAGGGGAAGGATTGTCTGGAGGTGGAATCCATTGTCGATGGTGTAAATTGCATAGAATAATATGTTGGAATTGAAGGCTGGTGGGATGGTAGGAATGGCCAGATTCCGATCAGGGCAGATTTCCAGCATTCTTGCCCCCACCCCATCCAGACAAATGATCAATTGACAAAACCTGCTCGTAATTTACCTTGATAATTTACTACATTCCTGTCAAATTCCTTATCTTCTCTGATGCTCCAGGAGAAAAAGTCCTAACCTATTCAAACTTGCCTGATAACTCAGGTCCTCAAGTCCTAGCAACATCCTTGTAAAAATAAAATCTGCATTCTTTCCATCTTATTGATATCTTTCCTGCAGTTAGGTGACTTAAACTGCACACGGTACTCCATATTTGGCCTCAGTGATATCTTATTTTCCTTTAAAATTGGAAGGTACGCTAAATCTTTCCTTTGACCAAGTTAATTACTTAGAAATTTGTTTTAAAATTTTTGTGCATCAGTGTCTCAAGATATTCATTATTAATTCTAATTATGATGTTTCAATTGGGCATCTATAGATAAGTAGGTATGAATTTCTAAGTCATGTGTGCAGATAAGTTGATAGTAAACGGACAAGGTCATGAATAGAGGAGCCAGCCAATCTGTCACCTTTGTTAACATTGGTTTTCTTTTTCTTCAGCTGATGGCAAAGCTGTTATTGAAGCATTGGAGCCAATTTTTCAGGAACAGCAGATGAACAAGACAGTTCACAATTTAGGAGAAAATGGTTTCTTGATCACATATATTTCAGAGTCTGGCAGGTATGAGAACTTTCAAACCAGCCATATTCAGGCAACAATGTGACAAATTTAGAACACGGGTGCAAAGTTAAGTTTATCAGAATCTAAGCTGATGAAGTTTGCTATTGTGCCAGCATATTTGTAGGTAAATGAGTTACCTGCCACACTGAAGATTGTGTGTGAGACACAGTTGGTAGTGCTGCTGTCTCACAGTTCCAGTGACTGGTACAATCGTGACTTCTGGTCCTGTCATTATGGTCATTCTATGCTCTAAGAAGGTCTCCTAGAGGTACTCTGATTTGCTCCTACATCCGAAAGATCATTTGATTTGGTGGGTTAATTGGGCCTGGTAATTTGCCCCTTGGTATAGGGTGAATAGAATTGATGGGAATGTGGACTGAATAATACATTAATTGAGGGAATGGAAAGCCTCTGAGAGCCAGAATAAACTTAATGGGCCAAAAAGGAAAAATGTGGAACAATGGAGATTCGGAGTTTTCTATCTCATCCCAACTCACCCTTGAAATGCATTCTATTTTGTGAGGCAACAACATTTTCTCTGAATTAAAAATAATGTATTGGAAACGTTCAGCAAGTGAAGCACCATCTATGAAGAGAAAAGTTAACATTTCAACCTCGTGATCTTCATCAAACTAAGGAAGATTTTTAAAAAAACTTGGGTTTTAGTGGCAGAGGAGAGGGAAGAAGGATAGGCTGAAGGGAATACAATACCTCTGATCGAGTGAGAACAGGGTTACCATAGAAATAAGTTGTAGAGGTTATCATGTCAATAGGTTAATGGAGCTTGGTGGATAAAATAGGCTGAGATAAGGCCAGTTAAGTCTTGATTTTCATTTTTTTATATAAAAGGCATTGCTTTAATTTGAAAACAATGAAGTGTGAAATAATAAAATGCTGGAAACATTTGCAGATCAGGCAGAATTTATGGAAAGAGAAACAGTTGATTTCTCAGGTCGAAGATCTGTCATATCTATTTGATAGAAGTTATTTTTATATATTCAATCTACTGATAATTTTGTGTTATTCAATAAATACTTAGCTTATATTTTCTCATTATAAATGTTTCAGCTGGTTATATCTTGGATCATTTTCGATCATTTAACACATGAATATAGTTGCTCTGTAGAAATTTCCTGAACTCTGAAATGTGTAATTTGTTTCGCTGCATGTAGTTTCATCTATTATAAATATGGGATGGGGGATTATAGTGAATGCATTTCTTTCATATTATAGTTGTCATTTGGTTCTGCTTGTGCCATTTGGGTTTTATGCCTCATCTGCCTTGTATGCTTTCTAGAAATTCCGTGCAAAAATGTTTGCCATATAATGTGTTAAGGAAAGATTTAAAAATGGAGCCCAGATTTCATAAACATGTTTTTTTTTTTACTTTGATTAATCTTTTTTGCAGCTTTGCTACTCTGAGAATGTATACAGATAAGCTTCTGACATTTGATATGCATAGCTACGAATTGGATAACAAAGGACAAGCAACAATTGAAACTGTAAGTGTGTGCTTCTACCTTTGTTACATTAGAATTTTTAGATTTTAGAGTGTAGTGAGACTTTGGTTTTGATATACAAAGGAATTTCAGAATTGTTAAATGAAACTAAAAAAATGTTTAGTCCTGCCAACTTGAGAGTCACATTGCAGATGCTTTCTAATTTTAGAGGAGGGATTCAAAGCATATGGGTTAACGTTACAGCCCAGCAACTCTTCGTCAGAGCTGGGAAGGATATAGTAAATTCGTTTTAAGGTGCACAGAAAGACAGGGAATAAATACCTCTGATAGAATGAGGACAGTGTTGCCATGGAAATAAGTTGAAGTCATCATGTCAACAGGAGTATGATCACCCGAATAATGCTGGCACCAACCTTTTACAGCTGATTATCAATTTAGGATCTGAAGAAAGGTTGAATAGCCTCTGAATTATGAATCAGATGAGAGTACAATAAATAGATTCTGATTTGTCAATGATTGTTGTAAACACTCACACTACAAGGTCAAAATTGGAGGAGATGAATATTTTTGATAGAACTAATTAAGCAGGAGGGGTGGGGGTTGGTGATGGTTGGTGACTGGACTTGCAGTCATTAAGTCAAATAGCAGTGTAACAGGCCCTTGTGTCCAATACACCATCAAGCACTCATATAAACAAATCCCATTTTATTCTCCCCACGTTCCCTCCAACTCCTCCAGGTTCTACCCCTCACATACTCGCAAGTTACAGTAACCAGTTAATCTTCCATGCCATTGGGATGTGGTAGGAAAAGTGAGCTTTTAGAGGGATGATGGGAGAACCTGCAAGGTTCACTAGACAGTGCCCAAGATCAGAAGTGAACCAGGGTCTCAGGAGTTGTCTGGCTGTGACTCTACCACTGTGCCACTCTTCAGACTTTCCTTTAAGGAAAATGCACTTTGAGAACCTGACTGAAAAATAGTGTTTTCTGGAGTTCTACATGAAACAACAACAGATGCTTCTTTACCTTAAAGGTACTATGTAAATGGGTTCTTTTGCATTGATTGTTGTTCATGTCTGTGAAAGCTGTCCATTTTGAATTTGAATACAAGTCATTGAGGGTAACAGAATGATACATGAGTGATTCTTCCCTTTATTAAAAGTAGCATTAAATTTGTTTATTTGATACAACATATCAAGTGAAGTGAGAAGGGTTCTTTTGCGGGCAGACCAACAGATCATCTCTTATATTACATACAGCTGTGCATAGAGTACAATTCGCAGATTATAGAACTGTGCTGAAAAGGAAAATTAGTTCATATTAAGTAAGGGCAGCATGAGAGCACAATTATGGGGTTTATTCAGGAGCCAGATGGCATCAGAGAAGAAACACTTTAAGCTGTTGGTCTGTGCTTTCATGCTCTTAACCCTTCTTGAAGAGAGGAGGAAAAGAGTATGTGTCTGGGATGTGATGGGTCCCCAAAGGGCCTGTACGTGAGCCGAAGGGCTTGTATTGTTCTGTAATCTTTTGCCAGCTCTGACAGCATATCAGAGGTAGTATGTTGGCTGCCTTTTCTAGATGGTGGAGATGTAGATGGACTCCGTGATCGTTTCATTTTATTCATTACCTTCTATTGGTTCCTCCAATTCTTACATCCAGCAACTATATTTTTGATGCTGCACCTGTAAAAAGTGTTAAGGGACATTCCAAACTTCGAAGAAAGCAAAGGTGTCGGTGCACTTTCTTGACTGTTGTGGCAATGTTTGTGCCCCAGGTTAGGTTATCATCAGTTTTTACTAATAGTAAAAAGGTTCCGTACTGTAAATTGTTATATGTCCATTGTTATCTCCTCCTTTGACATCAGTGCCATTATTGCAGTCAGGGGTGTGGACTCTGCCCCCTCTCCTAAAATTAATGATGATTTCCTTTGTTTGCGCAGTTTGTTTGCCAAGTTTACGCAGTGCATTTTGAGAAGGGTGTTTTGGAAAGGATTTGGATCAGAAACCGGAAGTGAGATTTCAGCTGTGTGTTAAGGTTATAAATCAATTAAAACAGAAACGCAAGATGTTTTTCAAGCATATCCCATTCTATTTTAGTATTACAACATCAGTAGCATTCAACTTTTTTATAGCAGAAGTTGTTCAAAGAATCGTACAAAATTTTTGGAGCACAGTTATAGTGTGGATCTGAGTATCTCGCCGCTCTGCCTTCCCCTTCCCTCCTTCTACTGAGTGAGGGGTGGGGGAGGGGTGGTCCATTCCTGCCCAATCAAGTAAAGTCAAGAAAAATGTAACAGCCTAGGTGCTGGCTATTGGGCTGTGACAAATCTCTGATGTGTCCCAACTTTTGCTGTGGATGTCTTGAATTTTTTTTGGGTGGGGGGTGGGGGGGTGGAGGTAGGTGGCTTAGACTCAGTGGCAAATTTTGTACATAATGGATAGCTAATTTTTGATTGATTACTGTAAATTGAGTTTGAAAATTTATAAATAAAATATTAAAAAAAGGATCGTCGTGCGATACACAAAACTGCTGTAGAAACTCAGCAGGTCAGGCAGCATCTATAGGAAATAAAGGGTAACCAACATTTTTGGCCTGAGCCCATTGTCAAGGTATCAGCATAAAACGGGAAAGCGCCTGAATAAAAGGATTGTGGGGGGGGGAGGGGAGGAGAGGAAGGGGGAAGGGCCAGGGGAGAAATAAAAGCTTACAGGTAAGAGGTCATGTGGGAGGGTAAGAGAGCAAAAATCTGAGATGTGATGGGGAAAGGGTAACCGAATCAATAGGGACAGGAAGGGGGTATGGAGCTGGAAAGGAGACAGTTAACTTTATGAAGGGCTCAGGCACAAAATGTTGGTTACCCTTTGCTTCCTAAGGATGTTGTGTGACCTGCTGAGTTTCTCCAGCACTTTTGTGTATTGCACTCAAATCCAGCATCTGAAAAATTTCTTGTTTAACTTGGAATTATTGAAATATTACACCGATAAAGGTGGCCATTCAGTTTACCTGGATGATTGCAAGATCATTCCTGTCAAATCATTCCTCAACTCTTTCCTGGAGCCCTGCATTATTATCTTCCCCAATGACAGTCAAATCTGCTCACAGCACCCTTTCAGTCAGCGAATTCAAATCTCTTAAACACTCATAATGTGGAACGGGTATTACCTTGCATCACCCCTGGTTCTTTTGACAATCTCTGAATAATTAACTGAACTGTTTAAGATTGAATGTTTTGATAGAATGAATAATAAGAAACTGTATTTCCTGCCAAGATAAGTAAAATGTCAATGGATAATCCAGCACATGATTCATTGGTACTGAATTGGCAGATTTTATGCCCCATTGGAAGATGCACTGTCACATTTTAATTTTTATTTTTTCTATCTTGCACAGTATTAAAATAGATATTGACAGTGAACCTAGTGAGCTTAAAGGGAACATGGGAAACCAGGCCCCAGTGTGATTTTGGCGTAACAGAAAGCATGACCCAGTGTATTTACAATGAACATGCAATACGTGATGTTTGAAGCCAGCATGAGAAACAGAACTCTGGTGAGTTTAAACTGAGCTCAGGAAAAGGGGGCCCCAGTCATTTTAAATGGAGAGAAGGTAACTGAGCTCCATTGAGTTTAAAGGGGCGTATTAAAACAGAACTTGGTTTCTTTTGGGTTCCCTTTGAACAACAGAATCAGTAATGAAAGACACCGTAATTTCATAAAAAGGTTTGAGTTAACACAACTGAAACCAACAAAACACAATGGAAAATAGAACTCTAATCACAATTCTAATCTAAACCAAATTTAAAGAAACAACTAAAAACCCGAACTTAAACCAAATTTAAAGAAACAACTAAAAACCCGAACTCACTTTTGCATGCAGTTCTCAGTGATACTTGTGTTCTATGCTAACCCGTGAACTTTTGAAGGTCTCTCTTGCAGGGCACATCTTTATAGTCAAGGAGAACTTTGTGCCCCATTTGGTCCTTGCATAATAAAGGATCTTTATTAAACCTTCCTGTTGTTTCTGAGGATCTCATCAGCCATTAAATTTTAATTTTAAATTTAAATTTTGACATACAGTACAGTAACCAGCCCATGAGCCTGTACGTCCCAATTGACCTACAATCTCCATACATTTTGGAGGAAGCTGGAGCACTGGGACAAAATCTATGCAGAGATAGGGAGAACGTACAAACTCCTTAAAGACATCGTGGGATTCGAACTCGGAGTGTTGTGCTAACCGTGCTGCCCAATGAGCACAGAAAAATTCCACTGTTCATGGACAGCTAAAACTCTAGATCTTCTAATCTTCTGGAGGGCTGGTGTCCTCCATGAGTGTGTAGCTGAGAGAGGTTCGTGAACATTTTCTGTTGGGGCATGTTAACACCATTTCACGAGATTTTCCTCCTCTTCATTGTTGCTGATGAGGCCAACTACTGTCATGTCATCTACAAACTATTGGTGCTGGATTTGGCGTTGCAGTTGTGGGTCATTTGTGTGAATAGGATCAGGTTGAGCACACAGCCCTGAGATGTGCCAGTGCTCAGTGATCATGCTCGACATTCTGCTGCCAACCCAAACAGACTGTGGCCTTTCTGTTAGGGAGATCAGAATCTAGTAACAGAGAGGAGTATTGAGTCCCAGCTATGACAGCTTCTTCACCAGCCTCTGTTGTATAATCCTATTAAACACTGAGCTGAAGTCAATGAACAACAGTCTGGTGGTGTATGAAGTATTATTCTCCAGATGGATCAGGACAAAGTGGAGGAAGTGAATTCTGTGCTGTACAGAATATTACCCTCCTTGTTTTGAACTCCTCCTGATTTTACTTGCAAAGCCTATGATCACATTTCAGGAAGGTACACTGGGATGAACTGTTTTGACTACTTAACAGCAGCACTGGTGCTGGTGTGCACCTGGGAGAACAGAGACACAGCACTGCTCAGCACGGTCCTACTGCATGGTCCTAATGTGAATAGCTTCATGCAGGCTTTAAACGGCCTGTTAAAGAAGCTGAAGGTGTTTTTTTTAACTGTTGCAACCATGGGATTTTCACCCAAGATGGCAGTGCCTGTGCTGGGTATCATACAACGAGGGGTTGCAAACTCCAGGGGAGCATCCAGCTATTGCAAGGCATCAGTAATGAGGAGAACACCACCCACTGAGAAGGAGATGAACCTACAGATGGTGACCATGGCAACGTACCAGCAAGGGCTCAGTTAGTGAAGGACTCACACAGGCTGCGGTCTTTTGTGAAGGACACATAGACTGCGGACTGCTGGCGACCTGCTGTTGGACCCAGACAGGCTGCACACTCGTGGGCCCCAGGTGTCAGAACTAGGATTCGAGAGGATGCTGAGGGCAAAAAGAGCTCCCAAGCAACTTTGGACGCTGAAGGATTCCTGACCCTATTGGAGATTTGGATCTGGAGCTAGGGTTGCCAATGGTTTGAATTGTTGTCTGTGGCTGCGGAGCCCTGGAGGTGAATCCACGGATACTCAATGTCTCTGAAGAGACTCTTTTGCTTCTCTTTCTCCTATTATGTTGACTCTGCCTTGTGGCAGTCAAAAGTTGAAGTATATCATGTATATGCAAGCATTCAGTGACTTTCCCTCTGCCAGCAGATTTCTGAACGAACAATGAACCACAGTCACCACCTCACTTTGTCTTTTTTTTTCTGGCACTTTTATTTGTTTTGACATGTGGCTTATAGAAATGTTTGCACTGTGACGCTGCAAAACAACGAATTTTGTGACTTGTTCATGACAATAAATTCTGATTCTGAATTCTATTATATTTTAATGATTGATAATTGCTTGATAATTATAAGGAAACTTTGAACCTTTATACTTACATTCCCTGCCCCTCTCTCTTCGAATCCTATCCCCAAAACCACTTGCCCACAAACTTTGGTTTCAGCTATTAAGGTGTTTTCCGTTCTGGAAGTTGTTAAGCCAAACTTTGATAAATAAATGCTTCTGTGTAGCAGGTTCAATTTTTATTGTTGTAACATTTTACACTGATTAATATTACTCATTTATTATTTCAGCTTTGTCATAAACTGGAACAGAAAATGAAAGACCTCTTGCAGGGGAATATTAAAAGGATAAAAAGGTAAGTATGTTAGCCATCACTCTAAAGCTGAATAGCTATTGTATGGTCACTCTCAATTAAGTATTACCTGTTAATAGACAAAATATGTATTAGCTAAGCTATTTGCTCTTAATTCTCCACCTGATTATATGCTTCTCTATTTTCAGAGGGTAGGGAAGCAACCTAATTCCAAACCTGTAATGTATTGAAATAAAACCCAATTATTTTGTAGCTGGTCATGATGCATGGCCTTCTTTTGAATTGTTTGAAAGATTTACATAATTTGTTATCTGCTCTCTGCAGAGCTGCTGAATCTTTCAATTTCAGAATCCTGCAATGGTAGTAATAGCATTTTACTTCTGTTGCAGCTCAAGTGGAGTTTTGGAAGGTATTTGTCTATTGATCATAGAATTTGTATAATGCAGAGCTGGCCAGGACCCAAAAATCATTAGTTGGACATATAAAAAATGTAGATACTGAAAATCTGTAATAAAAACAGAAAATGTTAGAAAAATTCAGGTCAGGCTGCTTCTCTGAGAAGAGAAATGATTAATGTTTGAGTTTTTCCAGCATTTTAAAAAAAAATTTCAGATTCATTATGTTCTGCCACCTACCCCAACTGTCTCTATTGCATCTGTGAACTGTCTATTGTCCACATTCTTCCTAAACATGAAAGTCGATTTGCCTTAACTGTATGGAAATAATTTATTTTGGATGCAATTCCGCTCTCATCTCCCCATCATATAACCACTTGAGTAAATGATGATATTCACCACCTCATTACTGAACAACAATTCATTGCCTGGGAGTTCTTAACCATTGATGGATTGGGTAAATTGGGGACACTTTGCTAGAATGATTAGTGAAGCAATTTGAGTTGTGGATTTTTTTCCCCAAGTACAAAGGTAAGTTGCATGGTCTATTTTTTTCTTCTTGTCCTCTTACATAGTATAATTCTTGGTTAAATGGTGCCAGTAGTTTCTGAGACAAATGTCACGTTCAAGTTTTCCTCTGGAGAAATAGCATGGAACTGAAGCTGGCTGCTCAAGTCCAGTGCTGCACTGTTTGAAGCTCCAATTTTTCAGTGAGGTGTGAATCAGCTACCAGTGCAAGGGAGTTCACACTTGTTGTCAATTTTAATCCCATGAACAATGGCAAGAAGAATTCATCCAATCATATATTTTATTGGTACTTTGTGAGCTTTGCTGTGTTGTCTTTTGCACACCTAACTGTAACTAAACTTCAGATGTAAGGCAATGAAAATCAAAGTTTTTCTTTAATCACCATTTTCTTGGTAAGATTATGGGAATCTAACTTGAAAATTGTGCTTTTTTAAACCTATTAATGAATTCCCATGCCATCTCTTGAATTTCTGACCTCCCATTTAAGGCCTTATATTTTAATTTGTTTAAATGAGAAAATGGGTAGGTCAAAGTGGTTAATGTAATTTTGGTTGTGAAAGTGAAATGTTGCCAACAGTTTAGTAATAATAGTATTTCCTTGAATTTGATTTGAACAGTTTGGATTTAACATCAAGGCAAACTGTTGTGGGGTGAGGGGAGGGGTGCCATCTGATGACGTGGGGTTATACTTTGAATCCCTTCTCTCTGAAAAAGTTTTTTAAAAATAAAGGTTGAAGTGGTTGAAAAAAAAGTAAAAGTTGTCAGAAGACCGAGTAAACAGTACAAGATGTCACCAAAGAAAGATAAAGCAGCTGTTACTTCACAAGAAATTGAACAACAAAAAAGGCCGATAAAGATGCAAGGCCTAACTTGAAGAAAGATCCTGGAGCTGTCCGGAAGGTAGGAGCCCGTGGAGATGAGCCTTGAGCTGGGGAGACCTTGGACATCACTATGCAGGTCTCCCCCGACAATGGCCACCTGCCACGGGAGAAAAAGTGACTGCACATGCATGAAGAGTCACGCATGCACAGAGCACAAAACAAACAGGCAATTCTTTAAAAAAAGTCCAAGAAGCCTCCAGGTCTCGTGATCAGGATGAAGACCAAGAAGAACAAGAACTGTATTTAGAACAAGGAGTTATGGCTAAAAAAAATCAGGAAAAATGAAAGAGATGTATATCTACAGCTGAAATGAAGAAATATGTGGATACTTTTCAACAATCTTTGGTGCAATTAACAATGGAAGTTAAAAAGTGTAATGAGAGTATAGCTGAAAATAAGAATTTTACAAAGAAAGTAGAAAGAATGATGCAAGTGGATAAAAAATTTGAAGTTGTGGAAGAAAAAATTAAAGGAAATAAATTTGAAATTCAAAATGTTAAAGAACAGATGAAAAATATTCAGGCTGAACCTGCTGCAACAAAAGATCAACTAACTCCAAAAATTGACATTTTAGAATATTTCAGTAGAAGAAATAATATAAAAATTATTGGGCTTAAAGAAGGCGATGAAGGACAAGACATGAAGAGGTTTTTGCAACGCTGAATTCTGCAGTCTTTGGGGATAACTGAATTTCAAGGAGACATTGAGATTGAAAGAGCTCATAGAGTGTTACGACTGAAACTGCAACCAGATCAAAAGCCACGTCCGATACTGGTCAAGATGAAGTGAGAGAAAAGATCCTGGAATTGGCGGCAAAGCAAATGAAAGAAAATCACCATTAATTTATAATGGAAATAAGATCTTTTTTACCCTGATAAAAGTTTTGATTTGTTGAAAAAAAGAAAAGAATTCAATACTGTTAAAAATTTGTTATGGAAGAAAGGGTATGCTTTTGTTTTAAGGTATCTGGCAGTATTGAAAGTTTTTGTTCCAGAAGGGAAAATTTTTTTAAAAATGGAATCCAATGAGGCAAAGGTGTTTGCAGATTAATTACACCGAAGAAAGAAAGGCAAGAGGAGAGTGATGGTTGAAGTGAGAGATGATGCAGAAGGATTACAGCTGATAATATAAAGAACAAATGTTTTACAAAAAGTTTTTTTTGAGAGAGAATTTTAGGGAGGAAAATAAATGCAAATTTGTTCATTCAGCCAATATTACTCCACACAGGTTACCTGCAATCGTAAGAGGAGGGACAATTGATAGATACTGGCCTACTGCAGATGGCCGATTAGTTGAATACGATATTGATGATGTTGTTTATGATGAAGATTCTGCATATCAGAACATCAAGATTCTTCATTCAAAACAATTTGGAAATATTCTTATCCTCAATGGCGACATTAGTAAGTATTTGATTATAATTTGTAAGTTATGCAGTTGTTTCTTGTATTGTGTTCTAAAAAGCTGATAAGTTTATCCTGATGAGTAATCACTCCGAGAAAAAAGTTAAATTTTATTTGTTATTTAATCATTTCATGTGGCGCTTTCCATTTTTATTATCCATTGTAACTAGATGCAAATGTTGATCTTTGCTATCTTCTCCTCTTTCTGCTGATCAACCATAGTCTTGGGATATTATATCTGGGGATATTAAAGATGGCTAAAAGATGAAGAAAGAAAGACCCCTTGTACATAATTTAATGAGTGATTTGTGATTGCTGCCCTCTATCGTGCATAGGAAAAAAATGTCTGTGCCTTGACTTTCTCAGGAGTTTGAGAAGATTCAGTATGTCATCGGAAACTTTGGCAAACTTGTGTAGATGTGTAGTAGAAAGTATGCTGACAGGCCACATCCACAGTCTGATATGGGGCACCAATACCTTTGAGCGGAAATCCCTACAAAAGATAGTGGACACAGCCCAGTACATCACAGGCAAAAGTCCCACCATGAAAAAAATCTACATGGAACACTGATATCTGAGAGCAACACAAGTCTTCAAGGATCCACACCACCTAGGACATGCTCTGTTCTTGCTGCTACAATCAAGAAGGAATTACAAATGTAGCAGGACTTGTATCTCTAGTTTCAGGAATAATTGCTACCCCTACTGAACAACGGACTCATTCAGACTGGGAGATTGTTTTGTTAGCCAACTATCTGTCTACAGCAATGACTGGGATCTCCCAGTGGCCAACTATTTCAATTCTACACCCCATTCCTGTGCAGACATATCTGCCCATGGCCTCATGCGCTGCCAAGCCAAGGCCATTTCCAAATTGGAGGAGCAACACCTAATATTCTGTCTGGGCTCTTCAACCAGATGGCATTAACATCGACTTCTCTGGTTTCCATTAGGCCACTCCTCTGTCTCCCTCACTTCCCCATCCTTCTGTCTCCTTTCCTGCAACTCCCCAATCCATTTCCTCTATTCAGAGCCATCCCCTCCCCATCATTTCTCAGCTGTTTTCTTGTGTCCTCCAACCCATATCTACCTATGACCTCTTGGCCTGTCCTCCTCCCCCCTGCCTTGCCCCTCACCTTGATGAAGGTATGAGCAAAAGACATTGGGGTCATTTTAAAAGTTGCTTTGTCACTGTTTTGAAGGCCTTACATCCATGCCTGAAGGCTCTACATTTTACTCTGTAAATTTACATAAAGTATCTTGTGAAAATGAGGCTGCATCTGAAGTAATGAATGAGCAAATAGTGGACTTCTTCAGTAGTTTGGGCAGCATCTGTGGTGTGAGGATGGTGTCTCTTGTTTTAAATGTACGTGGAATGTGCCTCGCGAAAATGGCCAACATTTTAAAAGAACCCATCACCCTGGTCATGCTACCTTTTCACTCCTACCTTCAGGCAAAAGTCTGATGTCTGGCACCTCTATGTTCATGAAGATTTTTTTTCCCTTAAGCTATGAAGCTCATGAACTCTATACAACACTAACCTAACCATAATGCTACTTCAATACCACAAAAGATTTATCTGCGCTATTGAATCAGGCCTTTTTTTTTGCACAGTGGATATTTATTTTTTTATTTTACATTTTTTTCTCTTCCATTTATCTTCATCTGTTTCTCTTGTGTGTTTTATGTACCTGGGAAGCTGCAGCAAAGAAAACTTCTATTGGATCTGTACGTTGTACTTGTGCAAATTATTTCATTCAAAATGCCACAGCTAGGCCTGCATCCCTGAAACAATTTGTAACTATAGCTGCTTGACGGTTAAGTATTGTGATTTCTTATAGAAAATTAGGAAGGACAGAATAGTGCACCTTCTGTGCATTGTTGACATATCAACCAAGATTCTGGGCTGAAATAATGGGGATATGATAGGAACTTGCTGTCTCCTAATGGTTCTCCCGAGATTTTCACCTTATTCATTTGTCATTCCAATTACTGCTGCATCATTTGCATTTAATTTTTTTTTTTGAATTTTGTAGTAAATAATGCATCTTTTTTGTTTCAGATTTAGGAGAAAGTGACCTCCCATATACACAGGCTATAATGGGCAGTGGAGTGGAGGACTATACAGGGAAAGAGATTCTTATCTTGGGAGGAGGCGATGGTGGAATCCTGTGTGAACTGGTCAAGTTAAAACCAAAGATGGTCACCATGGTGGAAATATCCTTTATCTTTGTAGGTGACCCTGCCTAATGTGTTATGTAATGTAAAAGGGCTCACTTAATGTTGTTAGGATTTACAGGAAGATTAATCAACTTGTAGGAATTTAGAGTGGAGAAGGGTAGATATATTGTGTATGGTCTAGGTCAGGGGTCTCCAAAGTAGTCGATATCGACGTCTGGTGGGACTATCTAAGCAGTCGATAAATCCTAAGGGGTCAATAACACTGGGCGGGGGGGAATGTTGATTGAACTTTTGCGGTGGAAAGCAGAGGCAGATCAACGGAAAATAGTGCCTATGGCTGTGGTGGCCAACCTCTCGTGAGAGCGGGCCTTGGTGGCCACCATGTTGTATTTGGCTTAAGCCTTTGAATGAGCTGAGAGCAATTGGAGAATGGACTGAGCGTAGAACAAAGATGTATGTGTTCTTTGTACCTTTGGATGCAGGTCATAGGGATTTATAAATTATTAATTCCTCCAAAGCATTTTTTTCACCAAGTTTTGCAGTTCCTCTCTCTGGTCTTGTTGATCTCCATTTTCTGGACACTTTGTTTTCCATGAAGACAGTCATAAAGTATTTAATTTCTCTCATTCCTCAATCTCCGTTATAATATTCCTGTCTTAATCTTATGAGGCCCGCAAACTTCTGTTGAATTTTTTTGCATATCTATCAGAAATATTTAAAATCTAAAATTAACCTGTTCTAATATACCAAATCTCTTCAAACTCCTCACGAAGTATAACTGCTGGTAAGTTTTCTTCTGCGTCAACATGGAGGCCCCAGGACATATAACCATATAACTATTTACGGAGCGGAAACAGCTTAACCCTTTCCATTGCTGACCCCTCGATGAGAACTGGTTCATGTTCTCCTGATTTCCCCCTTCTGAAGTCCACAATCCGTTCCCTAGTCTTGCTAATGTTGAGTACAAGGTTGTTGTTGTGACACAGTCAACTAGCTGATCTATCTCACTCTTGTATGCTTTCTTATTGCCATCTGTGATTCTGCTGATGGTTGTGGTGTCATCGGCAATTTTCTGGCTGACATTTGATTTGTGTCTAGCCACACAGTCATGAATGTAGAGCAGTGGGTTAAGCACGCATCCTTGATTGTCAGTGAGGAGGAGTTAACATTGTTTCCAATTTGTACTGACTAGTCTTCCGATGAGGAAGTCAAGGATGAAGTTGCAGAGTGTGGTGGAAAGACCCAGATTTTGGATCTTGTTGATCAGTACCGAGAATATGATGGTGTTGAAAGCTGAACTGTAGTTGGTGAAAATTAGCCTGATATACCTTTTGCTGTTGGCTTGGTGATCCAGAGCTGAGTGGAGAGCCAATGAGATTGCATCTGCTGTGGAGTGATTGTGGCGGTAGGTGAAAAGCAGTGGGACCAGATCTTTACTGAGATATGAGTTAATTCTGGCCATGATGAACGTCTCATAGCAATTCATCATAGTTGAGCTCCCTCAGCTTTTCTTGGGCACTGGCTGGTATGATTGGTGCCCTTTTAAAGCAGGTGAGAATCTCTGACTACAGCAATGAAAGGTTGAAAACTCCGGCTAGTTGTTTGGCACAGATTTTCAGTACTTTGCCAGGGACGCCAATACAGCCTGACACCTTGCGACGGTTCACCCTCTTGAAGGATGTTCTGATGTTGCCTTGTAGCCTATCAATTCCTCATAGCTTAATAGAATGTTTTTTTAGGCTTAAGACACTTTTTTCATATTGATCAAAATTACATCCAATTTTAGTGCAAAATTCATATTAATCATTCCTTTCCATACCCCTTAACTACCATATTTCCCCTTTTGCAAATGCCAAATTTAGATTGACTTGTTTACTTGTTGATACTGTACTGATCTTTTAAAAAAAAACACTTAAGCACTCCCTGAATTCATCCTCCAAACTATCACTGCTCATTTGATTCAAAAGAAAGAAGTACGCCTCTAGACCAAGGAGCCAATTACTGTCATGAATAATTGAAGGGGCTGAATGCCCTGCTATTTCTGAAGACTGACTGATGCTCTTGCTTTAGCCAAGCAGTGTAGAGATGACTGGATGAACTTGTCATTGAGCATGGTGCCCACACTATTGTGTGATTGCGTGTGCATTATTAATGTGATTATTATTCAATGGCTTTACTTGAGAAATTATCTTTTATTGGGGATGTTGTTGACCAGGCCTCTTTCACTGCCCTTCAAATAGGCTTTGTTGAGCAAGGGAAATCAAGGAAAGGTATCAACAGTCTGCAGTCCACAGCTCAGTGGTATGAACATTGAAATTTCCACTTTCAGGCAACAAGTCTCTCTTTTCTTGCAATCTTCCAAACTACTTTTGTTCTTCCACTTCTTCCCACCCCTCTCCCCCACCACCTCCATTTTTTTTTATCCCTTCTTCACATTCCCCTTGTCCACAACCCATTCTCATCTTCTCTGGTTCCATTCTCTTCCACCCACATTTGTCCTTCAGGATTCATAACTCCCACCCCCTTCATTTCTATCTGGTCCTTTCGTCCTTCACCTCTCTCCCCTTACTAGTTCACCAACTCTCCTCCCATTGGCTCTTGTCTAACCCCTCCTACTTTGTCCACATATTGGGAGAGCAATGGCCTTACCAAGGAAGAACATTACTTTTTTTTTAAGAAATATGATTTGTAAATGCTTATTTTTTTTAACCTCTTGTTGTTCAGGTTTTATTTTACCTGTGTCATGATTTTGCTTTACAAGTGTATTCTATTTGGTCCTTAACTGGACTTGTACATTGACCAAATGGTGATTGATGCATGTTGCAAACACATGCGCAAAACCTGTGGAGATGTTCTGGACAATCTGAAAGGCGACTGCTACCAGGTACACATGTTTAAAAGTGTAATGTCTGCTTTAGAATAACTGATCAATTGTGAATGTTCATGATATTTTGAAAACTATCTTGCCTTGTACATTATGAACTAATAATTCTGCATTGAATTCAGCTAAGATTACATTTTTTGTTGTCCAAGAGCTGCTCATTCTGTGCATCATCTGTTCTATTGATTCTCTTAGTTACTCACCTGTTTTGTCCCCTGCCCATTAATTCTCTAGCAAAACCTCTGCCCCTGAGCACAGCCTATTTGAGCCTTGGTTGCTCTTGTCCCAGATACACCTTGTACAACATACTCTTAAACCATTTACCTTTTGTAGAGTGAGTTCTCAGGAGCTGGAGTGATAATTAAATCAGCTCAAAGTTGTGCATGATGTGTTGTCAATGACATAAATTACATTCTGCAAAACAGGGAGTACATTTGGCTAGCTGTCTGATGCATTTGGGAAACTGGTAGATTTCAATGTTTGTTTTTTGAAATCTGGTACTTCAGTAGAATACTTTCCCCGGACCCAGCATTCTAGAACAGTGCACTGTTCTGCAGGGTAGCACTAAGCATATGAGTGAATGTAGGCCATTCAACATCTTTGTCTGCTGCGTCATTTATCATTTCTCTACACCTTTCAGCCCAACTCGTCCATGCAGATCAAGTTATCCATTGAGCTAGCCCCATTTAGCCTGCATCCTTCTAAATCTTCCTATCCATGAACTTGTAATTCTAACTTCTCCTACCACTTTCTCTAGCAATTTGTTCTGAATGCCCAACATCATCTGTGGAAAAAGTAGCCCCTCAGGTCCTCTTTAAATCTTTCTTCTCACACCTTAAACTATATCCTCTAGCTTTAGACTCCATTACCTTTGGGGACAGTGGGGGGAAAGACTCTAACCATTCATCTTATCTATGCCACAAGTTGTTTTATAAATCTCTGCAAGGTCACTCTTCAGCCTCCTTAGCTCCAGGAAAAATGTCCCAGCCTGAGTTCTGTTTATAACTCAAGACCTCTAGTCTTGGTGGGTTAGTGTGACAACACCATCATATACAACTATAGCAGGCTGTATAAAATGGGATGATGAGTCAGCATATAAGAGGGAGATTTAAAACTTGTCTGAATAATATGCTAACACCAACCTGTTGCTCAATGTCACCAAGGACCTGGTTGTCGACTTTAAGAAAGGAAAATCAGAGTGATCATTGGGGAATCAGAGGTGGAGAAGATCAGCAAATTTAAATTTGTAGGAGTCACTATCTTGGAGGACCTTTCCTGGACCTATCAAAATAATGGCATTGTGAAGAAAGCACCTCAGCACCTCTACTTCCTTAGGAGTTTGTGGAGGTTTGGTATGGGGCACCAATACCTCTGAATGGAAATCCTTGTAGAAAATAGTGGACACAGTCACAGTCAAAACTCTCTCTGCCATTGAGAACAAACCTATGTAGAGCAGCAGCAATCATCAAGGAATCCACCCAGCCAAGGACGTGCTCTATGTTCATTGCTGCCATCAGGAAAGAGACATAGGTGCCACAAGCTTCGTACCTCCAGGAACATAATGCCATTACTTTCAAGTTAATTTTGGAGAAGGATAGGTCTAGGCCTTGGGTTGAGATTCTAAATTGGTGAAAGGCTAATTTTGAGGAAATGAGAAAGGATCTAGAATGCATGGATTGGGGTGTTGTTTTCAGGCAAGGATGTGCAAAGTAAGTGGAGGACCTTCAAAGATGAAATTTTGAGTAGTACAGAATACAAAGGCAAGGTTAGCAGGCATAGGGAACCTTGGTTTTCAAAGGATATTAGGGATCTAGTTTTGAAGAAGAGAGGTGTATAGCAGGTATAGACAACATAAAGCAAATGAGGTACTTGAGTATTAAAAAAAATGCAAGAAAAAATCAAGAAGGTTAAGAAAAGACATGAGGTTGCTTTGGCAGACAATGTGAAGAAAAATCTTAAGGATTTCTACAGGTATATTAAGAGCAAAAGGCTAGTAAGGGACAAAATTGATCCCTTTGAAGATCAGAGTGATCGGCTTTGTTTGGAGCCAAAAGAGATGGGAGAGGTTTTAAATGTTTTTTTTCCATCAGAATTCACTCAGGAAAGAGGCACAGAGTCGTGGGAAGTAAGGAAAACAAGCAGTGAGGTCATGGGGCTTATAGAGATTAAAGAGGAGGAAATGCTTGTTGTCTTAAAGCAAATCCCCAGGGCCTGACAAGATATTCTCTTGGACCTTGAAGGATGCTAGCATAGAAATTGCAGGGGCGCTGGCAGAAATATTTAAAATGTCCTTAGCCAAAGGTATGGTGCCAGAGGATTGAAGGATAGCTCTCATTGTTTCGTTGTTTAAAAAAGGCTCCAAAAGTAACCCTGGAAATTATAGGCCGTTGAAATTATTGGAAGGTGTTCTAAGAGATTGGATATACAATTATTTGGATAGCCAGAAACTGATAAGGGATGGTCAATGTAGGTTTGGACATAATATGTCATGTTTAACCAATCTTGTGGAGTTTTTCAAGGAGATTGCCGGGGAAGTTGATGAAGGAAAGGCTGTGGATGTTGTCTACATGGACTTCAGTAAGGCTTTTGATAAGGTCCCACATGGGAGGTGAGTTAGGGAGGTTCAGATGGTAAGTATTCATGGTGAAATAGTGAACTGAATTCGACAATGGCTGGACGGGAAAAGCTGGAAAGTAGTGGTGGATGATTGCTTCTCAACTGGAGGCCTGTGACAAGTAGTGTGCCTCAAGGTGGGACCATTGTTGTTTATCATCTATATCAATGATCTGGACAATAATTTGGTAAATTGGATCAGCAAGTTTGCAGATGACACTAAGATTAGAGGTGTTGTGGATAGCTAAGAAGGTTTGTAAAGTTTGCAAAGGTCCAGCTGGAAAAATGGGTTGAAAAATGGCAGATGGAATTTGATACAACAAATGTGTGGTGTTGCATTTTGGAAGGACAAACTAAGAAAGGGGATACACTGAGAAATGTAGTAGAAGAGAGGAACATGGGAATACACATACATAATTTCCTGAAAGTGGCGTCACAGGTGGATAGGGTTGTAAAAAGGGCTTTTGGCAAAACAGCCTTCATAATTCAAAGTATTGGGTATAGGAGCTGGGATATTGTGTTAAAGTTATTTAAGACCAAATTTGGAGTATTATGTGCAGTTTTGGTCACCTAACTACAGGAAAGATATTAATAAGATAGAAAGAGTGCAGAAAAGATTTATTAGGATGTTGCCCAGACTTCAGGAACCGAGTGAAAGGTCAAACAGATTAGGACTTTATTCCCTAGAACGTAGAAGAACGAGGAGAGATTTGATAGAGGCATTTAAAATTAGGTGGGGGGATAGACAGTAAATGTAGATAGGCTTTTTCCACTGAGGGGAGGTGAGATACAATCTAGAGGACCTGGGTTAAGATAGAAAGGGGAAAAGTTTAGAGGGAACTTCTTCACAAAGAGTGGTGGAAGTATGAAATGAGCTGCCAGCTGAGGTGGTGAATGCAGGCTCAGTTTTAACATTTAAGAAGAATTTGTACATGGATGGGAGAGGTATAGAGGGCTACGTACTGGGTGCAGGTCATTGGGACTAGACAAAAAAAAATGGTTCACTACAGACTAGTTGGGGTGAAGGGGCCTGTTTCTGTGCTGTAGTGTTCTTTGGTTCTAGCTGCTACCCCTCCACCTTCAGATTCCTCAGTGAATATTCAGAGACTCATTTAAGGACTTGATATTTGCTAATTTACTACTGAATGTTTTTTCTCTATTTGCACAATTATTTTGTTTACATTTCTTTCCTTGATTACATTTGTTTTTATGTACATGTATACATTTCTTTCTTGTTGAGTATATTTTACAGTTACTGGCAATTAGAAATTCTGCCTGGCCTGCAGGAGAAAGAATCTCAGGGTTGTGTGTGATGTCATGAATGTAGTCTGATGATAAATTTGAACTTTGAAGAGTCCCGGTAGCATCCTTGTGAATTTTAGTAAAGTCAAGGTTGATCAGCATAACTTTCCAGTTCAAATCCCAATATATAAAAATCTACTGTTCTATTAAGCTTTGTTGGTTCATATGCTCTATTTCATACTCTCAGTATGTTCTTGTCGCATCTTGTGTCTTACATTTCAATCCCCAGAGGGGTTTTGTTCATTGGATAAAGCCATAGATCTCCAAACCCCTTTTGTGACAGTTAAACAAGTCAACAGGTAAATTAAATCATTGGACATTTCTGCTTACATGGTATTGATGCAACTCTTTGTGACTGATAGAACTCCTTTTAACAAGCTTGAGGTACTCCCTGTGGGGGTGAGGGACTGGAGTTGCCATTCATTCCCTGCTGCCTTTGTCAATCTTCGTGGTCTTCATATGCTCCATCTCCCTCATTCTCTACACTCCAGTTACTTGAGAAATTTTCTCACAAAAAGTGAATACATATATGGTATTAATTTATTGCATTAAATTGATTCCAAAATGGTGTACTGGTGCTTTTTGTGCAGGTATTAGTGGAAGATTGTGTTCCAATACTGAAGGCATATGCTGCAGAAGGACGGCTGTTTGATTATGTAATTAATGACCTGACAGCTGTTCCTATCTCTACATCTCCAGAAGAAGGTAAATATGTTCATCTTTATTCATTTCTGAAATATGAATGTTGTTGCTAAGGTCAACAGTTACTGCTCATTCCTATTTTCAACGAGCAGCTTACTAGGCCGTTTCTGAGTCAATTGCATTGCCTGTGTGTCTGACCAGTTAAATTCAGCAGATTTCCTTCCCCAGAGATTGTTAGTAAACTGTATGTCGGGTTAATGATAACTTTAATCAAATCATGATCATTAATAGTTCTAGCCTACTTTAATTTGCTTTACTTAAGTAACTTAATTTAAATTCCTCAGACTCCTGAATTATTTCACACAAGCAAAATAATGGTGCTTTTGCTTCTTTCTCACTGATTTTTCTCTGTAATTTTGCACTGTTGTTTTTACTGCTGTACCATATATGGGTTGACCAGCTGGACTGCTTGCATAATACATTTTCTCACTGTACTTTGGTATATGTGACATTAAAATTGAACTGGAAATTCTGTCGCTGCTGCATGGGATTTAAACCTGCCGTTGGGAATCTGTGGTCAAGTTATATCAAACTCACTCAACCTTGATATTGTTGTGTTGGACCCACTGTATTTTATTTCCCTTTTTTTCTTTTCCAACATTAAGATTTAATCTCTGTTCTATGCTTCTGTTCAAATTGCACCCCTTCCAAATAGTGGATTTGTGAAAACTCAACATTTTGTAAATGTTTGCTAAAGGATGGTGTGGGTATTTTCTGGTTGCTTATTCGAAAGGTGAAGTGTGATCATATGCCTATTTTATGGCTTTTGTCATCCAGGCTGCAATAATGCAACTTCTTGGTCAGAAAGCATTTGAGAATGCTCCCAAATTGAAAGGAGGAAGAACAATCAATGCCAAATTGAGAGCAATAAAAGTACCGATCTGGCAAATTTTATCAAATATTTAAAGACAGAGTAAGATAAATACAAGCCAAGTGGTCAAGAAAAGAAGGGGAATAACTTAAAGATAAATTATTCATTAGGAATTTGAATATTGTTTGAACCATAGAGAGATGCAGTTTGGAAACGGGCTCTTCGACCCAGTGAGCCCATCCTGACATCAATCACCCATGTACACTAATTTGATATTAATACCATTATCCCCATATTCTACCAATTCCCCTAGATTCTACCATTCACCAACACTCCAGGCTAAATTTGAAGTGACCAATTCACCTATAAGCCCACGTCTTTAGGATTTCAGAGGAAACAGAAATCACAGGGAGCTGTAAGAATTATAGGATAGATGTGTTAGATTTTAACTTCCCTAATATTGACTGGGCCACTCTTAATGCAAAGGATGAGGTGGAATTTGTTAAGTGTGTCCATGAAAGCTTCCTAAATCAATATAGTGAGGGGCTTACTGGACTTCTTGGGGAATGAGATAGGGCAAGTGACAGAAATGAAAGTGGAGGGGGCAGGGGGGGCACTTTGGGATTGGTGACCTTAACTCCATAAGTTTTTAAAAAGTTGTGGAGAAACAGTTAGCATGTTTTTAAGAGGAATAGAATATTGGGATGTGATGCTGAGACTTTACAAGATACTGGTGAGAACTCACTTGGAGTATTATGAGCAATTTTGGGCTCCTCATTTAAGAAAAGATGTGGTGACGTTAGAAAGGGTTCAGAGGAGGTTCACAAGGATGATTCCAGGAATGAAAGGGTTATCTAGTGAGGAATGTTTCATGGCTTTTGGCCTGTACTCAATGGAATTTAAGAGAATGAGGGGGGGAATCTCATAGAAACATTTTTAATGTTGACAGGCATGGAGAGAGTAGATGTAGAAAGGTTGTTTCCCATGGGGGGAGAGTCTGGGACAAGAGGGCCCAACTTCAGGATTCAAGAGCGTCCACTTAGAATAGAGATGCAGAGGCATATCTTTAGCCAGAGAGTGGTGAATCACTACAAGTGACTGCAGAGGCCCAATCGTTGCGCTTATTTAAAATTTTAAAATTTAAACATACAGCACCCTAACAGGCCCTTTTGGCTCATGAGTCATGCTTCCCAATTACATCCTATTAACCTACAACCCCAGTACTTTGAACGGTGGGAGGAAACCAGAGCCTCTGGAGAAAACCCATGCAAATACAAGGAGAGTATACCAACTCCTGGCAGTGCTGGATTCGAACCCTGATCCCAATTGCTGGTGCTATAAAAGCATTGCACTAACCACTACACTATTTGTGCATCCAAGGCATTTAAGACAGAAATTGATAGGTTCTTGATTAGCCAGTGCATCAAAAGTTACAGGGAAAAGGCTGGGCAGTGGGACTGAGTGAGAAAATGATTGGCTCACAATTAAATGACTGGGCAGACTCAATGGTCTGAATAGCCTAATTCTGCACTTATGTTTAATGGGTTAGTGTAGCATTTAGTGTAACACTATTACAGTGTCAACCACCTGGGTTCAAATCTGCTACAGTCATTGGGGAGCTTGTACATTCTCCTGTGGAGGGCCTGTTACTATGCAGTATCTCTAAATTAAAAAGTTTTTAAAAAAATTAAAAGATAGGACTCATCCCTGTGTTAAGGTCCAACATTGGGGAAAAGCCAAATTCGGAGAGTTTAGGTCAGAACTGGAAACAGTTTGCAAGTAAGATACTGCTGGAAAGTGGGTAAGATTTTGTATATTTCTCATCATTCTTTACTGTAAAGATCATGGAAGCTGTGATGTCCTGGACCATGCAGAAAATTCTCGGGGGAGGGGGAGGTGTTTGCTGCCTTGGAGCGCATTAAGGTAGACATATCCTCAGCGCCTGATCAAATGCATCCTTGGACCATGTAAGAAGCTCAGGAAGAAATTGCTGAGGGCCTTCAAAGATACTTGCATTATCTTTGACTTTGGGTGAAGTGCTGAAAGACTGGAGGGTGGGTAATGTGCTGTTATCGCAGGAGGGCATCAAGGACAAGCCTGGGAACTACAGGTCAGTGAGCTTGATGTCAGAAGTGGGAAGTTGCTGGAGGGAATTCTGAGGGATAGAAGAGGAAAAGGATTAACTTGCATGGGTGGAGACTGATTGGAGGTAGTCGGCATTGATAGCTCACAAAACTTTTTTGAAGAAGTGACCAAGAATAATGAGTGAATGTTGTCCATAAGTCTTTAGCAGGTCCTCTGCAAGTTCCTATATGACGGGGTGAGATCATGAGGGATCTCGAGAGCTGACCAATTGGATTCATTGGCTTTCTGGTGGTAGACAAAGGGTAGTAATAGTGGAGGGTTGTTGGTCGTATTAGAGGCCTGTGACCAATGGTGTGGTGCAGCAGTTGGTTCTAGGTCCATTCTTTGACATCTATATTAACCATTTGAATGATGATGATAATGTAATTAATTTGATTAATAAATTTGCAGATGACGTCATAATTGGTGGTGTAGAAAGGATATCTATGTTTACAACAGGATCTGGATCAGTTGGGCAGGTGGACAAGGAGCGGCAAATGGAATTTAATACTGACAAGTGTTAAGGTTTGCACTTCGGTCAGTCAAGTCAGCTCAGGACTTGCATGGTGATCTGTAGGGTCCTGGAGACTGTTGTAGAACAGAGAAACATAGATTGCTCTATAAAACATGTCTCCTGTTGCATGATAATTCTGATTTTACTCAACTTTTTTTTTTGTGAAATTTACTGTGTTATTGTTCATAATTTAATGGTGAGGATTCCTGACTGTGTATTTGACAATTTTATAAAGTGTGCAATTCTAATTTTATCAGTGAAGTCCCTATTGTCCTAGGTGGAATTATTGAGCCTAGCTTCTCAAAGGCAGGAGCTGAGTTATGACATTTTTGTTGTTTAAATTGTCTGATTTTTATTTAGTTTCAGTTAATGTCTTGATATTTTACAGTTCCTGTCTTTTGTCTTTGAATTGTAATAAACCTCACTGAAAATTAAAGATGAACTTGTTATATATTGAAGCATTTCTTTCTTTCTGTCCTCAGAATCAATGTGGGACTTTTTACGACTTATTCTTGATCTTGCTCTGAAGGTTTTGAAACCCACTGGAAAGTACTTTACACAGGTAGGACAGACTTTTCCCAGTCTATTCTGATTATAACAGCAGTAAGGCTTCATAATTACTGCACCACTTGAACCCAAGAATGAGATTTAGAAAGAAGCTCTTCCAGGAGCCATCAATGTGTTCATCCAGTTTATACCTCTGAATTTTTCCATTTGGTGGGTGGGGGTTATATTCCATTTCTTAGTTATTGTGAAAAATCTACAAAACATTGGGTGTTTGTTGGATATGACAGCTAATGTGGGGTTGTAAACTTTTGTGTATGAAGGGTTTAGATTGTCATGGTGGATGTTCATTGATTCGGACATTTTTGCTTTAATAGTAAAATTGACTGCTTTTTTTATGAAGATGGAGAGAAAACAAGAAGGTATTGTGCTATCAGATTAAATGTTGATGCAGAAAACATTTTATATCTGTTAAGAACAAAACCAGCACTTGGAAAAGCAGCCAAACCGAAGAAGAGCACTCTGCATGAGTGCTTATCGTTCATTAAGATCATGGTCCATCTTCTACCTCAACAGTGCTTTTCAACATTTTCCCTAATATTCCTTCTTTTCCATGGTGCTCAAAAATCTATTGACCTCTATTTTGAATGTTCACACTGAATTAGCTTGCACATCTGTTATGGGTAGAGAATTCTGGAAATTCATGATCCTCCAAGGGAAGAAATTTCATTTCTCTTAATCCCAAATTATTTTCACAAGTGAAGACAGTGAGTGTCAAAAATAGTAATGTATTCCATTTACCAAGGTGTAAGGAGACCCAGATTTTCACTGTTCTTTCATGCAAGTTTGTTTTAATTAGCATTTACACATTTTTCTGCAACATTCAGATGGTAAATTATTTTAAATGGGGTCAGACAGTTTTGTGTCCATGTTGACCAGATACCTCATTTTACATTATTTGGAAGTAAATCCATTATTTCTATGTAATATCATTTTCCATTATTTGGTCTGCAACTTGCAATGCCTTGGTGATTCAGGTCTTCATCTGGTATACTCTTCCTCTCAGGTGATCAGAGGTAGATGCTCCACTTAACTGAAGTAAGTGGATCAAATTTGGATTTAATTTAAGATGTGTTTCACAAGATCAAATATTTTACATTAGGGGTCCTTTGGCCCATGATGCTATGCTCTTACAAGATCAAACCAGCAACCACAAAGAAGGCATATCACACAGGGGTAAAGATGAACAATTACTTTATTAACAAAAATTCACCTTCAAACTTAAATTCAAAATACCCCCCCCCCCCTTTTATAACAATGCCCACTGGTTACTATGTAAATTTCCATAACAGTGTAAAACTAATAAATTCCCCAGCCTAAATGTAACATATGTAATTAAAGTCTAAGTTATATTTCCAAACAGCCCACAGAAAAACTTAGAGTCAAAACAAACACAAAACACACAAGACTCACAAAACTTCGATCTCAACCAAAGCAAAGATAATAAACAAATTCAGTTTGTTTGGTAAACTGAAGCCAAAAGATCTTAGAGAGAGCACAAAGTTTGAAGTTGACTTCTTGTGTTGCTTGCAAAAAGAGGAACCACTGACTTGGTCCAGATCCTTCTGGCTGCCTTCAGAATGTTCATCCCTTTTTGCAATCCCAACATTCTAAACTGTCCTCCAGACTATGACTGATGCTCTGGGCCTTCTTCCACTCCTCAGCACCACCCAGTGGTGGTTTATCGTCCAAGTCCAGAAATTTTTAGATCATTTTCTGCACATGTTCAGTCCATCTCCCACTCTCTCAGTGGTCTACCTTCACCTTGGCTCTCTAAGGCAAACTGTCACTTTTCAACACAAAGCTACACAACACAGAACTCTGTAACAGTGCAAACCTACATAATTCTACTCCATGATTAATCTAATCCTTCCCTTTCTCACAGCCCATTACCCTTCATTTTCTTACATCCATGTGCTTATCTTTTAAATGTCCCTAATGGGTAACAAAGAGATGGCAGGGGAACTAATCAGTCTTCACTGAGGAAGCCAATAGCAATATACCTGTGATAGAGGTCACAGGGAATATAGTTAAGTACAGTCAGGATTACTAGAGAGATCACGTTTAGTAAGATGAATGGACTAAAGAATAGATAAGTCTCCCGGACTAGGTGAAGTGTACCAACGGGTTCTGAAGGAGATGGCTTTGGAAATGATTTTACAGAAATCAATAGACTCTGGTGTAGTTCTGGAGGATTAGAAGGTTGCAAATGTAGTTCCACTGTTTAAGAAAGGAGAGAGGCAGAAGAAAGGAAATTATAGGCCTATTAGTCTGACATCGGTAGTTGGAAAGTTATTGGATTGGATTCGATTCGCAAGAATGCGGTTATGAAATACCTCGAGGTGCATGACATGATAGGTCCAAGACAGCATGGTTTCATGATGGGAAGATCCTGCCCAACCAACCTATTGGAATATTTTGAGGTAATCTCAAGTAGGGTGGACAAGGGGGAGGCTGTGGCTGTTGTGTATTTGGATTTTCAAAAAGCCTTCGATAAGGTGCCGCATAAGAGGCTACTTAATAAGTTGAGACCCCATGGAATTACAGGAAAGATATTAGATTGGCTCATAGGCAGGAAGCAAAGGGTGGGAATAAAGGAATCCTGGTGTTCCGCAGGGGTCAGTGTTGGGGCCGCTTCTTCTTACAATGTATGTTAATGATTTAGATTATGGATTGAATAATTTTGTGGCTAAGTTTACAAAGGACATCAGGATTGATGGAGGAGCAGGTAGTGTTGAAAAAAATCAAAAGGTGCATAGAGGCTTGGACAGTTTAAGAAAGTGAGCAAAGAAATGGCAGTTTAGATGCAATGTTGAGAAATGTATGGTTGTACATTTTGGAAGAGGAAATAAACAAGCAGATTATTACTTGGATGGGGAGAATATTCAAAATTCTGAAGTGCAAAGGGATTTGGGAGTCCTTGTGCAGGATAACCTAAAGGTTAACCACTAGGTTGGATTGGCAGTAACTGAATGCTATATTGGCATTCATTTCAAGAGGAATAGTGTAGAAGAGGAAAGAGGTGTTGATGAGACTCTATGGGCCACTGGTGAGACCTCACTTGGAGTACTGTGTGCAGTTTTGGGCCCCTTATCTTAGAAAGGATGTACTAATGTTGGAAAGAGTACCGAGAAGATTTACCAGGATAATTCCTGGAATGTAAGGGCTTGCATATGAAGAACGCTTAGCTCTTGGACTCTTCAATGGAATATGGAAGAATGAGAGGGATCTCATAGAAACATTTCGAATGCTGAAGGGATTGGACAGAGTAGATGTGAATAAGATGTTTCCCTTGGTGGGTAAATCCAGGACAAGAGGGCCCAGTCTTAGAATTATAAGGTACCCATTTAAAACAGAGATGAGGAGAAATTTCTTTAGCCAGAGGGTCGTGGATATTTGGAATTCATTGCTACATACAGCTATGGAGGCTTGATCATTGGGGGATTTTAAGGAGATTCCTAGGAATCTAATTAGTCAAGGTATCAAGGGATATTTAGAACTTGATGTGAGAACAGTGTAGCTCAGGGTGGAGTTGTGGAGCAAACTCAATGGGCTGATTGGCCAACTTCTGTTTCTTGTGATCTCCCATTTTAAATTTAAGAAAGGTGTTTTCTAAATGGTGAGATACTAAAAAATGTGGATGAATAGAGATTAAAAGAGTTCATGTACAAAATTCATAACTTGAGCATAAATATAAAATAAATATAAATATGACTCAAAGGGCTATGGAATGTTGATCTTTGTTTCTATTGTACTTCAGTAGAAAGATAAAAATGTAAAATTGGACATAATTGCAATTACACCATGCCTGGAATATTGAACAAAGGTGGGAAAGTAGAATTAAGATGCAGATCAGCCATGGTCTTGTTGAATGGTGGAGCCAGTTAAAGTCTTTATGATTTCCAATTTGTGTCCCTCCAATTCCTGTATTTTACTGGCACTCTCCAAGTATGTCACACTGTGAGTTGCAGGTGGTGGCTGGGGTGTGCAAGAGCAACAGGCACACTAACTTAGATTTGCCTAACTTTCCAAAGGATGACCCAGAAACGATCCACGTTCAGTTATAGAAGAGAACATCAGAACTGACCCTAAAGTATCATGAGCTCCCATTTTATTTAGTTTGAGTATCACTTTAAGGGCTAGTACAGGCTGCAACCATTCACAGCTTTGGAGAGACTGGTTGGCAACAGCTAGTACAGGCTGTACCCAAATTCACTACTTTGTAGAGGAGAAAGAATATTGGGTGCTTTTTCCAGGGATACAGGTGGTGAGAGAGTCATGTTTTGTGGAACACTGAAGAAACAGCACTTTTATGACCAGCAGCCATCTCATCGAACACTGAGCAGGAATGACTGTGTGATCATGGACAATCCGGCTGATTCTCACTGTCAGGGGAATTATTGAACCCTGTGTGACCAAAGGAAAGGTCACTTTGATTGACCTGTATGTGGGTTTGGAAGCATCATGGAAGTCACATGTTTCGTTTCACCATGCAAGGAAAAGGGGAGTTGTGACAACCATTCATATGAAAGGATATTTCTCTGGTGTGCAATCAGCAATGTTTTAGTTTGATTTGGGCATCATGTTCAGCACAGACTCATGGGTCGAAGGGCTTGTCCCTAATATGTCCTGTTGTATATTCTGGAAAAAAGTTGTTTTGTTTTTTTTTTGCTTGCAAAGTGCCTGTTGGAGATTTGGAAGTTTCTTCACCAGTAAATTAATTTTAATAGTGTAATTTGGATCAATAGAACATTACAGTCAGGTCAAGTTACTCTGGACCCACTGTCCTTGCCAATCGAGTACTGTAACAATGAACAGAGGCAGAATCCTGCTCCTGAAGATTAGTTTTGAAAGCAAGGGATGGGTGGATCAGTTTATTTGCCTGTGTCCTTGGTAATTTTAGTCAGGGGCTGGTTATTTTCAATCCCTGATGGTAAACACAGTGATTAATTCGTCAGAAATGTCCTTTAACAGGACATTAATCAGCAACGCTTCCACCAGCGTTGTCTCCGCTCCATCCTCAACATCCATTGGAGCGACTTCATCCCCAACATTGAAGTACTCGAGATGGCAGAGGCCGACAGCATCGAATCCACGCTGCTGAAGATCCAACTGCGCTGGGCAGGTCACGTCTCCAGAATGGAGGTCCATCGCCTTCCCAAGATCGTGTTATATGGTGAGCTCTCCACTGGCCACCGTGACAGAGGTGCACCAAAGAAAAGGTACAAGGACTGCCTAAAGAAATCTCTTGGTGCCTGCCACATTGACCACCGCCAGTGGGCTGATATCACCTCAAACCGTGCATCTTGGCGCCTCACAGTTTGGCGGGCAGCAACCTCCTTTGAAGAAGACCGCAGAGCCCACCTCACTGACAAAAGGCAAAGGAGGAAAAACCCAACACCCAACCCCAACCAACCAATTTTCCCCTGCAGCCGCTGCAACCGTGTCTGCCTGTCCCGCATCGGACTTGTCAGCCACAAACGAGCCTGCAGCTGACGTGGACTTTTACCCCCTCCATAAATCTTCGTCCGCGAAGCCAAGCCAAAGAATCAGCAACATTACTCATCTTCTTGCTGAGTATGCAAGAGGTGCAGTGCAAATAGTGCACACTGGATGGCATCATGTACATGTGAAATAGTGGACAAGACCATTGGGATTTAGCATGTAGTATGACCAGGTCCTGTTGTCTATGCTGAATGCAATTTCACCCTGAAGCTATGACTTCTGCTGGGTTATTTGTGCTCAAAGACACCATTCACCTGGGCTCCCACGGCGCTGCCTCATCCTGTGCTTGAGAGTTAGGAACAGTAGCAAAGAACTTTTTTTTTGTTGCTGAGTTTCTCCAGCTTTGTGCTTTTGCTAAATTTCTCCAACTTTGTTTTACCTTGACGAAGGGCTCTAGCTCGAAACATCAGTTATTTTTACCTTTGCTATATATTGCTGAGATTCTTCAGTTCTGGCTTCAACCACAGTCTCTGCAAATTTTTGTGTTTTACTTCAGCAAAGAACTCACGCTGTATCTGGGAATTAGTCGGTTTTGCACTCTGATGGTTATAAAAGTTCTACACTCAATAATTAGATACTAAACACTCTTTTATTTGAAACTGCCTTAATTACACCAGAAACTGAGCTTAATTGATTCTAAATCAGATCGATGGATATGAAAGTCAGGACCATATACTAAGAATCCAATGAAACAGGGTTTAATTACTCCATGGGGTACGCTCTTCCAAACCTTGTCCAACTCCAACATGTCCATTGCCTGAACGATGGAGGAGCAGCTGATTGACAGCTCATCAGTTTGATGAACTATGAGGAGGCAGGAATATTTAAATTCTTAGTGGTGAAGGGGTTAAGGGTCCAGTCACTCCATCAGGAGAATATCTGAAGGTTTTCTGTTTATTTTTCCTGGGTTTTTTTTCTAATTTGCATCGTGCTTGATCTTTCAGGTGGGTGAATGTTAAATAATCAAATGAACCATGAATAATAATGATCTATGGTGTGGCTAATCGGTGTCCATTACATGAAGGCCCTGTATTCCAACTTACAAGGAACAGAAAGATTCTTTTGAACTATATAAAAAAATTCTGGATTCCTGGCCAACATTTGGTCTTCAGGTTATCCAATTACAATTTTATGCTGTTACTGAGACTTTGGGTGTGAGTTAGCTGTCATGCTTCTCTACTTTACAACAGCGACTATCTTCCTAAAGTATTTTAACAGCTGTGAAGCAGAATTAAACTGCAGAAAAGATGTAATGAGTATTGCATCAATGGACGATCTTTATTGAGTATGCATTGGTTGAGATTTTAAAAAGTGCATAAACAAAGTTCTACATTCAGTTCCAATTATAAACTGGGCACTGTAGCTGCATCTATATACAGTTAAGCTCGGCTTCCACGATCCTGCTGTTACTGGCATCTGGCCAAAGTTTGAGTCCAAGTACAAGCAGGATATGCAGCCAGTGCTGGGATAGAGGTTGACGTCTGAAACACCAGAAGTGAGAATGCCAGCATGTTTGTGGTTGCAACCAGGACCAGGCTGTTTGTACATTTTAAGTTCTTTTTAAACACATGTGGTGGCCCTTCTCAGCTCCCTCACAGGGCCTCACAAAATGAAGGATGAACGTGACGATCCAGCAGCTACCCTCCAATTGGCCACAACCAAAAGAGCTTAACTGGCCTATCAGGGAAAGTGGATCACAAACACACCAATCAGTGCTGAGAGGGTTTTGACCACGCCCCTCATCTTGAGAATCAAAGTAGGGCTATGAACCCAATAAAGCTGAGTGTGTTAACTTAACCCAACTGGGGTTTGTCGTTCTGGGAATAGCATGTTCTTTCTGAGCTAACCTGCATTCAGTTATAACCTCTCCTGTGCTAAAGGCTCTGTAGAGCCATAGATTGTAGCAGCTAGCTACACACATCTGATTCATGAGAAAATTTATTGTATTGCTTTATATTTTTAAAAAGGTGAACTAAAAATTTCCACTTTTTTAGGAATAGCATTCCACAGTCAAGATGGTCTGCCAGCTCAGTTCCACCGATGTCCTGAGGATCCTGGATTGGTGGTTGTGCTATCTATAGTGGTTGGATGTAAAAGCCAATGACAAACTGATGCACACTTGTCTTTCTGCACTGTTGCAATGACCTAAGTCTCTATATCCTACACCGGTAATTCAAGAATTTAATCTTTTGCCCAGAAACCAGTAGGTTGGTTTTTCCTCAGTATACTCTACCAAAGAATCTTGTAAACTTTTATTTGGTCACCATCAATCTTCTGTTTCTTGGAGTCGGTTGTAATTTTACCATCATGATAACACTTCAAATATTCTCTGTACCTTATGTAAGACCATCACATTTTCCATGACGTTATATTCAGTATTGCTCCTCATATTCCAAATATTCCAGCTGAGGCCCAACCAATTAGCATTGTCTTTTTGCCCTTACAATTTATAAAACCAGGTATCACTTAAGCTTCCTTGCTTGTCTTAATGGTTTGTGTGTGGACAATAATGTGTAAACTTTTCCGAATAGAGCAAGGGCATGACGCAGCTAGTGGAGCTGCTGCTTCACAGCTCCAGCAACCAGGATTCAATTCTAACCTCTGCTGTTTGCATGGACACATTGTCCCTGTGTTCTATGGGATTCCTCCAGGTGCTCTATTGGTTGGTTAATTGACCGTTATAAATTATCCCTTGTCTTTAGATCAAAGATCGAATCTGGAGGGCAGTTGACGGAAATGTAGGGAATTTAAAATGGTATGAGTGGTTGATGTTTGACATGGTCTTAATTGGTTAAAGTCCTATTTCCATTCTGTGTGACTTGGGTACTCTTGAGTTCCAAGTAGAGGCAGACTTTCCTCCCTGGAGCACAGGAGGTTGAGAGAGGATCTTGTTTAGATTTAAAAAGTCATGAGGGACATGTATAAGGTGAATGGTTGCAGTCTTTTTCCAAGGGTAGAGGAATGTAGAACTAGAGAGCATAGATTTTGTGTGAGGTGGAAAAAAATTTAAAAGGGCACCTTTTTCCCCCTCAGAAGGTGATGGTAATAAAGCAATGTTAGAGGTGGGGACAATTGTAACATTGAAAACCCATTTAGCCTGGTACCTTGTTAGGAAGGATTAAGAGAGCAATGGGCGGAATGCTGGCAAATTGGACTAACTGCGGTGGATAAGTTGGATCAAAGGGCTTGTTTCCATGCTGTAAGATTCTATGACTCTACAGTCTTTCAATATTCTCAGTGAATTCTTGCACACTTCATACTGAACTCTTCCACTGCTAGTTTATTTCCTCAATGAGATTATCTGGAGTTGATATTTTCCATAATCGCCTCAAATGTAAGTATGTAGTGTCACAGTTAACTAGAAGATCTACTTTCTCAGATTTTACTGATTGCATAATTTCCCAGAATTTAAACTCTTTAATTCTTCTGAATTCCATTGAATGTCATCTCAGGTAACTCATTGCTTCTTCATGAGCTAGCCCCCTCATCTCTGGAATCAACCTGGTGAACTTCCTCTGCATCGACTCCAAAATCAGTATATCCTTTCTCAAGAAAAGGGACCAGAACTGCACACAAAACAACAGGTTTGGCCTCACCAGTAACCTGTACAATTGTAGAAGGATGCCTAGCTCTTAAATTTAATCCCTCTAGCAATGAAGGCCAATGTCTTATTTCCCTTCTTGATTACCTGTTGTAATGTGTAAATCAACTTTTTGTGATTCAAAGTCAAGTGGCTCTGAAATGACTCACCGAGTCCATGTCAAGCATTAATATGAAATTGTCCCATTTTATTTTGCCTGCAATTCCATGTTTCCGTTTCCAGGAGGAAACCAGAACTCCCATGCAGTCACAAGGAGAATATGCAAACTTCATGTATAGTACCCAGAGTTGGGATTGGACTACAGTCTCTGCAGCTGTGAGGGAGTAGCTCCACTGGCTGTGCCATTGAGCTGCCATGAGCACTGTGGAGTGTTTGAGAGCTTTCAAAACTCTAAACAGCTGACCAGAAATAATTGGCTTTCTGTAAATTTTGTGCCATTGTTTCTTATGCTGCAATTGTGTTATACAGTACAACAATTGCATCAAAAGTACACTGTTTTTACTGTAACTCCCTCACATGAAATTCATAAAAGGAGCTGTTTAAAAATCATCAGAACAACTGCTAATTCATGGAAAAACTCATAAGATGCCAGTGTTGTAAAGCCTACTTGGTCTTTCAATGTTTTACAACAGTATTTCTTGACCTGTGGGTCTACAGACCATTAGTGGTTCTTGGGTTTTTTACTGGAGGTCTGCGAGGTTGAGGTGGCCTCAACCAGGAAGCGGACTGGGGAAAGTGGTCATTCTTTTTGGTCTACAGGATGAAATCTATCAAGTTTTCCCATGAATATAAAACAAGAATCCCAAGGGGAAGAGGTTCCAGTTCACATCACTCCCCTTCTCCACCCATTTCACCCTCCCTTGTGGTTTGTGGGTTTGTTATAGATGGTCTATGTTAAAGAATTATCAGAGGAATTCCTCTGTTAAGGAAGTTAAGAATTGGTCTGTGGGTGAAAAATTATGAAAATCAGTTTTAACAGGGTTGGGACCATATTTCACCATACCTGATCTGAGACTCACTTTGACGGTGCACTGAGCTTAACAAAATGCTTATTATAAAGAAGTTATTAATAAAAAAAACTATCAACCACCCTCAATGCAACTGGAGCTGACCCTTCATTATCACCCTTGGCAATTCATCAGCTAATATTCAATGTTGAAGACTGTTTGGAAGTTGTATGGGTTTTCAAGCATACAGTTGGACTCTGAATGTGTATCATGAATTGTGGCTCAGAAGCAACGCAACTTTTCTTGCTCACTGAATGTCTTCTGAAGGACAAAGCTTCAGGTGTGTACTCAGCAGTGAGTGAACCAATGCAAGGATAGTTCCCATCACTTGATCTGCCATAAATATATTCTTAGAATGAGATTTGCAGATGGAGTATTGAGAGATGGAGTATTGAGAGATGGAGTATTGAGAGATGGAGTATTGAGAGATGGAGTATTGAGAGATGGAGTATTGAGAGATGGAGTATCGAGAGATGGAGTATCGAGAGATGGAGTATCGAGAGATGGAGTATCGAGAGATGGCGTATCGAGAGATGGAGTATCGAGAGATGGAGTATCGAGAGATGGAGTATCGAGAGATGGAGTATCGAGAGATGGAGTATCGAGAGATGGAGTATCGAGAGATGGAGTATCGAGAGATGGAGTATCGAGAGATGGAGTATCGAGAGATGGAGTATTGAGAGATGGAGTATTGAGAGATGGAGTATTGAGAGATGGAGTATTGAGAGATGGAGTATTGAGAGATGGAGTATTGAGAGATGGAGTATTGAGAGATGGAGTATTGAGAGATGGAGTATTGAGAGATGGAGTATTGAGAGATGGAGTATTGAGAGATGGAGTATTGAGAGATGGAGTATTGAGAGATGGAGTATTGAGAGATGGAGTATTGAGAGATGGAGTATTGAGAGATGGAGTATTGAGAGATGGAGTATTGAGAGATGGAGTATTGAGAGATGGAGTATTGAGAGATGGAGTATTGAGAGATGGAGTATTGAGAGATGGAGTATTGAGAGATGGAGTATTGAGAGATGGAGTATTGAGAGATGGAGTATTGAGAGATGGAGTATTGAGAGATGGAGTATTGAGAGATGGAGTATTGAGAGATGGAGTATTGAGAGATGGAGTATTGAGAGATGGAGTATTGAGAGATGTAATACTGTAAAGTGAGAGGAGGAAAGCAAAGTTAGGAGTTGAGGATAAAGGGCAATAGGCAAGAACATGTTGAAGCATAGATTAGATCCTTCAGGATAGAAGCAAGAGAAGGTCATTCAGTCCCAGCAGCAGCTCTGTCATTCTGTGAGAACTTGGTTGATCTTTTAACTCTGCAGCATCGAGTGTTCTAATTCCAAGTACCCTGATTCCGTTCATACCTAAAAAGTTGCTAATCTTTGGCTTGGCCCTCCATTAATGAATTACAGAAGATCATCACCCTCTACTGAAGAAATATCTTTTCTTCTGTATTCTGAATGGCCACCCCTGTTACTTCCAGACCATGCCCTTTAGTTCGAGACATGCAGCCATTTTGTTTTTCATTGAAATACCTCTTGTTGTTCTAAACATGAGAGTGCTGACAATGTCATAGAAATTCATAGCCTGTTTAATCTCTCAGGTGATGAACCCTCATCCCAGGTATCAACCTTTTGCATTCCTTCTATTGCAACTTGCATCTTCCTTGGGTTGAGATACCAGGTTTGGAGATGGACAAAGTAGATATTGTAAGGTTGCTTCCCATGGTGGGAGAGTCTGGGACAAGAGGGCACAACTTCAGGATTGAAGGGCGCCTGCTTAGAACAGAGATGCTTATAGGGGCAGCATGGTTAATGTAGCAGTTAACTCACTGCCTTTACACTGCCTTTACAGCGCCATCTTTAGGGACTGGAGTTTGAATCCTGCTCAGTTTGTATGTTCACCCTGTGTCCGCATGGGTTTTCCCCAGGGGTTTCTGTTTCCTTCTACCATTTTAAACATACTGGGGTGTAGGTTAATTGGGTGAAAATTGGGGCTGTATGGACTCGTGGGCCAAAATGGCCTGTTACCATGCTGTATGTCTAAATTTAAATTTAAAATTTATATTTAGAATTTCTTCAGTCAGAGAGTGGTAAATTTGTGGAATTTGCTGCCACAGGCGGTTGTGGAGGCCAACTCATTGGGTATACTTAAGACAGAGATTGATATATTTTTGATTGGCCAGGGCATCAATGGCTATGGGGAAAAGGCCAGGCTGTGGGGCTGAGTGGCGAAATGGAACAGCTCATGATGAAATGGTGGGGTGGTCTCAGTGGGCTGAATAGCCTAATTCTGCTCCTATGTCTTGTGGTTTGTACAGAATATTCCAGATGTGTCTCAATAGGGCTCCATGCAATTGCAACTGTTGTACTTAAACTCTCTTACAATTAACACAAACATATAGTTCAGCTTTCTAGTTGCTTGCTGATCCTGCATGTTAATGTCAAGATTTGTACACAGACTTGTGATCACCAATGTACCATTCCAAAAATACACTGCTATGTATGCCAACTGCTAGGTATACTGAAGCAATTCGCTAAGGCTTCTTTCACAGCAAATTCTATATCCACAATTTGTATCTCCAAATCCCTCCCTCAGCACCCTGCTGGTTTGGAAATATATCCTTTATCCTTGGACAATATACTGCAAAATCTTATACAATAGCATGCTGCCTTCTCCACATTACCTGCAGGGGTTCAGTATGGCTTTTCACCAGCACTATTTAATGGTAATGACAGGTGGACAGCAAGTACTAGCCTTGGTCAGACAGTGAATTAACAAACTTGGATACATTTGTTACTAATTAGTGCACGTTTCCTGAACAGACATTAAATGGCATGGAGATTTGAAGTAGGCAGCTGCATGTTTAAAGCAAGCATTCTGCTTGAGATTGTCGCCAGGAGCTCACTTGAAAGGTAGTCGGATGGCAGCTTGGAATTCAGTGATTATTTTTAAGTTTGTTTTCTTGTGGATCTTGTTGCTTCTCATTTCCAGGTCAGTAATCAGTTACAAGTTAAAATCTCATGAAACATTTATCTATTTGTTTTCCTCCTGAGAAAGTGCCTAACTACTGTGTTTGTTCTTCTCCCATAGGGTAATTGTGCAAACTTAACAGACGCACTCATGATGTATGAAAAGCAGCTAAATAAGCTTTACTGTCCTGTGGAATATTCAAAGAATGTTGTTTGTGTTCCCTCTTATGCGGAATTGTATCCTTTGCCAAATTTGGTGACACGTTTATATGCGGTAATAGATTAATATTTGAATTGTAAGAAGTTAAATTCTTTCCCTAAATGAGTGTCACCGTCGGTAATTTAACTGTCCCCAGCATATGTGGAGCTCATTGGTGGTGTGGCTGATGAAACAAGTATATATGATTTGGGCAGTGAAGAGAACTTGCAGGTAAGTGTCAGTAAGCAGAGGATATGAACCTGGTGTAAGTTATGAGTTGGCATGTTTCAGCAGTTCTTCATGTTTAAGTGTCGCAAAGCTGTGTTCAAATCTCCTGTGTCAATATCTTTTTCCAGCCCTAGTGCTGGCCTCGTATGCATTGCCAGATTTCCACCACCCTGCTTTGGTGAGCCATACTGTCAGCCATCCTTGCCTGAAGTTAGATTCCCTGCATGACCCTCATCTCCTAAGGACTGCCTCTGATTCTTTCCATTCCAATTATCTCCCAATAGAACAGTACTATCCCTTTGATGCACAATGTGATGTTGAACTACAATTACCTACTCTACCATCAGTCTAACCCTTCTCTCCCTCACAGGCAACAACTCTCCATTTTTCATGTATCCACATGCCTATCTTTTAAATATTCTGATTGTATCAGGCTCCACCGCCACCCTGCCAATGTATTCCAGCCACCCATTACTCTTTTTTAAAAGAAACTACTTCTGCCATCTCCCTTAAACGGATGTCCTATGGTATTGGTCATTGCCGCCCTGGTAAAAAGATACTGGCTGTCCATGAGTGTTGGAGTTACCTTTTCAGTGCAGTCAAATGACTACTCTTATCCGAAAGATCGCACATTGTTCTGAATGTCTGGGGAAAATTGTCACAAAGATTAATCACAGCTTAATGAGGAATAAAAAATATTGGAAATAGCATTGAACAGCTTTGGGAAGAGAAACTGAATTTGTATTTCAAGTTGATGACCTTTCTGCAGAAAAAGATTGACAAGAACATAACTAAAGATCGAAGAGATAAATTGAGAAAATAAAGGATGAGAAAGGAACTGAAAAAATAGCTGGTTATTTTCTTACTCTATGCAATAGCTTTGGTTCATGGATGTCGTGAACCCATGACCTTGGCTCTTGATCAACATTGTTTGATTTGGCATGGAAACGTTGTGTTGTAAGACTTGCGTCAAATTTTGTCCCCAGGTTGTTTTTAGTAGCTAGTTAAAATCATTAAATGTTTCCTTATTTTAACCATAACTACATTAATCATAAAAAAATCTCTTCTATCAGATGGGTTCAGGTGCTTCCATTTCTCTGTCTTGTTCCCATAGCCCCTTAGCCTCTAATCATTCACCTCAAATCTAATCTTCAGATTGATGGATACTGCTCAGTTGCTAATTGTGGAAATAAATTCCTTACCATTATTTTTTTAGAAATGTTTATTTTGCTATTCTTATTTTTAAAATTTAATCTTGATATATTGACATTTTGTTCTGGATCCATCAACTACTGAAAATGATCATCTGTCTGTCCTATCCTACTACTGGGATTTTTTAACCATTGGTATGATTCAAAACTGGAGCTCTGAAGGTCACTCCAACTTCCCAGCTTCTAATTGGCAGCTCATGTAGAGTGTATTGGATTGGTGACCCTCTATCAGAAGCAGATTTTAAAGGAACAAAGATAGGAGGTGATAAAGTGAGTTCAAGAGCCATAAGATAATGTTACAACCCTATAAAACTCTGGTCAGACCACACTTGTTATATTGCAATTTGGGTTGCCTCATTACAGGAAAGATGTAGAAGTTCCAGATTGGGTGCAGAGGAGATTTACCAGAATGTTGCCTGGAATAGAGAATGTGTCTTATGAAGCAAGGTTTTCTCTTTGGAGTGCTGAAGGATGAGAGGAAACTATACAAGATTACGAGGCCATAAGGTGAACAACCAGCACCTTTTTCCTGGGGTGACAACAGCAAATACAAGAGGCCCTCTGTTTAAGGTGAGTTGAGAAAAGTTTGAAGAAGATGTCAGAGATGAGTTGAATACACAGACTTGTGGGTGCATGGAATGTATTACCAGGGATAGTGGAGGAAACATTTAAAAGTAGAGGGTAAGGAAAGAATTAGGTTGTAGAGTCAGTTTACATTGGTCAGCACAACTTTGTGGACTGAAAGGCTTGTACTGTCCTGTAATGGAAGGAATTGGTGAGTTTGGAATTTCAATTGCTAAAGATGCAGCTGGCATGGTTTGAATTCAAGGGTTTTACTTTGGCAAGAATCAGACGAATGAAGCTTTCAATTTTCATCTTGTTTGACTTCCTCAGTGGCTTCAACCCCACTTTATTTCTGATACCTTCCCAGAACTTTAGTTTTTCACTGAACTGCAACCACTGTCCTTTGCAGCACCACACAGCCTTTGTCTTTATTTGTTGAGGCAATTAACTCTGGTTTAAAAGTCAAAACAAAAACTGCAGTTACTGGAAATCTGAAATAAAAAAGGAAAATGCAGGAGAAGGGGCATCTGTAAGGAGAAACAGTTAATGTTTCAGGTTCCAGTTGGCCAAAACTAGGAAAGATGGAGGACAAGTTTGGTTTTGTATTTTGGAGATGGAGGAGAAAGGATGGACAGAACAAAGGGAATGTCTATGATAAAGTGAGACCAACTGGGTTAATGTGGTTATGCTTTCTTATCTAAAAGCCTTTTGAACAATACTATCATGTCTGCTTCTATCACTTCCCCAGGCATCTACCACTTTCCTGTACATCTCTAAACTCCCGTCCATTGCGACCACTGTCACCTAAAGTGCATGTCCTCTAGTATTAGACATTTTATCCTGAGAAAAATGCAAAGGAAACAATCCTTTTGGAATCTGGCTGAAGGGGGTGGGTGGGAGATGTGATTGATGGTAGAATCTCAGTGTGGGTTTTTGAATCCATCTTTCAAACATTTGTAATTGTCATAGCATTATTGTCTTTCATGTTGGATGTGAAGTGCATAATTTAATCATACACTTTGTGTGTGTAAATTCAGCATGTTTGATTTCCTTAAGCTCTTTTGTTCAGATGGGTGTTCTACTCTGTCTGGAAAAAGTAAAGACTTGTCTTTTCAAAACAAAAGTTGTGAGTTGTAATTTTATGAAAATCAATAAAATTCTTAATCATAAGGTTCACAGGGCAATGTACTGCATGATGCTTTTTAGCTTGCACCCTGGTGCATATTGTTCCTTCTCAAATAAGAAATACGATGTACCTAAAGTCAAGAGTGCTGGTCCAAGGGCTTGTGCATTGTGTGGTGATGCAGCCTGTCTTTTCATGAAAGCGGCAGCTCCTATATTTTCCTATGTTTTTTTTCACTATAATTTCTGGTCTTTTATATTTTAAATGGAAGTTCAAGGGGAAAGTTCAGATTCCACTGAACTTCTGTGTATTGCTGTATCTATGAATCAAGGTACTGAATGATGTCAAATTCACACTTTGTGTTTGGTGATATTTTGATTGCATTGGAACTTTCAAGCTGCAATGTACACACATCGATCATAAAACAGGAAATTGATTTTTAAAATGTATTTACTTTTTTCAGAATTGACGCAAAAATTTGATGCTATTTTAGAAAAAATACTACTGTAGCCTTTTGAATGGGCAAGAGAAGGAAAAGTAGATTGCTCCACATATAGAAAGGGAGAATCAGTTGTCTGAACCTCTTTTCTCTGTCATTATATGAATGTTTGTCCAGGCATGTTGCTAATATTCAGTGATTATGTTTATTGTTTCATTCATCACAGTGGAATTGTTTCCCTTTCTGGTTGAGTGAAAATGTTTTCATTCATCAGCACTGAGAGTCAAACAGTTTTTTGTCCTTATTTATTTTGATTAGAATATGAATGAGCAATAGATCGTAAAGACATCCTTACAATCATACATTTAGGTTAAAGGAAAGAACAGCATTAATGCTTTTGGCAGGCATGGGAATAAAACTTTTGATGGGTCCAAGTTCCAAGCAAATAAATACAAACAAGCCTGTGATATTTTGAATGGAATATGGAGAAAAAACTTTATTTGCCAGCAGTCATGTTCATAGCAAACAGATATAATTGGAAAGTGGTCAGGGCAAATGAACAGATTATTAAGATTGTGAGTTCCACTTATGGCACAGAGCAGGATCTTGGTTGGAGATTCATGAATGTATTGTAGATGCATCTCCAACCTACTTGTAGTAAATGGTTGACACGAATGGAGTGGAAATTCAGTGAGCTGCCATCAGAAGTAAATATTGGTCATCATTTTCCTTCGATGACTAACAATAAAGAAGGGCCTGTTGACCAGCTGTTAATATTAATTCACTCATTTAAACACCAAATTAAAATTGATTGTAGCTGTTCAATAAGGAAACTGATGAAAACTACTTGGAGAGAGACACGATTTTTTTTTCCTGTTAATTTGCATGGCATTTGAATTTATTTTTTATCAAATGCCATATAACTTTGCAAGAATTCATTTATAAGGACTTTCTTTTGGATCCTATGCCCTTTACATGGTAGCTAATATTCTAATTTCTGCAGACACTTGGCCTTGCCTTGGCTGTAGTGTGAGGTGGTTACATCCAAGTTGTACAGCATGTTCAGTGATTTGAACACATGTGAAATACTTTTTTTTACATGTCTGATAATGGCAACTTCACACAGCACAGCCTTTGCACAAAATGCTGCTCCCATTGTGTAGAACTGTGGTCAGGTACAGTGGCAGGAGCTCAGAAAGGATTTTTCAATAATTTAGTTCTTAGTTTAAAAAATGCCGTAGTCCAGTAAACCTTAATAGAGGTTTTGAATATTTTAGCTGTTTGTTTGAAACTCGATGCTTTGTGTGTGTCAACGTAAATGAAAAGTTGCAAGGCTGTGCAGCACTGTAAACATTGTACCCCCATAAACTCTTATTTTTAAAACAAATTCTGGAGTCTTTCTTATTTGTCCCTTTCCTGTGACACTTCTCATGTTTCAGGTCAAAGCTTAAAGTGTGACACTAATTTAATCATGGAATAGCCAGCTGGGTACATTGTCTTCACTGGAGTTTCTCCACAAGCTGTCATCCTTGCTCCTTGTATTGTTCCAAGCAGCTGACTCACTTCTAATTGAGTGAATATACCCTTTTCTACTCACTCACTTTTGAGTAAGAAGGTAGTGTAGATGAGTTGCTGGAAAATTGTGATTGAAATATGCTGATGACCACAGATATGGAAATCAAATGATATTGCAAAGACGATGGCTACATTCACGGCGATCCAGCGGATGCTACTCACTGCTATTGCTCAATATCAAGACTAACCTTTGGACTTTATAGGTAACATCCACAGCTGAATAATGAAGGGTTTAATATAATAATGGAGAGAATTCTTCTCCACTTTTACAGGGATGTTCAATTACAGCTGGATGTTTATTTGAATGGATTTTTAAATGCTTTTGGCCCCTCTTCCTTGCATCATCTCTCATTATTCCCAAATCTCCTCAAAGTGTTTGTCCAGCACTGCTTTTGGTTCATAGTCAAGAGGATCATGACGCATTGCCTAATTTTTAGTTTGTGTACCTCTAATTTACTGATTTTTCCACTGGAAAAGATCTCTGTACTGCATTATCTTTAATGTAGTAAGGATCAAAGATTTGAATGTCTTGAAATTTCCATTTAGTTTCTCAAACTATAGTTTTGTATCTCTGTGACTGAAGCGTTCGGCTGTGCACCCTCAAAGGCCCAACATCGTTTCTAAAGATCTGCCATTAAACCACACCCGGGTGTGTTTTAATGTTCGGGAATAAATACAGTATGTTGCTTTTGTGTTTTGTGCTTTATAAAACCAAGGATCAGACCAATGCAATTTTCCATCTTAATGTATTTTAAAATTATTTTTGTTTATATTGTATCATTGTTTCGTCACCAAAATGAATCACTTCATGCGTGTTCAATTTTGCCTGCAGCATACCTTCCTGTTTCATTATCCTGTCAAAATTCTCCTGAGTTGGATGTACCAGTTGGCACTTAAGGGAAGATTATATGGAAATGTTTGATTAATTCTCCTGAGTTGGATGTACCAGTTGGCACTTAAGGGAAGATTATATGGAAATGTTTGTTTAATTTGTTTGATTAACAGTCAGCAATGGGGTTGGTTTGTTTCAAGAGCAGCCTATTGAAGTCTGCCCAACATCACATAATTGATGGATATTGATATTTGTGATCAAAAGCTGGTTGGACAATTAAGGAGGAAACATTCTCAAGCCTGGGAAGAGAGATTTGCATCATGAGCCACGGTTGAGGTACCAATGAAGAGTCAAGCCATCGAACTACAGTCCAGTGAGCCTAACATCAGTGATGGGCAAATGACCAAAGTGGATTCAGAGACCAGATTGACCAGAATTTGGAAAAGCAAAGAATGATTAGGAATAGTCAGCATAATTCTATTTTTAAAAATTTAGACATACAGCACAGTAACAGGCCCAGGAGCCCATACCACTCAATTACACCCAAGTGACCTACAATCCCATTATGTTTTAAATGGTGGGAGGAAACCCACGCAGACATAGGGAGAGCGTACAAACTTCTTATAGTCAGTGCTAGATTCGAACCTGAGTTGCTGGTGCTGTAACAGCGTTGTGCTAAACGCTTCAGTTTTCTGTATTGTGGACGAAGAGGACAAGCCAGGCCAGTAGATGGCCTTTGACAAGGCCCCCCATAGGAAGGATGTCCTTAAGCCGTAAAGGGTTCAGAAAAGATTCACGAGGATGTTGCCGGGATTGGAGAGCTTGAAAGGAGAGTCTGGATAGACGAGGACTTTTTTTCCCCCTAGCACCAAGGAGGGTGAAGGGTGACTGGATGGTTTATAAAATCAGGAGATGAGGTGAATGGTCACGGTCTTTATCTCAATATAGGGGAATTTGAAATTAGAGGATATTGATTTAAAGTGGGGGAAGAAAGATTTAAAGGCACGTGAGAGGCTTTTTTTTCATGCAAGGTATGTGAAGCAACCTGCCAGAGGAAGTGAGAAGGCAAAGTTCAAATACAGTGTTCAGAAGACATTTGGACAGGTAAGTGGATAGAAAAGGTTTTGGGGGATATTTGTTGAATTCCGGCAAATAGGACTAGCTGATCAGCATGGACAAGTTGGCCCAAAGGGCCTGTTTCCATGCTGTAAAACTCTGCTCTTAAAATCTTGTTTGGGGAAAGAAACATCCAGGTTATACGTTGATCGAGCAGATTTGTGCAAAATGCTGGACCTTAAGAAAGTCTCCTTTTGGCCCACATACAAGGTCCATGTTTCTCCATTTATTTTGCAGTTCTTTCGCTCACCAAGATTCAATTTATCACCTGTTAATTTTGCATGGATTCCAATCATTAAACTAATTCATATTGATGCACCATTCGGTGGTTCCCCTCCCAGTGTCAGTTTCCATAATCACCTGAATGAAGTACAATGAAGTGTGTGAATCCTGTCTTGTGAAATTTTGTGAGGCTTTCCAGAAGTCAAAATGCCCCTGGTCTTTCTGGATATCCTGTGGAAGTTTCTGAATTGGTCAGTCAGGGTAATAACGTTTTCACGGTATCTTGGTACAAATGGCAATAAACAATTGAATTCAATATAATAAGGATACATTGAGATTGCCTGAATTCCGCATACCTGAGTTACTACTACTTGGGTAATTTTTTTCGTTTGCTGATCAATGTGTGGGTGATGTCAGTGGCCCTTTTGCCACTAAGAATATAGAGACATCACTAGCATATGAAGTTGTAATCATGTTTTTGTGTACATCTCTTATGGTATTATTACATTAACAATGGTAATTTTTTGTCTATACTTAGCCTCATTGCTAATCAATGTAAAGAAAAGCAGAGCAGACTCTAGTGAGGGGCCAACTTAACCCTTTGCACATAAAATAGTCAATAGTCAGCCTATGCAATGACTAATCAAGCACCTACAATACTAATGAGATGTTTGCACCTTCCAGTCTAGTGTGTGCAAGGGATTAGTATTCTTTTCAATGTCAAGACAGTTGTGGACCAGGATTCCAAGACAACTTCAGGCCTGAAACGACTGCCTATTTCATTCCATGGATGTTGCATGACCTGCTGAGTTCCTCCAACACTTTTGTGAGCTAGTGTTTTCAATACTGGTGAGAGTGCAATGCATGTTTGGCACAATGTGGTAAGAAAGAATAAAGGACACAGGAACCTTTACAGACCCAGTAGCCAATATTGTTAAACTCAAGCAACAACTCATTTTAATTTCCATTTCCTGGGCTAAAGTGGAGTGGATTTTTTTGTGGGAAAATTTAGTTTAAATTGTGTTAAAAGTTATAGGGTACTTGTGAGATATAATTCTTTCAGATCTTTTAAATGGAGTGGAAGAAACAACAAAGTCTTATATCAATGTCCAAAAGAGAAAAACAGTTGTTACGAGCCCAGAGGGCCCATAAACCCAACAGCACTAGATATTCACCAAGACAAATGGTTACTTAAAAGTTGCTTTTAATTATCTTTAAACATGAAAACGGAATCAAACTTTAGCTTATCTATTATTAACTTAACCCCCTTCTAATTCTAAGCGCATGTGTATGATGTGTGTAAATTTAAGAAAAGTTCTATAGTTCACAGTTCAATCTCACTTCTCTTTCTTCCAAGTTCTCTAGATGCAGGCAATTCTTATACTGTGCACAGAATTTAACATGTATGAAATTCACCAGGCTTTGGTGCTCGAAAGGTAAATGTTTACCACTCAGGAAGATTCTTGTTAGTTTTCAGAGAGAGATGTGTTGTTCCAGGACATCCACAACTGATGTACTTCCATCAGTCACCTCAGTGTCTTGCTGATGAAACTTGCCCCATCAGGGTTCTCCAGGTGATAACCTCTTCCTTTCAGGTCACCACAGAGTTCCTTTTTCTCTTATTCCAAGTGAAACATTGGACAGCCAGTCCTCACCTCTTGCATGAACCTCAAGGGCTTTGATCAGACTGTCTTCAAAAAGCTTGCCAACTTTTCCTGTTTCAGGCCCAGCAACTTCTGCTGGCTGACACTGACAAGTGATCTTTGTATCTCTCTCTCTCTGTGAGAGAAAACCTGTTTGACTCTCTCTGCTTGCAAAACCACATGACCCTCTTACAACAGCAAGTTTCCCTGCAGACAATAGCAGAGCAAGCATTCTCTTTCATCTGTTGCTTTTGGGTAAACAAAAATCCATTAGTGACGTCACTTGAGCACTCTTCAAAGCTCTTGCAAAAAGGTGTGAGAAGCCACTATGTCTCCAGTATTTCATATAAGATCTGTTTTAAAGTGTTTGCTTGTGACCTACTCTAACAAACCTTTCCCAATTTATCTCCCAAAAACATTTCTTCACACCCTGTCACACTATTACTCTTACATATGCTTTCCAACTTCATAGCACAATATCCCTTGTACAAATATCACTCAAAGCTTAGAGAGCTATTGTTCCCAATGGTAAGAAACTGCTGAATGCTATTAGTTCTGCATGTGGAAGTGGAGGATAGAAAATTTTAAGTTTATTGTCAGAGTACATACATGACATCACACACAGCCCTGAGATTCTTTTTCCCTGTGGGCGAAGCAGAATACCACTTAGTGGTAGTGCAACAAACTGGACTTGAAGATGCATATACAGGTAAACAAATAAATGTAAAAGCAATGATTGTATGTTCTTGCAGTCTATGCTCAATCCAGGATCTTGAAAGGCTGTCACCTGGATTTTCTAAAGTCTCCTTTTAACCCACATACAAACTCCATATTTCTCCATTTATTTTGTAATTCCACTCAGCAAGATTAAACTGATCACCTGTTCATTTTACAAAGATTCAGATCATTAAACTAATTCAGATTGAGGCACCACTCAGTGTTTCCCCTTCCCCAGGGTCAGTTTCCATGATCACCCCAAAAAATAAAGTTCAAGAATAAGAGGCCTTAAATGAGACTGAGTTTGTTGATAAGGAGTCAGATGGTGGAGGGGTAATAGCTGTTCCTGAACCTGGTGGTGTGAGTCTTAATGGCACCTATATCTCTTTCCTAGCATGGAGAATAGAGCGTGTGTTGGGTGGTATAGATCCTTGATGATTGCTGCTGCTCTCCAACAGCAGTGTTCCCTGTTCATGCTCTTGATGGTGGGTGGTGGTGGTTACCTGTGATAGGAGCAGTGATTGATGTCTGTGGCCAATGTTTATGAAGTATATTAAGCATTGTAGCTGGTGAACCAAGTTATTAGGAATGAAGGATTGTACTTTCGGTACAGGGAGCTGCAGGATCCATTGAGATGGTGGAGAAGATTCCTGTGGTGCAGTCTGGAAATGTGCAAGCAGCTACCAAATCTGTCCAAGTGATGTACTCACACGGGACGTATCACATGTGCCAGAGATGACATGCCACCTAAATATCTGAATTTTTCAGAGATGTTGCTTGCTTTCCTTGCCAAAAAAAAGGACATGGGCCTTCCACCTATCAGATAAAAAAATAAAGAAACTTCCACACAGGAGGAAACTAGACTCACATTTAGTGGATGATGATGACGGTGTGGATTTTGGATTACTCCGTATAGCGGTCAGAATCAAGGAGTAAAAGCACAGAAATGCTGGAGGAACTCAGCTGATCTTGCAGCATCTACAAGAGATAGATTACTGATTTTCCAGGCCTGAGCAGCCCTATCCTGGGGATTTCATAATTAAATCAAAGGTTGCTCTTATAAGTAGTCTCTCCAACTCTTGTATGGGCATCTCTGCACATAAGTATGTAACTTGTCAGACTACATAAAGAAAATGGGGACAAGATGTGCTAGAGAGAATCCAACTCCCCTAAATTATTTCTGATTACAGTTTATTGGCTACAATTGCTGAAATCTATTCAATAAAGGACATTGATAAGATATGCCATCACTTTTCACAATTACTATTCAGAATGAAAAGGGTTTTTCAAATCAGAAGAACTGGTTAAAGTAAAAGAATGCCTGGGCACCCTATTGTGACAATCACGTGTGGCTTCCATTTGGTCTGCCTGTGCAGCAGTTGTACAGTTATGATGAATTCACCCTCAAAGGTGAAAAGATACCCTTCCCAACACAAAATTTGTATTTGGAACTGATTAGCATGAGCCTTTTCACAAAATTGCATCTTGTGTTTGTCCCCAGGTGAATGTTTAGTCAAGGCAGCTCTCTGATGATAAATACATGGAAGAACTTGGATCAATTTATAAAGGTACAGTTTAGAGGCATTAGTTTCTATGCTCTATCAAGCCCCCAATTCAGATATTACAGGTGCCTTTGCAATAATGCAAAAATAATAATGTGTTACTGACACAAGAAAATCTTGAGATTCTCGACGAGGTCTTGCAAAGAATATACAAGTATATTATGCATCTTCAAAAGAGCAAATGCCCCTTTATTCTGAATCAAGTTGACTGCAAGGTTCCAAAGGTAGATGGACACTTGCAGACAGTCAAGGAGAAAATGGAGAATGACGTGAAGAGTCTTGAAAAGTTTCTGAATTTGTTTTTGAATGCTACATTGTGATGCTAAGTTCCTGTCTGAATTGGCTACGTCGATGCAACCCTTTCATCTTTTGAAGAAAGATGAGGAGAATAAATAGGTGTTGGCCATCTGGCCCTTTGAGTCTACTTTGCCATTTTTCAAGGTCATGGCTGGACTTTGACTTCAGTGCCATTCTCCAACACTAGCATTATCCCATAATTCCCTCATGTCCAGATAGAGGTTCTCTCAATGACCTTTGTGACTGGGCATATATAGTCCTCCAGGAGAGAGAGATCTCCAGTCGAGCTCCAATCTTAGTCAACCTCAAATGCAGAATCATATCAAAAGCTTCCAGTTAGCTAAATCCACCACATCTAATGATTTCTTCATTATCCATTCTGCATTCTGAAAGAAATCCCAACAGATCCGTAAACCATGATCTTCTCATGCCTAAGTTGATATCAATCATAGGTTCACACAACATAGAATCACACTTTGGGCTCCTATGACAATGATCGGAACTTATTGTCATGTTTCCAAGTACAATGTACACATGCACCAAAATTCTTGCTTGTGGCAGCAACACAGGTATGTAACGTACATCACTACAACAGTATAAATAAATTCCCAAAATATGCCAAGACAGAAAAAGATCATAAAAATTAAAGGACCGCAGTGTCCAGCAGCCTCCATGGGTTCCTCACCTTGAGTCACCAGCAGCCTGCTGCCTGCGTGGATCTTTCAGCCGCTGTACCCCTCGCTGATCCGCTGCTGTTGGTCACCATACCATGGGCCATGTCGTTGGCTTCTTCACAGACGGGGAGGGGGTGGTGGTCTCCCCATTTTCTGGTGCCCTGCGCCAATCCTCTGTGTCCCTAGAGTCTACAACCCTTCATGGCTGCTGGCGATCAGAGGCGCCACCATCTTTGGTCTAGACCCTGACAGAGCGGACAGCGATCGGACTGGGTGGTTGTATCCTGGGGGAGCAAGTGTTTCCATTCCCTGCTCTCCGTGGGTTTGCATTAGAAGCAGCACCACAATTTTTCAGGAAACAGGGTAGACAAACTTCTGAACAAAGCAATTTCCATGTGCTTGCACCTGGAGGATTAATTAGGTGGGTTAAAAGTAATTTCTTCAAAGTTAGCACCCACAGGTAAGGGCATACCTTCTGATTGGCTCTCTTGATTACCTTACTTCATTTGGGCATACCTGAGCTGGCCCTTCAGCCCAGCTGAGTATAGACCTCACCTCGTGAAACTGCTCTCTTCTCTAGGAATGAACCCTAACTCCATTCCAGTTGCGAGTCATGAGTGACAGTGGAAAGTCGATTGTGAGGTGTGTGCTCGTACAGGGTAGGGGACTATTATGGTGCATACCCAGAAAGAACTGCTGTTCCTTATTTGTTAGCTGTAATTATGTTCTGAAGCTCATTGGGGTGCCATACCTGCTAGTGAGTGAGGGGTGGCGGCTACTGTTTATTTCATCCTTGCACTTGTGAGAACCACAATTAGTAACAGTCTGTCGGGAGTAGCGAATATTGGTTGTTTGGCTGTGTCTGATGCGCATGAAGTGCGTGCAGTTTGCGTGTATGAATGTGATCCCGGTTGCGACCTCCTCCCCTCCCCCAACCCGTATAAGTAAAGATCCTTGTTTGTGGTTAAACTTTTCACTTCTTGGACGCTCCAAACTTGTTCTCCATATCACACCTTCCCAACTGATCTAATTTTCCTTTCATTGTCATCTGCAAATTTATTAATCAAATTAATTGCCATCCAAGTCATTAATATAGATGACAAACAAGTTTGGACCCTGTATTGACCCCTGCAGCATACACAAGCCTCCAACCAGAAAAAAATATTCTTCCACTATTACCCACTGCCTCCTTCTTCTCAACTTGCTTTAAATTCAACGTGCCAGCTCACCTTGGACTCCATGTGATTTAACCTTCTAGACTAACCTGCCTATGGGACCTTGTCAAAAGTCTTGCTAAAGTCCTCATGTATAAAATCCACTACCCTGTCCTTAACCCTTATTGTTCCTTCTTCAAACACTTATAAGATTCGTGAAACACAATCTGCCACGCATGAATCCATGCTGACTACCTCCAATAATCCCTGAACTGATGGTAGATCTTGTCCTTCCAGCTATTTTCCAAACTCACTGTCCTGTAGTAGCTTCGCTTGTCCTTGCAGCCTTTAATAAATGGCTGATTAGCCACTCCCCAGCCTTCTGGATTTCTTCCCTCGCTTGCTGCAAGGTACGAAGATGCACTTCACAAGCCCTGGACCAGGGGCTACTCTACCAGAAGCCTAATAGCCTGAATACACATGAGATTGTCTTATCTCAGAAGTTAAGCAGGCTAAGGCCTGGTCAGTATTTGGAGGGGAGACTGCCTTGGAATACCAGGTGCTGTAGATTTCTGAGAGAGGCACTGGACAATGGTGACTCTGCCTTACGGAGACAAAAGTCAAAGAATTTCATGTATGTTACATTCTAAATGTAGTATTACTTTCCAATAATAGGACCTTTACCTCCTCCCTAACGTCGTTCATAAGAACATTACAAATAAGAGTGGGAGTAGGCGATCCAACCTGTTGAATGTATTCTGCCATTCAAAAGATCATGGCTGAACTGTCTGTGGACTCAGCACCACCAATCTGTTTTTTTCCCATAACCCTACTAAGCAAAAATCTATCTAACTCTCTTAAATATATTTAATGAGGAACCTCCAGTGCTTCCTTGGACAGAGAATTCTTCAGATTTCCAACTGGATCATGGAGGGTCTTGTGACCTCTTTTGCTCTTTGGTCCTGAGATGAACCCTGCGCCACTTTAGGTCGTGAACTTGGACAGCGCTGGAGGAGTCATTGGAAAGGTATGCACCAGATAGGGATTGGGGCTGTTGTATGTTAATGCTGTAGGTAGTATTGGAGCTGTGCCTATGTTAGACAAGGAATAGCGGATAGGGTATTGTAATCCTTCGTTGTTATATGTCTCTACACAGTTACTAGTGTTAAGTTCGATGTCACTGGATTGTACTGTGCTTGTATGAGTGTAAGCAGTTGCTAGTGTTAAGTGTGATGTGACTGATTATACTGTGATTGAGAATATTTAGTGTATTATTCCTGTTACAATCCCCTTCCTTGTGTTTCAATAAAGATCCTATGTTTAGCCTGTGTCCAGACTTGTTGCTCTTTGAACCCACTGAACTCTTCCTACACAACAATTTGTGCTGCGAACAGGATTTGAGTCTCAGCTGTACACGTCCGAGGTCACAATGTTTGAAGTGATACAAACCAGCATGTGTGTGGGTCTCCTATCATGCCTGTGTGTTATGGCATACTTTCTCATGAACAGGACTGGTAGGAGGGTCCCCACAGTAAGTAAGGGAGCCTCAGGGCACGAGAGTAGAATCCCAGGTGGACTGATCATAGTGCAGGGTTTAGTAGGTTAGCAGGTTTATTGGCGGTCCACAGAAGACCAGTAAACTGGGCTGACAGTTTGGAACTGTGAGGGGAGAAGATTGGGCACCATGCGGCATCCCTCCTTGAAAAGTTGGAATTTCCTGAGACTGAGGAGAGTGGGGGGAAGGCCTTTGGCTTATGGCATCTACCCTGAGATGGAAATGGGAAATTATAGGAGAATTAGGCCCAGAAAGATAGGGATATCGAATCCCTCCAGAATCGCTGTTGTGCACTATAGGAGGTAGTACAGACTGCCCAAGTGCAAGAAATTAACTAAGAGATGAAAGGTATAGAGGCAGCTTGCCAGCTGATTAAAATGCAACAGCTGCAAGCAGCTCACCAGTCTGACTGGCAGCTTGATGCAGTCGCTCTGAGCCATTGGCCAATGGGGGAAGGAAATGTGGATGGTCGGAGATGACCATGGGGAAACTGAGTCCTGCTGCACACATCCTCCCTCTTGTGTGTTCAAGCCTTTGCCAGCCTGACCAGTGACCATATGGTCGCAGGGCACCTCACTGATCCTCCTAGATGTAGCTCAAAATGGCGGGGGGGGGGGGGTTACTGAAATTATGGAGACCTGGGTCTACTCTACCAAGGAGCTAACCAGACTAGGTGACCAATACCGCAAACTCCTAGCCATTTGGCTGGTACGGCTGTTGGATGAGGGGGCTCCCAATATCTGCCTCATCAGGAAGTGAGCACCCTAGGCAGACTGAACAACAGACTATTAACAATACCTTATGAGCACTGCCATAAGGGGTCAATGATGGCAGCATTATGGGAACAGGTGGTGACTGCAGTGCAGACCAGGCTCCTTACCCTTCTAGAATGGGACCTACATTGCTAGCTGCAGTTATACACTGTTAGTGAGGGGACATGGGTTGTCAAAGAGTCGGTACTACTCACAGTTATCTACAGGGGCGCCTGCGAGCACCACTTCCCTGAGAACATGAAGGTGACTGGTGCCTTGGTGCACTATTTAGTTACCACAGCACGCTCTGACCTTAGAGGGATGGTCTTTCCCCACATGGGACCAGTGACCAGGAAAACCATCCGGAAAGCCATTACTCTCCTGGAGGGATTAGAGCACATGCAGTGCAGGGCTGAAACAAAGTTCAGCAACACCACCCTGCCGGTGATTCACAGAGACTTGTATGCTCTCTGGAAAGGGCAATGTACCACCCACACTGACCCAGAAGAGCCTCCCCTCTGCTCCTCCCCCACCAGAGGTGATTCCTGACTAATTTATCATATTACCACACCAACCACCTCACCCGACATGAGTGAGTTCTCCCAACCACCCCACTCTCCATTTTGCCTCCTTCCCCCAACCAACAGGAAAAGACTACCCTTCAAATTACTCCTCTTCCAGCCTATGCTGATTGGCACAATGGGAGCCGATAGCATGAATAAGCACACAGCGCTATCACACCAGCCAGTGGCTCCTGCAACACTGCTCTGGCACATTGATCTGGCACATGGTCTTCCACCTACGCCAACCCCTGCTCGACAACAGCCACAAGAGCTGGTTGTATGGACTATTTATTCAAAATGTTTCAGTAATTATGGTGTTCTTCCACTCTCCTCACCATTTAACCACCTCACTTCTAATAATCCTTGCTTGGGTAGGTGTTTCAGGAACTGGTTTCTTTTTCCCCTTCATACAAATTGGCACACAAACAGTCCTGAGTCTCCCAATGACTCCACAAAGGGAGCACCCCTTGGCAAGGTGGTGCACCAAGCAATCCATGGCATTGTGAGCAGGAATGGCATCCTGGCCTGAGATGGCCAACAATCCACAGCCCCGAATTAGGGTGTTCCTAGGAGAATACCGGTACACACTGGATGCACACCTGCTGGGCTGACCCCGGTGTCTCTGCAGACTCCCTGCAGCCTCTGAACAATTTCTCCACTCAATTTAATGTCATCAGCAAACTTAGGAAGGCTACACTCTGGTTCCTTCTTTCAAATCATTGATGAATATTGTGATTAGTTGTGGAACCAGCACCAACTCCTGCTTACCACTAATTATAGGCCAGAGGAACCCTCGATTCTCCCAACTCGCTGCCTTCCATTGGTTAACCAAACCTCTATTATGCTAATGCTGTACTCTCAATTCCATGCATTCTTATCTTTTATGTGGCATCTTATCAAATGCATTTTGGAAATCCAAGTACTCATCATTACCCCTTATCCATTGCACTCATTATATTCTTAAAGAACTCCAGTAACTATGTCAGATATGACCTTCCCTCCTGAATCCGTGCTGTCTGCCTGATGAAACAATTTCTATTCAGATGTCTTGTTTTTTTTTCTTCCTTAATGATAGTTTCAAGCATTTTCTTGACAACATAGGTTAAACTAACTGACCTACTGTACTGAGGCGTTACTATTAAACAGTGGCATGAAGTTTTGCTGTCTTCCAATCTGCCATGACTTGTCCAGAGAAATTTTGTAAATCATCATAAATGCCTCTAGTGCAACTTCTATCATTTCTTTCTGATGGATGCGTTCCATCAGAACCAGGGGACATCTATCTTTAAACCCACTAGTTTGCTCAGCATTACCTGTTTATTGTTAGTCATTGTATTGAGGTCTTCGCTTCCATTCTCCTCTGACATTAGATTGGTCTTCCATTGAGAAGCACTCTCTGTAAGCAGTTTGCATGTTCTCTACGTGTCTGTGTGGGTTTTGTCCAGATGCTTAATTTTCCTCCCTCCTCCAAAAAAATATACAAGGTTTGTAGATTAATTGGTGTGTTTGGGTGACACGGGTTTGTAGGTCAGAAAGGCCTGTTACGATGTGGTACGTCTACATTTAAAAATGTAAGGAATAGTAATTCAAAGCATTGGCCATTTTTGAATTACCCAAAATTAATTTCCCCTTCTTATCTTTCAAGAGACCTATGTTCACTTTGTCACCATTTTCTACTTCGTCATTTTAAAAACTTTTACTATCTGGTTTTATATTTTGTAATCTAATCTTCCCTTTGTTTATTGCTTGTTTAGTGGTTCACTGTTGCTTTTGATGGTTTTCCAGTTTCCTGCTACTCTTGGTAACTTTGTACACATGAGGTTTCAGTTTAATGTCTTTATTTCCTTAGTAATCTAGAATATTGGTCCCCCTCCAGTGCAAATGCAATCTGTTCCTCTTATACAGGTCACCTTATCCCCAGAAGACATCCCAATGATCCAAGAATCCAGTTCAGATGTAAACTGGCCCTCTAATCAAGGTCACCTCTTTCCCAGAAGAGATCCCGATGATCTAGGAACCTGAATCCTTGCTCTCTGCTTCAGCCATGCATTTATCTGGCCTATCTTTGTTTCTCTAATCTAACTAGCATGTGGCTCTGGGAGTAATCTAGTGATTGCTATTCTCCAAGTCCTTTTTAGTCTCCTTCCTAGACTCTAAATTCACTCCATGGGAACGTTTCCTACCTATGGCATTGATGCCGATCTCTAGCTCATCCCCCTCCTGAATGAATGTTCTGAGAGACACCTTTAACCCTGGCTCCTGGGTGGCAATTCAGCAACCTAGTGTCTCTCTCGTTGCCACAGAATCTTCTTTCTGCTCCTCTAATTATGGAGTCACCTATCTCTACAGGTCTGACTGATTCTACCCTTCACTGCTGTGCTTCCAAGCCTGTGGTGATGCCACTAACCATCTGCTGCTGCCCCTTGAAAGGTCATCTCCCCAATGGTATTCAGTGGTATGCTTGTACTGAGAGGGATGGACCCTCCACTGTCTGTATGCTCTTCTACTCTCCATAGTGTTCACTTAACTATTTGCAGCATAAGCCTTAGATGTGGCCACCTCACTAACTATTATCAATCCGTTTTGTACATTTCGACCTTATTAGTCCTCCCAATGTGCATCATCTTGCATTTACCAGGATTAAATTCCCCCTGCTGTTGCTCAATCCATTTTACCAACTGACCAATATCTTCCTGTAAATTAAGACCATCCCCTTCACAATCAACACCACTACCAAGCTTTCACAGCATGCTTCCTGTATTGGTATACAGATTGTTAATGTATATGACAAACCAGAAGGGTCCCAGCACTCTCCTTATGGTGGACAAATTCCCCTGAGCCTTCTATTATCAAGCCAATTTTGAATCCAATTTGCCATTGTTCCTTAGATCCCATGAACTCAAAACAATTTAGACCAGTTTCCTATATGAGACCATGTGAAAGGCTTTACTGAAGTCCACTTACACTGCATCAACTACCATGCCCTCATTAATTTCCTTTATTTCTGAAAATTTCAATCAAATTGAATCTCCCACCAATAAATCCACAATGCAGTTGCTCTGATTAATTCCTCCTCCCTTTTCAAAGGTAGATTAATGCTGTCCCTCCATTTTTTCCCCCTGAGTAATTTGCTTTCTATGTGACATGAGATTCACATGCCAGTAATTACCTGCTTTCTCCCTCCTGCCTTCCTTGAATGCTGATACTGTATTTGATGTTCATCAACTTGTTCTTGGTGAGTGATGATGTAAAAAGTTGTCAAGTCCATAGCAATCTCACCTCATCCCTTTCACCACTCCTCCCCCCCCCCCCCCCCCACCATGGCAGGGTATTTGTCAATCATTATAATCATTATACCAACTGAGACACCTAATATCTCATTTTTTAATTCTTGACATACAATTTCCTTACTTTCCCCACCCCCCCAAACTGCCTCAATTTTCCAGCTAGAACATCATACAGAAGTATTAATTTAAAACCTCATCCATGTCCTCTGGCTTCCCACAAATTGCCCTGAAGTCCCTACTGGGCCCTGCTCTTTCCCTTATCACACTTGAAATGAAAAGGAGGGAGGAGGAGGGGTGGATTGAGGGGTGGGGCAGATCGAGGAGAGTAGTGAAGGATGTGAGTGATTGTGAAGCAGAGCTCATTTGGTCAGGATTGGGAGTGACAGGGAGTGGGTAGGAGAGGGATCAGAGAGTTGGAGAGGAGGAAGGGAGGAATCGCTGAGGAGAGTGTAATGAGGGTGGGAAGTGTAGTGAGGAGTGGCGACTTGGTGGGGAGGGGAGTGTAGTGAGGGGTTGGTGGGGACAGGAATGAAGTAAGGAGTGCTGGGTTGGTGGGGAGGGGAGTTTAGTGAGGAGTTGGGAGGGGGAATTAGTGAGGGGTAAGGGGTTGCTGGAGAGGAAAGGGTAGTGAGTTAGGGAGGGGTATTAGTGAGGAGTGAGGGGTTGGAGGGGAGGGGTATTAGGGAGGAGTGGGGGGTTTGAGGGGAGGGGTATTTGAGATGAGAGTTGGAGGAGAAAAGGTGGGGATTGGAGGGGAGGGGTATTTGAGGGGTTGGAGGAGAAAGGGTGGGGAGGAGTTGGGATTGGAGGGGAGGGCTATTTGAGGAGAGGGATTGGAGGAGAAAGGGTGGGGATGTGGGGATTGTATTAATGAGGAGTGAGGGGTTGGAGGGGAGGGGTATTAGTGAGGAGTGGGGGTTTGAGGGGAGAGGTATTTTAGGAGTGAGGGGTTGGAAGAGAATGGGTAGTGATGAGTTGGGGAGGAGTATTAGTGAGGAGTGGGTGTTGGTGGGGAGTGGAGTGAGGGATTGGAGTGGAGGGGTATTAGGGTTTGGATGGATGAGGAGGGTAGTGAGGAGTTGGGAAGGGGTGTTAGTGAGGAGTGGTGGTTGGAGGGGAGGGGGGAGGGTAGTGAAGAGTTGGGGAGGGGTATTAGTGAGAGGAGTTTCAGAGGGGTATTAGTGAGGAATGGCAGTTGGAGGGGAGGGGAAGGTAGTGAGGAGTTGGGGAGGGGTATGTGAGGAGTGAGGGTTTGGAGGGGAGGGTTATTAGTGAGGAGTGGAGGGTTGGAGGAGAGGGTAGTGAAGAATTGGGGAATGGTATGAGTGAGTGAGGAGTTGGGAATGGGTATGAGTGAGGAGTGAGGGGTTGGAGGGGAGGGGGAGGGTAGTGAGGAGTTGGGAAGGGGTATTAGTGAGTGAGGAGTTGCGGAGGGATACTAGTGAGAGGAGTTGCGGAGGGGTATTAGTGAGAGGAGTTGCGGAGGGGTATTAGTGAGAGGAGTTGGGGATGGGTATTAGTGAGGGGTTGGAGGGGAGGGGTATTAGGAGTGGTGGGTTGGTGGGGAGGAGAGTGTAGTGAGGAGGGGGAGGGGGTTTAGTGAGCAGTGAAGGATTGGTGGAGAGGGGAGTATACTGAGGAAAGGAGGGGGGAATTTTTTTGAGGCTTTGGACGATATTTGGATAATTAGAATGCAACTTTTTCAGACTCGGGTGGATCTGTCCCTTGTGAGAATGTTCATGTCTGGCACTTCTGTTGAACCTTGTGTTTTGTAGACTTTCATGCTGTGCTAATTGTAATTAAACAATTCAAGCTTTGACAGATGTACTTTCTGAACTTTTTTGCTGAGTGGAAAACGAACATGTAATTCAATAAGGACAGCATTCCTTGGTTTTGATCCGCTGAATGCCAGTGACAGGGAATGCATTGACACATTCTTGTACTCTCAGATTTAGTTCATTGAATTTGATTCCCAAATCAGGGAAAGACTTTACAAAATGTAAGGTCAGGTGTTGGAGAATTCAAAGAATGCCTTTTTGTAAATAATTGAATTTGTTGACATGACACGGCAGAGTAAATGGTGTATTTTTGGTGTGATGTATCATATTCATATGACTCTTCAAATTGCTCAACTTGCCAGCATGCGAAGAGGTGGAGCTCCTACATAACACTGACATTTGTATACACCTCTCTTACTTCAGTTTGATCATTGCAAGCTGTCTAAGGAATTACTGCTGTGCCTGGTGTGACAGATGTAGCCTAATACAATAAATCTCTCTGTCTATCTCAGCCGCCATTTGATGCACTTAAACTGGACTCTACAATCTTCCGAGTAGCGTGCAGGGGAGGGAGAACAGGCACAGTTCTTTCTACGGAGCTAGAGGATAGACTGTGCATTGCCCTTCTACCCTTAAGGCAGGAAACCTTGCTCAAACTTTGACGGCCAGAGTTTTCTGCAGAGTAGGAGAGGGACGTGGAGAACCTATTGCACATCATGCAGATGGAAGTGTTACAGAATGCAAAGCCAACGACAGGAAGGTGTCGGAACAGACGTTTGAAAGTAGCCCTCTTTGTTTCTGTGGCTGCAGCTGTGGCTGTCAGTGTTGTGCTAGCACTTGGTAAGTGGTCTGTATGCTGCGTATGCAAGATCTAACTATCCCATACCTGGTTCAGATTTGTGTTGTCATTTTCACACCTGCTTAAGAACAGCAATGTGGCCAAAAGGTAGAACTCTCCAATGTTTATGACTTTATATCAATGCTTGACCTAGAGCCATTTCTGGGAGGGCTGGGAGGAAATACTCAAACTTGAGATCTGAGAACTTTGTGAAAGTGTGAAGCTGATTGCATTGTGAAATGATTTCAAGTCAAGATCCTACAGTATGTTTTGGTCTCATCTCACTGTTTGGGTCAGTAGACTGTAAGATATGTCCCACTTGATAACATTCAAACTTAGCATAGGGTGAAAAACTGAATGGAATATTATGCGGTGGATGCTTCAGAAGGTCTTCCACCTGACCTTATTTTGAAACAAAGTAGGGACGGAGAGCAGGAATATTTTCCCTTGGGGACACTGCTCAAGCAGTGTAATTGAGATGACTCCTGTTCACCTCAGTGCTCCGAGGGTCCAGCTGTGTGCATGCTTCTCATTGCTAAGGTGCGTGCAGTACCTGTGAATCAAGGACATGTCTTCAGCACATAACATTATTATGAATGTGAACTCCATGCCCCTTAATCTGAAATTGTTTGTTGTGCATTAGTAACAGCATGCACAATGAACCCTATGATACTTTCCCAGCACAAAGGTGCCATTTGTCATAGCTCTCGAGTACTGCCATTAGTTATAGCCTTTGGGGGCTGCTGCCATTGGGGGTAGCATTCAAGGCTGCTGCCAATTGGTGCAGCGATTGGGGGGCTGCTGCCATTGGGTGCAGCGATCGGGGGGGCAGCTGCAATTGGGTGTAACCCTTGGGGACTGCTACCATTGGGTATAGAGCTCAGAGGCTGCTGCCATTGCTTGTCACCCTTAGCTCCTCTCTTTCCTGGAAAAGAACCAGCGGCTGAGTTCTGGATCAGAGAGCATGCCCTGGTGGTCTCTGGGAGGTGGGGGGAGGAGGGGTGGTGCAGAGAGAGGGAACTAAGTTTCAGAATTGTCCTGTCAATTGAGCTGGGTTCTGTGATGAAGCAGAATGATCACATGCTCACCCTTGACTTCAGGATGGGAATTTGAGGATAAGAAATGGTCAAGAATGTTGAAACATCTTACCTTTGTGCCTTCCCCCTTGGGTCTTGCAAATTCGGACAGTGTTCATTCTGCCACTTCCACCATAATGCTGCACATCTCAGCATTTGATGCTTTCATACAGTATTTTGCAGGGAAACAGCCCCTTTGGCCCATCTTGTCCATGCCGACCAAGCTAGTCCCATTTGCCTAGACTTCACTCGTATCTTTCTCAGCCTTTCTTATCCATGTACCTGTCTAAATGTCTGTTAAAGATTGTAACTACCCTTTCCACCACTTCCTCTGGCAGCTCATTCTAAACACACCTCTCTCTGTGTGAACAGATGCCCCACAAGTCCATTTTAAATCTTGGTTCTCTCACCTACAACTTGTGCTCTCTCATTTTAGATTCTCCTACTGTGGGAAAAAGGCTATGACTACTTACCTCATCTCTGCCCCTCATGATTTAATTAACCTTCGTTAGCATCCCTGGGATTCCTCTGACCCTTGGGCTGCCAACATCAGCTAATGGTTGACGTGATGGTTAGGGCGACATTGTTTCAGCACCAGCACGAGGACCAGAGTTCGAATCCCACCCTTTCTGTAAGGAGTTGGTATGTTCTTCCTGTGTCTGCGTGGGTTTTCCCTCGGGGCTCTGGTTTCCTCCCACTGTTCGAAACGTACCAGGGTTGCAGGTTCATTGGGTGGCATGGGCTCATGGGGCCAAAATGGCCTGTTACCATGCATATGTCTAAATTTAAAATGTAACATTAAATTGAATAATAGAAATAAATGGATCAGTCAGATGAATCGGTGTGAGAAATCCAGGGTCAGCCCAGACCTGATGATGTGGACATCGAAAAGAATCTTGGATAGGCACATGGATGTAAGAAAAATGTATGGTTTTGGCTATGAGGGAGGAAGGGTAAAATTCATTGTGGAGTAGATTTAAATAGGTCAGCACAACATCGAGGGTTGAACAGCTATATTGTGTATTTTCTTTGGGCTTCAGTAAGGATTTTGATAGGGTCCCACATGGAAATCTGATCCAAGAGGTAGATCCATGGGATGCCAGGAAAGTGAGTTGGCAATGGGGATTAGTGAATACTAGTACTGATTTAGTTTACCTGCCATTTTCTCATTTCCCAGTTTTACTCTTCAAGCTTACCCTAAATATCCTCTTCTGCTTTTGGGGACTTGAGTTTTGTTGGCATTTGCGAGTTTTCTCAATATTTGTCTCCCTTGGTTCTTGTAAAATTCCCTATTCTTGGGTTTAAGACTGCTCCTTGTCACTTCACTTACTCTTTTTATTGACCTTTTACCAATCATCTTTTTCTTGGAAAAATTTTTGCTGAATATTATGAACCAGCTGTTTAAAAATCTGTATTATTCACCAACTGACTATTCCTGAAATTATTGACGCATTTCACACCATTGCAAATGCCTTTATTTGATGACGCTGGGTATTTGCCCTGAAACAGTATTCAGAATTCTAAATACTCACCACTCCCAAGACAATCCTTAACCTCAAAATCTTTCATTAATCGAATCTCTACACATGACAATATATAAATCTGCAAGTCATCGGCACCAGAAACCTTGGTAAATTTCTAGAGGTGTGGTGGAAAGTGTGCTGACCGGCTGCATGAAAATCTGGGAAAACCAATACCCTTGAGTGTAAAGTGTTAGGTCTGCTTTGTTCATGAATGAGTGAGACAAACACCAGACTGAGTTGTTGTTCTTTATTACCGGATTGTAACACTTGCAACTAACAATGTTAGTCGGAGAATGCATTCTGCCGTTATCAGCAAAATGATGATTTTTTATACCCTTGGATACGTGCTTAGAACATCATCATATCATTACTTGTCCAATGACTAAAACTGTTGCTATCCTTTCCCTGCTAGCTTCCTGCCTCTCAATCCATCAATGTCTCTCTTATCTTGTAAGTACAAGGATGCATTCACATCTTGTTACAGCCCTGCACAGGGTAACTCCTTACACATTCCCATCTCATGATGTTTTACCTTACAAAAGCCATCCAAAAGGTAGTGGACACAGCCCAGGGGCATTACAGGCAAAACCATTCCCACTATGGAGCACATCTACGGGGAACACTGCCATTGGAGGGCAGCAGCAATCATCAAAGACCCATACCACCCCAGCACAAGCTCTGTTCTTGCTGCTGCCATCAGCAAAGAGGTGTCGGTGCCACAAGACTCGCATCAGGTTCAAGAACAGCTGCTCCCCCTCCCCCATTAGACTCCTCAATGGCAAACTCAATCAGAGACTCATTTAAGGACTCTTACTTGTGCACTTTATTTTCTTTTTGTTCCCTCTGTATTGCAGTCAGTTTGATTACATTCATTATTTGTTTAAGTTCTTTGTTTTGTTTACATGTTTTATGCTGTGTACAGTTTATTTTTTGCACTACCAATTAGTGATAATTCTGCCATGCCTGCAGGAAAAAGGAATCTCAGGGTTGTATGTGTTGTCATGTATGTACTCTGACAATAAATCTGAATGCTTAAAAAAACAATTCCTCCATGCTCCACAAATTCCTCTTCCACTTCCCAGTTTTATTTATCTGTTAAAACACAGATTAAAGTCACCTGCTATTCTTCCGACGTACCTTTGATGAGGTTTAGAACTTAGAACAGTACAGCATGGGCCCTTCAGCCCACAATGTTGTGTCGACCCTTATAAACATGCTCCACAATCAACGGTTGACTTAGTGGTTAGCACAATGCCTTTACAGCGCCAGCGATTGGGACCAGACCTAGGTTCGTATCCTGCACTGTCTGTAAGGAGTTTATACATTCTCCCCTTGTCTGCATGGGTTTTCTCCCAGGGCTCCAGTTTCTTCCCACTGTTCAAAAACGTACCGGGGGTGTAGGTTAATGGGCGGCACGGACTTGTGGGCTAAAATGGCCTGTTAATGTGCTGTATGTCTAAATTTAAAAATTAAATATAACTCTTCCTCCCCCATAGCTCTCTAGTTTTCTTACATCCATGTACCTACCTAAGAGTCTTTTAAATGCTCCTATTATATCAGCCTGCACCACCTCTGACGTCTCCTTCAAATGTCCCTCCAACCACCTGAAATGGATGTCACCTGTTACTGTCCATTGCCACCCTGGGAAACAGGTGTTGACTGTCCACCACATCTATGCATCTTATAATCTTATACACCTCTAACAATTCTGTTCTCAACCTTTCCTCATAAGACTTATTCTCCAACCAAGCGGCATTCCAATAAATCTCTGTACCCTCTCCTAAAATGAGACAGAATGCATTATTCTGTGATCAAACGAAAGCTCTAACATTATAAGTTTAAGTTCAAGTTTATTATCAGTGTTCTCCGGTCTTCGATGCAAAAACATGCAAATATCCATACAGACAAACGATATGTATGCAGTGTGTAAAATAAATAATTATGGTTACACTAATAGTGGAGTCTCAGAGGGTTTTTTGAGAGCAGTTTATCAGTTGTTCAGCTGCATCACTGGCCGTGGAAAGAATCTGTTTCTCAGCCTGGTGGTTCTGGCTCTGATATTCCTGTATCTCTTTCTCGATGAGAGTAGTTGAAAGATGCTGTGCATCGGGTTATAGGGGTCTTCAACAATTTTGAATGCCCTTACCAGACAATAATCCAGTTAGATCATATCGATGGAGGGGAGGGAGACTCCAGTGATCCTCTCTACCACTCTTAAGGTCCTGTGGATTGATGTCTGATCCAATGCTCTACAGCAACTGAACCAGACTGTGATGGAGCCAGCAAGGACACTCTTGATAGAACTCTCATTAGAAAGTTGACAGTCTTCTCAGGAAATGCAGTTGCTGTTGCACCTTTTGACAAGTGAGGAGATATGTGCCCATGATAGGTCAACTTGGTGCCCTCTACTCTCTCCACTATTGAGCTATTAATATGTAATGGTGGTTGTCCCTGGTCCTGAAGTCCACAATCATGTCCTTTATCTTGTCTATATGAGGCTCAGGTTGTTATTCTTGGATCATTTCACAATATTTTCCACCTCTTCTCTGTTGTATGACTCATCGTTGTTTCTGATGAGCCCAACTACTGATGTGTCATCTTCAAACTTGATGTCTCTGTTGGATCCGGATCTGCCATTGCAGTTATGGGTCAATAGCACGAATAGGAACAGTCTGAGCACAGTTCCCTGAGCCTCAACATTCTACCACTGACCCAGACTGACTGTGATCTTTCTGTTAGGAATTTCAGAATCCAGTTACAGAGATGGGTATTGAGTCCTAGTGAGTACAGCTTCTCTACCAGCCTCTGGGGAATTATTGTATTAAACGCTGAACTGAAGTCGATGAACAGCAGCCTGGCATATGAGATGTTGTTCTCCAGGTGGGTCAGGATGGAGTGAAGGGACAAGGCTGTAGCATCATCGGTGTACCCAACCAGGTATGTTATCTGGACCCGCTGCCTTGCGTTGGTTCACCTTGGATAGGATTCTCTTCACCTCAGCTTTGACAATGTAGAGGGCCGTACATCACAGGGACACGGAGCTTTCTTCAGCGTCACACTGATCTTGTCAAACCATGTATAGATGTTCAGTTTGTATGGAAAGCAGAGGACTCTGACTTGCAAGATTGTCTTGTGATCTATTCAGCCCTGGCTTATCTTCGTGCCATCTTATCTCCTCTCCTGAAGGCATCATCACGAGCTCCAAGAAGTGCCCGGAGCTCTGAGAAGTACCCAGACCTCTGCTTCAGCCCTGGTTTCTGGTTAGCCCTGGTTGTGAAGCATTTAATCTTGGTGACATCCTTGATGAACTTGTTGATTTAGCCAATTCTTGAGCTCGTGTACTCCTTGATGTTAACATGACCATTCGAGGGGGAGTCACGTGATGGAGTAGTGGCCGGACAGTGAACTCCAGCCCTCTCCAGAAAAGTCGGGAAAAACAAAGGAAAACACAAAGGCACAGAAATAAAAGTTACAGAAAAGTGAGTATAAAGGTGGAAAGAAGATGGCGACAAAAAAAGAAAAATCGAAAGCAATGGTAAGAAGAGAGGAAGAGAAGACAAAGGAGGAAAAAGGTGAAGGCCTTACCTGTCCAAAGAGGCCCGCTGCGGAGAGAGAAACCCGCTCCCTCAGGTCGGTAAATAATGGACTACAAAAATGGCTCGCTGAGCCGAGTAAAAGTGCGCAACCACGCATGAAAAAAAACACACCGACGGGAGGGGGGACCAGCTGGGGAGTCGATCTCCACAGCCGGCAACGACAGCTGCAGAACACCTCCAGCAAGAAGAGACCACAGAAGACAATAGAAACAAGAAAGAAGAGAAGGAAAGGGCACCAAAGAAACAACAGATGGCCAACCCAGAGGAAGAAGAAGAGGAAGAGTACAGTGAAATAGAAGAAGAAAAGAAAGGCAAGATAAAGGATATACTTTCTCTTATTAAAGGATACATGGAATCATTTAAAGAATGGCAAACGCAGGAATTTAAGGATTTAAGAAAAAGAATAAACAACACAGAAGAGAAAATGAATAAAATAGAGATGACCTTAACAGAAATGGGAAAGAAAATGGACAAGATGGAAGAGCGGGCAGTAGCAGCAGAAATGGAGGTAGAAGACTTAAAAAAGAAATTGGAGGAATCTAATAAAAAAACTAAAGAGACACAAGAACTACTAGCTCAAAAAATAGATACAATGGAAAATTATAACAGAAGAAATAACATAAAGATAGTGGGCCGTAAGGAAGATGAAGAAGGCAAGAATATGAGGGAGTTTATAAAAGAGTGGATCCCTAAGACCCTAGGATGTCCAGAACTACAGCAAGAAATGGAAATAGAAAGGGCACATAGAGTATTGGCCTCTAAACCACAACCACAACAAAAACCAAGATCTATTGTAGTAAAATTCCTAAGATATACTACAAGAGAAAAGGTACTGGAGAAGACAATGGAAAAAGTAAGAGAGGGCAACAAACCACTGGAGTATAAAGGGCAAAAAATCTTCATTTATCCAGATATAAGTTTTGAACTCCTAAAGAAGAGAAAAGAGTTCAATACAGCAAAGGCGATTTTATGGAAGAAAGGGTATAAATTTATACTAAAGCATCCAGCGGTATTGAAAATATTTATTCCAGGACAACAAAACAGACTATTCTCGGATCCAGAAGAAGCACGAAAATTTGCAGAACAATTACAAAAATAGACTGAGGGAGGAAGACGGGTAATGAGAGTTAAAATGATCACGATTGATATGTATGTGGGTAAAGACAAAAATAGACTGAGGGATGAAGACGGGTAATGAGAGTTAAAATGATCACGATTGATATGTATGTGGGTAAAGAGGTATAAGAGTGAATAGAGACAATGTGCATACGTGAAAGTATCTGTACTTAGAGGAAAATATAGATAGTATAGACAAGAATTAATAAGGGAAGGTAATGGAATAGAGAGAATAAGGAGGGAATTAAAAGAGTGACCTTTGTGACATATGAGAAGTGAAATCTTTTCTGGGGGGGGCGGGGTGGGGGGAAATAGCGGTCACTGCAAAATCAGTTGACGCTTGCGAGTAGATTCGCAAATCCAAATGGAGAGGGGAGATGTGGTTGTCCGACAAGGGATAAAGGACAACTCAGGAGGGGAAGGGGAGATTGGGGATAAATAAGATAGAAATAGGAGAATAAGGAAAATGTTGGATGTTGTAGGAATGTTGTCTTATAAAGAGTTGAAAATAAGAAAACAGAAATGGAAAAGGAGGAAAGGTAATGATGGAAAAACGGAAAGAGAAGATAAACAAAATATAAAAGGGCTACGCTGAACTATATGACTTTAAATATTAATGGAATGCATAACCAAATTAAAAGGAAGAAACTACTAAATTTAAATGAATAAATGTATTCCATTAGAAAAAATAACATATAGGTTAAGAAATAATATTGAAATATTCGAACAAGTATAGGAGCCTTACATTAAATACAATAGCGAAAACCTACCGGGGACAAACATTACCTAAGTTGATGGAAGGAGAAGGAAAGAAAAGAATGGACTCAGTAGAATTTCTGGTGTATTTTTGTTGAATGACAACATTGTCTGACTGGCTTAATGCAACCTAGATTGTATACCTAAAATGGATGAGAGGGGGGGGGTGGGGGGTTGGCTTGGGAGGAGGTGGGGGGGGAGAAAAAGTCACTGTATATGTGTGAAAAATAAATAGTGTATATCATGGCTAATGTGATTTATGGTGTGAAAAATAAAAAATTAAAAAAAAACATGACCATTCTAAGTAGCTGCCTCCATGAAACAGCTCTAGTCCATAGTTTACAAACAGCCTTGCAGCGCTGCTGTGGCCCTCATACCCCCTACTTGGCTACATCTTGACCTTCCTGCAAAATGGCTTAGTTCGCTTTGCCAGTGGTCTACATGCTGGGATTAGTAGGGCAGATATGTGATTTGAGTAACTGAGGAGGAGGCATGGTGCAGCCTTGTATGCACCAGGGACTTTGGTGTACACTCGATTCAGGGCGTTCTCTCCTCTGGTGATGAAGCTGACATGCTGTTGAAACTGTGGTAGAACTGCTTTCAGGTTGGCGTGGTTGCTAGTTATAATCACTGTCAGAATGGGATGTCTGGGCTTCACAGATGGCACCATAAAGCTCCTTCATTGCTTCACCTTCATTCTTTGAAGGTGGAACGTAAACTGCAGTAATCACTATGGCCATGAATTCCCTGGGCAGGTAAAAGGATCTGCATTTCACCATCAGGTACTCTTATCTCTGCTGAGTAGAAAGTCCTTATCACAGAGGCATTTGTCCACCAGTTCTCACTGATGCAAATGCACAGTTCCCCCACCCACCTCGAGTTAGAAGGTGCCAGAAGCAGCAGGCACCTTTGTCTGCCTTGAGGGAAATAAGGTGATCAAGATGGATCACTGAGTCGAGAATGGAGACCTGGAGCCATGTTTCCTTAATCACCAGAGCACAGGAGCCTTGTAGTTTTTTCTGGCTCATATGCAGTCTCAGGAAATCTACTTTTTCATCTGTGAATAAAATTGTCAGGAGCGTGGCTCTTGAACTTAATCTCCGATTAATGAAGGCCAGCATACAGCCTTTTTAACCACTCTATCCAACTTGCGCAGCAAGTGCCTGGTGATTTCAGGCGCCCAAGTTCATTGCCCAATTAGATGAAACTGAGGTGTCGTTGCCAATTAATAGCTCCCTTTTGCTTGCATCTACAATGGGGAACACACTTGTAGTTTCCAGCTGTGTGTAAGAGGAACTGATGAGCTGCAAAGAGCTGTTGTTTCTTAGAAAGCACAGCCTCACCCTGACTTATGACCATCTGTACATCCGGGGAAAAAAACGGCTGCCAGTGACCTTCTCTCAGTTGCCATTCAGTAAGCACCGAAGAAGAAGGAGTTGCGGAGGAGGAAGGGAAGGATTGACAAATTCAAGAAGCTATAGTCAAATCTATGAGGGACAAAAGAAACAAACAATCCAAATAAATTTAAGCATGTTCTTCAAATATGTGATTTTTCCCCCTGCCCCTCAACCCACCAAGATGAAGACTGTGACAACCCACTGCCAAATACAAGTGCACCTAAGGGATCAAGTTCAGATGATGAAAAATTTTATTAAATGTCTTGATTTATGACTCCTACATGCCATGATAATATACTTCCGACTTGCATCCATTTCGAAATACGTCTGGTCGGTCAGAACTGAACTTGGACATATGTCAGGGAACAGCTGTAGCTTTACCGAGACCTAGAAGACAAATACTGCTTGAGAATTTTTGTTTAAAACAATAACTCATTCATACAATGGCTTTAATGTACTGAAATGTCTCAGGATGATTCAAAGGAATATTATACAAAACCTTGGTCAGGCCGTGCTTGGAATACAATGTGCAATTCTGTTTGCTTCATTGCAGGAAGAACGTGAAGGCTTTGGAAAGGTACAGAAATGTGGCCTAGTTAAAAGGGCATGAGTAATGGGTAAAGGTTAGATAAACCTGGGTTGTTTTCTCTGAATTTTTGGGTGCTGAGGAGATACCCTGATAGAAGTATATTCAATCAAGAGAAGCATTGATAGGGTGGACTGCCAGAATCTTTACCCCAGTCACACACTGGAGGTCATGTATTTAGTGTGACAAGGAGGAAATGTAAGGGAGACGTGTGGAGTGAATCAGAGTGGTAGGATCTGGGAATGACTACCAGGAATAGTAGTGGAAGCAAATACCATGGCAGCATCTAGATAAACAAATGAGTGTAAAGGGGATGGAGGGAATATCTATCAGGTCCATGCAGGAGTTTTAAAAAAATTTTGATTTGGATATCATGTTCAACACAGACGTATGGGCAGAAGGACCTGTTCCTTTGCTGTACTATTCTGTTTCATCAATTAAAGCTTTATACTGAACAAAACATAGACTGAGATAATTTGAAGGGTAGAGGCTTTATAGAGGAGAAGGTTTGGGAGGAAATTCCAGATTTCAAGCATCTGAAGGCACAGGTGCTATTGTTAAGTTGTCACGATAATTTTCTAGCCCTGGACTAAGGATCTGAAGGCCGAGTATTTTAGATAGAGCTATGTAGGAAGCTAGAAGTACAAAAATCTGCAGACACTGGTTGAAGTAAAAACACAAAGATGGAGGAACTCAGCAGTGTCCTCTATATAGCAAAGGTAAAAATACATAACAGATCTTTCGGGCTTGAGCCCTTCATTGAGGTAAGGGCATAGGAGTAATCGGGAGAAGCGAAGAGAGCAGCAGTTAATGCTGTGTAGGTACCTGATTTGAAGCAGGCTATTTGGTCCATGCCAACTCTCAGGGGAGAAATTCATCAAACTCTTCTCTGCAGCCTTGAAAACTATTTTGTCCTGGTGTGTGTGTATTTTTTTAAAATTTGGAAATACATCACAGGAACAGGCTCTTCCAGCTCACAGCTCAATGACGCCCCTTGTGACCAATTAATCTACCAACCCTGTTTGTCTTTGAAAGGAAATGAGCACCCAAAGGAGACCCACATGGTGACAGGGAGAAAGTACAAACTCCTCACACACAATGGAGATTCAAATCTGGGATGCGGGCACTGAAATAGCACTGCGCTAACTTCTTGTGCACCCACACCTGCCACCCTTTATGTTCTTCTTGCTGTTAACCCACCCTCAGGAATAATTTAGAGCAGGTAGTTAACTCTCAGTTTTGTCTTTGGGGAGTGGGAGGAAGCCAGAGCGTCACGGGAAGAATGTGTAAACTCTACACAGACTGGTGGTGGTCAAAGCTGGGTCGCTGGAGCTGTGAAGCATTGTCAAATAAGGAAAATAGGGATACAGGATGAGCAGCATTTGATGTGAGATGGTGTGCAGATTCAGAAATCAGCTTGGCAGTGGAACAAAAACTGGTCCTTGGCCAGAAGTCCACATCTGAAGGTCAGTAAAGAAAGGACAAGGCTTTGAGTTTTAATTGTCTATTGTCACTTACACAGATACAAAGTGAAAAGTTTCATTTTGCACAAAGTCACTATGATTCAGTGCCACTGTCAATCCATGTATAAAAGTTCAGATATAACAGTGATGAGATCAATCGTGAGAATCCATATGTTTAAATTGAATGTGGAAGGCAGGTAAAATTTAAAGTTTAAAACAAGTCAGCGACTGCTTCGCACTGGGAATCCATCACCACTGTTGCTCTAGTTGCAGTCTCGGAACTGTCCCGGCTCTGGACTGGTTCCCTCTCTCCGTGTCATAGGATCTCCCCATTTAAAGCCACTCATCTTCACAATGGCTGCTGTTTCCCCAGCACACTTGGTGTGGTCTTCCATATAAACCTCTCCTCCATAGCACTCTCTGTGTGGACCCAAGACTGACACATCTTATTCCCAGCACTTGCCAAGTAGTGTCTTGGAGAGACCTTTCTCTCCCTCCAGCACTCCCAGGGTGGTCTCCCTTCTCCTAGCTCCCTTGGTGTGGTCTCCCAGATAGACCCCTCTTCCACAGCACTTCTGGTATGGAACCCCGGATTGACCCATCTTCACAGCACTATGAGGAACACCAGATAGATCCCTCTTCCACATCACTCTCCATGGACCCCCAGATAGACCTAACTCCCTTCCCATCCTTGTCCCCAGATGGATCAGTCTGCCCCTCACCTCTCAGTGTAGACTCTTCCAGCTGCATTCAAGTTGAAGCGCAGTACTGGAGGAACTGGATGAGGGAGAGATTTGGTGCCAGGTGCCCTTTGCTGCAGAGTACTTGTGGGAGTTTTAGTTCCAGGCTACAAATTTCAGCCTGAGGAGATCTCCTTGGTACCAGCACAGAAAGATCTGTTCATGGTTACAGGGTAGCACTCATGCTAAAACCCTTGTGGAATTTTATCACTGCACAGTTAAAGAACTTTGATAATAGTGTTGTAGATTGATTTTTTTTTTTCAAAATGAGGGTTCTGAATTTTTTTTTCTTGTGTGTTTTATTTGCAGCTGCCAATCGTGTGATAAGTCTGCACTCAGAGGAGTATTGCCTCACAGCTGAATGTGCCGAGGCTGGTAAATAGCAACTTTTATTTCTCCTGTAGAATTATGTTTTCATTTCTTCCCAGGATATAGTCAGCAGAGCTGGAGCTTTTTCAGTTCCCTGTTGCTCCGGAAGATGGAGACAGACAATTACCCGAACCCTGAGATCACAACCATGTGACAACATTCAACCTTCAACTTTCCTGGTAACCTCCTAAAAAAAACACTGCAGGATTTGTTAAACACGATCTCCCATACACAAAGTTATGTTGACTATCCCTAATTAATCCCTGAGTACCCAAGCACTTGAATATCCAATCTCTTAGAACACCTTCCAATAACTTACCTAATACTGACATCAGATTCTCTGCCCTGTAATTTTCTGGGTTATTTTTGGAGCATTTTTTAAATAACAGATCAACATGAGCTACCCTTCAATCCTCTGGCACCTCACATGTGGCTAAGGACATATTAAATATATCTGCCAGGGCCCTCGCAATTTCTACACTAGCCTCCAAGATAAGAGGGAATACCTTGTCAGGCCCTAAGGATTTATCCACCTTTATTCGCTTTAAGACAGCAAGCATTTCCTCCTCTAATCTGTATAGGGTCCATGACCTCTTTACTTGTTTGTTTCACTTCTTTCGACTCAGTGCCCATTTTCTGAGTAAATACAGATGCAAAAACCCCATTCAAGATCCCCTCCATCTCTCCTGACTACTCTGATCTTAAAGAGGACCAATTTTGTTCCTTAGTATCCTTTTGCTCTCAAAATACCCATGGAAGTCCTTGGGACTTCCTTTCACATTGTCTGCCAAAATGACCTCATATCTTCTTTTTAACCCTCCTGTTTCAGTTTTTTTCCTGCAAGTACCCCATTTACTCCATGTTGTCTGTATTTACTTTACACTATACTCCGCTTCTTAACCAGATCACCAATATTCCTTGAAAACCAAGGTTCTTTGTGCCTGTTAACTTTGCCTTTAATCCTGACAGGAATATACAAACACTGTACTCTCAAAATGTCTCCTTTGAAGGCCTTCCACTTACCAAGCACATCCTTGCCAGAAAACAATCCATTACAATTCATGCTTTCTCATATCTCAAAATGGGCCTTTCTCCTATTTAGAATCTTAACCAGAGGACCAGACGTATTCTTCTCCATAATTACCTGGAAACTAATGGCACTATGATGTCTGGACCCATAGTGTTCCCCTACACAATTCTGTCACCTGTCCTGTCTCATTCCCCAATAGGAGATGCAGTATTGCATACTTTCTAGTTGATATATTGATGTAGAAAACTTTACAGTACACATTGGACAATCTCTAAGCCATCCAGCCCTTTTACAGTATGGGAATCCCAGTCAATATGTGGAAAGTTAAAATCACCTATATCACAATTTTGTTTCCTGCAGCTATCTATCCCATTATCCACCCATGTTGCCTCAGCAAATGAGCCCTCTCGTCTGACCTGCCTGAGCACAGCTGAGATATTTTCCCTGATGAGCAATGCCACTCCTCCCCCTTTCATCCATCCCGCTCTGTCACATCTGAAACAGAACCCCTGAATATTGAGCTGTCAGTCTTGTCTCTCTTGCAACCAAATTTCACTAATGGACACAATGGCATAATTCCACATGCCAGTCTATACTTTAAGCTTCTTTGCCTTTCCTACAATACTCCTTGCTTTGAAATAGATGCACCTGAGAACATTATTTCCACTACACACAACCTTTATATGCAGTTTTAAAATCATCTATTTCTTCCTCCACTCTGGTTCCCATTCCCCTGCAAATCTAGTTTAAATTCCACGATCAGCACCAGCAAATCTTCCTGCAAGGACATTAGTCACCCTCCAGATCAGACACAAGCCGTCCTGCTGATACTGGAAGAGAGCTCAAGATCCAGAAATCTGAAACCCTCTCTCCAGCACCATCTCTTCAGCCACATGTTAAGCTGCATTATCCTCCTATTTCTAACCTCATTAGCATGTGGCACAGGTAGCAATCCTGAGATCCTCTACTTCAACTTTGCACCCAACTCCCTGACTCTGCCATCCTTCCGACCCACACATGGACTATGACATCTGACTATGACACCCTTCATTGGGTGACCAGTTCTGCCTTGGTTTGGATTGTCTGGGTGTTTGGCAGCAGGTGGAAACCCAGGTTTTGGATCTGCCAGTCAAATGCCTCTATCTGTCATCCTTCATCTCTCCCTGGTCCACCACCAATCCCTCCTGGCCCTGGTCTTACCCCTTCCACCTGTCTTTGCTCTACCAGTTCTCTCTTTCCTCCGCATTCTCAATTCTGATGAAAGATTCTGGCCAACAACATTGACCATTCTTTTTCTTCCACTGATGCTCCAGCAGATTGTGTTTTGCTTTTGGGCTGATCAAGTCAGACACAAAGTATTTGTCTGTAAAGCTGTTTCTTGCCTCAAATTTCCTCTGAGGTCCTTTGGTCTTGAGGATTGGGAGGGTTGAGTGTATGTCTAACAGGAATTTTGGGAAAACATATATTGGATTAGGACTCTGGCCATTTTTAACCTTTCATAATATATACTCCAAACTACATCCATGGATAAACTACAATACGAAACCCAGTACTAAACAGCTGGTGGTTGGGTATAAAACCAGTCCTGGAAAACAAGGACACAGAGTAAATGCGCTTGTCGGTAGTCCCTGAAAACTGGAAGATGGAGTCTAAAGGGTTAAAGACATTTTGTGTTGGGTAGACTTCAACAGGTATGACAAAATGAATATCACACGGCAGCCATAATAGCAATGCACTGGTTTTCATCCAGATGGTTGCAATGAGAGTATTTGTCAATGGAATTTGACCGTGTTTTTATTTCCCCTTACAGCTGCAGTAATGCTTAACAAAATCAACTGGTCAGCTGACCCATGTGACAACTTCTTCAATTTTGCATGTGGAAGGTGGCAGAAGGATACACCCATCCCTGAAGATTATTCGATCTATGGAACTTATGCATTGGTTCAACAGAGCGTTAATATCAAGCTGAGAGGCAGGTTCATTTTTTTTGTACAGATGCCGGAACATTGCGTAACCTATTCAACATTGAAGGAGATGTTTTCCATTTACATGGCAAGGGGTTTTGATTGTCTGACTGAAGGGTCAGTGTTGGTCAGGACACAGTATTTCAACAACACTAGAACATCTTTTCAGTGATCTGCCAAAATATTGACAGCACACTGGTCGAGCCAAAGTAATTCACTGAGCTTCATGACTGCAGTTACTGAAGTGAACAAGAGTAATCAGCTCATAAGAATGTAAAGCAGTCCACTTGGAGTGGAGCAGGTCATACTCCAAAGATTGGATTTCAGTCCTAATCTTGCAGTTTGTACCTTCTCCCTGTGACGACATGGGATTGTTTTCGTTTCCTCCCACATCCCAAAGATATGTGGGCTGGTCAGTTAATTGCCAGTGTAAATTAACCCTGCTGTGTTAGAGAGTGTTAGAATCTGTGAGTTGATGAGAACATGAGGAGAATAAAATAGGATTCGTTGAGTCTTCCCTTATAAAAAATGCAACCCCCTGCCCCAAACTTCCCCTCTAGTGCCCCTGTAGCATCTGTATCTTGGAACAATGAGTTGCTAGCGTTGCCCTTCTCTCAGCCACGTTTCTTTTATGACTATAAAGTCCCAGTCTCCCAAGCCAATCCATGCCCTCAGTCGGCTGCTTTACCTGTTATGCCTCTTGCTTTGAAATAACTGAAATTTAATGTAATTGAAATTGAAACTGTAGGTTTTTCCTCTTTCTTTGCGTACACCCACCTATTCTGAGCTCTACACTTGCTCTCCTTGAGAACAGTGTTAGCTCCCAACTCTCACCAGATTCAAGAACAGTTGCTACCTCTCCATCATCAGACTCTTGTTGACTTTTTTGATTCTCTCTGTATTGCACATTTGTGTGGTTACATTTGTTTTCTGTTTGCAGTTCTTAATTTGTTTACATGTATATGCTGTGTACAGTTTTTTTTGCACTACAAATAAGTGGTAATTCTGCCGCGCCAACAGAAAAAGAATCTGAGTTGTATATGATCTCCTGTATGTACCCTGACAACAAATCTGAAATCTGAACTTGCAGTTTACTAAAACAGGCTCTGAGCCAATTGTGAATTTTTTTTTCCATTTTAAAAAGAACACTCCAATCCTTCCTGTGTGCAAAAAGTTGGGGTTTGTTGGACAATGTTATTTTATCTTGGCCAAGCAATATACAGAAATAGTGTTGGCTTAACTGAACTCTGAAAAGGCCAGAGGTAAAAAGAATTACAATTCATTGATCTGTGGCACTGAATGAGATGGGAAGTAGCCCTCATGGTACTTTAATTGCATGATTATTACGGCGATATGTTATAAATGTAGATCCATTAAAGAAGATGGGAATATTATTGACAATGTACTTAAGCACATTCTGCAAAGAGGTTTTTATTTCAATCTCTCTTTACATAAAGGACAAACTTGTTCTAGCAAGCTTAAGCCCATAAAGGAAGGAGAAAGACCCAGAACCCAGCAAATTCAACCACCCAACTTCAACTGTCAAAAACAGCCATCTTGTGCCTTTCATTCCCATTTATTATTTCCCGTGTCTGGTCTCTGGCTTTGCAATCCCCTCTCTAAACTGCTCTACAAAAATTTTGATCCCGCTCTGTGCCTAACATTGGACAAAGCCACAGTGCTCCCACAAAGCAGCCCAGAAGCAAGGAGGCACCACAAAAAAACCAAAGATATTTGAAGATAACCCTCTTCTCTCAAACAAAACAATACAGTCCTAAAGAGGCCAGCCCTGACCTTGACTAGAGGCAACAATAGAACTAATGGGAATTAAATTCATTCAAGGCAAAGATGTTTGCATTGTTCAACAAAAAAAAAGCAAAAAAAAAACCACATAGAATCCTGCAGGCAAACAGAGTTGTGATTTATTTATAAAACAATCCACAAATTGCTTTCTCATGCTTTGAGGTCTAAATTGTTAAAAAAGTTATACTTACACCTCTTTAACTTGAGAGAGGATGCAGAGGAGACTTACCAGCATACTGCCTAGATTGGAGAACATATTTTATGAAGCAAGGTTGATCAAATCAGATTAAAGCCTTTCTCTTTGACTGAGGATGAGAGGTGACTTAATAGAGGTGTATAAAATTATAAAATTATTATTTTTTTAAAAAATTTAGACATATAGCTTGGTAACAGGCCCCTATCAGCCCTCAATTCTGTGCCCAATTACAACCAATTGACCTACATACAACCTGGTACATTTGAAGGGTGAGAGGAAACCAGAGTACCCAGAGGAAATCCAGAATGCACAAACTCCTTACAGACAGCTCCAGATTTGAATCCTGGTCGCTGGCGCTGTAACAGCATCACGCTAACTGCTGCGCTAAACGTGCCGCATAGATGAGAGGCATAGATAGGGTGGACAGCTAGTATCTTTTTCTTAGGGCCAGGACCAGAGGACATCTGTCTTAGATGAATGGAGGAAAGTTTAGGGGAGATGTCAGAGGTAAGATTTTTACAGTGTGATGAGTGTTTGGAATGCATTGCTGAGGGTGGGGGTGGAGGCTGGTGCAATAGGGATAGTAAAAAGACACAGATAGGCATGTGGATACAAGGAAAAAGGAGGATTATTGGCTGTGAGGTAGGGAAGAATTAGATTGTTGAATCGGGTTATGTAGTTCAGCACAACACTGTGGGCTGTACGTTCTTATAGACTGAGGAATGGGAACATTTAGGCCAGAGTCCGGGTTTCTCAGTTGGCCAACAGGAAGGGGTGTGCACTTGAAAACTTTGAGCTTTTTATTTTTGCATTCATTCCAATTGTCATGGGATGTTAGTCTCAAGGAAACTGACAGAGGAATAAACCCAGCCAAATAATGTCTGCCAATTAAATAAAAACCATTAATATCCATGCCATTCACACTACTAGAGTTTATATAAAAAGACAGAGAGATTGGGATTCTGATTTTTAAAAATATTTTATTTTTCATTTTCCATAAATATATTCACACCATCTTTAAACTTTTATACATATCAAGTATATTAAATATTTACAAACTCCCTTCCCTTCCAAAAACACAAAAATATAACTTCACGTACCACTAGAGCTCTCTTTTTTTTCATAATTCTTTTTCTAGGATATCATATCGTGACATACATTGAAGGGTTAAATTTATAATTGGACTCCTACATAATCCAAGTACAGTTGCCATATCTTAATATATCATATTTATTCTTCAAGTAATTTTTCTCCATGGGTATACAACTGCATAACTAACTCCGTGCCCCTTCGAGCAATAAGGAAGGAAGAGTTGGATTTCCAAGTGATTGCTATACACTTCTTGGCCACAGCCAGAGCTACTTCAGAGAATACCTTTTTGCTATCCTCCAACTTCCACATCACACACACATTTCCTAATCATTTCTTTCACATTCTTTAAGCTGTCAATATATATTTTCTTCTGGCTATCTATCCCATAGGATGATGATGGTTCCTTTCAGTCAGTTTGTGGGGCTTGATATGAGGATACCCCACTCCTTAGAAAGGAACAGCATGTGTATGAATGGATTTAGGTGAGAAGGTCCAGACCCACCCTCTCAAGATCCCCTCCCAGCAGCATGGTGAGGTCCAAACGGCTGTGGTAAGTTCTGTTGCGGTGAATGGCCAGACCAAGCTTCAATGCGAGGGATGCCCTTTCCACATTTCACGGCATACATTTGCTAGATGGCCATTGACCCTTCAAGAGGGTTCTTCTGCCTTTGACAAGTCTTATTTTTCATCCTGCAGGGTGCTGACCACCCTTCGCACCAGACAAGGCGAGACGGTTTAGTCGCCGACCACCCAACCATGCAATAGGTTACATGGTACCAGTCGCACTCAGATGAGTGACCTGACACACACTATACATTATATCACAAATATCAATGGTCCTGATATTGATCTCTGCACAGACTTCCGATCAGAAAACCATCCTTTCAGTTCTACCCTCTATCTCCTTTCACCAAGCCAGTTTTGGATCCTGGCCTTAATCTTCTAGATTAGCTTACCAGGCAGAACTTTGTCAAATACCCTACCTAAAGACAACACCACTACCTTGCCTTCGTCACTATCCTCCATGGCCACTAAAACTATCGGAATTTTGGTGCTAGTACTGAAGCTCGGCTCTGCACAGGCGTCATTGGAACCTTGGGTGCTTCGGTTTCCTCCTACCCTCCAAAAACGCACGGGCTGCAGCAGAATCAATGTATTTGGCTGGAAGGGCCTGAATTTAAAAAAAAGATGCCTTGGCTTTTTTTAGTTTTGTTTACAAAGTAGATGTTTAGTTGCAGCAAGTAAGAATTTCTAATTTGTAATTTCTTACCATAAATATATGACAAACTCTATAATTTTCAGCCCAAAACATCTGCACTTGGAGAAATTTAATCAACCCTCTTTCTCACTAGCAGGAAGGTTTTTCACCAAAAATCAAATCATAATTGCAGAGGCTGGAAATTTGAAATACCAACAGAAAATGCTTGAAATACTCAGCAGATCCGGCATCATTTGAAGACAGAAAAGTAGAGTGTGGGTTTTAGCTTCCAAACCCTTCATCTAATTTCTTTCCTCTTTCCCAGTTCTTACAAAGGGCCTCATCTCCCTTCACAGATGCTGCCTGAGCAGCTGATACCTCCAGCATTTTCTGTTTATATTTAAGATCTGCTTCTGATATTATTGCAATCAGAAATATTTTTATTTATTGACTAGCATCTTTTTCCTCCCCACAGAGCTGTTGGAAACCCCTATCGATATAGTAAAAGACATAAAAGCTGAACAGAAAGCGAAGAAACTTTATCAGTCGTGTATGAATGAAAGTAAGCCTCTTTCAACATCTAGGAAATTTGTAAAGCTTGTCTTCCTTCCTTTACTCTGGGAATGTGAGTGAGAGTGTTAATGTGTCTCCAATCTCATAAATTGCACACAGATGTTCACAGTGTACACTCAATCCCACAAGGGATTGGTGAGGTGTTGCGTATTGAAGCAACACAAAGGCAGATGGAGAGTCACGTGATGCAAAGTAGGGGGTAGGAGTGATTCTCAGAGCTCCCAGAACAGCAAGTGAAAATAGGCAACAGAAAAAACAACCAGAAAAACAATAGAAAAGTGATAGGAAAAGCGATTAGAAGATTAAATCCTACAGAAATGGGGAAGAAAGAAAAAAAGACAATTCAGAAAGAAGTAACAACCCCAGCGCACCACAAAGACCAGGAGAGGTGGCCTCGTGGCAAGAAAGAGGCAGGGCCTGTTTGAGGCTCCCACAAGAAGAAAGCAACGACCTACCTGAACAAACTACAGAGTCTGAAGTCTAGGGGACCCGCTCGTCGGCGGGCCCAGGGAAGAATGCAGGCATCACTGTGGGAGAGCTGATGCCTGCATGTGGACAGGAATGGGCTGAAAGAGGCACCGAGGGAGGGAGTGTCGTGGAGGTGGCTTTGCCTGTGACCGTGGAGCAGCCCCGCGAGTAGCAAAAGTGACGAGGTGGTGGCAGTAACAGTAATGTGAGCAGCAGCGATAGCAATGGTGACGGGAGCAATGTGAGCGATGGTGGCAGAAATAGCGACGACTGCACATTAGGCAGGAGTAGCAACGGCGTTAGTGGTGGCGGTAGCGGCGATGAAGCCCACGGGAAGTGACAAGAGTGGGCAGAGTATGGTGGTGCAGGAGAAGCCGTGGAGGAGGTGGGTGATTCTGACCACGACCGCACACTCCGAGGCAGGGCTGGTGGACCAGGTAGTGCTGTGAGAATGGCTTTACCTGTAAATCAGGTGCAGTAGAAGCCACAGGGAGGCAGTGGCAGTGAAGATGGCAGCGATGACGGCAACAGCAGCAGAGCATTGGGAGGCAGCGTGGGAAGCAACATGGAAGGAGAAGGGGAGAGTGGTTGACCTGGAGGCCTGTCGTCATGGGCAGGAGAGAGAAAGAGAATGGGGAGGAGAGAAGGAGGGGGCCTGGAGCCCTCCATGAAAAACATTGTGAAAGCAATGGAAGTGGTGGTTGAGGCCTCTGAGAAAAGACTGAGGACTGTGTTAAAAGATTTAATGTCCAAGACAGTAGAATTTAGGAGGGCCATGGGGAGGTATCTAGAACAGTGAATATGGTGAAGGAGAGAGTTGATAGGATGGAGGACACTGTAGAAAGGTTAGAGAATGACCGAGATGTGGGGGTAAAGGAGAGGCCAAAGATTTGGGATAAGCTGGATATGTTAGAAAACCTTAATAGAAGAAATAATATAAAGATTGTAGGACTTAAAGAGGGGAAGGAGTTGAAAGGCCCTACTGCATTTTTTAAAGAATGGATCCTGGAGATATTGGGAATAGAAAGGGGAGGAGAGGAACTTCAGGTAGAAGGGGCCTATCGATCCCCCTTCCCCAAACCAGGACGGAGACCCCATTTGGTCCTCATAAGGCTCATAGGTACCAAGATAGACAGCCAATCGGGGAGGGTGTGGGGGGGGGGGGTGTGGCACAAGGTAAGAGAAGGCCTGTTAGAAGTTGAGGGAGATAAAAGTTTTTTTTCCCCGGATATAAGTGTGGAACTGGTAAAAAGATGGAAAGAATTTGATATGGCTAAAAAAAATCCTCCCCTTACTTCCAGGCCCTCCTTGACAGCCTAGTGACATAACTGGCAGGGTCACTGCTCATGGCTCTAGGCTTCGATCCTGACCTCAGTACTATCTGCACACTCTCCCTGTGACCACGTGGGTTCCCCCACCGGGTGTTCCAGTCTTGTCCCAGATCCCAAAAATGTGGGGATCAGTAGGTTAATTAGCTGCTGTAAATAGCTCCCTAGTTTGTAGGTGAGGGGTAGAATCTGGAGAGGCTGATGGCCGGCACAAAGTTGGTGGGCTAAAGGGCTTGTCTCTCTCCCTGATTTTATGATTGTAAAATTTTCTGTTGCCTTCCCCTTCCTTAGAAATTTGGGTGAGAAGGTTTCAAATTTCAGCTACCTTAAGCTTGACGAATTTTCCCATCTTATCATCCGCAGTGGTGTACATCTCATTCTTGGCCTCTCCTGTTTTGCTCTATCCCGATGGAAGATATAGCTTCCATCATATTCTTCAGTGTTTTTAAACAATAATATTTTGTATCTCTTAATTTAGGAAACATTTGAATTGAATTGCTTGTTGTCACATAATCAGTGAAAAGTTTTGAGTTGCATGCTGTTCAGGTAAGTCAAACCACACTTCAGAAAAGCAAAAGTGAAACAGAGTTGTGTTTCAGTGAGTCAGAGAGAAGGTATAATGTTACAAAGATACAAGATGGTAGAACGACAAAAGTGAATGTAAGAAAACCTTTCAGGAGCACCTCCCAAAACATCACCATGCTCTGACAACCGGTTGACTGTTAGAGAAGCCAGATGCAGGTGAGGGAGCAAGGCTTACCCCTTTAACAGGATATTTACATCATTGTAGATGTGCCCTGTATTTCCCCCCCCCCCCCACCCCCCTGCAGAATCCCCTCTCATCCCCCAGCTTGTCTCATTCCTGGCTGCTTTCACCTTTTGCATTTAATCTTCAGTCTTCCAGTTATCACAGACCTTCCCTGTTCTCTCTTCATCTTTTGGCCTTCAACCACACCACCCACTTCCCCCACCTCAAAAAAAAACCCATTCCCAGTAATTTACTTGAGATATGATCTGTTTTTCCCTCCTCAGATACAGCTCTCCTTAACTCTCCTCAGGATTTTTATTATTATTTTTAGACATACAGCAGCGTAACAGGCCTTTTTGGCCTGTGAGACTGTGCCACCCAATTTACCTACACCCCAGGTACGATTTAAACAGTGGGAGGAAACTGGAGGGTCTGGAGAAAACCTGCACAGACACGGGGAGAATGTACAAACTCATTACAGACAGTGCAGGATTTGAACCCTGGTCCGGTCCCAATCGGTGGTGCCATAAAGGCTTTGCGCTAACAGCTATGCCAACCATGCCACCCTTGTAGAATTACAGCATCAACATTATTTTGCTTATTGTGTTATTTCAAGATTCCAGTTGTTATCATGTGCAGTAAATACACAAAAATATTATTGCTTTGTTTTCCCTATAAAGTCACACAGAGGCATCACTAGTCCGGCGCCACTATCATGGCAAGAAAGGGAAGCAAAAGAGTCCTTTCAGAGACATCGTATGATTGTGGATCCCATTACGTTCAATGCCACTGTCTTCCTTACCCCCATAACTTGTGTAGCCATAGGGCCTCCTGCCAGACCAATGGTGAATAACAAGTTCCAAGCATCCAAGTTACTCTCCCCAGCCCATGATTCCAAAATCCCAGTGATTGGAAAGCTGTCAGCAGCAAAGTCCTCCACATAATTAATCATAGCTATGCAGCCAAAATTTGAGACACAATAAAATTAAGACTCTAAATTTATGTGGGGACAAAAAGCTAAATAAATCAACACTAAATTTATGTTTTTTTTCAACTTGTGTTTCTTGATGCGTGCACAGATTTTTTTTACATAAAATTGTAATATGACCCATTTTCAAATTCCCCTCCCCTCCCCCCATTCCTTAACTGAAGTGTTGCTTGATCTGTCAGAGGCTAATCAATGAGTTCTCCCTGGCCCACATCTTCATCTGTGTCTTTCTTGCTAGGTGCAATAGAGTTGGAAGACGAGAAGCCCTTGTTAAACTTTCTGAAGCAGCCATCTTTGCGTTGGCCTGTGCTCGAGGGAAACATCGGTCCCGAGGGAACCTGGAAGAAAGAGGAATTCGACTTGCTGGAGGTGTTAGCTGTTCTCCGAGGGAATTTTGCAAACAACATTCTCATTGCGTTCTTTGTTTCAGTTGATGATAAAAACTCCAGTGTACGCATCCTAACGGTCAGTGCCAGTATGGTCACCGGGTATTTTCAGCGCAATGTTTATCTGTGCATTGTCCAGATTCAATGGAGACTGACGAAACAAAATGGAGCTGGAGGGAATCAATGGGTTAGACAGCATCATGGAGAGCTATTGACAGAAAGGAGACTTTTTGAATGGCATGGTTAGCATAGCGGCTAGCAATGTAGTGTCATTAACCCGGGTTTGCATCCGCTGCTTCTGTAAGGAGTTTGTACGTTCTACCTATGTCTGCGTGAGTTTCCTCTGTGCGTTCTGGTTTCATACCGTGTTCCAAAACATATGAGATTAGGAGGTTAATTAATCACATGGATGTGTTTGGGTGGCATGGAAGATGGGCTGGAAGGACCTGTTAAGTGATACAGCATTTAATCAGCTGTATCACTTAATTTTAAAAAAAATTAAATGTTTAAGTTAAAATTTTTAGACATACAGCACGATAACAGGCCATTTCAACCCACAAGTCCATGCCACCCAATTACTTACAACCCCTGGTATGTTTCGAGTGGTGGGAGGAAACCACTTTTCCCTGGGGGCTCTGGTTTCTTCCCATTATTTGAAAGGCACGGGGGGGGGGGGGTGGTGTAGGACGATTGGGTGTAATTGGGCTGCACAGGTTTGTAAGCTGAAATGGCCTGTTACTGTGCTGTATGTCTAAATTTATAAAATTTAAATTTATAAGTACCTCATCTACCTTCTCAACAGTTTTCATCTTTGGGACTTGATATTGAATTCAATTATTTCAGATAACCAGCCTATTGAAGTTTCAAATTCAAACTTCTGGCCACATGTACCAAGGTACAGTGAAAAGATATCCAGCAAGGCTATCCATGCATAAGCACAGCAGAGTAAAGCACAGTACAGAGGGTAGAGTTACAGTGAGAGATCAGGTCAAATGCAATATGGGCAAAATGCCTTTGTGAAACGAATTTGTGTTTCAGATTAAAGATCCTTCCTGAGAACTTAAGAAGGAAACAAACAAAGCAAGGGTTGGGAGAGGGGGTAATTCTGATGGGGTTCAACCCAGGTGACCATCGGGAAAAGGTAGAAACAAGGTTGTTGAGTCAATGCAGCAAGAGAGCGAGCACATGGACAAAAGAATGTCGGGGCTGTGAAATGCAGAGCAGAGAGCCCTGCCCAGCAGGTCAGGCTTTTTCATATCCTCCATTCCCAGAATGGACATAAGAAGCAGAAGAAACAAAAGAAAACGGTTGAACCCAGTATCTCAGATGAACAACTGAAAGAAGTTAAGTTATAGTTCTAGAATTGAACGTCGAGTCTACAAGGTTGCAACTTGATTTAGGTGATGCTGGTCATTGTGGATTAACTCCACTCTTCCCTAATTGCCCTATAAATTTAGGGTCCTTTCTCCTATCCCAGCCTTTGAACCACATAATTACTGATCTCACTTATCCATTGGTAACGACATTCAGGTAGAAGTCAATTGGGCCCCAATCACTGATACTCCTTGTCCACAGGCAAAGTCAAGCATGATTAATTCGAATTGAAACTTGTCAGCCTGATCATGGGATATCAGCTTAGAACATTATAGCACAGTACAGGCCCTTTGCCCTCAATGTGGTGCTGACCTATACCTAGCAAAAAAAAGAAACACTCCCTACTTCATAATCCTCTTTTTTTTCATCCATGTGCCTGTCTAGGAGTCTCTTAAATGTTCTAGCCTCCACAAATACCTCTGGCAAGGCATTCCAGGCACAGACAATTCTTACCCCTGATGTCTCCCCTAAACTTTCCTCCCTTCACCAGATCTCCTCTGGTGTTTGCTACTCCCACCATGTGGAAAAAACGTGTTGGCTGGCTAGCTTATCTATGCCTCTCAGAATCTGGTAGACCTCTATTAAGTCACCTCTCATCCTTCTACACTTCAAAGAGAAAAGCCCTAGCTCTGCTAACCTTGCCACATCTTGGTAAATCTCCTCTGCACCCTCTCCATAGCTTCCACATTCTTCCTAGAATGAGGTGACCAGAAGTAAACTCAATATTCTTCTAAATGTGGTCTCACTAGCGATTTGTAGAGTGGCAACATGACCTCAACTCTTGAAATCAATCCCCCAACTAATGAAGCCCAGCATCCCATAGAACTCTTAATCATCCTATCAACCTGCACCGCAACCATGAGAGATGTATGGATTTGAACCTCAAGTACCCTCTGTTCTTCCACACTGTTAAACATCCAAAGATTAACCCTGTACTTCGCCTTCAGGTTTGACCTTCCAGAATGCATTACCTCACACTTATCCGGATTGAACTCCATCTGCCACTTTTACAGCCAACTCTGCATCCTCTCTATATCCTTTTGGAACCTGCAAAAACCTTCAACACTATCCACAACTCCTCCAACCCATCCTTCCATTTCTTCATTTAGGTCATTTATTAAAAACACAAAAAGCAGGTGGCCCAGAACAGATACCTACAGAACTTCACTGGTCACTGCCTCAATTCTGAATCCACATAACCAAGCTTCCATGGATCCCATGCCTCAAGACTTTCTGTATGAGCCTCTCATGAGGATTTGGTCAAATGCTTTGCTAAAATCTATATAGACCATATCTATAGCCCTACCCTCATCAATTTCTTTTGTTACCTCCTCAAAAAACTCAGTTAGGCTTGTGAGGCATGACCTCACAAAGCCATGCTGACTGTCCCTGAGAGGACTGTACTTCTTCAAATGCTCATAAATTTTGTCTTTTAAGAATCCTCTCCAATAGTTTGCACTGAAGTAAGACTCACTGGTCTATAATTCCCAGGATTTTCACTATTACTTTATTAAATAAGGGGACCATATTTTCCACTCTCCAATTCTCTCACACCTCCCCTGTGGCCAAGGAGAATGCAAAGATCATCACCAACACTCCAGCTCTCTCTTTCCTCCCTTCCCACAGCAACCTGTGGTATACCTCGTCTGGCCTTGGGGATTTATCAATCCTAATTTTTTAAGAATATCCAGCACTTCCTCTTTCTAATCTCAACATAATCCAGCACACAAGCATCTATTCTGACCTCACCTTGACCAAGGTCTTTTTTCTGGTGAATACTGAAGCAAGGTATTCATTGAGGACCTCTCCAACCTCTTCTGCCTCCAGGCACATGTTGCCTCCTTTATCCTTAAGTGGCCCAACCATCACTCTTCTCATCCTTTCGTTCTTCATGTATGCATAGACCACCTTTGTGTTCCCCTTAATCCTACTTGCCAAGGCCTTCTCATGCCCCGTTCTAGCTCTCCTGTCCTTTCTTAAGTTCATACCTAGCCACCATATAATTCTCATGGGTCCTTCTTATTTTTTTGCTTCCTAAATCTAATGTATTCATCCTTTTTCCTCTTAACTAGCTGCCTCATCTATTTTGTAAACTACGGTTCCCTTTTCCTTCTATCGTTTCCCTGTCTTAGTGGGACAAACTTATCCAGAACCCCACATAAGTGGTGCCCAAACATGTTACTTCTGTGCTTTTTCCAGAGAACATCTGTTCCCAATTTACTTTCCATAGTTTCTGCCCCATCCCATCATAATTACCCTTCCCCAATTAAGCGCTTTTCCATTTTGTCTGTTTTTACCCCTGTCCATATCCATGTTAAAGCTCAGGAAGTTATGGTCACTGTCACCAAAATGCTCCCCCTCAGAGAGATCTGTCACCTGACCAAGTTCATTACCAAGTACTAAATCCACTGTGGCTCTCCTCTAGTTGGTTGATTCACATACTGTGTCAAGGATCCTTCTGTCCATCTATCCTTCGCAGTCAGGAGGTGCCAGTCAATTTATTTTTTTTTAATTTAAATTTAAAATGTAAATTTAGACATACAGCATGGTAACAGGCCCTTTCAGGTCCATGAACCCTTGCCACCCAATTGATCTACACCCCCAGTACGTTATTGAATGGTGGGAGGAAACCCACACAAACAAGTACAAACTCCTTAGAGCATGGGATTTGAAACCCAGTCCTGGTTGCTAGCGCTGTAACAGCAATCATGCCTCCCTATGCTAACTGTGTACCTCAATATTTGCAAAGTTGAAGTCCCCCATAACAAGAACTCTGATTTCTACACCATTCCAAAATCTGCCAACTTATCTGTTCCTCAATATCCCGATGACTATTTGAGGGCCTATATAGTACTCTCAATTCAGTGATTGCTCCCTTCTATTTTCTGACATCCACCAGCAGAAGCTGTTCCTTCCACAGTTTCCTCCCTTTCTACAGTTGTGATACTATCCCTGGCTGGTAATGCTGCCTTTTCCCACCCCCCCCCCCCCCACACACACTTTTTTAAAGCATCTAAGCCTCTGTAACTGCATCAGCCGATCCTGTCCTTGTGTCAGCCATGTCTCTGTAACGGTGACAACATCATAATTTTATGTACTGATCCATGCTCTTAGTTCATCTCCTTTATTCCAAATACTTGCATTAAAATAGACACATTTCAAGCCATCTCATTAACTGTATTTCTACTTCCTCTCCTGCCTGTCCTTCCTCACAAACCCTCAACACATTTCATCATCCTTTACACCTTCTGCCCTACTCTTTGCCCTCACATTCCGGTTCCCTTCCCCTTGCCAAATACTTTAAACTCTCCCCCACAGCTCTAGCAAACCCACCATGACATTGGTCCCTCTCCAGTTCAGGTACAGTCTGTCCTTTTCGTACAGGTCAGACCTTTCCCAGAAGACATCCCAATGATCGACAAATCTGAACCCCTGCACCAACTCTTCAGCCACACATTTATCTGCCACATCTTCCTATTCCTACCCTCATTGGCGTGTGGTACAGGCAACAATCCTGAGATTACCACCCTTGAGGTCCTGCTTTTTAACTTCTTCCCTAACTCCTAATATTCTCTCTTCTATGTCATTGGTAACAACGTGGACCACGACATCTGGCTGCTCACCCTCTCCCTCCAGAATGCTGCGAACTTGATCAGAGACGTCCCTGACCCTGGCACCTGGGAGGCAACCTACCATCTGGGAGTCTCGATCTTGTTTACAGATCTTGATGCCAGAACAATTGAGCATTAGCCAAAATTTGTATTTAATTAAAAGTTTGTTGTAGGAATTAAATTTAAATTAAATTAGACATACAACATGGTAACAGGCTCTTATGGCCTGTTACAAAGGGTGGGAGAAAACCTGAGCACCCGGAGAAAATCCACATGGACACAGGGTTTATGTACAAACTGCTTACAGACAGCACTAGTCTTGAATCCAGGTCATCGGCACTGAAAGAGCATTGCATTTTAAGTATTGAAAATATTTAAAGAACCACTGCAGTAACATTAAGTGAATTCAGAGTGTCATAATTGCTTGATAGGTGACAGATAAAAACCAGGACAGAATATTCATTGCCACAACTGTCTGATTCGTATGAGTGTACTTCGTACTGTGATCTCCTCACTTGTCAGGATGGCACAACAGTGACTGCAATTCCTGAGAGACTGAAGCAAGCAAGAGTACTGGCCACACTCATATCATCCTTCTACCAGAACTCCATTGACAGTGTCTTGGCCGGCTGCATTACAATGTGGTATAGTTGTTGCAAAGTAATGGATTGAAGATCAATCCAAAGGGCCAATGGAGTCTTCCTCTCCTCCATCAATGTGATCTACTAGGATCGTTGTCTGAAGAGGGCACGCAAAATCATTGAGGACCCCTTCCACCCTGCACACAGCATTTCTTAACTGATCCCATTGAGAAAGAGATGCAGGAGTATCAGAGCCAGAACCACCAGGCTGAGGAACAGCTTCTTTCCATGGGCAGTGAGAATGCTGAACGACCAAAGGAGCTGCTCACACTAACCATCTGAGAATCTCACATTCATGAAAATTTTTATATTTATTTATTTGCACAGATGAATACTTGTCCTGCATGTGTGTTGTTTGTATGTGTGTTATGTCTGTTTATGTGTCTGCTGTTTTGTGCAGAGGACTGGAGAAATCTGATTCGTAGTGTTGTACTTGTACAATCAGATGACAATGTCTTGACAACTTGATCAGTGTTCATTTTACTGGCATGGAGCCTATAAAAAGAAAAATGAAAGCAGTTTAGATGTACTGCCTTGTCAAAAATGCTTGAGCACCTACTTGTAATTATATTCTCAGAGGAGCTGAGTTTCCTTTGGTTGTGGGCAGACAGGACAGAATGTACAAAAGACAGTTGATCTAGAACGATTGCGAGGATTACTTTTGGCATCCCAGCATGTATTTAACCAAAGCTGAGACAGGACCACTCACTGCTTGCTTGGTGCTCAGTGAAGCAAAGGGAGGTGTTATTCACCGAGGGTCATGAGCATTTTCAGTGATTAAACTCTGGTTTGCGTCCTCTTGGAATCTTTTCTCGCCATCTGAAGGTGATGGATGCTGCTTCTGATAGAGCAACAGCACTCCTGTACTGCACTCCAGTTCCAGCCTGAAAATTGCTCTGATGTGGAACTTTGAAGTGATTCTCAACTGAGCAGCTTGACAACTAGCTCCTAGGGATTGGAATAAGAACATAAGAAATAGGAACAGGAGTAGGCCATTCAGCCTGTTGAGCCTGCCCCGGCATTCAATGAGATCATGGCTGATTTCCACCTACCTGCCTTTTCCCCATATCCCTTAAATCCCTTACGATGTAAAATCTATACAGTCTTCTCAAATTTGTTCATTGAGGTAACCTCCACTATTTCCATGGGCAGAGAATTCCCTAGATTCACCATTCTCTGGGTAAAGCAGCTTCTCCTCATCTCCACCCTAAATCTAATACCCTGAATTTTGAGGCTATGCTCCCTAGTTCTCATCTCAACTACCAGTGGAAAAAGCTTATCACTTTTTAAAAACTTCGTCTTATAAATTCCTCTTATAATTTATACGTTTCTAAAAGATCCCTTCTCGTACTTCTGAATTCTAGCGAGTACAGTCCCAAATGATTCAATCTCTCCTCTTAGGCTAACCCCCTCATCTCTGGAATCAATTGAGTGAACCACCTCTGCAGTGCCCCCAAGGCCAGTATATTCTTCCTCAAGTAAGGAGACCAGAACTGCATGCAGTACTCCAAATGCGGCCTCATTAGTACCCTGTACAGCATAAGACCATCCATCTAGCAATGGTCAATATTCCATTTGCCTTCTTGATAGCTTGCTGCACCTGCAAACTAACTTCAGTGATTCATGTGCCAGCATTCCCAAATCCTGCCATGCAGCATGTTGTAATTATTTGCCATTTAAGTAATAATCTGATCTTCCATTTTTACCTCCAAAGTGAATAACCACATATTTACCAACATTGTACTCCATTTGCCAGACCTTTGCCCACTCACTTAACCTATGTATATCACTCTGCAGACCCTCCGCATCCTCTGCACAATTTGCTTTTCCACTCAATTTCGTGTCATCAACAAACTTAGGCGCACGACACAGTCCCCTCTTCCAGATCATTAATGTACAATGTGAATAGTTGCGGGCCCAGTACCGACCCCTGCTACACACTGCTTACCACTGATTGCCAACTAGAAAAACACCCATGTATCCCAACTCTCTGCTTTTTATTGGTTAACCAATATTCTATCCATGCTAATACATCATCTCCAACTCTGTGCATCCTTATCTTATGGATGTCTTTTATGTGGCATGCTTATGAAATGCCTTCTGGAAATACAAGTAAATAATGTCCACCTGTTCCCCTCTATGTCCTGTGCTCATTATATCCTTAATTCCAGTAAGTTTGACAAACAAGATAGGCCTCAGCTGAATCCATGCTGCATCTGCCTGATGGTTTCAATTTGTTTCAGATGCCTCAGTATTTCTTCTTTAATGATGGCTTCAACCACTTTCCCAACTACAGATGTTAAACTAACTGGCCTATAGTCACCTGCCTTTTTCCTACATCCTTTTCTGAACAGTGCCATGACATTCTCCATCTTCCAATCCACTGGGAACTCTCCAGAGAATTTTGGTAAATTATTACCAAAACATCAAAAATAACTTCTGTCATTTCTTTCAGTACCCTGGGATGCTTTCTGTCAGGACCCGGGGACATCTATCTTTGGGCCCTCAAGTTTGCTCAGCACTCCTTATAGTGATCACTGTGTATCCAGATCCTCACTTCCCGTCAGATACATGGCCTCTGTCTTTGTCATGATAGACATGTCCTCCACTGTGAAGATCGACACAAAATAGTCATTTAAAGTTTTTGCCATTTCCTCATTAACCAAAATCAATTCCTGTTTTTCATCTTCCAAGGGACCTACGTTCACTTTAGCCACCCTTTTACTGCTTGTTTTTATATTTTGTGCCAATCTTTTTTCATAATCTACCTTCCCTTTCTTTATTGTTCACTTTGTGGTTCTTTGTTGCTTTTTAAAGTTTTCCCCAATCTTCTAACTTCCCACTGCTCTGGGTGACTTTGTATGCACGGGTTATCGATTGAAAAAATATTAGGCATGTGGATGTAAGAAAAATAGAGAGTCATGAGCAGTGAGGTTTGGAAGGGTTAGATTGGCGCTGGAGTAGGTTTATGTTCGATGGCACAATATTGTGGGCTGAGGGGGCCTGTATTGTGCTATACTGTTCAATGTTCTTAATGGTTTTCTGCATGTACAGACTTAGTTTTGTCTTCAGTCACTGTCTAAACTGTTTGTCACTCTGGACCTGTGCTAAAAATGTTTTTCATTCTGTCTCATTATTTCCCTGCAGTTGGACCAAGCGGACCTGCTATTAGAGGCACGGGAAGACTACCTGACTAATAGCACAGAAGCAACAAATGTGAGTGCCTCTTCATCTGTGTGGGGAAAGGATCATTTGTGTTGTTAAATTCTCTAAGGGGGGAGTTGTAACCACTGATCTAAAGTTTTGGCAGAAAGGGATATTCTTTGTTGGGAGCATAGTTTAAAATAACATTTATAAAGACCCTCAAAGGACAAGCAAAACAAAAACTGATGTGAGATGCTGTTGTGATTGATGTTGCTGGAGGTCAGGTAAAATAATTGCCCTTTTTTCACCAAGGAGAAGGAACTACTTGTTGTAGGATCCCCATATCTTTGGCTTGGCTTCGCGGACGAAGATTTATGGAGGGGTAATGTTCACGTCAGCTGCAGGCTCGTTTGTGGCTGACAAGTCCGATGCGGGACAGGCCGACACGGTTGCAGCGGTTGCAAGGGAAATTTGGTGGGTTTGGTGTTGGGTTTTTCCTCCTTTGTCTTTTGTCAGTGAGGTGGGCTCTGCGGTCTTCTTCCAAGGAGGTTGCTGCCCGCCGAACTGTGAGGCACCAAGATGCACGGTTTGAGGCGATATCAGCCCACTGGCTAATCATGGACTGTTCTGACACCACAAGAGTGTCTGCACTATTGTAACGCCCTATTTTTGCACTATGATAACGGGGAATATTTATTAATTACCCACCTTTTGTATTTATTATCTCTTTTTCAATTTAATATATACCTTTGTAGTTGTTTTTTTGGGGGGGCCAAGTACCTGTTTGGCTGCATCAAATAAGAATTTTGGTGCATATGTACATTGTGAAATGTGTATGATAGACTTGTTAGCATAAACATAGTTTATGTGCAGTTGGTAGAGCTGCTGTTGTATAATGCTGGATGTCCCTGTTCGATCCTGACCTCGGGTGCTATCTTTGTGGAGTTTGCACATTCTCTCCCTGTGATCTGGAGAGTTTCCCCCATTTCCTCCCACCTCCCCCACAAAATGAGTGGGTTAGTAGGTTAATTATCTACTGTAAATTGCCCTTTGTAAGTGAGGGGTAGAATCTCTTGGGAAAAATTGATAAGAACATGGGGAGAACAAAAATAAAATAGGATTAATGCTGGATAAGTCTGAATGGGTAGCTGATGCTCCACACAGTTGGGGCCAAAGGGTCTGCTAGCCTGTGAGACTCCTGACTTGTCGTCTCAGTGTTTGTTGCAGTATTTACCCAGTAACCATTCACCCAACATCCTCCTCCTCCATCTACTTGCAGTTCAGCAACATTGTGATTTTGTTTTAGAGTAATAATGTTTGTCATACTAATAAAGAGGGAGACGTGCTGCCCATTGGGGAGAAGCTAACTGTATTATTTAGTTTGATAAAGGGCCCTGACCCAAAATATTGACTGACCATCCGACACAGGCATGCTGTCTGATCCATTGAGTTCTTACAGCAATTTCTTTCTTATTATTATTTTTCTCTTGTTCTTCCCCCTGCCACCACCCACATCCCCTCCCTCCCCCCAGTACTTCAGCAGACAAAGACAACTAAACATACTGCGCTCTCACCCTGGTTTTCAAATTATATATAGTTGGTTCTCAATCCCTATAATGTCCAATGCTGAGAACAGGAGAATACAAGGAACTAGGAATGGGAGTAATCCACCAGATGGATCCTGGTTGATCTGGTTTAATCATGGCTGAGCTCCCTCCGATCTCTTCTTGTCCTCTGCACCAGATCCTCGTCCTCCATTCTTGCAAAAAAATTACAGTAAAAAAAAAATAAAATTAGAGATACAGCACTGTAACAGGCCATTCTGGCCCACAAGTCTGTGCTGCCCAAATATACTCGTGTGACCAATTAACTAGCTATCCTTTACCTCTTTGGAATGCGGGAGGAAACCAGAGCACCCAGAAGAAACCCACGGGGAGAACGTTCAAACTCCTTACAGACAATGGTGCATTCAAACACAGGTTACAGATGCTACAGTAGTGTTCTTCTAACAGCGCTGCCTGAATGTACTTCCACTTCAAGTACATCTCAGAATCTGACCCCACAAGTGTCTGGGGCAGAGAATTACAGAGATTCACCACTGCAACAAAAGAAAAACCAATACTTTCATATGAAGTGACTCTCCCTTATCTTGAAACCATGGGATGATTTACTTGATTACAAGATACCATTCATTAATCTCATATCCTACTGTAAGAAGCTATTTCCCAGCCTGGGAGTCCTGATTTTGATGTTCCTGTACCCCTTCCTGATGGTAATAGATCAAAGATATAGTATGATGGATGAGTGGGATCCTCAATAATTCTTGATATGTAATGCTCCCTGTGAATTAAAGTGAAGCACTAAACAGGTGAGGCAACTGTGTGGAGAGTGTTACGAGCCCAAAGGACCCCAAAACCCAGCAGCAATAGATATGCACCAATACAAAGGGTTGTTTAAACAAAAGTTGCTTTTAATTATTTTTGAACATGAAAACAGAATCAAACTTTAACTTATTACTTAACCTACTTAACCAACTTAATCTCCCCCATCCCCACCTAATAATAAGTGCAGGTGTGTGTAATGTATATTTAAGTTTAGAAAAGTTCTTTGGTTCACAGTCCAATCTCACTGGTTGCAGGCAATTCTTGTACTGTGCACAGAAGTTAGTATAAATAAAGTTAACTAGGCTTTGGTGCTTAAATGGTTACCACTCAGGAGGGTTCTTGTTGGTTTTCAGAGAGAGTTTTCTCGTTCCAGGACATCCACAACTGATTCTTTTTTTAATCAGCCTCTCCAGTCTTGCTGACGAAACTTGCCCCCTTTCAGGGTTCTCCAGATGATAACCTCTTTCTTTCATGTCACCACAGAATTCCTTTCTGTTTCTCCTATTCCAAGGGAAACACCAGACAGCCAGTCCTCTCCTTTGACCAGGCCGTCTTCCAAAGCTTGTCAGCTTGTCCCTCGAGTCTAGAACCAAAATCTCCCTCTCTCCTCTTTCTCACTCCCTCCCACTCTGAGAGCAAAGCTGTTCTGCCTCTGCCTGCAAAGATCACATGCTCTTCCAGACAGCAAACTGTTTTTCAGACCAACTGCCACTGTACGATGTTACTTGGTTGCCTTTTGCAAAATAGCAGTCCATCATTGAAGTCTCTGAGCGCTCTGCAAAACTCCTGCAAAAATTCTGTGTTTTAAATTGTTTGTGTGTGACCTGCTCTAACAGTACACCCCAATTTATCTCCCAAACACCTCTATATACTCTATCACAAGAGAAGTACTCAAGAGATAATGCTTCAGGCTGAAAACCTTAACCAGAATTTGGAATGAGGTTTGGGATTATCAGATGTGGAGCTATCTGTGTGCTTCGATCGTAGTATCTAGAGTCATACATCATGGAACAGTCCCTTTGGCCCAACTTGTTCATGCTGGCATTCTTATCTAGTAACATTGGGGGCTTTCAACATTTTGGTTGGTTGACTTAAATTTAATTTTATTTTTATTTTAACTTTTTAAAATAAAATGTAGACATACAGCATTGTAACAGGCCATTTCGGCCCACGTGTCCGTGCCGCCAGTTTACACCCAATTAACCTACAGCCCCAGTACGTTTTGAAAGGTGGGAGGAAACAAGAGGCCCTATGGAAAACCCATGCAGACACGGTGAGAATGTCAAGGCTCCTTACAAACAGCATGGGATCAAACCCCGATCCCGATTGCTGGCGCTGTAACAGTCCTGTACTAACCACTACGCTAACTGCGCTGCCCCATTGGAATGAAATATGTTACCAAGTAGAACTACTGTACTTCCACCATAAAAAAAGACTTCTTCCCAAATCATGTTTTATTTAATTTTTAGTAAAGGGAAACATGCTCAAAGTATTGATGGTGATTTATCATTTGAATAGAAATTTCATAAATATATATTTTAAAAGGTGATACATGGACATTGTAATTAAATGGCCCAAAAGCAGATTCTGATTTTCAGCAGAATTTTTCAGCTTATCTTAAAGAAGAAACGAGTACAGAAATTTGTCCGTAACTTGTGCTTAAAATGTGTAATGTAGTAGAGACTTTACTCCTTGCCAATCAAATTCCAGAAACTACTAAATCATATTTTAAGTACAGTAATTAATTTATCGCCCACTGTCTCTGACACCAGCTATTCAGTGATGATCTCTTGATTCATTCAACCGAAATGAATGCAGAATGGTGCAGAACAACATGGTCCCTTCAGCCCATGAAATTGTGCTGACCTCTATAAACCTATTCCACCATCAGTCTAACCCTTCCCAACCTCACTGCTCAGAACCTGCCATTCTTTCCACAGGCTCGCAGGGCCCTGCTGCAGCTAATGATCGATGTGGTTATTTTCCTGGGAGCAGATCCCATCACCGCCCAGACTGACATGGAAGCTGTGCTGGAGTTTGAAATTAAGGTGGCTGAGGTTAGTGAAACCATATAGCATCGGTTAATTGGACAGTAGTGTGTAGTTTGGAAGTACACTTTTCCTTGTAAGTAGTTTAAAGTAGAACTGCCTCTTCATGTTTAAAAGATAGCTTGAACCACTTGTTCATGGTCAGTACAAGCTAGAATGTTACGTGATGCCCTTACAAATTCTCTAATGCACACATTACAAATATGTAGTTTTCCAACATATTTTATCTAATACCATAAACTGGTGGTTGATATATACCATGTCAAACTTTAACATCTAGAGAGGGTGCAGAAGATTTGCCAGGATGCTGCCTGGAGTGGAGAATGCACCTTATGAAGTAAGGTTAAGGGTGAACAGGCTTTTCTCTTTGGAGTGATGGAAAATGAGAGGAAACAATAGAGGTGTATAAGATTATGAGAGGTGTAGATGGAGTTGTCAGGCAGCACCTGTTTCCAAGGGGGGCAGTGACCAGAAGACATCTGTTTCAGATGAGTGAAGGAAAGTTCAGGGGAGACCTCAGAGGTAGGTTCCTTACACAAAGAGTGGTGGGTGTTTGGAACACAATACCAAGGGTGGTGATGGAGGTTGATACAATAGCTACATGGATATAATAAACAATGGAAGGTTATGCACTGTGTAACTTTATAGAGGTCAGCACAACTAAAGGGCCTTACTGAGACATGCACAATGGTGAAATTTCCCTCTGGCAACTGTAACTTCACAGTTTGTAGACCACTTCCAGAGGCAAAATGACCTGACAGGGTCAAACAGAGTACCTTTTCCCACATCAACCCTTGCAGCAATGGCTTCTCTCCATTGCCTAAAGTCAGCTATGTCTTTTAGACCAGCCACCATGCTGGGGAAATAAACCCACCATCCACAGTGAGGGAGATGCAACAATGCAGGAATGGTGCATGCGACAATGCAGGAGTGACGAACGAGTTGACGCAGGAGTGAGATAGTGTTGGTGCAGAGATGATGCAGACAAGTGGAAGAAATCTTTGAGAATGGTGTATTGACTGGTCTGTAGCTCTGTTAACCACTGTTCACAGATTAATGTCATTTGCGCATTGCAGATCCTGATTCCTCAGATCAACAGAACAAGCGAAGCCCTGTACAATAAGTTCAGAGTGTTTGACTTGCAAAACGCCATTCCACAGGTAAGAGAGGAATAGCCCCAAGTCTATGATGCTCTGCTTGATGGCAGTTAGCAGGTGAAGAGTTCGGATGAACTTCTGCAACCATTCATACTGCATGCTCAACCATGGCACTAACTGGTGGGATCAGATCCCTGCACTCTGGGGAGGGCCTGAACTTCAAGGCATCACCATGATACCCCCAAATGCTTTGGTAGTTTTAATAAATCTTCCAGCCAATGTAAGGGATGGGAAATTGAACCATATACTGCAGGCACATAGACCGGACCATTCTGTGTCTTCATCATCATTCAACATCACAAATCACAATGATTTTCTAAATCATTCCATCACATGCCCTCATCATGTACGTGGTCAGAGAAGACAATTATAATCTGGGGAAATTAATTCCCCTTGATAGAAAAACTTCTTCAGTTCCACTTGCATTCTTCAGGCTTCTTTTCATCGACTGCAGCTCAGCACCATCAGCACTGGTCAGAAAGCTTCAAAACCTGGGCCTTCACACCTCCCTTTGCAACTGGATCCTTGACTTCCTCATCGGAAGACCACAGTCAGTACCTATCGGAAACAGCGTCTCCTCCTCATTGTTAATCCACACAGGTTTACCTCAAGAGTTTGTGCTTAACCCGCTACTTTACTCTCTCACCCATGACTTTGTGGCCAGGCACAATTCAAATGCCATCTACAAATTTGCTGATGCCACCACGGTTGTCGGCAGTATCATATAGTCACCATTGGGGGAAGCATACAGGAGTAAGATAGATCAGCTCATTGAGTGATGTTACAACAACAACGGCACTCAACCTTAGCAAAACTAAGGAATTGATTGTAGACTTTAGGAAGGGGAAATGAGGAGAACACAAACCAGTCCTCATCAAAGGGTCAGCAGTGGAGAGGATCAAGAACTTCAAATTCCTGGGTGTCAACATCTCTTCTGGGGCCATCATGGTGATGCAATCTCAAAGAAGACTCACCAGCATCTATACTTTATGAGGAGTTTGAGGAGACTCTTGAGTGGAGAGCATCGCTGTCTGGTATAGTGGTGCCGATGCCCAGGACAGGAAAAGGCTTCAGAGGGTTATAAACTTGGTCAGTGCCAACATGCCATCAGTCTTCACTCCAGTAAGGACATCTTAAAGAGGCAATGTCTCAAGAAAGCAACTTCTATCGTCAAGGCCCCCCACCACCCATACTATGCCTTTTTCTCACTGCTACCAACAGGAAGGAGGTAAAGAAGCCTAGAGACACACACCCAACATTACAAAAACAACTTCTTCCCCTCTGCCATCAGATTTCTGAATGGACAATGAATCTATGGCCACTACCTCATTTCTTCTCTCTTTTGGCACTCATTATTTATTTTTAAATATTGTATTTATGGAACCATAATTTATTGCAATTTTGCACCAGTAAAATAACACAATGATGCTGCTCCAAAACAGCACATTTTGTTACACGTGTTCATGACGAAGACTTGATTCTGATTCTTACATTCAAGATTGTTTACCTTGTGCTTTAGGAGGGGAAACAGTTTTTCTTTGGGCATTTTTAGGGAATTAAAACAAATAAAACAGAACTGAAGAACATTTGTCATCACAGTGGATTCCCAATGACCAAGGTCTGGCCTCCCATTCTACTTCATCCTGAGGGAAGTAGACCCATATTCTAATACTGCCATAATTTCCGTCTCCCTTCATGGAAAATCACCTTTGCTTCTTTCCACGGTGAGAGATTCCCTCGAATATAATGCTGGGCTCCTGTTATAAAGTGGTGCATGTCTCAGACTACAGAGTATATAATGGTCTGAGCAGATTCCAGCTGCACTTTCCTCTTGTGGTCTGTGTTGTAATCACACATGGATCATGTGGTTGTGTCCGCAGTTTGATTGGCTTCGCTACATGAGGATGGTTATCAGTGATGAGCTTTACCCTGAACTTGCACACATCAATGAGTCGGAAGAGGTTATTGTGTACGTTCCACAGTATTTCAAGGACTTGTTTGAGCTGTTAGAAACTGTGGATAATAGGTAAGCTGAACTTCACACTTACTCCCCAATATCGGGATTGGGTACACAAGAAATGGGAACAGGAATAGGCCAGTCGGTGTATCGAGCCAGGTCTGTTCTTCTGATCTGGTTCAGTCCACATATCTGCCTTTTCCCTAAAATCCTTAATTCTCCTCTACTTTGAAGAATCTAGTGTCCTCCATAATGTTTGGAACAAAGGCACTATTTTTTAAACTTTATTTTCCCCTGTGTGCCACAGTTTTAAAACTGTATTCAAATAATTCACACATGATTAAAGTGCACATTCCAGATTTTATTCAAGGTTATTTGTATATATTTTGGTTTGACCATGTGGAAATTGCAGCACTTTTCATACATAGTCCCCTCATTTCAGGGTACCATAATGTTTGGACATAGCAATGGTATGTTTATTAAAGTTATCGTGTTTCGTACTTTGTTGCATATCCCTTGCATGCAATGACTGCTTGAAGACTGTGATTCATAGACGTCACCAGGTGCTGAGAATCTTGTCTGTTGATGCTCCTGCCAGGCCTCTATTGCAGCCATCTTCAGTTCCTGCTTGTTTTGGGAGCTAGTCCCCTCAAGTTTTCTCTTCAGCATTTGGAAGGCATGCTCAATTGGATATAGATTGGGTGACTGATTTGGCCATTCAAGAATTTTCCAGTTTTTAGCTTTGAAAAGCTTCTTTATTGCTATAGCAGCAAGTATGGGATCACTGTTTAGCTGCAGGATGAAGCACCGTCCAATGAGTTTGGAGATATTTGCTTGAACTTGAGTAGATGTTTCTATGCCCCTCAGATTTAATTTTGTAACTGCCGTCAGCAGTTACATCATCAATGAAGATAAGTTGCCAGTACCTGTGGCAGCCAGACATGCCCAGGCCATATATGACTGTCGTGTTTCACAAATGAGTTGGTAGGTTTTGGATCTTGGGCAGTTCCTTCACGCCTCTACACTTTGCTCTTGCCATCACTCTGATACAGGTTAATCTTGGACTCATCTGTCCACAAGACCTTTTTTCAAAATTTTGCTGCCTCTTTTAAATACTTTTGGCAGACTGTAATCTGGCCATCCTGTGTCTGTGGCTAACTAATGGTTTGCATCTTGCAGTGATGCCTCTGTATTTCTATTCATGAAGTCTTCTGCAGACAGTAGTCATTGATGCATCCACACCTGCCTCCTGAAGAGAGTTTCCGATCTGTTGGGCAGGTGTTTGGAGATATTTCTTCATTACAATGAAAATTCTTCTGTCATCATCAGTGGAGCTTTTTCTTGGCTTACCAGCCCCCTTTGAATTACACTCCTTCTTCTGAATGAAGTTCCAATCTGTTGATTTTGGTAATCCTATGGTTTGGGTGATGTCTCACTGTTTTATTCTTGTTTTTCACCCTCATAACGGCTTCTTTAACTTTCATTGGCACAACTTGGGTTCTCGTGTTGAGAAATGACAACTATAGACTCCAAAGGTGATCAAAAACTTAGAAGCAATTCTAGGTCTCTTATACAGGTTCCAATGAAGCAATTAACCATACCTGAGTGCTCACAAACACCCATGAAGCCAAATGTCCCAAACTTTATGGTGTCCTGAAATGGGAAAAGTATGGATAAAAAGTGTTGTAATTTCTACATGGTCAAAACAAAATGTACACAAATAACCTGGAATAAAATTGGGAATGAGCACTTTAATCATGTGTGTATTGTTTGATTATAAATTTAAAACTGTGGTGCACAGGAGATAATTAAGGAAAAAATCGTCTTTGTCCCAAACATTATGGAGGGAGCTGTAACTATCAGTGTTTTAAATATATTCAATTAAGTGGCCTCTGCTGCTTCCCTGGGCAAAGAAGGTCAGAAGGTTCATTTCCGTAGGCATGTCATTAGCTCTTAAATCATTAAGCAATGACTGGACCCCAATCCTTGACATGAATGGGAGATAGCTGATCTACCATAACATCTGGTAAATGCATTAGCATTTGAAGGAGACGCCCTCTACCTCTAACTCTTGAATTTATCCATTGGAACTTCTTTTCTCCAAGTAACAGAAGTGTGGTTGTGATCCCTCTCCATATCAATAGGTTGATGCCTTCTTCCTGTTCTCCCAGCCAGTGCTGTCAGTGGCCCAATTCCGGTTTTAGATTATACAGTTATCTGATAGACTGATCTAATACTGTTGCCTTCTTTGCAATGTTAAAACATGAAGGAAATAATTTTATCACATTCACAGGACTGTTGCCAACTACGTAGTTTGGAGAATTGTGTACAGGAGATTGGGCAACCTCAGCCAGAGATTCCACAACAAGCGCCTTGAATTTTTTAAGGTGAGTGGCAAAGTTGGCACCACCTGGTGGCGAAGGACACGGTGGCGTGGGCAGCTGTCAGGTTGAAAGATGATAGCAAGAAATGTCGTGAGGGTCTCTGCCTCCACCACCCCCTCAGGTAGAGTATTCCAGGTTGTCACTGGCCTCTAAACCTCCCATTCCACAACTTAAGTTTCTGCCCTGAAGTCCTGACATCTCTGCTATTTGATGAGAATAAATTAATTACGTTCCATGACTAATAGAACAATTCCAGTTTAGAACAAACGCCAAAGAAAGCATGGAAATGTGTATGAGATTAATCAAACCATAAATGCCAAGATAAAATTGTGTCAAACACTTGCACAGAATACTGCAGTGTAACCCACTGTATCCCTCACTGTTCCCTCACTGTATCTCTTACTGTTCCTCCACGGTATGGGGTCATTAGCGTGCTAATCACCAGCCACAAGAATAAGGTACCACTGGGATGTGACCATGCAAAGGACCTAGATAGACGTGTTTTGGGTGAGCTCTCTGTGAAGAGTATTAAAAGATGGTAAAAATTTCAAAATTAAAAGTTATTTTTATCAAAAATTGATAAAACCAGTATGAAGAAACCAAGGCAAAAAAGAATGAAGCCTGAAGAAACTTCTACTCAACTGAGAACATCGGATGAAAGTCCAAAAGGAAGTGGTGCAAAATTGGCAACGGGACTGGCAGAACCAGGTAAAGCTGGCCAAGAGCTGAGCATCATCCTGGAAAAAATGGAGAATCTAAGCAACTGATTCACAAATGTTGAAATGGTGACGAGAGATATGATAAAGAAAATGAGTGAAGTAAAAGAAATCATCAAAGACTTGACAGAGAGAATGAATTAAACTGAGAAAGAACTGAATAAAACTGAAGAAAAACTTGAGGCTTTGGAGAAAAGAGCCAAAGAATAGGAGTGGGATAAACAAGGACTGCTTGATAAAATTGATCATATGGAGAATTTTAGTTGGCGAAATAACGTCTGCATTATTGGACTAAAGGAAGGAATCAAGGGAAGAGACCCGGTGGACCTTTTTCTAAAGTGGATTCTCCAGTGCTGGGAGAAGACAAATTTGGAGAAAAACTGCATATTGAGAGAGCTCACTGAACACTCAGACCTAAGACCTAAATCATGGCCCGCTCAAGATTGATCATGAGAAGGAACTATTTTTTCAGGACTTTAGTCCAACTGATTAAACAGGGAAAGGAATTCAAGGATGTGAAAAGACAGCTTCATGCTTTAAAAAAACTGAGGTATTCAATGATTCACCCTGCAACTCAGTCAAAGCAGTGGAAGGGAGTCAGCAGGTTTTTTTTCAGAACAAAGGTGAGGTGGAAGACTTTCTACGGGTTTATAAAGAAAAATGAACAAAACTACCAAGGGAGAAGATTGTGAAATATTTATAACACAACTAAGTAAAAAATAGTAAAAGTTGTATCTTTTATTTTTGCAAAACTGTTTTGTATTTATTGCTTAAAATTAGAATATATAGAAATGTTGACAGAGAACTCAGTAAAGAGAAAAAAAATATCTGGGAGAAGTAGTAGTAGGGCATAGACTCTGGTCTAAGGGGGAGAATGGTGCCAGGAAATGAGTGGTTAAAAAGAAAAGATGGTACTAAAGGGAGGTGTTCTTCTTTCTCGAGAGATTCTGTGGGCTTTTATCGCAGACTTTTGAGACTTTATGTATACGTCAGGGTAGTTTTTTTTAAACAAGAAATGCACCTCACCAAATTGGAGCATGCAAAATTAAAAAGTGATTGGGTGGGGCAACTAATATCGTATTCATTTGGATCAAAAGCTAGAATAGTAGTGATTTTAAATAATAAAAATATGCCAATAATATTAGAAGAGACATTGAATGATCCAGCCGGAAGGTTTGTAATGGTAAATTGCGAAGTCTATGCAGAGTCGTGGACACTTATGAATATTTATGCCCCAAATTATGATCATGAAGCTTTTATAAAGAATTTTTTAAAAAAACTTGCAGGCACAAGAAAGAATATACTGATTGTGGGAGATTTCAATTTCTATTTTGACCCGATCCTAGATAAGTCAGTGAGAAGTTACAAGGACTAAAACTGCAAAAACAATACTGTCATTTATGAAAGATTTGAATTTAATTGATATTTGGAGATGACTTAATCCCATAGAGCGTGCGCGAGAGAGAGAGAGAGAGAGACTACTCTTTTTATTCTAGAGTACATGACTCACATACAAGAATTGATTTATTCTTACTGTCTGCACAGTTACAAAGTAGACTAGATAAAACAGAGTATTTAGCAAGACTTTTGACAGATCACTCACCACTAATGTATAGATGGTGTCTCAATGCTACATTTTTGTTAAAGAGGAAGGATTTCTGTGAATTTATTAAGAGACAGATAGAAATATTTACCCACAAAACAATTTCCTAATATAGAATATATTAAAAGCTTACCTTAGGGGACAAATTATCTCTTACACTAAAAACTTTAAAAGAGAATATATGAGAAACCAGAAAAGGCTAGAGAAGCTGTAAAAAGCTGGAAAAAGAATATCAAAAAGTAAGAATGCAAGAAAAATACAGACATTTTGAAAATAAAAAAAATCACAATACAATACACAAAAAACGTATAGAACAAAGAAAACAATATAAGAACTAAACAAAAATATTATGAATTAGGAGAGTGGGCACATAAAGTATCATCTTGGCAGGTCAAAGCAGAAGAATTAATTAGAAATATAGATGCAATAAAAACAAATGGTTACGATAACATATAATCAAAAAGAAAGAAATAATATTTTCTGACAAAACTATATGAAGTTATACAAGTCAGAGTTGGTAGGAGATGAAAATGAGATGGAAATTTTTTTAAGGACTTCTGAACTTCCTAAACTAGATGAGAGAGAAAAAAATAATTTGGATGCATCTTTTACAAGAGAAGAAATAGAAAAATCTATGGGTACTTTACAGACTATTAAGTCCCTGGGGGAAGATGGGTTTCCTCCTGAGTTCTATAGACAATTTAAAGATCTGTTGATGTCTTGGTTAATGGATGTATTGGACCAATCGATGGAGACTTAGACCCTCCCAGAAACATTCTCAACTGCTATAATTACAGTGTTACCAAAAAAAAAGGTAGAGACCCACTCAAAGCTACGTCATATAGACCAATGTCACTTTTAAATGCAGACTATAAAATTCTAGCAAATAGATTGGGTGAGTACTTACCAAAATTAATACATCCCGATCAAGAGGGGTTTGTTAAAGGGAGACATTCCTCAAATAATTTAAGTAGATTATTTAACATAATCCACATGCAAAGACAAAGATGAATCCAAACATAACTATTTCACTGGAAGCAGAAAAGGCATTTGACCAACTAGAATGGTCTTTTTTATATAAAAGTTTGGAAAAATTTGGTACAGGTAGTAATTTTATAAATTGAATAAAAACTCTTTACCATAAACCGCAAACTAAGAAAATGACTAATAACCAAATAGAAACATAGAAGATAGGAGCAGGAGTAGGTCATTCGACCCTTCGAGCCTGCTCCACCATTCAACGAGATCATGGCTGATCTTAAAGTTCAGTACCCCGTCCCCGCCTTCTCTCCATAACCTTTAATACCCTTATACTGAAGAAATAGGTCTAATTCCCTCTTAAATAGATTTAATGAACCTGCCTCTACTGCCCTCTGTGGCAATGAATTCCACAGATTCACCACCCTCTGGGTAAAGAAATTCCTCCTCATCTCGGTCCTAAATGGTTTGCCTATTATCCTCAAATCATGGCCCCGGGTTCTGGATTTTCCCATCATTGGAAACATCCCATCTGCATCCATTCTGTCCAGTCCTACCAGAATTTTATATGTCTCTATGAGATCCCCTCTCAATCTTCTAAACTCCAGCGAGTACAATCCCAATTTGCGCAATCTTTCCTCATAAGTCATTCCTGCCATTCCAGGTATCAGCCTGGTGAATCGCCTCTGCACTCCCTCCATTGCAAGAACATCCTTCCTTAGATAAGGTGACCAGAACTGCACACAATACTCCAGGTGGGGTCTCAGCAAGGCCCTGTACAGCTGCAGTAAGGTATCCTTGTTCCTATACTCAAACCCTCTTGATATGAAGACCAACATACCATTTGCCTTTTTAACCGCCTGCTGTACCTGCATGCTCGCCTTCAGAGACTGGTGTTCAAGTACCCCTAGGTCTCTCTGCACTTCCCCATCTCTTAATCTATTGCTATTCAAATAGTAATCTGCCCTCCGGTTTGTATTGCCAAAGTGGATAACCTCACATTTATCCACATTGTAGTGCATTTGCCATGTATCTGCCCAGTCCCTCAATTTATCCAAATCACACTGGAGCTTCCTGACCCCCTCTTCCATGCACACAACCCCTCCTAACTTAGTGTCATCTGCAAATTTGGAGATATTACATCCAATCCCCTCATCCAGATCATTAATGTAAATTGTGAACAGCTGGGGTCCCAGTACAGATCCCTGTGGCACCCCACTGGTCACCGCCTGCCACTCAGAAAACGAGCCATTTATCCCAACTCTCTCTTCTACCTGCCAGCCAGTTCTCAATCCACATCAATACTTTGCCCCCAATCCCATGAACCTTGATTTTGGAAGCCAGTCGTTTATGCGGGACCTTATCGAAGGCCTTTTGGAAGTCCAGGTACATCACATCCACTGGCTCTCCCCCATCTATTTTACCTGTCACCATCTCAAAGAATTCCAATAGATTTGTCAAGCACGATTTACCTTTTGTAAATCCATGTTGACTCCGTCCGATCCCTTCTCTGCTAGTCATATGCTCTGCTATTACATCCTTAATAATAGATTCCATCATTTTGCCCACTACTGATGTAAGGCTCACCGACCTATAATTTCCCGCTTTTTCTCTACCCCCCTTTTTAAATAGTGGGGTAACATTAGCTACCCTCCAATCCATGGGTACTGATCCTGAGTCTATCGAGTTCTGGAAAATAATTCTTAAAGCATCTGCTATCTGAATGGCCACTTCCTTAAGTACCCTAGGATGTAGATTATCAGGCCCTTGGGATTTATCTGCCTTCAATCCCATCAATTTCCCCAAAACCATGTCCTGAGAGATACTGATTTCTTTCAGTTCCTCCCTTGCATTTGTCTCTATGTTTCCCAACATCCTTGGGAGGTTATTTGTATCCTCTCTTGTAAAAACAGAACTAAAGTAAGAATTTAATTGGTCTGCCATTTCCTTATTCCCCATTATATATTCCCCTGATTCCGACTGCAAGGGAGCTACTCTGGATTTCACCAATCTTTTCCTCTTGACATATTTATAAAATCTTTTGCAGTCGGTTTTTATATTTGCTGCAAGCTTACTTTCGTAATTTATTTTTGCTCTCTGGATTAATCCCGTTTTCCTCCTTTGGTGCATCTTGAACTGTTCCCAGTCTTCGGTTGTGATACTTTTTTTGGCCAATTGATATGCTCTCTCTTTGGACCTAATGCTGTCTCTAATTTCCCTTGTTATCCACGGTTGAGTCACCTCAATGTCTATATTTCCTTTGAGTAGTTTGAGCAGACAGGGATGTCCTCTATCGCCAGCGTTATTCATATTATCTAATGAACCCCTGGCAGAGACTAAGAAGAGATCCAGATATCAAAGTTTTAAAGCAGGACAAGAAGAACACAAAATTAGCCTATTTGCTGATAATGTGTTATTGTATATGTCTGATCCAGCTGAATCATTGATTACAAACAATATTAGAAAAATATGGAAGAATATCAGGGTACTAAATTAATATAGACAAAAGTGAAATAATCCCATTACAAAATTTTGATTATGAAAGATATCAAAAAGGGAGAAGATTTAGATGGAAGAAAGATGGAATTAAGTATTTGGGGATAATTATGGATAATAATTTATATAATTTATAAGCTTATATAAATGGAACTATATACCTTTGTTAGAAAAGATAGAAAAAGATTTACAGAAATGGAAAGAGCATTAATAGGGAAAGTGAATTGTATAAAAATAAGGATTATGCCAAGACCATAGTATCTCTGTCAATTGTTGCATACTGCACTAACAAAAACTTTTTCAAATAATTGTATAAGGTAATTCCTATGGAATAATAAAATATTGAGAATTGCACTGGAAAAGATGGCATTGGATTATAAATTGGGAGGACTTAGACTCCTGAACTTTAAGAAGTATCATTTATCAGCACAAGGAAAATTTATATCACCTTTCTTTGAAGAAAATAATCCTCATGCATAGATCCAAAAGGGACTGAATTCAATAAAAGTGGAGATAACAAAGGACTTTATATATAAATGAACTGTTAAGTCCATACAAACAAAAACAGATTAGAATATGGCAAGACTTGAATGAATGTATAGGGAAGAAGGAGTTATATCACTGAAGACCCCTTTATGTAAAAATGTTCTATACCCATTAATCTGGGTAACAAAATATTGAATTCACGGTATGATAAAGGAATACGATATGTTGATGATTGCTATATGGAAGGATCCCTCATGTCTTTTGAACAACTAAGAAAAAAGTATGGAGTAGCCAATGGAACATTCTTTTGCTTTCTTCAGTTAAGATCATTCTGAAGAGAAAGATGGGTCCAAACTTGGCCCCACCTGAAATTAGTGAGATGGAACAAATTATTTGGCTGGGGAACACACCTAAATTTATATCTAAAATGTACTTTGCTCTCCAGGTTTACAGAAATCGAGATAGAGAGATGAGAGTCAGATTTAGGAGTTGCAATAATGGAAAGATGCTGGTTTGATTGGTGTTTGGACAGCATGATGTCAATTATAAATGCAAGATACGGATTAGTACAATATAATTCCCTACACCAATAGAAATAGGGAATTTTATATGTGCTACATGGTCGTGTGTGAAGGTGAGACCTTTCTGGCAGGATATTACTGAAATATTAACAAGGATAACCAGGGTGGCCTTCGCAGATGACCCGGAGCTTTATCTTTTGGGCAATTTTATTGAAATTTAAAGAGTAAATATGACATGGTTATAAAAATATGGCTACCATATTTGGATTACATAGGAGCCTGACTATAAGGAATTATTAATATAAAAATACAAGTGATCTTCCCAATGAAGAGATTCCTTTTTTTTTAAGTCCAATAAAAGCCCTGATGATGTATGAGATTATACTGTGATAAAGATGAGGGAGGGGCTGCTGTGTTTTTTGTTTTTCAAAAAAAGTTACATTTTGAAAATGGAAAAATTAATCAAAATTAAAATATTAAAAAAAAAGAATAGGGTACCAACAAAACATCTTTTATTGAATGTAATTAACTCTTTGCTCACAGCAGTGGCTAGTTCAACAATGTACCAGTACTCATACCACATCACATCCCCATGCAGGTTTAAACAGCCTGTGGAACAGGGCCAAGACCAGTTTTTACATCAATGTCCTTGGAGGTTCAGATCCAAGGTGGCAGTGCCAACGTTTAGCAAGTCAGACCTCAATGTGGGTGGGTACTGAGGAAGTATGACACCATAGCAGGAGAACAATTCCACCCCACCTCCCCCCCCCCCCCCACCCCTGCTTCCCTAACAAGAAGGAGAAGCCTGGGGAAGGACTGGTGTAGGAGTGTAGAGGACCATAACAGTGGAACAGCAAGGGGCTTGGCAGCTGATGACCTCTCACCAGCTTGCTGGAGACCAGCTCATGGTTGCTAGGTATCAGAATCTGAATCTATGAGTGTGCTGATGGTGAGCATGGCTCCTAAAGGACCTCAAGCACTGACAGCTTCCTGATCCCAGTGGGGATTCTGAACTAGGGGCCAAGGTGACTTGGACATCTGTAACTCTGGTTCACTGCTAGACAGGATGGGAGGCCCTGCAGCTTTGGAGGTTACGGGAGTGCAGGAGGCAGAGACATTGGAGATGGTGGTGGGATCCATGGACAATGTATTTGTCAGTAATCTGAAGGGACTCTCTCGCTTCTCTTTCTCACCTTGATAGTGGTGCCTTTTTGTGTACCTTTATAGCGCATGCAAAGGAAAAAGATTTATGTGCATTTTGTGTCTGACAATAGATGGAATTTTGATCTTGTATCAAATAATTTGTTTAAATGAATACTGGAATAAGGAATGTGAGTGAACTATGGGATGTTGTTCTTGTGAAATTTAAGAGCTGTGAACCTCACTGGTATTGGTCAAGATAAAGCGTTTATTGTCATATGCATTGTACAATGTACATATGGACCACAATTCTTGCTGCAGTTGAATAGGTACTTTTGAGAAAATCTATCATTGTAAACTAATTGAATTAAATTAAAAGAGACCATACACACGTAGGAAAATAAATATTCAAAATAAATGATAAATATTCATAATAATTAATGTTCTGCACTTATTGCAGGTGATTGCAGGGACGAAATCTCTGCCACCACGATGGGAAAAGTGTGTAGCGTTTACAAAGTACGTCCTGCCGTTCATTGTGGGAAAAATGTTTGTGAAAGTACATTTTCAAGAGAAGAAGAAGCAGCTGGTGAGTTGGTTGTCCACACATCACCTCCTGAGCAACACTTTTAACTGTGCTTTCTGAACTGAACGTCATTGACCATCTCCCCTATATGATACATCAGCGCCTGTCGAGCACCTGGCAATGTTCAACCCCTCCAGTAATCCCATCCTGATAGCCAACATGAGTTTTTGCCTAATGGTCTAATGATCTTGACTTGGAAATATGTCCAAATACTGAGTCGTATGGGAGCTGCTCTCCTCAAGTAGCTGCAGTAGGTGGTGCATGTAGCTTAGAAGACCATAGAGATAGGAGCAGAATTAGGGCATTCAGTTTGGATCAAAGCATTCTCCTGCCTTCCCCCCCTAATCTTTGACACCATCACTAATCAAGAACCTATCAGCCTTCACTTTAAATCTGCCCATTGACTTAGCCTCCACAGTCTCCGATTCACCACCCTCTGGCAGAAGAAATTTATCTTCATCTCTGCTTTAAACATCACGCAAACTTCCCTCCCCTCCATCGACTCTGTTTGCATCTTTCCTTTGCTTCGCAAAGGAACCCATTCCACCCCAGGGACAATCTCTTTTCCCACCTCCCATCAGGGAGAAGACTCAGTGTGTGAAAGCACAGTAGGCGTATTCATCAGACTCCCGAATGAACTCACAAAGGTGCTACCATGCTGCCCTTGCTTTGTACTAATTGATGTTTTTTTTCCAGTGTAACCCCATACTCTGTAATTGTGCTCTATGTTCCACACATATATGAATGTTGGAGTTGACCAGTTAGACTTCCTGTGGAAGAACCCTTCTCACTGAACCAGGGATAATGTGGTAAAATAAATTAACCCCACTTAAATCTTTCATCTCCCTCCCCAGCACCCTTGCCAAAAGGGCTGCAGCAGTTCAAGAAGGGGCTCACCCCTACCTTCTCAGGGCCAATTAGAGGCGAGCAATAAATGCTGGCCTTGCCCCTGAAACCCAGATCCTGAAAATGAATAAAAAAAACACGTTCAACCCAATTTCACCCTTAACTCTGTAGAATTCAAAATGTCCTTTTCCAGCTGTGATCCTTTTAGACTATTTACTATGATCTGTGGTGTTCTGACTCACAAATGGCCTTGATGTTTTTTAGGGATTTGAAAAATACTATTCCATGTTTCAAGATTAGTAACTCATAACCAGAAAGCAACACAGCAGCAGAGATTTGGCACTCAGTACTACCACTTTGTCATGGCCAATTGTTGCTGAAAAATTCACGTTGGAAAACAAAGCTTCTCTCCTTTGACACTTGCAGTTAGATGGCCTTCAATGGCGAAAAATAGTGCAGGCTCGCTAAAAATGCATGCACATTGAAGCAAGACATTTGAAGCTGTGCCCAAGTATTTTGTGCAAAATAAATGGACTTAAGGAATGATAAAAATTTGGCAAGCTGAAAAAATCATTCATTATGTAACTTCATTCATATTTACTTGTGTATTCATTATATTAATCTTTTGTATCTGAACTTGATTTATTTTTACTAAAAATTCAAGCTTATCGTCACTTGTACCAAGACACAGGTTGCTTTGTGAGAAGACATCTCAAAATGCATGTAAGACACAGCACCACAGTGCAAGCAGAAGTAGATTAGTTAACATAATTTTACTAGTTTTACAGTTAAACTCTCCTTTAATCTGGAGGGGCGTGATCGCACAACAATGAATCCTCTTCCTGATGGGGGGTAGGGGGCACGAAGAGAGTGTGGCCAGGGTGGGGTGAACTTTTAAATACGTTGGTTGCTTTTTTCAAGGCAGCTGAAAGCATGGATGTGGTCAACAGAGGGCAGGTGTGGTGCGCATGATGGTCTGAGCCACATTCATGTCCCTCTCCAGTGTTTTGCGGTCCTGGGCGGAGCAGTTCCCATACCATGCAGTGGTGCACCCTGACAGGATGTTTTTAATGCTGGACCTGTAGAAGTTGTTAAATGGCTGCTTGCAGGGTTTAAGGAGCTAATCTGTTCTGGTGATCATGCTTCAAAGTGGGGTTCTGGTTGTTTTTCAGTTGTGGAACTCTTACCTAGATCTCTGGTCAGTGGTTGTCTGATCCTCAGCTCTGGCTTGGCAGAATTAATCAGTCAGAAGTTCTGCTCCAACACCCTATTCTTAAATCTGTGCTGGTTCATTGATGAGTTCAGTGTCATACACCTTGTACAACACACATAAGCCTGAAATTCTTACTTGCTGCAGACATCAGAAACTTGTAAAGAAAAACAATAACAGCAACCTAATTGAATTAAAAGCAACAATAAATGCATTAGATAGATAATAAATATTCTCAATAAACATTGTGGAAGAAACGTGACTTGCAATAGTGCAGACAGTCCAAGAGGAGGTTCAAGTCTGATAGCTGTTGGAAAGAATTTGTTCTTGAACCTAGAGGTGAAGGTTTTCTTTCTGCCCAAATAAAGTAGTGAGAAGAGTCTGTGACTAGTTTAGTGATAAGAAGCAAGATTCAAAACCTCCTCCTGCTCCTATATTCTTGTTCTTAGGCTATACTGAGCAAGTGTGGCTTCCAACAATTCTAGGTACGAATTGATCTTTCTTTTCATTGTAGTCTTTTATTCTGTAAATTGTGTTCTTTACTCTATTCTATGAATGTTAGTAATAACCCCTTAGTCTGCCTGGAAGAACCCTTCTCACTGTGCTGAGTATAATATGACAACGAAACGTAAACACCATCCAGAACAAAGCAGCCAACTTGACTGACACCCTGTTCTCCACCCTAAACATTAATTCCCTCTCCCATCAATAAGCACCATCCATAAAACCTGCTGTGGGTTACATGTGGGATCACCCAAACCCAAAAACTTCCTCACCAAGTACAAGAATCGCCACCACTTGTAGATTCCCTTCTGAATTGCACTCCATCCTGCCTGTCCTTCATCCACATTGGTGTGGGAATAATTTCACCAGAAGCAAGGCAAGGGCTCAGGCCACTGACCCACCAGAACCTAAAATAAATTTAGACATACAGCATGGTAAGAGGCCCCTCCCGTCCATGAGCTCATGCCCCCCCAATACACCAATTAACCTTATGACCCTCCCCCCCCCCCCCATTACGTTTTAGAGCATGGGAAGAAACCAGAGCACCCAGAGGAAACCCATGCAAACATGGGGAGAACATACAAACTCCTTAGAGATGGTGCTGGATTTGAATCCGGATCGCTGGTGCTATAATTAGTGCTGTGCAAACTGCTATGTTAACCATGCCACCCCTTTTCCAGGGGAATCTTTAAAAAAAAATAATACCAACACAGCTCACCGACAGAAATTCTGGATCCTTGGAAGGAATCATCAGATAATCTGTCCACTTTGATCTTGCCTTTCTGGTCATTATAATGTACCAACAATAAGCCTTTCACAATAGTGACTGAGGATCAAAGTATCTCGGTACAACACTACTCAGTTCTATTTCTCATTTCATGATGGAATCTTGGGTTCCTGCCTCTGAAGACTGAAGAATTAGTGGCTGGCATTCGTTGGGCATTTTTGGACATACTGGATAATGAAAATGATTGGATGGATGCAGAAACCAAAGAAAAGGCGAGAGAAAAGGTACGGACCCACAGGAGACGGCAGAACTATGCCTGATCTATTGTTGGCTACGTGGAACAGAGCTCCAAACTTAACCAGGCACCACCACCATGCCAACTCTTCCTGTTCCATCGATGACTGTACTGGGGCTGCTTCCTGCACATGTGCAGAACATGTCAATTTTGTCACTAACCTCCACTGTACTCTGAAATTTACAAGTACCATTTCTGTTTTATCTCTCCCCTTTCTAGATCTCACTGTCTCCATCTCAGGAAAAGAGCTACATATATTCTGGCATTTACTATGTCCACTGACCCCACCCCCCACAACTACCTTGACTATACCTCCTCCCACCCTGCAAGGGTACTATCCCTTTCTCACATTCTCTCCGTCAATCCTCTTACACCTCCTCCTCCCTCACCATCATCCAGGGTTCCAGCAGCCCTTTCACATGAGGCACAGATTCACATTCACCTCCTCTACCCTCATCTACTGCATCCAATGCTCCCGATGTAACCTTCTCTATATCAGTAAGACAAACACAGGCTTTGGGAATGTTTCACAGAGAACCTCTGCTCTCTTTATAATGGTCACCCTGATCTCCAGTTGGATGCCACTTCAAATCTCCTTCCCCTACCCACATTAACTATCTGTTCCCTGCCAGAGTAAGGCCCAACGTAAACTCGACAATCAACACCTCATATTTTGCTTGGGCAGTCTACAGCCCAATGGAATGGATATAGAATGTTCTGATTTAAGGGAATGAGCCCCCTCTCCTGCTTCCATACTACTTGTGCTCTTTTCCCCCTCCTGACTTTATTTTTTGCTTTCCACCCACTCCCACAGAGCCCATTCTCATGACCCTCCTCTTTGGTTTCATCTCCCCAATGGATCTTTCCACTCTCTCACCCCCATCCTCTTCTGATCTCTCTATATACCACCTTTCTTACTTTTTTTTTACCTCAGATTCTAGCTGTGGCAGCCTTTGTCTTCTCATCACCCACTCCACCCTGACTGACTTATCCTCCTCCACCAGACCCCTTGGTTTGTTTTGCCTTTTCTCCCCCTTTGTTCAGCATCTGCTAGTCACTTACCTCTGTTTCATATTTCACCACTCGGTGGTTCACCAAGCCCACATGGGTCCCTGTCTCGCCTCTGTCACTTTGACTACTCTGTAATCCCATTCTTGAGAAAGGTTCTGGCCCAAAACATCACCTCTCCTTTTCTCCCACTGGTGCTGCTTGACCTGCTGAGTACTTCCAGGAGATTGTGTTTACCCAAAGAAAAATGTACATGTTATCAGAAGAATTCATGTTGATTAGTTTGTAGCACAGGATTTATTGACCAGGGAGCATCAGGTTAGTCATGTCCTCACACACACCACTTACAAGTCTCACACACGCCACTGACACATCTCACATGCACCAACACATCCTCACCCACGCCACTGGCGCATCTTCACCCGCACCACAGACACACCCTCACACTAGCCTCCAGATCACTCTTGCCATAGTCGCATACCCATGCCATGTACACACAGCCCCTCACTATTACACCCCTCACAGACAAACATCCCCACAGGGTGATCTCTTAGAAATGTTCAAAATTATGAGAGGAATACATTGGTGAATGCACAAAGTTTTTTGCCTAAAGTAGGGGAATCGATATCCAGAAGACATGGGTTGAAGGTGAGATGGGAGCGATTTAACAGGAACCTGAGCAATAATATTTTTTAATACAGACTGTGATGAGTGTATGGAACAAGCTGTCGAGAAGGTATTTGAGACGAGTTCTATATCAATATTTAAGAATCGTGGATAGGATGTGTTTAGAGTGATACGGGTCAAATGGAGGCAGATGGGATGTATAGCTGGGACATCTTTGTCAGTGTGGGAAAACTGGGCTGAAGGGCCTATTTCCACACTCTTTAACTCCATAATTGCATTCACTAGAGAAGTGGTATTGAGAAAATTGTTAGCTTTGTTCATCAATGTGTCCTCCGGCCCTGACATATTTCATTCTAGTGTCTTAAAAGAAATGGCTTATAAGCTAGTTGATGTTTTTGTCATTTTTTCCTGGACTCAGATAAGACTCCACAACATAGTTAACAAAACTATATTATTCAGAGAAAGGAGGGAGACAAAAAGCAGGAAACTACAGGTCAGTTAGCTTAACATCCATCATGAGGAAAATGTCAAATAATATTATTAAGAATATAATAATAGGGCACTTGGGAAAAGACACGGAAATCAGGCAGTCAGCATGGTTTAATGAAGGAGATTTGTCAGCGTGGTTTAGTGAAGGAGATTCGTCAGCGTGGTTTAGTGAAGGAGATTCATCAGCATGGTTTAGTGAAGGACATTCCTGTTTGATTTCTGAGTTTTTGGGTCATAGTGGATAGAGGAGGATTTCCAGAGGGCAGTTGATAAGGATGCTACATCAAAGGTTCTTTCAGAAAATTAAAACTGGTAGTGTAAGAGGTAACATTTTGCAAGGGTAGAAGACTGATTAGGAGGAAACAGGAAAACCATGAATGGATCTTTTTCATGTCATCAAGATGGAAAAAAAGAATTGATGCTGGGGCCTCAACATAATTTCCAGTGAAATGTATCAACTACCTAAATAAGCCAGCATATCCTTCTCTTTATGGTCAATCCACCTGTGCCTCCAATGTGCTTAAACCTTGCGTGCTTGGGGCTGGATTCATTTCAGCACAGACAAATTCCATGGTTAGCTGTTTGACTACATTATAACAGAGGGGGTAGCGTCCATAACCCAGGACTCTGAGGCATGATCCCCAGTGGAGTACCAGTGCTCTCCTTGGCAATGGAGCTATGCCTGAGGCCAGTTTGGGTCCACTATCATGTTATTGATCACCTGGAATGGAAGGGTTCGAGTTTAATGTGCGGGTTGGGGGAATGACCTTTGCCTCGTGGGGCATACAATTCTGGAAAGTGCTTAGTCTGGGAAGAAATTAGGTCAGCCATGGAACAGTACAATACGGTAGGGACCCTTCAGCCCATGATGATGTGATGACCTATGTAAACTTTCATCAGTCTCATCCTTTCCTCCCTCACAGCCCACTTTTCTTCTATCCACATGCCTAGCTGCCTTTTAAATGTCCTTATTGTATAAGCTTCCACCACCATCAGTGTATTCTGTCCAGCCACCACTCTGTGTAAAAAAAAAACACACCTAGCTCTGACATTTCCCTAAACTTTTCTCCACTCACTTTCCATATAACTAATAACCACTTACAGCACAGAACAGGCCAGTTCGGCCCTACTAGTCCATGCCGTAACAAATCCCCACCCTCCTAGTCCCACTGACCAGCACCCGGTCCATACCCCTCCAGTCCTCTCCTCTCCATGTAACTATCCAGTCTTTCCTTAAATGTAACCAATGATCCCGCCTCAACCACGTCTGCCGGAAGATCATTCCACATCCCTACCATCCTTTGCGTAAAGAAATTTCCCCTCATGTTCCCCTTATAATTTTCCCCCTTCAATCTTAAACCATGCCCTCTAGTTTGAATCTCCCCCACTCTTAATTGAAAAAGCCTATCCACATTTACTCTGTCTGTCCCTTTTAAAATCTTAAACACCTCTATCAAGTCCCCCCTCAATCTTCTATGCTCCAGAGAAAAAAGCCCTAGTCTGCACAACCTTTCCCTGTAACTCAAACCTTGAAATCCTGTCAACATTCTCGTGAACCTTCTCTGCACTCTTCTCTATTTTGTTTATATCTCCTATAATTTGGTGACCAAAACTGTACACAGTACTCCAAATTTGGCCTCACCAATGCTTTGTACAATTTCATCATAACCTCCCTACTCTTGAATTCAATTCTCCGATTTATGAAGGCCAACATTCCAAATGCCTTCTTCACCACACCATCTACCTGAGTGTCAGCCTTGAGGGAACTATTTACCATCACTCCTAAATCCTTTTGTTGCTCTGCACTTCTCAATAGCCTCCCATTTAATGCATATGACCTATTTAAATTTGCCTTTCGAAAATGCCTTTTCAACAGAAGTCCTTTGGTATTGGCCCTGGGAAAAAGGTGACGGCTGTCCAGTGCTACTGTCAACAGTAGTACCATTTACTGTCAGTAATTCCTCTGCTTTTCTTTCCAGGCACAAGCTGTCCTTGCTAAGATCGGCTATCCCAGCTTCATTCTGAATGATGCCTTGATGAATACCATCTCTGAAAATGTAAAGTACCCAAGTTCTGCTTGGCCCCTGGAGCCTTGTTACAGTTGGTGTTTTAGTGTGTTTCCAGTTGCACCATTAGCCAGTGATGCAACTGGAGAAGGATGAGATAGAACTTTAGAACACTACAGCACAGAAAACAGGCCATTTGGCCCTTCTAGTCTGTGCTGACCATTATTCTGCTAGTCTCAATGACCTGCTTCCATTCCATAGTCCTCCAGACCTCTCCCATTCATGTATCTATCCAATTTATTCCTAAAACTTAAGCCCACATTCACCACATCAGATGGCAGCTCATTCCACACTCCCACCACTCTCTGTGAAGCAGTCCCCCTAAATCTTTCCCCTTTCACCCTAAAGCTATGTGGTCTCATGCTTATCTCCTCCAATCTTAGTGGAAAAAGCCTACAGACATTCTCTCAGTCCATACCTCATAATCTTGTAGACCTCGATCAAATCTTCCCTCATTCTTCTTCGTTCCAAAGAATAAAATCCTAACCTGTTTAATCTTTCCATGTAACTCAACTCCTGAAGAGCTGGAAACATCTTAGTAAATCTTCTCTGCACTCTTTCAATCTTATTGATATCCTTCCTGTAGTTAGGTGACCAGAACTGCACACAATATTCCAAATTTGACTTTAATCTTGGTAGGAACATACAAACTCTGCACTCTCAAAAGTTCACCTTTGAAGGCCTTCTACTTACTGGACACAACCTTGCCAGAAAAGAACTTATCCAAATCCACTCTTCCTAGATGCTTTCTCATTTCCACAAAATTGGCCTTTCTCAATTTAGAACCTCAGTTTGAGGACCAAACATATCCTTATTCATAATTAACTTAAAACTAATGACATTATGGTCACATATCAAAATATTCACCTACCCATACTTCTGTCACCTGACCTGCCTGATTCTATAATAGGAGATCAGGTATTGCATCCTCTCTCATTGGTACCTCTATATATTGGTTTAGAAAATTTTCCAGGACACATTTGACAAACTCCAAGCCATCCAGACCTTTTGCAGTATGGGAGTCCCAGTCAACGTGTGGAAAGTTAAAATCTCCTACTATCACAGCTTTCTGTTTCTTACATCGGTCTGCTATCTCCATGCAGATTTTCTCCTCCATTTCTCTCTGACTATTGAGTGGTCTATAATACAACCCTATTAGCGTGGTCACACCTTCCCCGTTCCTCAGCTCCACCCATATGGCCCCTATAGACGAGCCCTCTGGGCTGTCATATCTACATGCTGCTGTGATATTTTCCCTAACTAGCAATGCAACTCTTCCCCTTTCAACCCTCCCCCTCTATCACGTCTGAAATAATGAATCCCTGGAACATTGAGCTGCCCCTCCTGCAACTAAGTGTCACTAATAGCAATAATGTCATAATCCCACATGGCAATCCACGCCCTGAGATCAATTGCCTTACTGACAATACCCCTTACATTGAAATAGATGCACCTGAAGAGATTTCTATCACATACAAACCTTTGATTTCTGTCTGTACATGCAGTGTCCGCATGACCTTTATCCTCCTCCGCCTCACTATTTGCTCTAATGCTCTGGTTCCCTTCCCCCTGCAAATCTAGTTTAAACCCCCTGGAGCAGCTCTAGCAAACCTACCCGTAAGGACGCTAGTCCCCCTCCAGTTCAGGTGCAAACAATCCCATTAGAACAGGTCCCACTTCCCTGGAACAGATCCCAAATGTCCAGAAACATGAAAACCTCCTTCCTGCACCTTCTCCTTAGCCCTTGTGAGCATTTATTATGGCTGGGGAAATAAATGAAAGGGGAACTTTGTGTTTTGGAAAGCTAGTGTGGTTTTTATTTTCAAAACCCATATTGGTTTTCCGAAAATAAAGATGCCTCAGATTCCCCTGAATTGATTTTCAAATTGTTAATGAGGGTGAACATGAAGTAGCTCAGTTAGCTTTTCCCCAATGGGATTTCAATACTGGATTAAATGTCTCTGCAATGATATCCATCGATCTGGTACTTGCAGGGAGCAACCTCAGAAGATTGATCCTGTGCATGTTGCCCTCAGTCTCGCACTCCTAGATTGGAGTGCAATGCCTAAGACTCTTCAAATAAAAATGCTTTAAAATAACAACTGAGGACATCAAGATAACTACTTCCTCCCATCACCATTTAGAATTCCCCTTTTCAACCCTTCAACTGTGTGTGGGTCAGCAGAGCACCAAATCACTATAAACAATAATTACCCACGTAAGAAATAGGAGTAGGATACACCACACCCTTGGAACAAGAATGGGTTTGAGCCATCTAGTAACTTATAGTTGATCAAATCTTGGCCTCGTGTCGACTTTCCCACCTGTCCCTCATCACCTGATAGACTAATAATCTGCCCTTCTCCACTTCGACCGTATGGAGTCACTGTCTCTCCACAACTCTCCGAGTGAAGAGTTGCAAATATTCACCATCTCCCGCGAGAAGTTCCTTCCTGTCAAGGCCTGATAATTCTGTCCACCATTTCCAGTTACCCAAGTATTCAGAATCCTTTTGCAAAAATGAAACTGTTGGCCAATCTTGGACAAAATAGTTACCTAATAACCCAGAAATCTGGATAATTAATCAGCCTAAGGAGTTTGTCAGATGGGCTACATGTCTTTTCATTTCCTCTTCTTAGCTCTTCAGGCCCTGACAGATCATTAGAATAACATAAATCCGTCAGTGAGGGGAACAGCTAGTTGAGCATCCTGTTCAGTTTGGGACTGCAGCAGAAAGTATTTTATAAATCAGTTATTCCCACCCTGTTGAGGACTAGATGGGTACAGGACAAAGGGATAGATTTGCCATTACAGTGTTGTTTATCAAGAAATTTTTTTTTCCAATTGCACTGTCTTTGAATTAGCTCCGGTCAAGTTTACCTCCCGCAGTTGGCCATCTTATTGAGCACAAACCAGAGGGACTACACTTGGTTGCGATTAATGTCTAAGTTCCCAAAGCCAATGGGTTCCATTTAAAAACGGGATGCTTTCAATTTAGCCATGCCTGGTGGTCATTATTGCACAACAGCCACATTCAAGGCGCTCAGGAGTTTCTCTTACCATCCAGGTTAACCTTGAACTAGTAGCTTCCATGATTAATTTTATCCAAAGAAGCAAACCTCCACTTTCTCCCTCAGAACTCTTCATAAACAAAACACTGTGAACAGCTCCTGCAGAGATCTGAATTTTCGACTGAGAATTTGGATTCTTTACCTTAACGTACTAACTCTGCTGTCAATCCAGGTGTATTCTGATCAATGCTTCTCAATATTGTGTTAATTAGTTGACTGTGCAAATGCTGAGAGATTGTTTTGAAGTATTGATTAGAATGGTGGGAACGGTTGCACCGATGGAATGATGGAACACTGATGGAGACCACTCAGCCTGTAACGTCCATATCAGTGGAATGAGGCCTTCAGTCTCATCCACCATTCCAGCACCTGGTTGGTACCCCTGTGGGTAACAGCTCTTCAAGCATGAATCCCAATCCCGTTTAAATGTGAGGAAGATCTCCACCTCTCCCACCCTTTCAGTCAGTATTCCAGATTACCACCATTCTCTGGGTGAAGAGGATTGTTTTCAATATCTTACTTTCACCAATCATTTTGAATCTGAGGTTCTTGTTTTTAAACTTGCTGCTGAGGGTTGACTGCACAATCTAGGCTCCTCATTAACTCTCAACCTAACTTATTCAGCGCATTTACTAGCTAATCCAGAAGGTTAGTGGTGGGCATTTTAACATGCTTAAATGTAGTCTGTACATGGAATTTGGACAGTATTTCTTTGAGTCGTCTGTTTATAATTCTGATTTGGACTCATCAACTGGTGAGTGTCAGGAGCTGTACATTGCTTCAGGGGAGTTTAAAAGGGAAGCAAGCAGCGATTGGTGGGAGCCAGTAGCAAATGAGAAGAAGGGAAGCTCAAGCAGAGTGGCCAATATGTAATGGTTCAGTGTAGGAGGGGAGAGTTAGAGACTTTGGCGAGTATAGGTTGAGGACGTGCTACAGGTAAGGTCAGGTAATATCTTTTCATGGTTATCCAGAGTAGTAGTAGAGGACAGTGGAACGCTCCAATAGCAGCATGTGGGAAGTCTGGGCAGCACAAGGGTCCCAGATTTGTAACTACACCTACAAAAGATCCACCCAGCTGCAGATCCTTACAGACCGTGTTAGGGAACCGGAGCTGGATGAACTCTGGATCATTTGGGAGGCAGTCTCACCTAAGAGGCAAGAGGAAGGTGACTGTTAGGAGAGGGAAGGGGTATAGGTTTATGAGTGCAGAACACCCTTGTGGCCGTTCCCCTTTGGATACTGCTGGGAGGGATGACCTAGCTGGGCAAGGCAGTAGCCAGATTGTTAGCCTTGTGGTTGTCTCTGAGCCTCGGAAAGGAAGGGGATTTGATAGTGAGGGGAACAGCTAGGAGATTCTGCAGCTGAAACAGAGACTCCAGGATAATGTGTTGCCTACTATGTGTTCATGTCCAGGATGTCTCTGAGCAATTTCCGAATATTCTTAAGGGGAAGGGTGATCAGCCAGAGGACATGGTACATATTGGTACAAATGACAGAGGCACAAGAAGGGTAGAGGTCATGCAGAATAAGTTTAGGGAATTAGGTGGAAAATCAGGAGCTCCAAGATGGTAATCTCTGGATTAGCCCCAGTTCTATAAGCTTGGGAAGGTCTGAATAGGAAGATGGTACATGCAGACAAATGAATGGCTGATGAGATATTGCAGGGGTCAGGGTTTCAAGTTCATGGATCATTGGAACCTTTTCTGGGGAAGGGGTAACCTGTACCAGTGGGGTGGGTCGCACCTGAACTGGCGGGAAACCAATATCCTTGCAGAGAACTTTGCTAATGCTGTTGGTCAGGGGAGGGGGGGTAAACTAGATTCTCAGAGGGATACAAACCAAAATGAAGAGGAAGAACCAGTTGGCGCACAAGTAGGGACAGCTGGTAGAGAGTATGTGTGGAAGGACAGGCAGAGAGGGCAAAGTTACACCCATGAGGATGAGTTGCAATGAAACAGGGACACTGAGTCAAAAAAAGTAACAAATGTGCTAAAGGTTTTGTATTTAAATCCATACAGCATAAGAAATAAAGTGGTGACCTTGTAGTACAGCTACAGTTTGGTAGGTATGATGTTGTGGTCATCACCGAGTCATGACGTCGGACTCTGAACCCTCTCCTTGGCCTACACCAGAGATTGCGATGCCCAAGTACTGATTCCAAACCCTCCCCTGTCCCTTTGGCCACACACACCCTAACAGAATGACTATCAATATTCATAGATGAGAAATAAAAATGTATGAATTCTTAAAAGAAATCAACTCAGCATTACTACATTGTGTTTGGAGCAAGAAGACTGTCAGTCATTATTGTTGCGAGATTTCAAAATCTCCACCACTGCAGCAGTAGTAATAAACCACTTGAAGACTCCCTTATGCATAACCTGAAGTTTAGCTGGATAGGGCCCCTCTCCTGTAGGCTCGTCTTGACCTCCTTGAAGGTGTCCTTAAGGCTTTGCAATCTCGGGCTACAGTCGGGAAATATGTAAATCCTGTTATTTTCATAGTGAATCTCTCCTTTTTGCTTGGCCAGGAGCATAATCTTTTGTTCTTAAAGTTGAGGAGCTTTGCAATTCTAGATCTTGGTCTCCATGAGACATCACCACTGGTGGGGGGTTTCCCAAGTGGTGGGCTCTATATTTGCATCCTTAATGATGCACACTTGCTGAGCTGCAAGTTGCCCAGGAATGGAAAGAAGGGTTGACCAGTTCTCTTTTTGACAGGCAGGGTTACAATGGGCTGAATGACCCCTTGCCTTACTGCATCTTGTCTTGACTGGTTTATTATTTGGAGCACTCACGTTATTTATCCTCTCCCTTTTCACAGATGACAGTTTTGACAACAGACTACTTTGGGAATGTGCTGAGGTCACTGCATTTCATAGCCCAGTTTAATTTTGGAAGCCTAAGGAGCCATGTTTCAAAGACAGAGTGAGTGTGTCAATACTGCTAGTCTCTACCTTTTCACATCCCACCTTTCAAATGGCTTTCCTGTCCAAACGTCCTTTAAATGCTATAATTGTCCCTACCACCTCCTCTAGCAGCTCGTTCCACAAACCCACCACCCTTAGCATGAACAAAGTGCCGCTCTGGTCCTTTTTAAAAAAAATTATTTTTCAATTTATCTAAAACATAGTATCACATCTGAAAAAACTATTCTTTTTCACATATTTGCACTTTCTTTTAGTATAATTCACTTCTCAGATGCAAGCACTATGTCAGCTTTACTTCCAATTTGCTTCCCTTCCCCCAGAACTTTAAAAAAATTAAACAAAAGTGAAAAACAGAAAAATGGTTAAAAAAGATGAAATTCAGCATCCCACCAGTCTCTCTAATCTATTTCCACTCCTTGAGGAGCTTCACAGCTATGTATTTTGTTGGCTTTTTAGAACTGTGGGCTGTTATAACTGCGCACCAAAGTGCTCTTGATAAGATTGACGTATTTTGGCAAAAGTATCATACATATTTCTTAAATTATATGTGATTTTCTCCACGGGCATGTAGATCTGCATCTCCATGGTCCCATCGAGTGATGAGCAGTGGGGAGTGAGACTTCCTGGTGATTGCAATGCATTTTTTTGCAACTGACCGGGTAATATCTACAAATTTAGTTTGGAATTTAGTTAATGTTCTGCCCACATCCTCTAGGTTTCCCAATAAATAGAGGTCCAGATCTAGCGGGAAATCTTCTCATTATCCTAGTTAATATATTAGATCATTCCAACCAAAAGGATCTCAACAGCGTTGGTCCTGGTCCATGTGGAGCACATAAACGAAACAATTTCTAATCCACACCTGAAGCACATTTCCAATATCTTTGATTTTCCTTTATGTAATTTTTGTGGTGTGAAGTATAATTGGTGTAAGAAATTATATTGTACCAATCTTAGTCTGACGCTGATCACCGATGTTACACTCTGGTCCCTTTTACCCCTCACCTTAGAGAGTTTCAGGCATATTGGCCAAAAATCCTCTCGAGATAGGCATAAGCAGGGGATTCGTAAAGCATAGAACAGTATTACGGGCTTTTGGACCACAATGTTGTAAACCTACTCCACGATCAATCTAACTCTTCCCAAACTCACAGCCTGTAATCATCCATTTTTCTTACATCCATGTGTCTATCTTAGAGTCTTTTAATGGCAGGTTGCACCACCACCTCCAGCACTCTCTTTAAAAAAAAATGTCTCCTCTAAACTTTCCTCCATTCACCTTAAACAAATGTCCTCTGGTATTGGCCATTGGTGCCTGGGGAAATAGATGCTGGCTGTCCACCCTATCATGCTTTTTGTACTCTTGTTTTTCTATATTCATTTGTCTCTTCTTCCATTGCTCCAAAGAGAAAAGCCCCAGCTCACTCAACCTTTCATCATAAGACTTGTTCTCCAATCAGGGCAGCAACCTGCTAAATTTATTTTGCCCTCTGTCTAAAGCTTCCACTAAGGTCTGCCCAGATTATTGTCCAATATGTTTACCTAATGTTACTGTGTACTTTTTTGCACAGGTGGTTCACAGAACCCACCGTCGTAAATGCCTTCTATTCACCAACAACCAATCAGATTCGTGAGTACTTTGCCTTTCAGTTGGTTAAAGCTCTGGTTGTCAAGTATAATATTTGTATACTGTGTATAGTATTGTGTGGAAAGAATCAGGCAGCCATCAGTGACCCTCACCTCATTTACCACCTGCTTGATGGCTGATGAGTCAGCAGAATTGATGGACACTGAGAAAGTTCCTAATTTCGTCGATTATGCTGGATCTGTGCCAACCACTTCACTCCTGTCCTCAGAATCAGGGACCAGATCTCCACAAGCAAATGCTGAATATTCACTGTGAAAACAGCAATTGCCAGGAATACTCCATGGGTTAGATAGAGAGATCGAGAAAGGGGAGAGAACTACTGGAGAGAGACCAAGTGAATTTAAGGTCAGGGTGGAAGTTAACAGCAAAATGGATGATGAGCTCATGATGGGTGCAGGAGGTAGCACCTATGTTGTTGTCAATATAATGGAGGAAGAGTTCTGGGGCCTTGCCTGTGTAGGCTTGCACCATGGATTGTCCACACATGCAATGAAAAAATTACCTATGGCTACACATTTGACTTGGAGAAAATAAGCTGGAGGAACTCGGGTGTTTCAGAAGAGAGACGTCTCTTAAATAGTTGCAGGTTCTTTCACACTGAAGTCAACAAGAAAGGAAACTAGACAGAATGCAAAGTGAGTGGTCACCATCAATATCTTTGAGGACACCACTGACCAGAAGCCCAATTGGACCAGCCACATAAACAGAGTGGCTGCAATAGCAGGTGAGGGGCTGGGTCTCTTGCGGAGAGTGACTGACCTGATCTCACATACTCTTCTGCTATTTGCAAGGCACAAGTTAGGAGTGTGATCAAACCTTCTCCACTTGCCTGGAAGTGAGAGGAGTGGGAAAGGAATGATTGATGGACAAAGATTTAATATTGGTACTTCATGGCAGGAAAATTGAATTTTATTAGTATTAAAAATATTAATGGAATTCAGAATCCAATAAAACAAAAAAAATTGTTAAATTATATGAAAAAGATTAAAGTAGATATAGCTTTTTTTGCAGGAAACTCATTTGACTGAAACAGAACATGGAAAATTAAAATGAGATTGGGTTGGATCTGTATTGTCTTCTTCATTTAATTCCAAGGCCAGAGGAGTAGCAATATTAATAAATAAAAATTTAACAATTAAAATATTGGATACAACTATAGATAAAGCAGGGAGATATGTAATGATTAATTATAAAATTTATTCATAAATTGGACATTAATGAATATATATGCACCAAATGTGGATGATGGGAAATTTATTCAAGATATTTTTATGCAATTATCAAGTACCCAGGGGAAAATAATAATAGGTGGAGATTTTAATTTTACTTTTGATTCAAAACTAGATAGATCAGGTGGAAATATTGTTAAACAATAAAGTAGTTAAAATCGTGACAGATTTAATGAATGAGATGAGACTTGTTGATGGAGGAAAGTTCATCCTAATGATAGGGACTATTCTTTTTATTCTTTTCGACATAATTTGTATTCACATATTGATACGTTTTTAGTCTCTACAGAATTACAAGCTAGAGTTCAGAAGATTGAATATCAAGCAAGAATATTATCGGATCATTCACCTTTAGTGATGTCAATTGCGTTGGAAGAAGAACAAAATGTAGGGAATAGATGGAGATTAATACAGTACTTTTAAAGAGGAAGGACTTTTGTGAATTTATGAGACAACAGATAAAGGTTTTTTCTAGAAATTAATGAACACTTAGTAGCAAATAAATTTATTATATGGGACTAGAATGGGACGTTTTTATTTAAAGTATTGAATGTTTTCAGAATTCCAAATGATTTTATAAATTGGATAAGAGCTTTGTATAATCATCCAAAAGCTAAGGTGGTCACAAATAGGCAAATATTTACCCTTTTCCATTAGACAAGGATGTCCATTATCACCATTTTTATTTGCATTGGCTACAGAAGTGATAAGAAGAGATGATGAAATTAAGGGTTTTATGAGAGTGGAAGTACAGCGCTGCTTGGCAACCTGTCCCAATACTGATGGCCGTATAGGCTTTAATGTCCTGTTAAAGGAGCCTACAGTGTTTTTTATTTACATTCTGCAACCACTGTTGCTGTGGCAGAGCCTGTGCTGAGTGGTGAACCATGAAGGGTTGAAGACTCCTGGGGAGAAGCGGATTGATGTAGGACACCTGAAATGGGAAGAACACCTCCTCCCATGCCCTGTTGAGAAGGAGAAGCATAGGAGATGATCCTATAGGATGGTGACCACGGCAGCAGACTAGCGAGGGGCTCAGCGGCCAAAGGAACCACACAGGTTGTGGGCTGCTGGATACTGGCTCATGGGAACTAGGTATTAGGGATTCGAGAGAATGCTGAGGGCAAGAAGGGCTCTCAGGCACTGAAGGTTTCCTGATCGTATCGGAGGTTTGGATCTGGAGCTCATGATGCTGATGGTTTGAACTGGGGTCGGTGCAGCTTCAGAGGCTATGGTGAATCCACAGACACTCAGTGTCTCTGAAGGAACCCTTTTGTTTCTCTTTCTCCTGTTGTTCTCCTATTGCAGACTCTTTGTTTGCCTTATGGCAAATAAGAATTGAAGTATATCATGCACAGGATATTACATTTTATAGCATGAGAATTAAAGAAACCTTTGAATCTTTGAACTTTGACCATGTACCTTCTACAAAAGTACACAGTAGTTACTCAAACAAGGCTCAACCACCCACACCTCTGAAACCCACAATCCCTGCCAACTGGGCAAAGACAACAGGTGAATGGAAACACCGCTACCTCCAAGTTCTCCTTCCAGTCACGCATCGCTCCGACTTTCCCATTCTTTCGTTGTCACTGGATTTAAATCATGGAACTCTCTCTCCAACAGCACAGCGGGAGCCCCTTCACCTGAACTGCAACTGTTCAAGGAGGACCTCACCTTCTCAGTTCAGATGGTCAATAAATGCTGGCATTTCTGATGACACTCAGATTTCCAAAACAGAAAGGAAAAGTTTGCTATTGCCCCTTAAACCACTCTGCCCACAGCCACCTCCATACTCGTGTCTGTAACTGTGGGTGGAATGCACTCAGTGTCCTGATGATGAGACTATTGTCATACACCTTGTACAATGTGTATGTGCTCTGCAGGGGAACTATCTCTTTTGAAACCCACAGTCTAACACTTGCCCTTTTCTGTTCCAATTCCAGAATTTCCAGCAGGAGAGCTCCAAAAGCCATTCTTTTGGGGAGAATTATATCCTTTGTAAGTAGTGTTTTTTTTCTCTCTGTAATTTCTTTGATTCAACACACTACCACAAAGTTAACACGAGCTCCTGTTATTGTTCAGTGTTTTTTGCCCAGCGCATCCCTCGGCCCTCGATGTATTGTTTGTTGCCTGGTTCACCATCTTTGTCCTCAACTGCCTGTCTTTTAACCACAAGATGGCTACAGTGGATAAGGGGACCATTCAATCCATTGGCCTCCACTGGCTCTATAAAAGAAAACCAGCTGGTCCTATCTCCACATCCTTTCCAAACGTAAAGCCTTGTACATTCTTTTGGATACTTCTCCAGCACCAGTTTTAAGGCTACATTTGAACCTGGCCCTATTGCTGATCAGACCCAACTACTCTCTGGGAATGGATGCCTGGAACAGGCTGCCATGAATTGTTATGGAACATTTAAACAGGGGTGGCCAACCTTTAATTTTTAATTTCGACCCACAGCACGGGAACAGGCCATTTCAGCCCACGAGTCTGTGCTGCCCAATTAACCTACACCCTTGGTATGTACTCGTGGGCCAAAATGGCTGTATGTCTAAATTAAAAGGTTGGCCACCCCTGACTTAAGAGGCTTCCAGAGAAACACATGAATATAAAGGGGATCCAGAATATGGATCAAGTGCGATCTACAAGAATTTGGCAGTAGATGTATGAAAATCCAGAGTGCTTGGGTCGGTCTGGATATTTGGATTTTCCGGATTCTCAGGCAGTACTTTTTTAAATTCAAACTTAAGGAGGAATAAAGAAGAGATAAACAGGTACATTTTGATAGTTTATTCATTAGTAAATACAACATGCTTTATTTATGAAAACAAGCAGTTCTTTGACAATAAAAATGCCACTGTGCTTCTGTGGCACTTGAACGTGCACATACGCACACAAAAGCCCGCTAAATTTTAAAAGTTTGAGACGATTTGAAAAGTCTGGATTCTCAGATGGTCCGACTTTCTGGCATCTGGATTTTTGGACTTCTACTGTAGTTTGATTTGGACATCATGTTCAACAGAAACACCACATGGACTGAGGGGCCCGTTCGATTGTGTACTGTTTGATGTTCTATAATCCACAATGTAATTGAGGGGGTGGAGGTGACAGGGAGAGTTGAGGACTGGAGTTATCGAAGGAGGCTTCCCTTTTACCCTTATTGTCTGATACTGTGGAGAGTAATGTCCTTGATAGTTTCACTGTTGTGATTCTAGGTCTATCAGTTATGGTGCCATTGGTGTCATTGTTGGACACGAGTTCTCACATGCCTTTGACGACAGGGGTAAGTGTCACTGGCCTGAATCAATTCCGTTGAAAGTTGTTTGATTCAACTGGTGAATTGTAAATGAACAAACCTCAGCCCAGAAACATGTAAGTTTTAACCTCTTCCAGCAGACCCCACTGATCTCTCTGTTTTTGTATCCCATTCGAATTCTTCCTCCCAGAATGGAATGCTTCATATTTCTCACTGTTGCACTCCACCTGCCATCCCTCCGATCATTGCCCCAGCCAGTCTACAGCTCCTCCTGTCCATTACCAACCTCCACACCTCTGAACTTGGTGTTGAGACAAGTTCCTGCCAGTTTAATCATTTGATTTCATTTCATAGGTCGAAAATATGATAAAAATGGAAACCTGCATCAGTGGTGGAGTAACGCCTCAATCTCAAACTTTAAGGCCAAAGCTGATTGCATGGTGAAGCAGTACAATGACTACTACTGGCCTCTGGCTGGGCTGAAGGTAAAGCTTGTAGTCAGTCTCAGGGCTGCAGGTTCTATGCATGAAGAACATGGCAGCCAAAACCCCTTGCTTCATTCCCTCTCGCCCTCTCCATCTTGTTCCTTCCTTGCCCCCTCCATCTTGTTTCTTCCTCATTCCCCTTCATCCCATTCCCCATATCGCCCCCCCCCCCTCTCCACACACTATTTCACCCTTGTTTCTATTTTATCCTCTGTGAATTTATAGCAATCTCTGGATTCCTGCATTTTTCACATTCCCATTATTTCAGTCCTGGAAAATTCAGCATCCACAATCCAGTGATCTGCTACTTCCTCCCTGCGTCTATGCTCCTTAACACCAGCCCCCCCCCCTCCCCACACCAAGAAAGATTTGCCTGCATTTGGTTCATATTATTCCATGCCATTGCTATCTATGTATTCTGTCCAATTGCCTTATGAATGCTGTAATTATACTCACTGCTACAGGTTAGCAGCTCATTCCAGATATGTAAAATGAAGTAAAACGATTGCCCTTCAGGTGCCTCTTAAATCTTTCCCCTCTGCTTTCCTGTTCTGGAAAAAGACACTGAGCATTCATTTTATCTAGCCCCCTCATGATTTTATAAGCCTCCATAAGATCAGCTGCCAACCTTCTTTGCTCTGGAGAATAAAGACCCAGCCTATCCGACCTCTCCCTATAACTTAATATCCCAGAGAATCTTCTCTGCACACCTTCCAATTTATTGATGTACCGTAAAGATTGAGGGCTTCTGTGAACAGTATTGGAGGGATATGCATGGTTAAGGAGAAAACACCTTAAAAGAATCAGTGTGGAAAATATGAACATCTAAGTGTATATGATGAAGCAGGAGAAAGTGGTAGAGAGGATTAGAGTGGCAACTGAAAGCACAGTGGGAGGAAGTGGAAGCAAGGTGGAGATTGGCAATGTGCCAATGTTCATTCTGTGCAAGAGCAGAGAGTGCCAATCCTCAACATGCTGGTGGAGGGGGGCCTATCGGATTGAGGCAAGGAATCTTCCATGCCACCCCCAAGAAGATGGGTAGAGCGGGCACAGAGTCCCAGCATGGGAATAGGCCCTTCAGCCCATCTTTTCAAGCTGTCCATACTGGTCCCATTTACCCATGTAAGCCCATATCCCTCAAAACCTTCTCATGTACCTGTATAAATGTCTTCTGAACATTAGAGTTGTCCCCAACTCTGCCACTTTCTCTGGCAGATCAATCCATGCACCTGCCACCTCTGTGTGAAGAAGCACACCATTTTTACATTTCTCGTCTCTCACCTCAAATCAATGCCCTCTAGTTTTAGACTCCTACACTGGGAAAGAAACTGTGACCATTCACCTTATTTATGACACTCACACTTTTATAAACTTCTGTAAGATCCCTCCAGCCTCCTACGCTCTAGGGAGAATGTCCTGATTTATCCAGCCTCATTTCAAGTTTTAGTGACAAATTTTATGAATCTTTTCTGCACCCTTTCAGCTTAATAATATATTTCCTATTTAGCACCATGTGGTCTCACCAACATCTTGTACAGTTCAAAGCATAGAACAGTATAGCACATGCCCTTCGGCCCAGGATATTGGGCCAGCATATATAAACCTATTGCATGATCAATCTAACCCTTCCCTCCCTCACAGCCCATAACCCCCTATTTTTCCTTCAACTTTGTGCCTATCTGAAAATCTTTTGAATGTCCTGATTGCTCCAGCCTCCACCACCCCCGTCGGCAGTGCATCCAAGGCATCCACCACTCTCTGTGTGAAAAACCCAACTCCTTATGCCTCCTTTAAACGTTCCTCCATTCACCTGAAACTGGATCTGGTGTTGGCCATTGTTGCTCTGAAGAAAGGTGCTGGCTGTCTACTTTATCGATGCCTCTTGTAATCTTGTCCACCTCTATTTTTGATGCCTTAACTCACTCAACCGTTCCTCTTAAGACACATTCACTAATCCGCGCAGCATCTTGGTAAATTTCCTCTGCTTAGCTGCATCTCCTTATGACATCTCTGCTCAGTGCCCTGACTGATGAAGGCAAATGTTCCAAAAGCCTTCTTCTCCACTCTGTCCACCTGCTTCACCACTTTCCTGGACGGATGTCCACCGCTGCACCTTTGCCTTGGAGAGAGTAAGTGGCTAAAGGATGAGTTCAGCCAGTGAATGAGGGTGGTGGAGAGAGCCTGAGAGAAAGAAAATCTTGCCTCTGAACAATGTAAAGGATGTCTGTGTCAGTTATTCCCTTACAATGTACCTGAGCTGCAAGATGGGATCCATTATTGGATTAAAATTGCAATCGAAATGTGTGCCACTAAACCCTGGATCTTAATCTTGTGCCTTGTAGGTTAAGGGAGAGCAAACATTAGGAGAGAACATTGCTGACAACGCTGGTCTCCGCCAGGCCTTCAGGGTAGGCTGACGCCATTAACATTGACAAGGTTTTCCCCCAGGTATTCTCTCGCAGCACCCGGTAATGTAAATCCGAGTTCAGGTTCTCCCAACAGTAGAGCTGTCTGCAGCGTCAGGAAATCTACAGAGATAATTCAACCAAAGGAACCTGATGCAGCGACCTACCCCGCACCTGCCTGTGATCCATCATCTCGCCATGAAAACTCCCACCACAGGCTGGAAGAGTCGGTGGTCAACAGTCTCTCCCATGTAGCAAGCCCTCTGCCATTCACATCATCTCAGTGGTGTCCCTTCCCCTGCACACCTTTCTGCCCACCTGTAGGTCAATCAGAAGCCCACCGTGAAAGCATGCCCTCACTCCAACCTGTACATGCTGAGTGTGACCACTTGGCCATTTCCTCTAAACACGTGTCCCAAGGTCCCTGCACCCAAGCAAGTGAACATAAGAGGAGCAGGAATTAGCCACTCAGCACATCAAGCCTATCCCACCACTCAATAAAATCATGGCTGATCTGGCTGTGGACTCAGCTTCCCCTACCTCCCTGTTCCCCATAAAGCTTTTATTCCCTCTTCAAAAATTTAATACATTCAATGAGGCAGCCTCAACTGGGAAAAGCAGTTCCTCCTATATCTGTATTAAATCTACTCACCTGAATACCAAGGTTAGATACCCTAGTTCTCATTTCTTGTGTCACTGGAAACTATCTCTATGCTTCTATCTAATCTATCATAATTTTATTTGTTTCCGGAAGATTCCCTCACTTCCTTCTAAACTACAAAAAGTACAGTCCCAGAAGTTATAGAATAGACCACACACAGCAACCAAACTGAGAATTTGTGGTTGGGGTTGGGGGGGGGGGGGGGGGGTGTGGGGAAGCAGTTGTCAGGGGCCCTTTGTGGAATCCCATTCCGTTATCAATGTCCACAATTTTACCCTCTAGGCCTATCGGAAATGGATAAGGGAGAAGAGAGGAAACAAGGAAGAGCTTCTCCTCCCTGGTCTCAAACTGACCCATAATCAGCTCTTCTTTTTAAGTTATGCTCACGTGAGTAGTGCTTTACACGAACACAAATGAACAGGTGACGGCCACTCGGACCCTCAGATCTGCCAGGCCACTCAATCTGATCATACCTGATCGACCCCAGGCCTCACCTCCTCTTTCCAAGGCCTTAAGCTCAACTTGCCCACGCCAACCAAATGTCCCACTCACACTAGTCCCACTTGCCTTGTTTGGCCCACATCCCTCGAAATCTGTCCTATCCATGTATCCATCCAAATGTTGTTTAAGCTTTGCCATTGTACCTGCCTCAGCCACCTCTTCTGGCAGCTTGTTACACCCACCATCCTCTGTTCAAAAAAAAAGTTACCCCTCAGGTTATCATTAGATCTCTCCTTCCCCTCATTTCAAACCTCTGGTTATTGCTTCTCCTAATCTGGGCAAAATCTCTGTGTGTTCACCCAATCTTTTCCTCTTATGGTTTTGTAAACCTCTATGAGATAACCCTTATCCTCCTGTGCTCCAAGGATAAAGCCCCAGCCTGCTCAACCTCTATAACTCAGACCACTACGGCCTCCCCCCCCCCCCACCAAAGTCCTGGCAACATACTCAGAAATTCTCTCTGCATTCCCTTCTGCTTGACAACATTTTTTCTGTAGCATGGGTGTCCAAATCTGAAAAAAAAATTTCCAAATGGGGTCTTACCAATGACTTCTGTGCCAGTTCCCCATAGCTCTCAGTTCAACCTTACAAAAGTTTATATGCTTCTGCTTTAAATACTTATACCGAGCTAGCATTTACAACACTCTGAGACAGTGTTCCACTGAGTTATCATTAACCTCCTGTGTTTAAATAAATAAAATAGTAAACCTACATTCTCAGGAACCCAACTATGCTGCCCTCATCTCGCTGAATGGCTGGGTTTATACAGTGTAGTTTAGTGTGAGTGCACAAACACCAGGCACTAGCTGGTTATCCCTGAACACAACCCACATGACATTGGACAGACTGTACATGGAGATCTCACCGTGAAACGCAGCTAAATGCTTCATCCTTTACATCTTAAACTCCACCAGGCCAACCAAGGTGTGCTAGGGCCTTTGTGCTACTAACTTTGAACCAGTGGTGGATTGACTACCACCTGAGCCCCTAGGCTGAGCTTTAGTAAGGCTCCCCCTGACCTTGCCCCCCCCCCCCCGCCCCAGCCTTCATTGAATAGAATAAAGTGACATTAAGTTGCATTAAATAACTTGTATCATTTTTATTAACATTGAAATTTCACATCCAAAAATACAGAGTACATACATGTTAAAAGTCAAGAAGATACATTACACTTAAATCATATCATTACATCCAAGGTACTCCACATTTTAATCAAACACATTATATTATATTGATATTTTATTATATAAATAACATATCATTGTACTATGTATAATGTACCACATGTATAAACAAGAAATTTAATTGTAGCAACAACCCTTTCCAGAAGTGCTTTCATGTAATTGTAACAGATTTTCATAGAACATAGAAAAAGAGATGACTCACGCAACTGTTTTCCAGCATTTATTCACTCCCTTTTAAAAGACAAAATAACACAACAATTGTCTTCTAAGTTTTCTTCCTTTTCTGCCATTTTTTCTCCCTTAGCAAGGTAACAAGCAGGGCCTCTGCATTCTTTTCCTCATCTACATACAGATACTTTATTTTAACATTTCAAATGTACTCAACTCAGTGTACACAGTATTAGCCGAGACCTTTTAAGATTTGCAAAGGAAAACATTTTGCATTTTAAAATCCTTTCAACTATATAAAAAAGAACTGTATATGTGTGAGTATGTGTTATATATGCAAAATAACAGAAGTTACACTGTGAAATCTCAATAAATCTACATTGATCACATGACCAGCACATGGTAATGGAGTAAAAAGATGAGTAAGATAAAAACATCCATAAAACTTGCATTAATGGTTAAAATTGCAAAATCAATGTACATCAAGGTTGATAACATAACCAATTCATTTTCAAAGGAAGACATTTAAAATAGTCTAGTAGCAATCTTCTCCTCTACTTACCCTTAGCAAGGTTACAAGGTAGCAGTGTGAGAAACAGGAAGGGAGGGGCTTAGGAGGTGCACAAAAAGTATGCACTGCATCACCGAATTCATTCCCACCGGAAACATTATTACAATGACAGTAAATATAAGTAACTTTTTGAGATAAAATTTTCAAATACAGAATTGAGGAAATAAATTGTTAAAACCCATTTTTAATTCTGTTACATCATCACATTCTGACTGGTATTGTCGTGTAATCAGAAGTTTGCAGTTAAAACAGAAAGCCTTTCCTGTGGTTGGAGAATAGCACAGCCAACCTCTGATTTTCTCACTATTTGTAAGGGAGCAGTAAAACATGGACTTACTAATGTCTTTGTTTACCATCATATTTTATAAATTTCATAACACTGATATTCACGTTCCAACATGCTACATTCGCTCCGTCCTTAACCAGTATATGTGCATGTTAACGCCAACTTGACGTCATGGTAAACCTAACCACATGGCTGGAGTATGAAGACCTAATAGATATGAAAAAAATATGCAAAAGTATTGAAATATCATCCAAAATACTCACATGTACACTCAATTAAACAATTGTTTTTTTTGCCCTCGGGCCCCCCTCCCTTCTGGGCCCCTAGGCTTAAACCTACTCAGCCTAATGTTAATCTGCTACTGCTTTGAACTGATTTCTTTCTAGGAAGCTCAGGATGTGATGTTGGATTGATGAGTGCAAGTGATGCTGGGTTGTGTGAGTGTCGCAGGCCTGTGCGAGTAACACTGGGCAGTGTGAGTGATGCTGGGCAGTGCAAGTGACACTAGGCTGTATGAGTGACATTGGGTCTGTCCAATCTTTATCCATTTTAGGTCAGATGCAGCGTGTACCGTCCCACAGCAGCCAGGAATTTTGTTCTAACTGGGAATCACAGTCCTTCCAAATTCAGGTGAGAATCAGAATGGTTACTGTTAAAAATGTAATGCATGGGATTCATGGCACAGAGTTGGCCATTTATGGTCAATGCAGGCAAATGGGGTTACTAGAGGTGGACAAAAATGTCAGCATGGATGTGGTGAACTGAAGGGACTATTTTAAGATGTTCCCTTCTCTTTAAGGCTTCTCCCCTGTTCTCTTCAACCACTCCCTGTGGATGTGGGTTCCACATCCTCACTGGTACTTGGGACAGGCCCTTTCATTTGATTACATTTGCTACCTTTTACATCTTAAGCTATAGCACAAAAAGCTGTGATGGGGTGGGGACGGTGAGTGGTGGTAATGGGGGAGGCTTGGATTAGTTTTTGAGATCCAGGGATCTACTTGTTTTTTAGCTTCATGCTTCTTTTACTTTCAGGATTATTGGGTCCATGAGTAACTTTGAAGAATTCAGCAAGGCTTTTAATTGTCCCAGTACCTCACCAATGAACCGAGGAGCGAATTTTTGCCGAGTGTGGTAAACAGTGACTGGCGTCATTTGTATCGATGATTGACACCTGACCAAGTCAAAAAGTGGTATCAGGTGCGTGTGTACCAATAAACCTCATCTTTTATTTTATTGGAAACCATAGCAACCAACCAAATCCCTCCAGGTTTGTGATGCAACCCAGGGTCATCTTGAGGTCTAGATTTCCAGACTGTGAGCACCACGGACAATGCCAGTGTCAGCACTGTGTTCCCTACAGGCACAGAAATGTCAGGAGCTGTCTGCTCACTCCAGCTGCTCACAGTGTAAACCAATAGCTTAGAAAAAGACATGCTCTAGATGCAGAGGAATTTATACAAGCAAGGGTTGGCCATCTGGTCCATTGAGCCTGCTCTGCTGTTCAGTAAGATCATGCCAGATCTGCCAGCTCAACTTACCTGCCTGTTCCCCATCGCCCTTAATTCTCCCTAGTTCCTCCTCATCTCTGACCTAACTCTACCCCCCTGTATCTTGAGGCTGTGTCCCCTAGTTCTAGTCTCACCTGCCAGTGGAAACAACATTCCTGTCTCCATTTTGTTCTCCAAAGGAACTCAATTTTTCCTCCTAATCTAATTCCATCTTGAATAATCTCCAAGGCTATTGTATACTTTCTCAAACAAGGAGTCCAGAGTTTCACGTAGTAAATTGCTGGGCCAGGTCTAATCCCAGTATCAGTGTCCTTCCAGCGATGATGTGGTGCCAGTTCTTTTATGTAGGGCCCTTTTAACCAAGTGAGAGCCATGGCCTGGTCACATGGTGAGACAGGGCACCGATCCACCAGCTGCCTTGCTGCTCCAATAATGTGGTACTGTACTTGTAACATTTTCAAAGTTTGTACTTGGGAAGAGATCTTAATGAGGCTATTCAATGCCTTTTGCAATGTAACAGCTTCAAACTGTGCAACCAATCAGCTGGCACCACCAGAATCAAGCAGAGGCATCTTTCATCTGTGTATGAGCATGTGTGGTGCTCTGATACGAGTGAAGACTGACTGAGGTAACTGGCAGTGACCAGGTCAAGGGAAACACAAAGTGGGAAGGAAGAATTTCAACTAACAAAAAAGTCGATTTCATCGAGTTCATTTGCCTGTGTTTTGCTCATATCCATCCAAACAATCCCTTTCCATTTACTTACCAAAATATGTTTTAAACTTTTAATTGTACTCTCCTCGGGTACATTTTTTCATATACCAACCACCTTCTGTTTGAAAAACCTGCCCCTCAAATATCCATTACATCTTTCCCCTCTCAATTTAAACCTATGTCCTCTAGTTTTAGCTCTCCAACTCTAGGGCAAAGACTATCAGACTTATTTATGCCCTGTATTATTTTATAAACCTCTCTAAGGTCATCCTGAGCTTTCTTCCAGGGAAAATTGCTTATTCATTCTCTCCTTAGAGTCAAGCCCTCCAGTGCCATCTTTTGTCCTCCCTCTCTAGCTTAATTCATCCTTCCCAGAACTACACACAATACTCCAACAGTGGTCTTGCCAAAGTTCCAACCCTTCCATCAAATGGTGTGGCTGATGAAGGCAAACATATCACACTTCATACTCTATCACCATTTTTAGGGCACTACTTTCTAAATATTCTGAAATCAGAGGTGCAGAGGGACTTTTGAGTCCTCTTCCAAAATTTCCTCAAGGTTAACTTAGTCAGTGGTAAGGAAGGACAAAGGCAATGCTACCACTCATTTTGAGAGGTATGGAAAATCAGGGATTTAGCATTAAGTTTTTCTAAGACTGCACTTGGGAATATTATGTGCAGTTTAATAAAAAAATTTATTCAGACATTCAGCATGGTAGCAGCCCCTTCTAGCTTACGAGCATGCGCTGCCCAAAATACCTCAAATTAACTTATAACCCCTGAATGTTTTGAAGGGTGGGAGGGAAGAACGTATAAACTCCTTTCAGACAGCACCAGATTCGAACCTGGTACACTGGAATTGTAACAGCGTTACTTGATCAGGAAGTGAATCAAGGATTATGGGGAGAAGGCAGGAGAATGGGTTTGAAAAGGAGTCATGATGGAATGCTGGGGTGGACTTGATGAGCCAAATAGCCTAATTGCACTCCTGCATCTTATGTACATGTATCCTGAGTTTTTGCTCCCCATGGCCCTGCCCTGCCCTGTATGTCCTCACCTAATTGAGCTTCCCATGACAGCAGGAAGTTTCTTTGAAGCTCTGCAGCAAACTGCCCTCACTAATACTGACAGTTTAATGGAAGATCATTCCCCTTCTCTGAATTTGGACTTCTCGACTCCAACCACTCATGCATATCCCCACCAGGTGCATGTCACTTTTGTTCCTTCTATCAATCACTCACTCTCCTTTTGTGTCCACTCATTCTTAAACCAAAGTAAGCAGCAAGTTTTCAGTGAAGAAAATTTCAGATGCTGGAAATAGGATGCAAACAAAAATGTGCAGGAAACATTTAGATCGGGTAATGTCCATGGAGAGAAAGTTTCAGGTCCAGGAACCATCAAACCAATTTGTTTATTCTTTCTTAGAACATTTGGTTTCTCTTTCCACAGATGCTGCCTGACCTACTAAATGATTCCAGATTTTTGTTTTATTTCAGATATCCAGCATCTGCATTTTCACTTTGTAGCTGCTGTTCACATGTTTTAAAGTCAATTATCAGATTTCCTCCCAAGAATAATCTCAGCAACTTCAGTCTACCTCCAATTGAAGTCTTTGATTTTTCAGCAACTCTTGTTTGCCAACTCACTAAACTTTATCTTTGCTGAAGAGATTCACCCAGAAATAAACATGTACTGATGTGGTCAATCCCATGTTCAGCATTCAGATCCTACACTTTCTTAACCACCTTCTCGAGTTGCTCTGATTTAAACAGCTGATGCCCATATATTTCACAGGTCTCCCCCTTCTTGTTCCTCATTCAGAATTATGTGTTTCTTCATTGTTCCAACAAAATGTAGCCCTTGCCATTTTTCACTTTTATGGTTCATCTGCTGTCTTTTAACTAATTTCACCACCCTGAAGGTTTGAACATACTTGGGCTGGTTACTAAGGCAGGGAAACCTGGAACCTACAGTTCCTTGTAGGACAATGGAGTAAAGCTGCACAGAGCAAGGTGGAAAATAAGTACCCAATTTAACTGATGGTCACTCCAATTGAAGATACAGATTTAGAGCCTTATTTTAGTGAATTACAAGACGACGTAATGTACATAATATACCTGAAAGAAAGCACATAATTTTGTCATTTGCCTGGATTATACTAAGTGTCCTTTGGCAAAATAAATATTTTATTTACAATTGATACTGGATATTGTAAAAATCATTGTACAGCAAATAAATCATGTCTGATGGTCATGTCACTCATGTGCAAATAGTTAATTGAGGGGAGGTTGAAAATGTTTCCTTTCTGAAAACCAAAACTTAAATAGACTTGGCCCAATTGTAAGAGAAATAAAGTGCAAATGCTGAAATCTGGAGTCTCTGAAAGAAAGTGCTGAACGACCGTTTCTCTCCATGGATGCTGAGTCCATTGTGCGTAAAGGTAGAAACTGGCACCTTCTTTATTTTTCCATTATAAGTACTTAATGCTGCAGATTGTGGAAATGTTATCAGTTAGACATTACCAAATATAACTCAGACACAGCCCAGCACAGAAAAAGATTTTATATTGATATCGCAAGACAAAAGTCCTAATGACTCTTTTTGAACAGAGGTGATGTATTTACAATATGAAACAAGTTATGACAAAACTCAGATTCAGTATCTCATATTCTACTAGTCAGCTTTCTGGATTAACAACGCAGTGAAAAATATAAAAGGAACATTGGTGAACTTTGTACAAAGCATTCTGGTATTCTTACATGTACCCTGCTACAGAGTTTTAAGATCATCTGTTGCGACTATCAATGAGAGGGAGCACTCATCTAAAGTGAAGCTACTCTGTAAAAGCAACTGTAGGATAAAATTAATTACTCTTTGATGGAAGGTGTTACTCCATCTAGAACAAATACCAAAACTGGAGTATTTGGCCATCTATAGCAACATATTTATTGGGAAGGATTGTAGTAGAATAGTATGCAAATTTCTACTCTTTGGCACTTTGAGGTTTTCCAGAAACTTATTCACACAAGATACATGCAAAAAAAACTCTGTTACCCTGCAACGTGCACTGGTGGACCAGTTTCACTATTCTTTAAAGTTGATTGTTTTATTTAGGTTGTGTAAAAAATAGAAATGCCAGTTTCACAGATCAAAAATACTTTTTAATTCACTTGTTGTAAAGCCAAAGGTCAGGATTTAGTGTGAAACATTTTGCACTCAGGGTATCTTACATGTTTATATATTAATAGAGCTCTTTCAAATGATTCCAGGCTGTTAGTTATTTAACAAGGAGTTTCGTGCAATTACTTTATCTAAACCAAAAACGACTCGAGTTTCACAAGAAATCAGATGAATCTTGTCATGAAGTTACAGTCTTCAGCCACTTGAAGGGAACTGTTTTTATTTCCTTTTCACACTTGGTGGAGAAATGATCCTCAGGTAATCAAGGCCATGTGCAGAAGGTCGGGGGGGGGGGGGGGGGGGAAGAACCTCTTCCGAAAGGGGCACCATCCTTTGCTTCACAAGAACCTTTTAGTTGGATTGTGCAGAACCAAGTAGAATCCAAGATGGGTGAAGACAGAATCAGTGCTCTGAAGGTGGTACTGATTGAGAACCAGTATCAAGTCTTGGTTTATTCATTATGCCACATAGTGATACTGATTGGCATTGTCTTTATCTCTCTCCATATAATCCCGATCAATTAGAGACTCAATTCTTTTCTTCAGATCTCCAGGCTGAATGTTCAATAATAAAGGGTGAAAAACAAAACCAAGCAAAGATTAGGCTACTTACAATAATATCAAGGACAATGTATAGAATTTGGAGCAATAACCTCAACAAAATAGTCTCAAGGCCTCTTGTCCAACTAAAACAAAGATCAGTGTCACATTTTTAAAAAAGGTGTAGGACTCAAATAAACAATAACTTTTTAAGCACTAATTGATGAGGGTTTGGTTTGGAGTTATGCAAATAAAGATATTCCTTGGGTCACCATGAAGGACGTTTCACCCGAGTTGAAAAAGCACAGAAGTGGCCTTTTGAACAGAAAAGGGTCCAAAAAAATTCACAAGGATGGGACTGAAGAGCTTGAATTATAAGGAGAGACTGGATAGGTGGCTGAAGGGAAATCTTATAGAGGTATACAGAGTCATCAGGGCATCAAAGTGAATGACAAGTCTTTTTCCCCAGGGTAGAAGATGCAAGTTTAAAAAGAGGGTGAAAACATTTCAAAGGGTCCTGTGACAACTTTTTCCTCACAGAGTGCAGTGGCTATGTACAATGAGCAGCCAGAGGAAGATGTGGAGGCAGGGATAATTATGAAGTTTAAAAAACATTTTGACAAGAATATGGTATAGATAGGAGAGGTTCAAAGGGAAATGTGCCAAACACAAGCAAATGGGAATAGCTTAGCTAGGCAACTGGATCAGAATGGACGAAATAGGGCAAAGGACCTGTTTGCATACTGTACAACTATATGACTTCAATATTAAACCCAACCACAATAATGTACCTAACCGAACACTAAAACTGAGCTCCTACTGTATATTATAGAAAAAGCAGATACTTGTTATTTAGTTCAAGTAATTGGAAGCAAACATATCTAGAGTTGGATAACCCTAAGTTGTTGGTTTAATGATTTGCTCTAATCTATAGAAATGCATAGACTGAAGGATACGATCTAGTGTGCAGATACACAACTTCATCTGTTTAGGGATATGTGACTATTCAAAAAAAAATTGAATTGTACATAGCAAAAGTCTGAAATGAAAACAGAAAATGCTGCAAATCTTCAGCACGTCAGAGAGCATCTCTGGATAAAGAAACAGTTACCATTTCAGATCAAAGTTCCCTTATCCTGAAACACTAATTTTATTAACTCAGTTTCTCTCTCCAGAGGCTGCTGGACCTGCTGAGCGTTTCCCGCATATTGTTTTTTTATTTCAGCACACAGCATAGAAACTTTTCCTTAAGACCAACTTGCCCACACCATTCAAAGTGTCCCATCTGTCTGCATTGGGCCCATATCCCTTGTTTAGTTTTTTTCTTAAACCTAGCAATAGTACCTGTCTCAACCACTTCCTCCAGCAGTCTGTTCCATACTCCACCACCCTCTGTGTAGAAAAAGTTACCCCTTGGGATCTGTTAAATCTCTCCCCCCTCACTTTAAACCTATGTCCTCTGGTTACTAATTCCCCAATCTGGGCAAAAAAAATTATTTTGTATATTTTTGTATAAGAATACCCCTCATCTTTCTGTGCTCCAAGGATTAAAGCTGTATAATTCAGGGCCCCGATTCTTGGCATCATCCTTGTAAATCTTCTTTGTCCCCTCTCTAGTATTTCTGTAGCTTAGTAACCAAAACAAAAACAATATTGCAAATGGGGCCACACCAACATCTTATGCAACTGCAATATGACTCCCAACTTCTATACTCAATACTCTGACTGATAAAGCCAAATGTTCTGAAAGCCTTTTTAGCTGTGACACCACTTTCAAGGTACTATGTGACTGTACAACACTTATCAGATCACTACCATTCACTGTGTAGAGCCTACCCAAGTTAAACTTCCCAAAATGCAACACCACATTTCACTGTATTAAATTCCATCAAACATTCCTTTGTCTACCTGCCCAACCGATCAAGATCCTGCTGCAATTGTTGCCAACCATCTACAATACTAGACATTTTGATATCATCTGCAAACTTGCCATTGAAGTTTTCATCTAAAGCAGTCATTCCCGAAGTGGGTGGCACTCCCCCCGGGGGTGCTGGAAAGTTCCAAAGAGGCAGTGAAGAAAAGTGGATGTGCCACGACATAGCCCTTGGCCGCCAGGACCATCTTGAGAGCAGCCAGCGAGAGGCTGCACCGCTCTTTGGCAGCTGCCAACAGGTCACCGTGGGGCCCTCTGCTCCCTGTGGCTCTGCTGCCTCGTCCCCTTACTCTTGGTCATCATGTCCATTCTGCTGCTCCCTCTGCCAGGATCACCAACTTCTTAAGCCCTGGAGTTCTCAGCCATGGCTAGTCCCTTTCTCTGTCTCCTCCTTGCTTGCTCTTCCCACCACCGCAGTTGAAAGCGGTGGGAACTGGAGGAGCAAGCAAACTCCTTTATACCCGGGAAGTGGGCGGAAAGGAGAAATCCTTCCACCATCCCACCTTGGCCACCTAATTCATTTTGTGTTTCTCACCTCTGCTAAACCCCCCGGAATGTCAGCAAACCTGTCCTCCCTGACGCACCAAACCCGCTGCATGCTGACCCATTGACTGCAGAGCATTGGAGTCCCCCAGGAACTCTACCCGCATTTTTCCCAAACTCGCCCCAATCTCCGTCCAGTTTCAAAAACTCTTCAGACACCTTAACGTTTTATCCATTCCTCAGAAGAAATTGAATATTGTAGTCGCTGCATGTGAAATACATATGTTTGTTTATAGTGTTAGATTAGTTGTTTTAAATTTGCAGTAGACCCAATACCAAGAAAGAGGTGAGTTTTTGTGTAGGGTGGGGGTGTGGGTGTGGGGGTTGTGGCCTTGGAGTCACTGATTTAAATCATTGGTCATTTAAATCATCGGGGACCCTGGTCAATGTGAAATCAATGTAGAACAAGCTTATGTGCTGGAGCATGTTGAGATTAAGAAAGAAAAAGTATTGGATCTTTTTAAAACCAGGTCTGGATGAGATGTATTCCAGGATACTACTGGAAGCGAGGGAAGAGAATGCTAGGACATTGGCAATTATTTGTGTCCTCCCTCGTCACAGGCTGGAGAGGAGGCAGAGAAGATTTACAAGGATGTTGCCAGGACTTGGGGGTCTGAGTTATAGGCCTTTAATCCTTGGAGCAAAGAAGCTGAGGGGTATTCTCCTAAAAGTATACAAAATCATGAGAGGAATAGATCAGATGAACCCACATTATTTTGCCCAGATTAAGGAAATTAGACAAATGTGGTCCCTCTTGTTTAAAAAAGGATAAGAGGGAGAATTCTGGGAATTATACCAGTGAGTCTTGAGGCAAACTACTGGAGAGGATTCTTGGGGACAGGATTTACGAGCATTTAGAGAAGCATAGTCTTCTTGGGGATAGTCAGCATAATTTGTGAGGCTTTCACACCAAGACTTTACCATTCAATATTTGGAAAGTTAAATATCCTACTACAACCTACAGCTGGCAATCATCTCCTGCCAAATTTGCTCCTCTAATTCCCATTAACTATATGGGTCAGTAATGCACTCTCAAACAGGTGATCATGCCTTTCTTGTTCCTCAGCTCCACCGATATATTCTGACTAGCCAACCCATCTGTCATGTCATCTCTGAGTATTGGGAGAAGGCAATTTAAGACTGGATCAAACAATCTAACAACAGCACTTAGTCACAGAAAATGGCACAGGTACAGGACATTAATTCTATTGATTTGACCAGCCATTCAATGAGTTGAAAATTTAATCTTGACATCTTAATCTCTTGACAAAGAGATTCATTCTAAGGTTTACAATCTGTGATTGTACTGGAGAGAGAACAAGAGAGATTCACCAGAATGTTGTCTGGGTTGCAGCTAGTCAGAAAGGTTACAAACTAAAAACCCTGGTTTTGTTTCCTTGTGAACAGAGAGGCAGATGATGATCAAGATGTACAAAATTATGAGGGGCCTAGATGGGATAGATTGCAAGAAACTTGGAAGGGAATGGAGGAATTTTTCACCCAGAGGGAAAATGAAATGACTGCCTGAGAGAACACTGGAAGCAGACACTCACAATAGTGAAAAAGTATTTGGATGAGTGCACAAAAGAGGTAATAGTCCTGGTGATTAGCAAGGACAGGGGTCTGGAAAGCTTGTTTCAGCACTGTGTGACCTTTCATCCACAATCTTTTGAGCAAAGAGTGGCAACTTTCAAGAAAGGGTCGACATCCTGCAATGTGCTTATTTCCCAAAACTGTGAACCCTGTTAAAAATGTAAATACCTTCACTGGAAATTTTAACTGGTTATAGAGCTCCGAAACAAGGAGGTTATGGCTGAGAGTCTTCCTCATTTTCATGATTCGAACTATAGCAGCATCGATTTGGTACTGTCTATCCTGGAATACTCGTTTGGTGGTGCTTGTCTGCTCCTCAACCTGAAAAATGACAAAATGTTTCAGGGACTCTTCAAGTTACCATCATTCAACTTTGTAATGCCACTTCGTTTTGTGGGTATGTGTTCTTGATTTCTTGATAACACAAGCACCTCACTTTGAAATACTCAGTGCAATTTGTCCAGCATTTTGGATTATGAAACTGCTTAACAAAACTTTCAATACAATCCTTCTTTATAAATTCAGGAAATATCTGCAACTGAACAATCCAAAGATGCTATATCTCAAGTGACAATGCAAAAAATTGATTTTTCAGTAAAAATACTGCAGTATTAGAGGAATTACATACAGTTTCCTTCATCTGAATTTGGTTTATCTTTATTCTGAACAATTTGTGCTTGAAGTCATCATTGAAGACCAACTTGTCTCCGTCTTCCACTTCTTTTCCTTTAGGGACTTTGTTCAACACACGAGCTTTGCCACAAGCTAACGACTGCAGTGTCCTCCTTAATTCACTGTCCTCTGCAGGAGAAATTAAAATGGAACATATTTAACAAAATATCCAACTTTGTGTATGACCAAACTTCATTCAAAGATACATAATAAAATAGAATATTCACATGTCCCATGCAAAACAATCTAGAAATATGAAAATTTGCATGAGTTAGGTTTGCAATAAGGATTCACGCTACATTCTTGGTTTCTCTAAATCTTCTATCGTAAACCCTCGAGGCCTTGGAGGACTTTTCAATTTACCCATTGAAAGCTGATAAGATTTACTCTAGTTTTTGTACTGTATTTGGATGATACAAGTACAATGAACAGATACACTGAAATTCTTACTTGTTGCTGCCACACAAGTACACAAGATACACCAACTACAGCAGTAAAAGTCAAATTACCACAATGTACTAAGACAGAAAAAGAGATAATGTAAAATGACATAAATAAATATTCACCGTTGCAGTTAGTGCAAGAAAAATGTGGTTTCTTTGGTGCACATTTTTTATTTGATGATCCTAAAATAGTTTTGGTTAGGGTTATCGTAGTATGGGAAGGTTTGAGGGCTGATAGCTGTTGGATATAAACTGCTCTTGAATCTCAAGGTGTTGGACATCAGGCTTCTGCATCTTCTGCCTTGGGTAGCCACGAGAAGAGGCTGTAACCTTGGTGATGGAAGTGGAAGGGTTCTTCTATGATGTTGGCTACCTTTATGAAGCAGCAATTCACATTTTAATGGATGGAAGGTCATCTATATGGATGGACCTGACTCAAGAAGTTTTAGTCTATTAGAACCAGAAGAGAAACTGAATATTTGAGGAACAAATTTATGATTTAAACCTGTTAGTCAAACATCAGAGAGAACACAATAACTTTAGTCAGATACTTTAAAAAAAATGTCTTGTACGTTATAACAGAGGGTGTTTACAATGTCTGTGGAATTTTTGTTCTGCATGCAATAATGGAATGGGAAAAATTTATTAATCAACTTTTGGCTAAAGTTTGAGTACAAAACATAATTGCCCTGGCCTTGACATCATTAGGCACTGATTCAAAGTTTTGATGGAGGGGAAGACAGAGGAAGGGTGCGCATTTAGCTTTTGAATTTCCTTCAAATTTGACAAATGTGGATGTTCCAATATTAGTTGGGGAAATGCAAAAGAAACATTTCTGCAAGACTAAACTTATTGTCTGGGATGAATGTACAATGGCCACTGAAGCATTAGATTAAACATTGTAAGGTCTTAGATGTGGGAATAAATTAATGGGCAGTGTTACTTTAATGTTTGCTAGAGATTTCTTCAAATGCTCCTGTTAATTCCAAGAGCTATTAAAGCCTCATGTATTTGGGGAAATGTTAATCGATAGGCAATCCTGAGAGAGTTTGCTTCAGAATGACCTGAAACAAGGGAGGGAGATGAGCCAGATGTTGTCGTACATGTAGGAATAGAGAAGAGGTCCTGAAAAATTAGTACAGCAAGTTAGGTTGGGAGTTGAAAAGAAGGACCCCAAAGGGAGTAATCTTGGGATTACTGCCTGTGCACGCGACAGTGAAAGTAGGAATAGAATGAGATGGAGGATAAATGCATGGGTGAAGGAGTGGAGCAAGGGGCAGGGATTCAAGTTTTTGGATCACTGGGACCATTTTTGGGGTAGTGTGACCTGTACAGAAAGGATGGATTGCACTTGAATCCCAGGGGGACCAGGATCCTGGCAGGGACATTTGCTAGAGCTACTCAGGAGACTTTAAACTAAAATGGTTGGGGGGGTGGGAACCAAATGGAGGGTGGGAACCAAATGGAAGAGAACAGCATGGAGAAGGTTAGATTGCAAACAGAGAAAGCTTGTAGGCAGTGTTTGAGTGTGGAAAGGCAGGAGATGCTCTGAATGAAGATGGCAGGGAGATGATAGAAAAATAACATATTGGAGTTGTTTGTAAAGATGGGGGAAGAGAGTAAGAAGTGGGAAATCTCAGAAATTCATACAATTTAATGGTAGGAGCATTGTAAGAAAGGTGGATGAACTGAAGGTATGGATTGACACTTGGAAGTAGGATGTGGTAGTGATTAGTGAAACATGGTTGCAGGAGGGATGTGATAGGCAGCTAACTATTTCCGGATTTCGTTGCTTTTGGTGTGATAGAATTGGAGTGGCAAGAGGGAGTGGTGTTAAATAGCTTGACAGAGAAAATATTAACAGTGGTGCCTAGGCAAGATAGATTAGAGAGCTTGTCTAGGGAGACTATTTGGGTGGTATTGAGGAAAGGGAAAGGGGTAGTTATACTTATAGGGGAATATTATAGACCACCTAATGGGGAACGAGAACTAGAGGAGAAAATTTGTAGGGAGATAGCAGATATTTGTAATAAGCACAGGGTTGTGATTTTGGGAGATTTTAATTTTCCACATATTGATTGAGAAACCCATTCTGTGAAAGGGCTAGGTGGGTTGGAGTTTGTAAAATGTGTGCAGGATAGTTTTTTTACAGCATCACATAGAGGTACTAGAGAAGGGGCAGTGTTGGATCTACTGTTGGGGAATGAGATAGGTCAGGTGATAGAGGTAGGTGTTGGGGATCATTTTGGGTCCAGTGATTATAGTGCCATTAGCTTAATTGTAATTATGGAAAGGAATAGGTCAGGGCCTAGGGTTTAGGTTTTTGATTGGGGAAAAGCTAGATTTAAGGAGATGCAAAAGGATTTACAAGGAGTGAATTGGGACAATTTGTTTTATGGGCAGGATGTAGTTGAGAAATGGAGGTATCTTAAAGGTGAGTTTTTGAGGGTACAAAATCTTTATATTCCTGTTAGCTTGAAAGTTACGGTCAGACGTTTGAGAGCATGGTTTTCAAGGGATATTGGAAACATGGTTTGAAAAAAAGAGGGAGACCTACAATAAAGATAAGAAACAAGGAATAGAGGAGATGTTCGGAGAATACATTGAATGTAAAAAGAATCTTAAGAAAGAAATGAGAAGAGCTCAAAGGAGGCACGATGTGGCTATAGCAAGCAGGGTGAAAATAAATCCAAAGGGTTTCTACAAATATGTTAATAGTAAAAGGAAAGTGAGGGATAAAATTTGTCCCTTAGAGAATCAGAGCGGTCAACTGTGTGTGGAGCCAAATAAGATGGGTGAGATCTTGAACAATTTCTTCCATATTCACTAAGGAAAATGATATTGAATTATACAGGGTAAAGGAAGCAAAAAGGATAATTATGGAGATTATTTTGAAGCATATAAAGATGAGTAAGTCTCCAGGTCCCGACAGGATTTTCTCCAGGACCTGAGAGAAGTTAGTGAGGAAATAGCAGAGGCTCTGACAGTGGTTTTTCAAATGTCATTAGAGATGGGTATAGTGCACACGTGGTTCCTTTGTTTAAAAAGGGTTCAAGGAGCAAGCCTTGCAATTATCGGCCTGTAAGTTTGACGTCTGTGGTAGGTAAATTAATGGAAAATGTTCTTAGAGACAGGGTCTGATCAGGAACATTCAACATGAATTTGTGCGTGGAAGGTTATGTTTGACCAATCTTGTTGAATTTTTTGAAGAGGTGACTAGGAATGTTGATAAAGGTAGAAGGTGGATGTTGTCTATATGGACCAGTAATGCCTTTGATAAAGTTCCACATGGAAGGTTAATTAGGAAGGTTCAGTTGTTAGGTATTAATTTTGAGTTAGTCAAATGGAATCAAGAGTGGCTGAAAGGGAGATGCCAGAGAGTCATAGTGGATAACTGTCAGGTTGGAGCCCGGTGACAAGTGATGTGCCTCAGGGATCTGTATTGGGTCCATTGTTGTTTGTCATATACTTTAATAATCTGGATGATGGGGTGGTAAACTGGATGAGTAAATATGCAGATGATACTAAAATAGGTGGAATTGAGGATAATGAAGAAGGTTTTCAAAGATTGCAGAGAGATTTGGACTCGTTAGAAGAGTGGACTGGAAGGTGGCAGATGGAGTTTAATGCTGAGAAGTGTGAAGTGCTTCATTTTGGAAGGAATAATCAAAACAGGACACAAGTAGTAAATGGGAGGGCAATGAGGAATGCAGTGGAGCAGGAAGATCTAGGAATAATCCCTGAAGGTAGAATCTCATGTGGATAGGGTGGTGGAAAAGCCGTTTAGTATGCTAGCTTTTACCAATCAATGCAAAGAATACAAGAGTTGGGAAGTGATGTTGAGACTGTACAAGGCATTGGTGAGGCCAAATTTAGAGTACTGTGTGCAGTTCTGGTCACCAAATTATAGGAAGGATATCATCAAGGTAGAGAAAGTGCAGAGAAGATTTACGAAAATGTTACCTGGGTTTCAGCATCTAGATTACAAAGAAAGGTTGAGCAAATTGGTACTTTATTCTTTGGAGCGTAGAAGGTTGAGAGGGGATTTGATAGAGATATTTAAGATTATGAGAGGGATAGATAGAGTTGATGTGGATAGGGTTTTTCCATTGAGGGTAAGAGAGATTGTAACAAGAGGTCATGAGCTAAGAGTTAAGGGGCAAAAGTTTAGAAGTAACATGAGAGAAACTTCTTTACTCAGAGAGTGGTGGCTGTGTGGAATGAGCTTCCATGACGGAAAGGTAAATTTTGTCATTTAAGAGAAATTTGGATAGGTATATGGATGGGATGGGAATGGAGGGTTTATGGGCAGGGTGGGACAAGAGGAGAGTACAATTCATTGCGGACTAGAAGAGTCAAAATGGCCTGTTTCCGTGCTGTAATTGTTATTTGGTTAAATTAAGAAATGGAGAAATTAAAATTAATTTAACAAGATTGAATTAAATGAAAATCTTGTGCCCAATTCTTACATGACCTGAAGCAAGCTGTTTCCTAAAAGTCGTCTAAATTAACAGTGGTTGCAAAAAGGACCAATTTCAGAACAAAAAGCTTTATAAAGCTTTTAATGTTGTGTAAGCATATAAAAAGCTGTATAATGGAAATCTATTGTCAGGGTGACAGACATTAATGATTTTCCTGTTGAATTTTTAAACTCTGTCACCACCTGGTATACTATATCGTGAACCAAAAGAGGAAGCTCTCATCATGTGACTCTGGAATTTAGATCCATGAATCCTATGCAACTGCAAAGATTATCAGTTAAAATAAAACCACTAACACAAGTAACTGAGGCGACAATAATGATTGCATGTGCTGTTGGGAAAAATGTCTTCATCCCTCAGATACCAACAATCCCATCTATTCTACTTGTTCAACTCAAGCGACTTCAGTTCCCTATTCAACTTAGTTTTGCTATGAGTATCAACCAGGACAATCACTAAAGGTTGTTGGCCTTGATCTTGAACCCCAGTGCTTTTGCCATGGTCAGCTACATGTTGAGCTGCAGATTAAAATAATTTACACCTTTTACATCAGATTCAAAGGATCTAAAGTGTATTTTGAAACATTTCAAATTTGAAATTTACAGTATACCAATAAAGGAAAGATGAATATTTGCATACCTATGCCAGTTGCAGTCTTGATTTCCTCCACAGTGAACTCATTGCCCTCATTGAACATGAGCAACACCAAGGTCTGGAAAAGTGAAACCTGCAGTTCCTTTTTACCCTAGAGCACACATTGAAGAAATATAAGCCTCACTGAGAGTAAAACATAAGCAAGTTGTATTTTATGATATCCAGGCAAACAAGGTTAAGCAGATAATATACTGGAGTAGACCATTTCTCAAATTGAGTACAAAATGGCCAAGCACAACCAATAATTTCAGTTCACATGTTTATTGTGAACTCTAATTACCCTTGGGATATTTGGTGAAGATAATACCACCATTGAAGGCATTTTGTTAAGATGCCCAACTGTGAGGTACAGGAATTGCTCTACCCAAGACTGCAAGAAATCAAAGAGGGTTGTGAATCGAGTTCATACCATCAACCCCCGCCCCTCATCTTGGAAAAGCAGCCAACATATTAAAATACTCATCCCAATCCAGCCACACTCTCAGGAAGTAGATTCACAAATGTGAGATCACCACTAGATTCAAGGACAGTTTCTTTCCCACTGTTATCAGATTCCTGAATTGACCCAAAAAAGTAAAATTATGTTGCTTTTACTCAATACCAACTGATCTCACACTGTAACTTTGCACCTTTGTACTCTGTCTTACCTGTTGTACTAAGTATATGTCTACTCGCAAAACAACCTCCATCACTTCATCTTTGATACACAACAAACTTGAAATTGTGCTTCAAGGTAAGGAGTTTCAATATTGAGAAGAAGGAATGACAATATATTTCCAAGTTGGAATAGTGTGCAACTTAAAAGGGAATATTCACGTGTTTTAATTCCTAGGTGCCCATTGCTCTTGTCCTAGGTGCAGAAATTGTGGATTTAGAATGTGATTTGAAGCTTTAGCCACTGACTGCACAGCAGTCACAGTACAACAGTAGATCAGGAAGAGAATGTGCAAGGTAGATTGGTAGCTGACCATCATCTGAGAAAAATTTGCTACGTATCCAATTTTACCCATTTATGCAAATGGGATGAGCTCACATAGACAACTTGCCATTGTGGACAAATTAGTCTAAGTGTCCTTTTTTGGGCGATTTAATTCTATGACTGCATTCAGACAAGTGGAGAGCTGCAATTCAGGGGGGAGGTTGAGTAAGAGCAGTGACTAATTAGAAAGAGGATGGAAGTCAAGTCAATCAGGCAGATGAGAGCTCAGTAAAAGTCTGGGTTGAAATTTGTTGAGATGTAAACTTACAGGGACAAAGCAGAGAATGGGTAATTTGAGATCATAGGGGAAGATAGAAGGAGTAGTGAAAATATGGCAGGGAGTAGGCCAAGATGAAATAAGAGGGTAAAAAGATCCAATGTCAGAATTTACAGGTCTGATAATCTGAAGCATTAATTATGTCTCTCCTCAGATGTTGCTTAACCTGCTAAGTGTTTCCAGCATTTTCTGTTTTAAATTTCCAGCACCTTTTCAAATATAATCTTCCTTAGATACAGACACAATGACTTCAAACAGTACACCAGGCGAAGACTCACAACAATTCTATAACTGGAACAACACTTACCAAACCATTAACAATAAAAGCTTATGCAGCATTTGTTGTCTCATTTACTTATTGTCCTTGCACGTTTAATTTCTGTGTACATCAAGATCCTTCTATGCACATGTTCTCACAAAAGTATCATTTTCCATTTTCCCTACATTTCACAGAACATAGGAATAAGTCCTTCCTTCCATGACGTCTGCATCAAACATGATGCCAAATTAAACTAAACTTCTGTCGACTACGATACGTATCCCTCTATTCCCTGCATGTATCTAGAAGTATTTCATGTACTACTACAGTATATGTTAACCATCACTATCCCTTGCAGCCCAATCCAAGCACCTACAACTCTGTGTTCAAAAAAAACCCCAATCTGCATCTTGTTGCCTTTTCATTTAAACCATTCGTCTTTGCTGACTCCTGCTGTTACTGTCATTTATATTATTAATATAATTTACAAGCTTTTATTTTAAATAAGTATTAAGGTCTCTGGAGATGATGATAAATGAAGTTATAATTTTGATTGGTCGTGATCTAACAGAGTAAAAGTGTCAGCAGGCTCAATAGTCTCGCCCTTTTGTGACAAATCCATTATGTAGAGAAGCAAGATCCCATTGCTTTTTTTAAAATTGGTTTGCAAATGCAAGATGCATTTATGCTGCCAAACCATTCCATCTATCAATCTGTGGTGGGCAATTTAAGTAGGTCACTGCCTCCGTAATTTTAAAAAGGTATATGATAAAACAGTACATTTAAAAAAAAATAATGCTGAACCGTTACCTCTTTGAAATCTGCTTTCAAAACTGAGTGCCCTAATGTTGCCTGCCACTGCAGTTTTCTCCCACTGTGTTTTCCAAGGTAAAATGTCTTAAATACCTCCTGTAATTTCACCATCTGAAAAAAAAGATTTCAAAATTTAACATATTCAAGAAAGTCCAGACATCATGTTCACTTGTACCTGTGGTTTTCAGCCCACTGTTTGGACAACCAGTTAGTCCCACAGCCTTGAACATATTTTCCCCCTTGAATCTTTATCCAACTTCCTTTATAAAGTTAAATACCGAATTTACTTCCATAATTTTTTTCGATCTGCATTCCAGATCATAACTCATCTTCCACTGGATTCCTTTGCCAGTCACATTGAATCTAGGTCATTACTTCAGTCAAAAGAAATTGTTTCCTCTATCAAAGCTTTTCTACAATTTTTAAAACTTGAGTAAATTTTCCCTTCATCTTTTTGTCCTTTGGAGATATATGAATTTATCTCATCTCTTCACAGACAGTGAAGTACAAAATAAAATTCTATTTTTCTCTTTCTGTCTGACTTTCTGTCTGTTACAATGGTCCAAAAAAACCTTACCATTTTGGAATCTATCACATTTAATTTTTTTAATGATAAAAGCATGGTAGAACATCACTCTGGCCCATGAAATCAGTGTTGCCCATTATTATTTTACATATTTTTTATTTACCACATGGTAGAAACTAATTTCAGCCACTGAGACCCATGCTACTCAATGACACCCTCTAATCCCATACATTTTTGGAGGGTAGGAGGAAAGTGGAGCACCGGGAGAAATCCCACAGGTCACGAAGAGAACACACAAACTCCTTACAACCAGCGCCAGATTTGAACTCAGGGTGCTGGCACCATAATAACATTGCACTAACCATTCATTACATGCAGCATTTAAAGGACCAGTAACAGATCTTCTGATCTTCTGCCTCCATGGGATTGAGCAAAGTCTTGAAACTAGCCAAAGATATCATCATAAAAAGGCCTGTGACCAATGATCAGATCATATTTTGGACCATTGCAAGCTTTTTACTATTTTGGGAATCAGATTTCAATTAGGAAGCACAACAATTCTTCGCATTTTAAGAATCATATCTCAGATTATAGGGCTGATGGAAGCAAATAAAATAAATTTTAAAATAAGGAAAATAAAGTTAAACTCAACACAATATGGATCAATCAGCACAAGGCATTCGGTGCTGGTAGTGTCCTAACCCATACATCCTGGAAGCTAGTCAAGAGTGCACAGAAGTATTTACAAGGCATGGATGATGGGTAATACAGAATTGATGCAAAGACCAGACAAACCATCTAATCTCATCACCCAATCCTTCCACTCCTCTTTCCCCTTGTAATTATTATCATTCTGCAATTACTTTGATGTTATTTACCACAACAGCATCTTCCTGTGGAGTTTCACATTTTCATTGCTTGACAACTTTCTCCTGAATTCCTAAAGTTTATTAATAAACTTCATAGCCTCTCACCATCCCTTGCTTATAGAAACACCCTCTACTTGACTACCTTTTATCTGATTCATGAAGTCTGCAGAAAACTACAGAAGGTAGCAAACATAACCTGGACATAATTACAAGCTCAAATTCAATCCATGGAAGAGATCTCTGCAAGATGCTGCTTCAAGAAGGCAGCCAACATCTTAAAAGGCCCCCATCACCTAGATCACAATCTCTTCTAACAGCTGCCTTCGGTCAGAAGGTACAGAAGACTGAAGACATGCATCTTGAGGTTCAAAAACATTTTCTTTACAACAGCTATCAGTCTTTTGAACCTTGCCTTGGTTCACTAACCATGAACTGCACTGACATCACATAAAGGACTGTCTGCACTATTGTAATGCCACATTTGTTTGTTTCACTATGGTAACTGTAAATATTATCTGTATTAATTATTTCTTTTGCATTTATTATTCCTTTAATTTAATGTTTTCTGCTGTCATGGATGTCACCTAATTATAGTTCAAAAAGCCAATCTCCTTTAAGCAAATTCACCTTTACATCCTTACCATTTATACTCTAAATTTTCCTGTTCAAACACTGATAGCATTTCTTGAATTCTCATTTATGTTTTCTACCAGTCCTATCTCATACACTTTGTTTTTCATTTTATTTCTTATTTCCTCTCTGATCTTTCTGTGATCAATCTGGTGCTCACTTTTGTAAATAAACTAGCATCCATCATAAGCTGCAACACATAATGAAGTCCATTTGTCAATTTTGCAAGTTTATTAACATCTTCCTCATTAATCATAAACTCATCTTAAATTTCCTTGGTGCAGGGTGTGGCATCTACCGATAGCTCTTAACTAACTGTATTAAATCAGGGCAACAAATGTTGATAAGACCAAACGTACCTCAGCAGGCAGATGAATTTCCATGGGTGTGTATGTTGGCCAATATCCCATTGTCAGAATGTTGACTGTAAGGTCTATCCTACTGGGATCATTCTGATTTTGGATATACTGAAGATAAGGAAAAATTGCATATTAGAGGAATATGTAGAAACAACAAGGTGAATGCACCACATGAAAAAAGTCTTTTTTGAAAATAAAAAAGGATTAAACCAGCAGGTTATCAATGAACAAATCAGATGAAATCCTTGGAATGAGCATTGTATAATATCCTTGGCAGCAGTGAATGGAGTGAAGATTTATAATTATTTGCCTCTGCCCAAAGTACAAGGGAGCTTTAGTCTTGTCTGGAAGCTTGTACTTAACCTCAAATCTTTCCCAAGAAATGCTAGCAAATCCTGTACTTGCCTTTGAATTTGAGTTAAAATACGGTCTCAATCAAGGTGCACTATTTACATGGGTCACACATAGTAAAATGCAACCCTGAATCTATCCTGGGTTCATAGAATTTTATTAACTATTTCTAACAAAACAACCAATGTCATAGGAAACTTTCATTCGAGTTTGCAATGTATCATTTTCTTAAATTATGAAGCAAACTGATTTGTTCAAGCCAGAGTTGTCCTGAGAAATAGGTGAAAACAGAGAGCTGGCTGAGGTTCAGGGACAACAAGCTTCTGACTAGGAGCAAAAATAGAGTTTGAGTAGAGGGCTGCAGGCATCCATCTTGTATCATTGATATGCCTTTGGAATTGACAGTGCATTTGCTGTTGTGCTGCTTTCTTCACATAGGTATCAAACCAGGAGCCATGCACTCAAAAAATGCATGCTAATTAGGCCACATTGCACAAGTGGGACCAAGAATAAGCACACCCAATAAAGAAAACACATTAAGGACAGCAGAATTAGCGCAATTACAAATCTGCCACTGTAAGGGGTTTGTACATTTTCCCATGACTGTCTGGGTTTCCTCTGAGTGTTCTGGTTTCCTCCCATGTTCCAAACATGTACAGGGTTGGTAGGTTGATTGTTCACCTGGGTGTATTTGGGTGGCATGGGCTAAATGACTGGAAGGGCCTGCTATCATGTGCTTTAAAAATTTAAAGCTCTGGCAAAAATCCCAGGAACTGCAGGGCAAAAATAGATGCAGCTGCCAACAAAGATCACAAGATAAAGGAACAGAAGTAGGCCATTTGCCCCATTGAGCCTCCTCCTCAAATCCACCTTGAAGAAAACTGTTCTCACATCTAGTTCCAAATTCCAGCCTTTTCCCGTTACGAATGGAGCGTACCAAGCAGCAACGGACAATGAACCAGACAGTGTTTAATTTTAAAACACTAATTTTATTTCTAACTCAAACTATTCCCAGCTATGCACAGGTGTTGCATGTGTGTGTGTGTGTCTGTGGATGTGTGTTATACCTAAACCATTACAGCTCATGCCAAAATCTAGAAAGTTACTTCAAAGTTCAGTCTTTCAAATTCAGTGTTGAAGCACAGGCCTTTGAAATTTGATGCCCAGAATTAATGTTGAACTGATGGCAAGACTGGAGTTGTGGCTGCTACACTCAAATTCCTCTTGCATTGCCTTTGAAGAAATATCCATCCACACGAGCTGTAGTCATAACACTCCTGGTCCTTTCGTAGGCAAGACTTGAACTGGGTGGCCTCCATAAAGCTTTCAAGACCCTGGCACTGGTCTCTCCAAGTAATTTCACTGCTAGTCACAATTAGAATGAAGTAGTCTCTCCAAGTGACCTCCAATGTTAGGCACAATCAAAATGGAGCGCTTTGCTTCCCAAAAGACCCTCTTGGCACAGGTCAATCCACCAAAAAAGACCAGACATTCACAGAGCATGCTTTGCTCCGAATTCCATAAAAATGGCTGGCTACAAGAGCTGCTTTCAAAAGGTGTTTTCTCTTCAGCAGTCAGAATGGTTCTCCCTTTTGCAAAATCACAATGTCTTTGCAAATGTATTGAATTCTGGAACAGACTGTGATAAGCCTTCCCTTAGTTCTTCCAATGTATTGAATTATCATAGTTAAATGTTAACTATGTCCATTCAGTCCCTCATGTCAATACTACCCCTTAGTGATAATCCCATTTTACTAAAACTGGAGCTCCTACTACCCCTTATCCCTTGATACCCCAACTAATTAGATACCTATCAATCTCCCCCTTAAATTCCCCCAGTGATCTGGCCTCCACAGCTGTAAATTACCAAAAGAATTGGAGACCAAATCAGAAAAAAAAACAGCAAAAGGTACTAAAGGCTCACGAAGCACCTCTCCTTAGGAGGACAACTGATAATTCACCCTAGAAAAAGCTATTAACTGCTGGGAACAGGTGCTGATGCTTACGAACCAGACATAACTTAGATTTCAACACAGTAAAAGCAGCCAAAGCTATGTACTACATTATTTGCCAGAGTGGAATGTTGCTGATGCTATCTAGGCTGTCAGCTGTCAATATCTTTATCAATATGTTAGTAGCCAAAAATTCCATATCCACCTGGCAGATAAAATCAAGTGCCATGCTAAAATGGCCTGCAAAATAATAAAGGACCATATCCTGTCACTAATCCTTGTACTAGCGATGACCTAAGACCAGTGTGCAAATTTGATTTCAGAAACTTTCACATGATCTTTCTCCCTGGAGTTGGAAGGCTGCACACCAACTTGTGAAGTAGCACTAGCTCTGTGAATAATCCTATTATCTCCATATTCCACCAATTCTACTTCAGGACATAGAATCCCTCCAATTTAACATTTGTTTGCATACTCTAATCCATGTTTAATCATCGTATCAAGGAAGCACATTTAGATTGAGCGCTCAAAGTCTCGCCAACAGAATACTGTTCAATTCCTTGTGTAAAAGTCTATCTACAATCCTATGGGAACAAGCAGCAGCACAGTTACTTTACTCTTTTCAATGTCTTGCAATGAATAACAGGTGAGATGTCATGATGAATATTTATGACCTCTCTATTTTTGTATGATCTCTTTTTAATGCAATAAAGTATACTATCCGTGAATGGTTATAGTATTGTAATTTTTTTAGCCGTTTTGTAGATTTTTTTTAAAAAATGCCCGTGGAAGGATTTTGGGCATATGCACATTCTATAATGTATATAATCAATTAACTCGATCATTATTTATTGTATTCTAATTCACAACTACCAGGACCACACTATTGAATATGTACCATTGAGCCCTTCAGGAACTGTGTGGAGAAATGCATTTCAGAAGGACATCAGTGATTGGTGGAGTGAAAGTTGAATGGGTGTTTCATGGAAGATGCCTTTCAGGAATTTTTAGGGGTCAACTTACACAAAAGACAGCGGGTTGTACTTTTTGATTTAAACAGTAGCAGCAAGCACAGCTTTCTATATGTATACCCAACGGATGTGGTAATTTATTATTGACTACTACACATTTATTTAGCACATATTGATGCTTAATGTCAAACACTTCTTATACTATTGAATACGTAGCAAGTTATAACATTCTCTGTTGCATTTAAAATGCCATAGAATACATAAGCAATTGCTATGTTCAAATAGCAGTACATTTTAAAACATAATAATTGTGCACTGACCTTGTTGTGTCAGCAGATTATCACCTATGTGAGCGGATAGATACACTAATCTGTACCCAAGGCAAGGATGATAGAGGAGAGGAAATCATACTTCTTTCTTATGCCATCTGCTGCCCTCTGTGATAAGCCTTCCCTCAGTTCTTCCAATGTATTGAATTATCACTGGGCTGTACTTTGTGCTTGTCTGAAATGTTAACTATGACCATTCAGTCCCTCATGTCTATACTATCCCTTACAGTGATAATCCCATTTTACTAAAATTGGAGCTCCTAATACCCCTTATCCCTTGATACCCCAGCTAATTAGATACCTATCAATCTCCCCCTTAAATTCCCCCAGTGATCTGGCCTCCACGGCTGTAAATTACCAAAAGAATTGGAGACCAAATCAGAAAAAAAAACCAGCTAAAGGTTCTAAAGGCTCATGAAGCACCTCTCCTTGGGAGGACAACCGGATAATTCACCCTAGAAAAAGCTACTAATTGTGGGGCAGGGAATGTTTGCTGACATCAGGAATCAGGATAATCAAGTTCATTTATGCCAGGGCCCATGGTTAAACAGTCAGCTGGTTCACATTACATTTCTAGGTTTGTGATGATGAACTAGAGGATTGGCTGGATGCTCAGGATTCAAAGTCCTTCATGGCAGGTGTGGAATTTAAATTCAATTCACTGAATGTATTCTGTAATTTATTATGAAACCATCTGCTGGGTTTATTGTGAATCCCTTCTGATTTATTAACGTCCTTTAGTGAAGGAAATCTAATGCACTTGCCCTGCAATTAACTCCAGATTCTTAAACGAAATGGCCTAGCAAGCCACTCAATTATAGGAGATTAATGCTGACCTTGTCAGCAACATCTGCATCACTTGAATGAACAAGCTGGAAAATAATTAGGGAACACAGCAGATCAAGGGAGTAGGGAGGAGTCAGGACAAAAGTGATCAGAAATTAAAAATAAAGATACAGCATGGTAACAGGCTTTTCTGTCTAATGAACATATGATGGCCAATTACATGTGACCAATTAACCTACTAACCCAGACATCTTTGGAATGTGGAAGGAAACCGGAGTACCTGGAGGAAACCCATATAGTCACAGGGACAATGGCAGATTCGAACCACAATTCCCCCAAAAATTTACAACACTGCAAGATTACCTGCTTAAACTGGACCATGATGTCTTTTGAAAGTTCCATGTCTTTAAACATCCCTTCAAGCTTGCTGGTGAATGCAGCACCACATTCTACAGAGACAAAGCAAGATCTGGTCACAAAAGTGCAAGCATTTTACATATGCATGGGTTCTTAAGCATAGAACAAGACAATATCAGAACTGAGCAGTGCCCACATAGACGTACCATGTTTAAGTTTGGATAGCATTGATTTCTCAGCATCCACAGAAGCACTTTTTCCCACCAGCAGGCGTTTTGCCAAATCCTTCTTATAGAAGGCCTCAAAAACATCTTTTCCTTTTGAAGAGAAAGAAAACAAATTGAGCTCTGGATACTGATCACATGTTGGCAATGTGTCATTTCCCTAATTGCCTTCCCTTTCTACACTCAATATCCTGGACTAGTAAATGTCAGAGATTATAAATTCAAACCTAGAGATGAGATGCTACATGCCAAAATGCTCTGTGAGCTTTTAAACAGTTATTAAAGAACAAAAACAACTTTGCTCATTCATGCCTTTAAGGAAGGAAATCTGCTGTCCTGGTCCATCTCCGTGCAAATCCAGTTCCAAAAACAACATGGTTGACAACATACTGCACACAAAAGCAGTGGTGCCAGCAGTGCTCAACAATCCCTTTCACTACTATGGATGAGCAATAAATGCTGACTTTCCCAGTGATGCCCACGTATCAAGAATAAATTGAAAACTTACTGTAATGAAGCAAGAGTCAGTTCGCTATGCTTATATAGGAGTGATATGAATAACATGGCTAAAAAAAATCTTCAGCTGTATTTTAAACAAAATGCTTTCAAATCAAGAACACAGGGAAAGGGGAATCTTCTTGATAATTCGAGCACTAGCAGGAGTCACTTTTTTTTCCCCCAGAAGAGCAATTTATTCTCTTCCTTGGTAACTAATACTGAAGTTCAAAAATAAACCTAGAGGATTCCTAATACAAATGTAAATCAACAAGAGCTCACCATGAATGAACCTAAATATGATCATAATTTTATCCAGCATTCTCTCCAGTTCTTCATCTGTTGCTTCTTTGTTACCAGCTCGTAATTTGGAATCAACATACTTGGCTATAAACAAATTAAATCAAATTAAAAGACGTTGACACCATAAAGCACTTGAAAATTTGACAGCATGTGAAAGATTTATTTTAAGCATTAGTAAAGCTCAATGGCCTGCTTTCTCTTTAGCTCAGTAATTAAGATTGTGCAGGAATGCACAGACAATGTGGTTGAAAAGACTGCTTTCCGAGATTTGTCAAGAGAGAAAGGATTCCAGGAATTGAGAAATTCATGGGGCAGGATCAATGTGACTGAATCGTCTTTGCCAAAAGGCAGGGTGGGGAGAGGTAAAGATAGAAACTCATAGACAAATGCAGTTCATTGTTGATATTAGTGGCTGGAATTTCACTGTAAACTAAACGTGGAACTAGGAAAGAGTTCACAATCATTCATAATCTGAAAAGAGCTTTGTATTGTGCAAACATATTGAAATGTTCAATTAGTAAAAATTTCATGTTGAGAGAAATTATTAGGGTTATTTAGAGAGAGTTTTTCAGCATGGAAACAAGCCCTTCAGCCCAACTTGTCCATACAGACCAAGTTGTCTAGCCATGCAAGTCCCATTTGCCTGTGTTGTGCAATAAACCGTTTTGTCCTTGTACTTGTCCAAATGCCTTTTAAACACTGATATACCATTTTCCCTGGAAGCTCACTCCATACACCCAGCATCTCAGGATTCTCTCTCATCTTTTCCGCCAAAACTATCTCATGCACCCTTTTATCCCCATGATTTTCCTCTTGAGGAAAATACTTCTTCAGAGGTTAAGTTTCTCCCAGCTCTTGTACATGACATATACCTCATTTTTTTCTTGTCCAGTGTCATATCTCTTGTCATCTCAAGTTCCCAACTCCTGTAATATGCTGGCCAGGACCTCAACTTTAAAAGCCCCGCTAGTTACAAGATTCTATCTACCTGCAAAGAGCATAAATATAAATTTATTGTCTATTTATATGTAGCTCTTTGAAGGAACTTCATTGAAGTCATCCAAACTCACACAGGAAGATATCAGGGCAGTCGCCCAAAGTATTCATTATAATAGGTTTTGAGGAGCATCTGAAGGATGGAAAGAAAAGCAGAGCTGATGGCCTTGTTAGGCAAAGACATGGCCATCAGTAATAAAATATTCAATTCAGTGGTGAATAAGACATCAGAAATGTTGGAACAAGAGCCCAGGAGGCATTTTTAAATAACAATGAAATTCTTTTAAATCAAGGCTCATCAGTGTGCATTACCAGTCATAAATGATCAGGTCCTGGATTTTAGGATAATGGGCATGAATACTTTGCATGCCCTCAAATTTTATAAAGGATTACACATGGGAGACTGGCTAGGAATATTCTTGGAATAGTTAGATCTGGAGAAAACAAAAATATGGTTTCAACAGCAGTCAAGCAGAAGCATGAACAGAATCAGTGGATGTTATGGAGGGAAGTCTGAGCAGTCACTGGAATCTATAGTTCAAACAGGACAGCTTAGCTGAGAACAGTTTGCTTGAGCCTCAAATTTGCTTTGAGAGAGTAGGATGGAGTAATAGCTAGGAGTGGAGTTAGGGACAGAGGCAGGAGGTGACAGCATTGGACTTTCCAATATTCAGAAAGAACAAGCATTTGCCTATCTTGTACTGAATGTTGGACAAGCAGATCAACAATTTCCAGACTGTGGAAGAGTTGAGCAAGATAAACAGGCCAAGATCATCCACAAATTAATTTGCACTCAATCTCAGATCATGCTCCTACTCAGTACCTCCATGGAGATGGGTGTTGGCAATCTCCACTCTATAACCCTCCTGTGAGGCAATACAGTCAATCAGACCTCGGGCAGCAGATCTCAAATTCAGCTTCAGTGAGATGTTTAGATTGGCCATTGCCTAACCGCCAATCTGTTTCTGCACAGATGTGGAAGCCAAAGATATACTGAGTACCCGAGGGCAGCGGCTCCTGACAGAACCACTAGCTACACCAGAATTCAATCGAGCTCATCAAAATTTTAGAAATACTGCAGGTAAGGAAGCAGGCGCTCTTCCACTTCCTTCAACTCACCTACCACCATTAGATAAAACAGGGCACATAACTTCTGGTTATGTGATTGGCACTGCCCATAAACACTTGCATGCAGCGAAGGGGTAAAATGAACAGAAACTAAAAACACAACTAAAAATGTACAACTGACCCACTCTGCAACACAATTCAACAGTTCCTATTTGGAAAATAAATGACAAGTACTCAACACTGGAGCTGCAGCAGGTGCAGGATGGAGGCCATCAATTTAAACAAGCAGCATTCTTGTTGCTTTTTGCTCACTTTGCGAAACTTCTGACTCCCTTAGGCCCCTGGAAGTAGGGTCTGCAAAGGTTTGTCATCATTTTGACAACAATGCCGTGAGAGTTGGACCAACATAAATGAAGCCATCCTTAGGCCAACTTAATAGACAGAGGCTCAAATCAAAAAGAGGACTTGGGTGAGGCTTGAAAGTAGAAATATGCCCAAAAGAGATGTTTTAACTATTCAAAGTCAAAATGGCTGCGACTTCTGGTGAACATGGTGACGATTTCCATCATTTTTGTTTTGGATGAATTGATTTGAGATTTTATGTTGCCATTATCTTCCACCGTGGAAGATAACACTCATCACAATATCACGAAGGTCAAATCAGAAAGGGTAAAAAGAAATAATAAAAACTTTCAATTCTCATAACACAAGTGTCACAAACAAATAGCATCAGTTTGCTATAGTTAATAAATCACCTTGTTACAAAAATAATCTTTCATACCTATCAATTCAGCAGGCTTGTTTGGCCTTTTGTTGATAAATGTTTCAAAGGCTTCTTTCATTGCATTGACAAACTTTTCATTTTTTAAAAAGCATACTTCGATGACATTGTCTACTTTGTCTTTAAAGTCCAGCAGTTCCTCAACCATCGTTTTATCTTTTTCAGGATTAACCACAATTGTAGTGCCAAAAGTCTGTAAGGAAAATTCCACTTTATAACAGAGAGAAAATAAAAACAAGTGCCCATAAAACTGAGCGGCCAGCTTTAGCAGACAACATGCTAAAGCATGTGCTGAACATCCATGTATCTTTAGATAGTGGTTTGAAAGCCCCTGGAAGCAATTAGTGCGACAAGACCTTATGAAATGTCATGATGACCTGCCACAACACTTGACACCTTTTATAGGACAAACTCCTGTGTCTGCACCAGTGTGGACTTTATCTTTTTACCAGCTTCAAAAGCTGCTATCCCACATGACTACTGCCTGCAAAAACTGTAAAAAAAGGGCTCCAATTCAAAGTTCCACCAAGACAGAATAAATGTTTCAACCATCCTCAATAGAAGGGAACTGCAACAACCTTTTGATCTCCAAGGAAAATAAAACATCCTTCACATCCTCTGGGAAAACTGGAATACCTTTTCCCAACATTGCACAGAAAAAAAGTTTGGAAATTTTCAGATCTGAAAATAAACACAGAAACAGAACTAAATGCTTTGGTTCAATAATTTTTCACTGGAACTGGATTATATTAGAAATTAAGAACAATTGCAGAAAGAGGGAGGGTCAGAGAAATCAAAAGGTGAGAGGGTGACAGGCAGAAGAAACTAACAGTAAGAGGGTGGTAAAGGCAGAACAACAACTCAGGTTGGAAGAAAAAGGAAACAAACAGAAATGCTGAACATGTGTGCCTTCTGGCGAGAATGGTTGATAAACTCAGGTTATTTGAATTCAATATTGATCTTTGTAGGTCCAACTGAAAGGTGACATGCTGTTATTTTGGGATGGCATAAGAGAGTTAAGACAAAGGTCAGAATGGAATTGATAGGAAAAATCATGCAACAATCCACTGAGATCTCATGGTCTACTCCATGTGAAGTGTCCTACAAGGTGATCACCTAATCTGCCCCAGTTCAGAAAAGAGAATTTCATAAAATCTAACAGAAGACACTGAGTTGAAATTGGTGCATCACCACATCCACTTGGGGCCTGACGTTGATAGATTAGTCCACACATTTTGCTGACCGACAACAAATCTATAGAGCATAATAAAACGTAACAGGCACAGTAGAACATGATGAAAAAGAGGCTTCCATGTTTTCCTCTTTAAATGAAAAAAAAACATTTATTTCTACTGTGTTAAGTCTACAGATATCAATTTACCATCAGTCAAAATAATTTATTTAATTGCAAAGGCACTTTGAACAGAACTTCACTCTTGCTGTTAAAGTTAAACAAATTACGGCTGTGTTGTTTAATTTCAAGTGCATTAAAGTATCATTGATGACAGCCCAGAGCTTTGTTTATTTGATATCCGACTGCTAATAAATGCAACTTTTAGTTGAACAAATAGGACCAGTTACCTCAAAATGACCAAATTATATCAAAACTTAAAATACCTTGATATATTCATTCCAGTGCTGCAAAAGGACCTGCAGTCCACCTTTAACCCTGCTGAACAGCTGATAAAGTAAAGTGAGATCAGCTACTCTGTTCTCATCAAGCAGATGACTGAGACCTAAAACAAGAGGCAAAGACAAAGCTGCACATAACTAAAAAACACGCAACTTTTCCATCAATTTTTCTAAACAGCTCACCAGACAGTAGAGACCAGAGGTTCAGAACCAGAGAGGTGGAAGGATTCATAAAAGGAATTCCAAATGGTAGGGGTTAGGCACATGCAACAATGGTGGGATAAAACTGAAGAAAGGCAGAACCACTAGGAACAGAGATTGCTACAAAGCAGGGCACATAGGAAGCATTGAAGCCTTAAAGGTAATTAGGCATTCGTCCACATGAAAGATAATTATAAAGGTTCAGTATTAGAGAATGGGAGTCAATGGTGTTGAATGATTAGTATCATGGACCAGTTCTGGATCAGTGTAAACTGATGAAGATTGTGGATAGGAGGATGGCCAATAAAATGTGATTTTAAAAGGGATTTTACTTGCACAGCCAATGGATGAATGGAGAATAAGATGGAAACATATGAAAACAGTTGTTTTATTACCAAATATGGGAGTGAAAACTTGTCTATCTGGAGGAAGACAGTGAACAGCCTGGAAAGTTTAGCAGAATGTAGAGATGACATGACGGTTGGCACAGGCAGGTGGCATGGGCTAGATAATAGCATGACCTCATAATAACAAAGCCCAAGAGTTTGGAACAGTGGTTCTCAACCTTTTTTTCTCCACTCACATCCCACCTTAAGTAATCCCAAATGAACCACAGAGCATCTATGTCATCCTATGCCATAGGATTACTTAAGATGGCATGTGAGTGAAAACAAAAAGGTTGAAAACCACTGGTTTAGAAACACCGAACGGAAAAAAAATCAAGTAAAAATACAGCAATAAAATCAACAGAATTTTCAAAGTGGTGAAGATTAGAAAAAGTAGTGTAAATGAACTTCAAAGCCAGGATTTGTTTAACTAATATGACAAAATTGAATAGGTTTATTCTTTAGCCTTGGATTCTTTTACCTTTTTGAAGAATAGCTGTCAGATGTTCACCAAGGAGTTGCTTCTCAACACTGGCAACCAACCATTTTCTGAAAAATTACAAATATGCCACTTTTAATCACATAAACAATCCGCACATGACAGAAACTTTGCAGCAATTAACTATTGCCACGGAAGCGAGTGCAGGCAGGGAAAGGGGGCTGAAACGTAGCATCACGAGATCCAATCAGATCAAGAATAAAATCAGCACCAAATAAAAAAAGTGGGAGCAGCATGTGTAAAAAACAAAGTTTTTGAACAAAACCATGACTGACAGGAATCGAAGTGAATAATTTAAACAGCTGGTACACCAAGATCAAAGACAGACAATTTTCGACTCAGTCATCAACAGAAAACCAAAATGAAGATTTTTGTGCTGATGTTTTATAATTTATAGATTCTAACTACAGGTTGTAGCACAAGTATTTATCTTATTTGTCTGCTTAATGATTGGAGTGAGGAGCTTGTATCTGCTGCAGCCTTTCCGATGATAATTTGCCATGGAGTGATTATTCTTAGTGAGCGTGCCACACTCTTAGGAACTTTTAGCTATGTGATAACATGGTAAATTGTGTTCAGAAACTTGTATACATCAGATTCATTCCAATGTCGTAATGTCTTTGAATAGAGATAGAAAATCAGAGTACAAAAGCTTGGGCTTGTGAAGGACAGGGGCACAATGACCATTCAATTGAGAGCACTGAGTGGTGTCAAAGTGTAAAGCTTATCATGTGATTGCATTTGCTACTTTAATAGCCAGGAGGAAATGTAAAGACTCTAAACCACTTACTACGTTTCAATGGTTTTCCCTAACGATAGCATATTTAAATTTAGAAAAAATTAGAAGTAATACTGTTGAAGAAACATGGAGGCCATTTATTCAACATTTTCATATGTAAATTGATCCTTTCTGAATCTTTTTCAACTTTTTTTGTGAGTGCAGAGGAGTAGAATTAACCACAAAATAATTGTTTAACCACTGAAACATGGTACCCCAACTTTTGTTTTTTTTTGTTTCTTAGTTATGGGGACACTTTTGTAATAAAATTTAATTCCTTTTCATGTTTGGCCTTTTAGAGATTTGGAGGCTCAGTTTACACATGTTGCCTGATGTCTGTTTGTATATGTTAACTGTTGTTTATGCAATCCCGATCTCTTTGAATCATTTTTATGTTTATTAATCTGAAATGTAATAAAATAAAATTGGGGGGAAAGAGTTTCCAACCTCCCTCCTCACCTTTCTTTATACAACCCTCCTACAGTGGTACCATTGGCAAATTTGTAGATGGTGTTATTGTCATACCGAGCCACACAGTCATAGATTTAAAGTGAGTAGAGCAGGGGGCTAAGAACACAGCCCTGTGGTGCTCTAGTGCCGATGGAGATTGTTCTTGTTAATCCTCACTGATTGTGGTCTGGAGGTGAGGAAATCCATGATCCAATTACACAGTAGTGTGTTGAGTCCCAGGTCTTCGTGTTTGCTGATCAGATTAGTCTCTTCAAGTCAATCAAATGTCACTCTTTTCTAAATTTTCTTGCACTAATTTTTAATTTTTTTTTATATAAACCAAATTAGTGGCACAGGTGCACAACTTTAAAGAGATCCACTTGGAATGCAAAAGCACATGGTAGAACCACAGGATATCTTGTATGGCAACTTAACAGATGATGCTGTAGTTGTTGTCAAACTTTTCCCATAATAAAAGAACAGTAAATCTGGATGCCAGAAATCTGGACCATCTGAGAATCTGGACTCTCAAACTTTTTAAATTTAATGCACTTTGTGTGTGTGCATGCATGCGTAGGCACCACAGATGCACAGCAGCCACAAGTGACGACAGATCTTATCACAAAGAAATTCATTTGCATACTATATTTTTATTTTATAATGTTCATTTTTAAGCATAATTTCGAGCATTAAATACTTTTTTTTTGTTGTGAAAACATTTTATGTTTACATTTTTGTCAAGCATTGACCTTATTTTTCTTTAAAACTGCCCGCTTTGATAAATGAAGCGTGCTGTATATGCTAAATGAATAAGCTATCTAAATGTACCTGTTCATCTCTATTCCTCATTAAATTTGAATTTTTAAAGCACTGCCCAAGAAGCTGGAAAATCAGAACCAACTCAATCTCCATGCAGTCCAAATTTTAGGTCTTTTACTAGTAGTGCTAACAACTTCATTGTTACTTTACAGAGAAGTTTAGACTGACAAATCTGGCCACCTGGTTTTGAGTAACAATTATCAGTCGACACTTCTCATTAGGGGAACAATATCATGCTCCTATCTTCAACATACACGTAGAAGAAAGTGCAACATACAATCGATCAGCCTTTCAATAATTACAACCATGTTGTTCATGCTACACCAAGACTGTGGGATCCTCACTGTAAACCCGTTTCACTCTTTCTTCATCCCTAATATTTTGACCAATGCTTCATCCAATTTTGAAATATGCTCTCTGCCTACAACAGTTTCTAGCTGATTGTACTCATCCAGCTCACCAATATATACTTTATCAAGGGAACCCTAACACCTCCAATTGTAGACAGGCTGGATTGGAATGGGAGTTTTGAAGTAGCCCAACCTAACAATATTCATTAAAGAACTATGACCTTGGGGGCATGGCCATGCGAAGGATCTAGGCAGACGTGTCTTGAATGAGCTCTCTGTGAAGAGTGATAAAAAGATGATTTAAAAGTTTAAATTCAAGAATGTTTCCACTACGGATATACAAAATGACTAACAAGAAACTAAGATTGCAAAAAACGAATCCTGAAGAGGCGCCCAGTCCACCAGGATCATCGAGTGAAAGCCCGAAAAGGGAGTGGCACAAAGGCTGCCTCGAGACCAGCTGAACCCAGCAGAGCTTGGGGTGGGGAAGTCCGCGCATCATACAAGTAAAATCCTGGAGAAGATGGCAATCTTATGTACATATCTTACAAGTGTGTAAAATGCAATAAAACATATGTCCAAGAAGTTGGGTGAACTCTCAGAGGCAATTGATGACTTAATGAATTGAATGGGCCAATTGGAAGTCAATCTGGTTACAACACAAGAAAAGCTGAAAGCTTTAGAAGACAAAGCAAAAAAGTAGGACTTGGGACAGGAAAATGTGGCTGGACAAGATCAACCACTTGGAAAACTTTAACAGACGCAACAACGTTTGAATTATTGGATTGAAGGAGGGACCGAAGGGAATGATCCAGTGAGTTTCTTTGAATTATGGATCCCACGAGTGTTGGGAGAAACTAAATTTAATGAGAAGCTACATATAGAAAGGGGTCATCAGACCCTCGGTCCCAGAAGACCTGAGAAGCAGCGATCTTGTCTGGTCCTGGTAAGACTTTTGAGTTACTGGGATTGAGAAGTGATTTAGTGAGCAGCATTTGATTATTCTAAACAACATAGTGGCCTGCTTGAGAGCAATGGTAGAAGGGTGCTAATCTTTCAAGACTTTAGTCCAAGTTTGATGAAGCAAAGGAAGGAGTTTGATGATGTGAAGAAACAATTGCAGAAAAAAAAATGAGATATTCGATGGCATACCCTGCAACATTGAGGGTTGAAGTAGCGGAGGGAAATCGGCATTTTTTTTCAAGAATAAGAAAGATGTGGAGGAATTTCTATGAAGATTATGAGAAGACTGAAGACATTGGATAAGAATACATAGAAGAATGTTTATAATGGGACTAAAGTAAAAGTTATATATTTTTGAGTTGTCTTTTAATTATTACTAAATGTGAATGTTGTTGCAATTTACACAGAGAGCTCAAGAAAGAGCGAAAACCTGGTAAAAGTAGGAGCAGGGTAGAGACTCCGATCTAAGGGGGGTAATGGCGTCGGGAGAGGAACATTAAAGGGAGGGGTTCTCCTTCCTTGGAAGAATACGCGGGCTTTTTTGTTTATGTCACCGGCAGAGCAGGGACACCACATGTGCTTTTTTTTAAAAAGGCAAAAGATCACAGTATTATTTGAATAATCAAAAGTGTTTTTATTCTTGAACAACATTTGTTTAAGAATGGATAATAGATAGTACATTAAAGTTTATTAGTCTTAATATTAATGGATTAAACGGATAGATAAAAAGAAAAAAGGTCTCGGCACACTTAAAAAAAACTAAAGCGGATATGATTTTTCTGCAGGAAACACATCTTACTAAATTAGAACATGCCAAGTTACAAAGACAATGGGTGGGGCAAGTTATATCACCTTCTTTTAATTCAAAAGTGAGAGTGGTAGCGATCTTAATTAATAAAAATGTACCGATAAGAGTAGAAGATATATAAATTGACCAAGCAGGAATGTTTGTAATGGCACATTGCAAGATTTATGCAGAATTCTGGACGTTTATGAATATTTATGCTCCAAATTATAACAATGAAGCCTTTATGAAGGATGTCTTTTTAAAAACAGCAGCGGGAAGGCAAAATATATTGGTTTGGGGGACATTTTAATTTCTGTTTGGATCTAATATTGGACAAATGAGCGAGAATGGTAACGATGGTGAAAGCGGAGAAGTGATACTATCATTTATGAAGGATTTAAAATTGATTGATATCTGGAAACAGCTCAACCCTGCAGAGAAAGACTTGTTCTTCTCAAGGGTCCAAGATTCACATACAAGGATTGGCTTATTTTTAATGTCTGCACATGAAAAGGGATTCAACTGAATAGAATGGCCTTTTTTATTTAAAACATTGGAGAAATTTGGTATAGACAAAATATTTATAAATTGGATAAAAACTCGATCATAAACCACAAGCTAAAATTATAACTAATAGTCAGATGTCAGTGGTCTTCTCTTTGAGTAGATCAAGTAGGCAGGGGATCCCCCAGTCTCCAGTGCTTTTTATCCTGGCGAGTAAACTGCTGGCAGAGATTATAAGGAGAATTCCGGACATAAAAGGCTTCAAAGATGGACAAGAAGAACATAAAATCAACCTATTTGCTGAAATGTGCTATTATACCTTTCCGAACCAGTTGAGTCCATGGAGAAATTACAAACAACACTAGAAAAATATTGAAGTATCTCAGGTTACAAAGTTAATATGGATAAATGTGAGATAATGCCATTGACAAACTTTGATTATGAAAGCTATCAAAGAGGTAGTCAATTTAAATGGAAGGTAGATGGATTAAATATTTGGGAATAATGACTGATAATAACATACAGAATTTGTCTAAATTAATTTACCGATTACTTTGGTGGGAAGGGTTATTGTGTTAAACCGAATATGATGTCAAGATTACAATATATGAAGGAAAAAGGACAAACAAATTACATATAATACAATGGAGATTAATGAGAACTTTAACGAATTTTATGAACAATTATACCAAACTGAGAATGAGGGGAAAGAAGACAAAATAGAAGAGTTTTTAGCTAAAATTGAACTGCCGAAATTGCAAGAAGAGGAGCGAAACAAGTTGATAAAACCATTTGAAGTAGAGGAAATACAGGATATATTAAAAAAGCTGCTGAACAATAAAACACCAGGAGAGGATGGATTCCCAATAGAATTCTATAAAACATTTAAAGAGTTATTAATTCCTCTTCTCCTGGAAGTAATGAACCAGATAGAAGAAACACAAAACTTGCCAGATTCATGTAAGACAGCAATAATTACAGTAATACCAAAGACGGGGAAGGAGCCACTAACACCAGTATCATATAGACCATTATCTCTTCTTAATTCAGATTACAAGATAAACAGCAAAATTATTCGCAAACAGATTGGCCGACTGTGTTCTAAAAATAGTAAAACAAGATCAAACTGGATTTATTAAGAAAAGACGAGCAGCGAATAATATCTGTAAATTTATTAATTTAATTCATGCAGTTCAAGGAAATAAGATACCAACAGTGGCTGTTGCTTTAGATGCAGAAAAGGCCTTTGATGGGGTAGAATGGAATTATTTATTCAAAGCATTACAGAGGTTCAACCTACCAGAAAAATATATTGATTGGATTAAAGCATTATATAATGGACCATTGGTGAAGGTGACATTAAATGGATATGTATCGAACCAATTTAAATTAAGTAGGTCAACTAGGCAGGGATGTCCACTATCTCCTTCATTGTTCACTTTAGCAATAGAACCATTGGGAGGACAGATAAGAACAAAAAAATAAAATAAAAGGGATAAAAATAAAGGAGAAGGAGTATAAAATCAGTTTATTTGCAGATGACATAATATAGGAACATAGGCAGTAGGAACAGGAGTAGGCCAAAATTGGCCCATCAAGCCTGCTCCACCATTCAATAACATCATGGCTTGATCTAATTTATGACCTAACTCCACCTACCTGCCTTCTCCCCATATCCCCTAATTCCTCTATCATGTAAACATTTATCTAACCGAATTTTAAATATATCTAATGAAGCAGCCTCAACCACTTCCCTGGATAGAGAATTCCAAACATTCACTACTCTCTGGGAAAAACTATATTTTCTCATCTCTGTCCTAAATCTACTCCCCCGAATCTTGAAACTGTGTCCTCTCATTTTAGTTTCCCCGGTGAGCTCAAAAAACCTTCCTATCTCTATCCTATCCATACCCTTCATAATCCTATATGCTTCTGTAAGATCTCCTCTCATTCTTCTGATCTCGAGCGAATACAATCTTAGACGATTTAATCTTTCATCATAAGTCAACCCCATCCCAGGGATCAACCTAGTAAACTTCCTCTGGACCGTCTCCAAAGCCAGTATATCCTTCCTCGAATATGGAGACCAGAACTGGACATAGTACTCCAGGTGCGATCTCACCAGTACCTTATGCAGTTGCAACATTACCTCCCTACTCCTGAATTCAATTCCTCTAGCGACGAAGGCCAACATTCCATTTGTCTTCTTAATAACCTGCTGCACCTACAACCTAACTTTTTGCGATTCATACACAAGCACTCCCAAGTCCCACTGAACCACAGCATGCAGTAGTTTTTCACCCTTTAAATAATATTCAGCTCTTTTATTTTTCTTGCCAAAGTGGATAACCTCACGCTTACTAACATTGTACTCCATCTGCCAGACCTTTGCCCACTCATCCAGCATAACTCTATCCCTCTGCAGACTCTCCACATCCTCATTACAATTTGCTCTTCCACTCAATTTGGTGTCATCCGCAAACTTGGCTACACCACATTTTGTCCCCTCCTCCAATTCATCAATGTAAATGATGAACAGTTGTGGGCCTAGCACCGACCCCTGCGGCACCCCACTTACCACTCTCTGCCAACCTGAAAAACTCCCACTTATCCCGACTCTCTGTCTCCTGTCAGACAACCAATTTTCGATCCATGCCAATATACTTACCCGGACTCCACTTTCCTGTAACTTACTTATAAGTCTCTTGTGCGGCACTTATCAAACGCTTTCTGGAAATCCAAATACACAACATCAACCTGTTCCCCTCTATCCACCGCACCCATTATATCCTCAAAGAATCCTAACAAGTTTGTCAAACAAGATCTTCCCTTTCTAAAACCATGCTGCATCTGCCTGATTGAACCCTTACGTTCCAAAAGTTTCACTATTTCATCTTTAATGACGGCTTCAAGCATTTTTCCAACTACAGACATCAAGCTAATTGGCCGATAATTTCCAGTTTTCTGCTTACATCCCTTCTTAAAAAGTGGCATGACATTTGCAGTCTTCCAGTCTGCCGGGACCTGCCCAGAATCCAAGGAATTTTGGTATATGACCACCAATGCATCAACTATAACTTCTGCCATTTCCTTCAGAACCCTTGGATGCATATCATCAGGACCAGGTGATTTGTCTGGCTTTAGTCCCATTAGTTTCTCCATCACTACTGGAGAACCAGAAATATCAATAAAAGAACTACATAAGAAATTGAAGGAATATGAAGAAAAACGGGGTTCAAGATCAACGCAAATAAAAGTGAAGCGATGCCAATGAGTAATGCGGATTATACAGAATTTAAAAAAGAATCACCATTTAAATGGCAAACACAAGCAATCCGATACCCAGATATTAGATTAGATAATAATTTAAGCCACCTATACAAATTAAATTATCAGCCATTAATAAAGAAATTACAGGAAGACTTCGAACATTGGACAGAATTACCACTAACATTGGTAAATTGCATTAAAATGAATGTCTTCCCAAGGATACAATACCTATTTCAATCATTACCAATTCCCTTAACAGAGAAATTCTTCAATGAACTAAAGAGAATAATAAGGAAATTCTTATGGAAAGGGGGGAAAACCGAGGATAGTATTAGATAAATTAACAGAGTGGTACAAACAAGGTGGTTTGCAGTTACCAAACTTTAAAAATTATTATAGAGCAGCACAATTAAGGTATTTATCAGATTTTTATCAGACAAGGGAAAAACCAGATTGGACTAAGATAAAGCTAGATAAAATAGGGGAGAAGGTACCGGAACATATACTTTATAAGTGGGATGAAAAATTGGTGCAAATTAGAAGTTCACCAGTACTGCACCATCTGCTCAACATTTGGAAGAAGATTCACATAGAAAGGAAAAAAACAAATTACCAACTACCAAAATTATTATTGACACAAAATCAACTAATCCCTTTTACAATAGATAACCTTTCCTTTAGAGAATGGGAGAGAAAAGGAATTAAAAGAATAGAAAATTGTTTTTTGGGAAATAATTTATTAACATTTGAACAAATGAAGTACAAATATGGAATAACTCATGGTACAATGTTTGCATACCATTAACTGAAAGCCTAATTAAAGGATAAACTGGGAAGCAGACTGAGATTACCAGAAGGAAGCAGCTTTAAATATGTGATTACAGAAACAATGATAATAAAAATATTTATAATGAACATGTACATCAAGCTGCAAGAGAAGGAAAATGATGAAATAAGCTATAAACCCAAACAAAAGTGGGAAAAAGATTTAAACATAAAAAAATGAAATATGGGAAAAATTATGCTCTAGAACTATGAAGAATATAATAAACACAAGGTTACGCATGATACAGTATAATTGGTTACAGAGGTTATATATCACGCCCCAAAAGTTAAAAAAAATGGGATCGAACATTATCAGATAGATGTTTTCGCTCTAAGAAGGAAATGGGAACAACAGTACATGCAATTTGGGCATGTGAGAAAGTTAAAAAGTTTTGGGAAGATCTAAATCAGGTATTAAATAAAATAACAAAAAGCAACATACCAAAAAATCCAGAGATCTTTCTTCAAAGTAATACAAGAAGTAAAGAATTAGGCCTCAAACTGGATGAAGCGCAAAAAAGATTTATTATGATAACCTTAGCTGTAGCAAAAAAATGTATAATGTCAACTTGGAAATCAGAAGAGAGGCTGAGAGTACAGCAATGGTACATAGAAATGAATAAATGTATTCCATTGGAAAAAATAACATTTAAAAAAGTCACATTATTTGAATAAATTTGGGAACCGTACATGGAACATAATAGAGTGGGCTTGCCTCGGACCTGCACTCCCTAAAATGATAAAAAGATAAAATGACTTGATCCAGTGAGTAAAAGATGACAATTTTCTTATTTATTTTCATTGTTGAATGGTTTTATGGTATTGTATATGTTGACCGTCTAATGGGTTTGGAGGGGGGGGTGGGAAAGGGGGAGGGAAGGTAGGGGGGGAAAAATGCCACTGTGTATATCTAAGAGGGAAATGCTTGTATGTATTTTGATTGATATGGTTCACAGCGTGAAAAATAAAAAAATAAAAAATTTTTTTAATTACAATATATTTTCCAATCAGTACCTATTTCTTTGCTAAAATTTTTTTTTAAAATTATTAAATAATTGTATTAGGCAGTTCCTTTGGAATAATAAGGTACTGAGGATTTCATTGGAAATGTTAGTGTGGAACTATAAGATGGTGGGGGGGGGGAAGAAAGAGACTTGGGCTACCGGATTTCAAAAAGTACTATTTGCTAGATTTCTTTCATTATTTTTTGAAGAAGCCAGGCACCAACCCCCCCCACCACCACCACTTCTTGGATTGAAGTGGGACTATGCTCAATGAGAGAGGGGGCAGGGAGAAATTTTATTTATAAATGGAGTGTTAAGTCAGTATCAAACAATCCTATCTTAATACATTAGAGTATGCAAGAACTCAATGAGTGTATTGGGAAAGAAGCAGGGATATCATTATGTAAGAAATGTGTTTCTGCCTATGAATCTAGGTCATAAAATACTAAACTCCTGGTGTGACAAAGGAGTAAGCTGCATTGAAGATTGATATGCAGAGGGAGTTCTTGTATCTTTTGATCAACTAAAACAGAAATATGGAGTAGCTAATAATTTCTTCTGCTTTCTCCAGCAAGATACAGACTGGTTTAGTACAACTTAGTACACCAATTATATCAATCCACAGAAGCTACATAGGTCAAATTCTGAAATATCGGAGATGTGTTTTAGATGGGGGATTGAAACAGGAACATTTTTACATGCTACATGATTGTGTGTGAAGGTGAGGCCTTTTTAGGAGGATACTGCTGAAACATTAACAAGGATAATGAGTGGCCTTCACAGACGACTGGGTGCTTTATATTTTGGGGAATTTTATTGAAACAAGTAATAAATTAACTAAATTCCAAATTTCTTTTGTCAAAGTAGCTTTAGCAGTGGCTAAGAAGTGTATTGGAAGACCGACTCTCCCTTACACATAGCATGATGGATTACAGAAATAAATAGTTGTATACCGATGGAGAAAATGATATACAATCTAAAAAACAAGTATGACACATTTGTCAGGATATGGCAGTAATATGTGGACCATATAGGGGCCGAATTATAATAATAATGAGAGTAATAGATGCTGTTACAATATAAGCAGATGCGACTTCCCCATATAGATCTTTTATAGATTTTTTAATGGATAGTATAAATGTGAGCTCTGATGGTGTGTAGTTTTATATTTTGTAGGGGAGGGAAGAAGTTTTTCTTTATTTTTTTGCATGAAAAAGTTTAATATATTGTGATATTAAAGATTTTACTATGTATATTTATTTAAAAAATGAAAAATAAAATATTTTATAAAAACCATAACCTAAAGTTAATCTCAGAAATTCATTGCACGAACAACCTATTGGGAAAATAAACCAAGATACAATTACTTAGTTGATGTAAAGGTGATGCATACTACACTCATCTTCTCTTTAATCCTAATTGCTAGCTCCCTTCAAATGAGGAAGCTTATCTGTTTATTTTTCAATTAAGTAGCCAGCAAAGTATTCTCCAGCACAGACATTACTGGGAAAGCAAAGACAACTACTTACTGTGTGCTTTGATCCAGGTAGGTAATTACTCGATCTGTTTCTTCTTGCAGTCGCTTGTTCACATGGTGAAGATATTCTGGAACCTAGAATTAAAACATGAAAGTAAAATCAAGATTGGTTCCAAAAACAGTGCCTTCTAAAAATACTTGTTAAGGATTTATTACTTGCCTCCCTCTCTTGCATCAATCTTTGTCCTTCTTCTGCATATAAACAATTGGTTTCCTCCAAAAACCTTTGTTCAAATGATTCCTGGTAAACCTGTTTAATGCAAGATACGACTTGTCGAGTTTTCCATGAAGAAAAGATCTATTTGAGGGTTCAAACGTCTCTTACCTGCAGATCAGACAGCATACTCAGCAAACTTCGTATCAGACTTCTGTCCACAGCCTCGCCATTTCGCTCTTTTTTAATCAACAGAAGGATTCCATCAACGGTTTTGCTCTGCACAGTTTTGTCATTGATGATGTGGGTTCGGAAAAGTTCTAAGCCTATATCCCTGAAGGTATTTAATCACAGGATTTTATAATTACACGATAAATACCATACGTAACACATACAAGGTTACAGTATTTCCAGTTTCTTTCAGCAATTTCCATGCAAATCAAAAGGGAAACAAATATGCTCACAAGTTCCTTAGTTTGATCTTTACTAAGATGTTAATGGTACCTTTGCAGGTGAAGGTAAGATTGTGATACTTATTAATTAAAAGACTGTCTTTTCCCAATTAATCAACATTTATATAGAATGACTCCAAATTCTGTTTCCTCCCCACTGAGGTTAAATTGACTAGTTTATGGCCATTAAACAGAACACCTTCTTGAATTTATAGCAGAAGAACCAACAAATGGTTCAGAAAAACAACTGCAGTAAACATAACAAGGAAACTATATTTCTTCCATTGTCATGGACAAACTCATGGAGGGTGGAACACGACTTCACTGCATCAGAGTAATTATAGATTTTTCAAATACAATCATGTGCTTGGAAGTCCTTTTTATTGTCAGTTGTGCAAAATCGAGGCTTAATTTTAAACCACATTACCAACACATGCATGTTGAATAGGTCTTTATCAATGATTAGCTGAATGGGCTCCTGAATGGTCTCACCCTCCTATAGTAATAATGGGAAATTTGCCCAACAAATGAAGTTTCATGTATTCATATTTTAAAAGTTATTAATATTAATTAAATAGATTAATTATTCCATTTATTTTCTTTGAATATGTTTTTATTTCACCCCTGCATTTAATTTAAATGGTGGTCTAGAATAAAGGCAAACCCACACTTTATGCAATTAATTCGTCCCAATTTTTTTACTTGTGTAAGTTGAATTCACGTTAAGCAATTAATAGAATCAAAGGGAGTAATTACAATGAATTCCCATCCTTGCAGATCATCAATCGGGACTTATAAAAAAATAGGCTTTAAAAACAACTTTTAGCTGCATGTAATACCAAACTGTTAAGGTTAGTAAAAATAATTATGACATTTTTCATTTATTTCATAATTACATCATAATAATAAAAAAAATTTAGATATACAGCATGGTAACAGGCCGTTTTGGCCCATGAGTCCGTGCCGCACATTTTATACCCCATTAACCTACACCCCTAGTACGTTTTGAACGGTGGGAGGAAACCAGAGCCCCTAGAGAAAGCCCATACGGACACAGGGAGAACGTACAAACTCCTTGCAGACAGCACGAGATTTGAATCCCAGTCTAGTCCCAATCACTGGCACTGAAAAGGCGTTGCACTAACCAAGAATGCCAATAATGCTGCCCAAAACTAAACTATTTCTTATAAAAATATTTGTCCAAAGTTGACTGCTCAGATTTTGATCTTTTTTTCCCCCTCATTATACAATTTCCTATAGTTAGCGATCGCTTTTTCCAAATTGCTGCAGACTTCCATGCTTCTTTCCATGTTAGGATCGACATTTAAGATAGAAATCCTTGGTGACTTCAACAAGTTCAAATCTTTCTTCAAGTTCTTAAATAGTGAAATATTTAGCCATATTGTCTTCAGCTTCTTCAAATGGACATTGCTCATCAAGTTGAAGATCATTTTGCTTACCATATATTTTGGCATACAAGTTGAGTTGTGAAACCCAAAAAAACTCAAAAAAATGGGTCGACTTATATGCCAGATATACTTTTGAGACCTTAAAATTCAGATCAAATTTCAATCTACGCTGATCCAGCGTATAAGTTGACCCTTGAAAAACTATTCAGTGTACAAGTCGACCCTTGAAAAACAAAAAAAAAATCTGTTACAGATTTTCATTGAAAACGACAACACAATTAGCACCCGTCAAAATCGCTATCATTGTCTGAAAACAACCACAACATTTAGAACCCTTCAAAATCACTCTTGCTATCATCGTCTGAAGCAAAGATGGCAGCAAGCACATCCATACTCTCACTGTTTAAACAGTCATCATATGGGTCCCAGTCTGTATCTGATGAGGTGTTTTCAGCTTTGTTGTCAGTGCCCCACAATAAATCATCTTCTGTGCCATCAATTGCATAAGAGATCGTGCACTTTTTAAATAACTAAGTCCCATGCCTTGAGCATGAAGTTACGCAGCACATCAAGTGATGCAGCACACATTTCCCCGTCTTTTGTAAAATACTTTTTTGCACTTGACATCCATATATTCCATTCCTCGTGCACATGGTCTTTGAATGGCTTGTTCAAGCAGACATCGAGAGGTTGAAATATAGATGTCAAACCACCCGGGATAACTGCCATATATTATGTAGTGCTAATCTACTTTTAGTGTTCTCAGTTAAGCGGTTACGAAATATATCCCAGACCAGCAAACTCCATTCTTTGCGTAAACTGCCTGACTGTCTATTCCACACAGTCTATCTTTCATTCGGACACCTAAAATCTGGAAAGCTCCAAAATCCGGCAAGTGGGGAGAGATATTGGCAGCGCGAGGTGGGGGGAGACCAGCGGCGTGAGTCGTTGGGCAGGGGGGAGGGGAGACCGGCAGCATGATTCGGGTGGGCAAGTGGAGGAGACCTGCAGCGCGAGTCAGGTGGGCAAGGGGAGACGGCAGCGCGACTGGAAGGGGGTGGGGGTGGATACAGCAGCACGATTCAGGTGGGCTTAAATTTGGCTTTCCGAAATCCAGAAAAATCCAAAATTCGGAACGCACACTCCCCCAAGGGTTCCAGATAAAGGATTGTGTACCTGTAGTTTTACACCATTTTAATACCTCCATCCTTTTTCATGAAAATGTGCAAAAATACCTCCAGGGAATTTCATTTTCTGTTTAATTTTGTGTTTGAAGATTACCATGTGACTTAACTTTACCCTGTCGGGCATGCATGATAACACCACAGTAAACCTGATTCTTTTGTGGTCTGTACTTCTGGTTTGCACAGTTTTAACACCTTTCCATTCCACTGCTCCATGATAGGCAATAGTCAAAATTCTTGGGGGTTTCATCCATGATTCCGATATTTGCCAATGCAAACTGGTGTTTTTGCCCGTTCTGTATAATAAACTGGTGAAAATGTACAAATTCATGATCAATACCTTTTGGTAGTTTCTGTGCAAATTTTGTTTTTTTTGGCATAATATCAGATTTTTCCTGTTCATGAAACAGTTGTTTGGGTGCAACTTGGCCCATTGCAGTGCAAATGTTCTTATTTTATTTCGGGTGACTATGTAGCAATCTTACCTCTGTAAAATGTACCCATTCTGCAATGTGATTTTCCAACTATGGCCAACAAGTGATTTCTCAAAGAACATTATAAAGTCTCTTCTATCTTCCTCCAATCTCTTACCAATTTCTCATGCACATCAAATTTTCTTAAAGCATCTCAGTTGTTGGTTTTCTTGACCATTTCTATCACTTTCAACTTAAAGCTCGCTTCTTATTTTCTTTGCATGCTATGTTGTGTCGATGGATCCTTCATGATAGCAATCACCTCCAGCCAACATCCAGATCAATCTGCGCGATCTATGGGGGGGAGGGGGTCGACATATACGCAGGTCAAATACCCATCTCAGGCATCGTGAGCTTTGGGAATCGACTTGTATGCCAGTCAACGGGGCACCTCAGGCAGCCAGAAAATTGGGGATGACTTATACAACAGGTTTACCTTAATATGTGGCTGAAGAAAAGGGGGGTCAACATATGCCAGTCGACTTGTATGCCAAAATATATAGTAATTCTTCTACATGCAAATTAAGCAATTCTCACATATTTTCTGTATCCACGTTGAAACCTGTTACTCCCAAAAGCAGTCATCTCTTCAGCTATTTTGTCCATGAGACTGAAGCCAAGAAAATTATTTACACAATGGGGTAGAAGATATTTCCAAACTGTTCACATATTGCTGGAAGTAACATCTTGCCATGAAAATTTAATGTTTTCAATGGCCTGCTTTATACTGTATTTCCTCCAAAATTCTGTACACAAAATTCCATTTTCTCCTGATGTTGCTTGAAATGCTTGTGCAAAAGTCCTTCCAAGATCATATGTTTTGAATGATGAAAGAATTCCTTGGTCCATCAGTTGCAATAATGATGCATTCGGTGGTAGAAACACAATTTTTACATTTTCATTCAAATCTCCCAATGAAGTAGAATGTCCTGGAGCACTATCTAATAGCAAGAGCACTTTAAAACTAAGGTTATTATTCTTGTGTAGTGCTGGACACAGCCAAGAAAGACTTAGCCACCACATTGAAAGTCATTAATGACTGTTTTTTTTTCAAATTCAGTGCACGCCCCTTTAAGGGCAGCATGAGCTCAGTCACCTCGTGCATTGTGACATCATAATCTCTGCCCCAGGCGCGCGCTGGGCAGGAAACTTGAGGATGGGAGAAAACCCTAACAGTACCATCTTCCCATGGTTGCCGTTATACGTGGGGCCGGTTCACCATGAGAGATTGCTCCGCCACACAACCCCCCCCAGAACCAGCTATGCGTCCCGGCACTTGGGCGGGCGGCCCCAGTGTTTGGGCATGACCGTCTACACCGGCCGTGATAGGTCTAAGTGCGCCGCCTTCAAATGGTCCACGGTGAAAATTTCGTCTTTACCCCGTATGTCCAAAGTGAAAGTCCTGCCGGACTGCTGGAGGACCTTGTATGGACCTTCGTATGGGCGTTGTAAAGGTGCTGTATGTGGACTGCGCTCATCAAATACGAATTCCACCGAGTCCAGCTCTTTGGGACAATATATTGGCCAGAAGTCATGATGCGAGAGAGGCGGGGGGCTAGCGAGGATAGTTTCTTACGGAGATCTGCCAAAAGGTTCGCGTGCTTGGACGTGACATTGGGCTCCGGGCCAAAGAACTCGCAGGGCAGCGAGAGCTGTGCGCCATAGACCAGTTCCGCAGAAGACGCCTGTAGGTCCTCCTTGGGTGCTGTTCTGATGACAAGGAGGACCCAGGGCAGTTCATCTGTCCAGCCTGGTCTGGTGAGGCGAGCCATGAGGGCATATTTCATATGACAATGAAACCTCTCCACCAAACCATTTGCTTGCAGGTGGTAGGCAGTGGTGTGGTGTTTAACCCCCCAGGAGGTTCACCAGCTGAGCCCAGAGAGCGGAGGTGAACTTGGTGCCCCTGTCACTGGTGATGTGCATTGGGACTCCGAACCTAGTGATCTAATGACTGACTAGGTTCCTGGCACATGTCTCTGCAGAAGCCTCTTTGATGGGAACAGCCTCCGGGCATCTCATGGTCCGATCAACTATTGTGAGAAGGTAGCGCGCTTCTCTGGAGACCAGCAGGGGGCATAGGACGTTAAACATGGATGTGCTGAAATCTCTGCACTGCTGGGTCTAATTGCTGGATTGGGGCCTGCGTATGCTGGTGGACCTTGGAGGCCTGGCACCTGGTGCAGTTCCTCGCCATCTCGGCCACCTCCTTTTTGACCCCGTGCCACACAAACTGCTCTGCCACCATTCACACCAAAGTCTTCATCGAGGGGTGGGCTAGGTCGTGGACTAAGCTGAAAACCCTCGACCTCCACTGCGGTGGGACTACTGGGCATGACGAGCCTGTGGAGACGTCGCAGAGCAGCGTGTCCGGGCTGTTGGGTCACTGAATGTCCTGGAGCTCGAGGCCAGAGATGGCAGTCCAGAGAGCCTGTGCCTCCAGCTTCTGGGCCTGTGCCAACTGTGTGTAGTCAAGGCCGGGGGTAAGGCGTTGATCACCGGATGAGAGAGCACATCCGCCACGACGTTGTCTTTGCCTGCCCTGTGCCGGATGTCAGTGGTGAACTCCGACACGTAGTAGAGGAGACGTTGCTGGTGAGTCGACCACAGATCTTTGGCCATCTCGAGTGCCTGTGTGAGGGGCTTATGGTCCGTGAACACTGTGAAGGGCCTGCCCTCCAGAAAGTGCTGGATGGCCAGGTACAGTGGCAGGAGCTCCTGGTTGAAAGTGCTGTACTTGAGTTCCAGCCGGCACAGCTGTTTGCTAAAGAAGGCCAGCGGGTGCCACTGTCCGTTGAGCCACTGCTCAAGTACGCCCCCTACTGCCGTGGCTGAGCATCTCCCAATAGAGCAAAAGTGGTCTCTGCCTCCTCCAACCAGGTCAGGACTTTCTCCTTAGTGGCGATCAATGCGAACAGCGGTCACATGGTGCGAGCAGATGAAGCGATGATAAAAATTCACCATCCCAACGAACTCCTGCAGGCCCTTGAGGGCAGTTGGCTTGGGAAACTGCTGGATGGCCGCAACCTTCTCTGGCACTGGGGCAGCACCTGCTGCCGAGATGGTGTGCCCCAGGAACTGCAGTGTCTGCTTGCCAAAAGTCACTTGGCCACGTTGACCGTGAGGCCAAACTCCACCAGTCGGGCAAACAGGGTATGTAGGTGGGCCTTGTGCTCTTCGCGGTTATGGCTGGCGATTAAGGATATCGTCCAGGTAGATAAACACAAAGTCCAAGACCCTACCCACAGGGTCCATGAGGCGCTGAAAAGTCTGGGCTGCGTTCTTCAGGCCGAAAGGCATACGCAGGAATTCCAAAGAGGCCAAAGGGGGTGATGATCGCCATCTCGCCATTGTCCTTGGGGTGGACCGGAATCTGATGATACCCCCGCACCAGATCAGCCTTGGAGAAGACTTGCGCACCATGAAGATTGGGCGAGAAGTCTTGAATGTGTGGAACTGGGTACCTGTCCAGTGTGGTCATGTCGTTCAAACACCTCAAGGTCTCCAGCCCCCAGATGATTTGGGGACCATGTGCAGAGGGTATGCCCAGGCGCTGTCCGAGCGACAGACGATCCCCAACTCCCGCAGCCGGGAAAACTCTTCCTTTGCCAGCTGCAGCTTCTCGGGTGGAAGTCTTGTCTGGGCTTGGCGTGCAGCCAAGGGCTTGGCCCTGCGTGGAGATATGGTGGTATACCTCGTGCTGGGGTAAGGTGGCGCTGAATCGTGGTTAAAGGATGGCGGGGATCTCATGGAGTATGTTCGAATACACATCCCTGGAAGTGGCGATGGCTGCGATCTCGGGCCTGCTGGCATTAGTGGCGTCCAGGCTCACTGAATGGAAGGTGCGAGCGTTAACCAGCCTCTTGCCCTTCATGTCGACCAACAGTCCGTGCGCCCTCAGGAAGTCGGCTCCTAACAACACAGTACCACTGAGGCTAACACAAACTTCCAGTTGAATTTCTCTCTCAATCTGGATCTGCGCCCTGCGGGTACCGATGACCGAACTGTTGGCTGCCGCAAGGTAGGACCACGAGATCGGGTGTGTCTCTCGAGGGTGTTGGGGGGCAGGATGCTCAGCTCCGTTCCTGTATCCACCAGGAAATGTCAGCCCGTGGAGTTGTCGGTAACGTGAAGGAGGCTATCCACGTGACCAGCCGACGCAGCCATCAACGGTGGTTGGCCAGGCCGTTTCCCCCGGTAGTCACACGGTTGTTGGAACTTACGAGCTTGCGCTCCCCAGCGCTGATGGTAAAAGCACCAGGTGGAATGGTGCTCCTCCAGCTTATGCTTGGGGGAATGTTGCGGCCGGCTGGCTCTTGGTCATGCAACCTGACTGAGTGCTGCTTTATTCTCCCTCTTGGTGTGCCAGAAGGTATCTGCTCAGGCTGTAACTTGGCGTGGATCCGTGAAGTCCTCATCTGCCAGTAGTTAGATGTCCCCGGGCATCTGCTCGAGGAAGATCTGACTGAATAGGAAACAAGGTTTGTGATCCTCTGCCAGCGCCAGCATCTCATCCATTAGGGCCTATGGTGTGCAGGTTCTTGAGGGCAGGATGTTTACCCTCAGCCGGTGGGTTGTGTATTAGATTGTCCACCCTGGCTACCGTTTCTTTGTCCAGCATGCTCATGACGTGGTAGAACATTGTGACATCTGCTGAAATGTTCCTCAGTTGAAACTGTGCCTCCGCCTTCCCGAACCATGTACACGGGCGATGGGTCCAGAAGGGGGGGGGGGGGGTGGTTTGATGGCAACGGTGTTGATTTCTGCCAGATCCATGTTCTTGAGCCCAGAGAGGCATCTGGGCTCAATGGGGTCACCAATGTCGTGCTGGACACAGCCAAGAAAGACTCAGCCACCACACTGAAAGTCGCTAATGACTGTTTTTCTTCAAATTCAGCTCGCACCCTTTTAAGGACAGCATGAGCTCAGTCACCTCATGCATTGTGACATCATAATCGCTGCCCCAGGCACACACTGGGCAGGACACTTGAGGCAGGGAGAAAACCCTGACAGCACCATTTTCCCAAGGCTGCCCCGCCATCTGGCATTACATGCGGGGCCGGTTCACCATGAGAAAATGCGCCGCCACACTTGCAATATTTTTCAGCTGTTGGGCAAAAATATGAACAAACCAGTCTTCAAAAATTTTATTTGATTATCCATGCTTTTTTTATTAGCATGTCAAATAACTGGGATTCAGAGTTGTAATGGAAGATTTAAACCATGTTTTTTTTTTAAACTTTTGCAGCCTTTGCTTCTGCAAGGCTGAGAACCTGCTTGCGTTTTAGAATCAGCAGACATAAGCTAAATTCCACCGAGGGGCCAGAGATGCAGTTATCTGACAAAAGGACATCTGTGTACCAATAACATTTAATCTTGCTGCTTGTTTTGGTCACAGATTGTCAGAGGCCTAACCTTGATGCAAAATAAACCATTGTATTCAAAGTGATAAGCTGAAAATTACGATAGAAGCCTAGCCATGCTAGCTTGCTCGCTTATCTTTCTTTCTGTGCTGGGAATAGGTGCTTGGGTAAGTAGTTTTTGGGAAATATAACCTGCTGAAGTTTGAGACTCTCCGAGAGGTGGCAACATCTCTCAGCAAGAAGAACTTCTAGAATCCAGTCAATGTCCCGGTCAGAGGAGGTGGAGAAGCTGCTACTGGTGCCCTGACAACCTACTACAAGTGTACAGTCGTTGCCTCACTTTGGCAGTTGGGACCAGTCCAGGCGTTGATCAGTATAATTGGGAAGGGCTTGCATATTGTAGTTTGATATCAGCTTTAGAATTTGTAATAAAGATTTGTATAAACTGAAGTACTCTGGCGTGTGTGTCTATTTTCTTTTGGTAGCTCATACACTGTGACCAATCTAAAACGAACAAAGTGAGAGGTACCAGTTTACCCAGGACAATAGTACGGTACATTAGCAAGATAAGTTTTAAGTCCCCCTTTACATAAAATGGGCAAGTTGATTTTTTTAAGCTTTGTACTTTGGTTGAGATACTTCATCTTTAGCTAAAAAAGCTTTTGTTGGCATTCTTTTCCAGAATAGGCCTTTTTCATCAACATTAAATATTTCCCTATTGTCGTAATTGCCTTCTTCAACAATTTTTTGAAAAATTTCTGGAAATTTTGCAGCAGTATTTTTATCAGCGCTTGCAGCTTCCTCTGTAATTCTTACATTGTGTAGTCCTGTTGGATGTTTAAAGCGGTCAAACAAGTTGCAGTAAAAATTTCTGTATCCTTGAAATTTATCTCCTTTTAGTATTGAAATGATGTTTAAAGCTTTGGTTTGAATGTTTTTTTGTACAAAGTGGTATTCGTTTTTGATTACAATCTTCAATCCAAAGACGAAGTAGCCATTCCATTGCAATCATTAATGGACTTCTGTTTTGAGTAATTTGCATGCTAATAGAAAGTGATGCAACTTTATCTTTTTCTTTATATTCTTACTTCAACTTGTGCTCACTGTTGACCACTGTAGCCCAGATTGTATCTGATTTGCACTCTGCTGGCACTGTTTCATGTTGTTTTTATAACTTCAGGTTTTTCCAATTAAACTAATTGCTTTTCTTTTCCTTTTAGAATCACATCAGTCTTTTCTTCATTTTCTTTTATCCATATTTAATAGGGGCACACACTGAGTCGGACTGTCATTAGAGCTGTTCACACGATCTACTTGTAACTCGAGTTTTCCAGAAATTTCCAGAAAGATCTTGCGGTAACTGAATAATTACACACATAAAACAGGAAATGGTCAGTTTTCCAAATCGTGGTAGATGAATTTCATTTTGATGGAGGTAGTGTATATCAGGGTTTGCCTGTACATGCTCAGGACTGCTGAGGGAAAAATCTTCCAATTTAGAGACGAGAGCACAACTGGGCTTCGGCTGATACTCCGATGTCCAATCCAACCTCATCACAGAGCAACACTAGAAATGGTACCAAACGTTTCTGCTCAAACCATACCTGCTGATTAGTTATTTACAAATACATCAGAATTTGTACATCAGCAGTGATACTGGAGATCCACAAACAAATCAAATCTGGAAGGAATTGGTTTGACAACCTCCATACATTGAAGCCACTTCAAAGTACTAAACTTCAGGAAAAGATATTTTTAAATCTTGCAATAAATCACAAGAAACAAGCAACATGATTAATACTCTCAAACACCAGGGATAATCCCTAAAGTATAACAAAAAATAGTTTTAACTGGGGGAAGCAGAATAACACATAATGATGTGCATTCAGATACAAGAGCTCAAATGCTCATGTTATCAACCCAGTGTATTCTAAAGACACATTGAAATGCACTCACCAAATAGATGGAAGCATTGAACTCTGGAGGACATAGGTTCGGTCAAGAAACAGGAAAATGCTCCTGATCATTATCTGCAGATGAATAGAAACATTGAAAATGAATAACATCATGGAACAAGTAAGTATCATATGCCAAAACACAAGACCAAATATTTGCCAAGAACAGAAATGCAGGGTATTCAAGGAGGATCAACTTACCATTTGCCGACAGTGATCCTGCCAACATTTGTCAATCTTCTTCAAAAACAGACTGCTATCCAGTGAATCCGTGGAAAACAAAGTTAAGGAAAAGATATTATTTGCATCTCATCACTGTCTCTAGTTCCCAGGGTGGCACTCCTCGTCAGTAATACAATGTTCCTTATTACCAACATTTTCAAACAACATTAAATAAAAATCCACAGGGCTGAATATACACTAAATACTTAAAAGCAAGAAGTGATATTGCACCAATCAATTAATTTAATGGAGAACTTTAAATAACTGTGTTTGGACAATCATTAGGAGAATGAGATGGCCATTTGGCCCCAAGAACCTACTCTGTCATTTAATAAGATTGTGCCTGATCTGATCAGAAGCTTAACTGGCGGGGGGGGGGGGGGAAATTAAAATAGAACTGCATAAAGTAGGAGAAAGGATAGCAGAGGATTTTGTATATAAATGGGACACAAAATTAATATCTGCTGAGAAAGAAGCCCCCTTGCTAAAACATAATTCAGATCGGGACTAAAGGTGGGGGGGGTGGGGGAAGTATCTCCAAAAACATCCGTGACTCAGAAAAGGTTCATACCTTTAACAATGGATAAAAAGATTTTGGATACCTGGTCCCAGAAAGGGATCAAATATATTGAGGACTGTTATGAACAGGGAAGTCATTTGATCAATTAAAATTAAGTATGGTATTGTTAATAATACAATCTTCTGCTACTTTCAGTTAAGAGCTTATTTAAGGGACAAATTGGGCCCAACAATGATTCTACCAAAGTGCAGTGATGTGGAGACTCTGATTCAAAAGGGAAGCACAAAGAAATTTTCTTCAGCCACGTATCTCTTACTTCAAATGGGAATCCCTAAACAGGGGGCCCATAAGTCGAGACAGAAATGGAAATCAGACTTAAATACAAGAAATAGTGAACAAAACTGGTCCGATTTATGTCAGGACAGTGTGACAAACACAATAAAAATAAGATACAAACTAGTGCAGTATTTTTTTTTTGCACCAGTTATATCTCATACTGCAAAAAATAAATAAATTAAAATCAGATATTTCGGATCAATGTTTTAGCTGCAGTGAGGAGATAGGAACCTTTTACATTCAACCTGGTCGTGTCCCAAGGTGAGGCCCTTCTGGGTGGATCTATCTAGATTACCTTTAACCTAAGAAATAAGTATGGTACATTTTTTTTTAAATATGGCACCATATTTAAAAAGTGTGGGTGCAAATCTTTAGTTGTTCTCCCCTTCTTGCTCTCGAAACCTGTGTCAATATCTCCTCGAGATCTAGGTAAGTCATGGAAATTTGAAGCCTGTGGAGTAGTCGACAAATCCCTGACAATTCCTCTTTCTTTTTTTTTCCTTGGGATTTCTTCTTTGATTACTAATTCTTTCTTTTCCTTGGGAGGGAGGGAGTGGGTGGGTGGGATGAGGGGTAATAATCCATCATGTATTATAATCACTATCTCTTTTCTGTATTTGAAATATTCTCTTTTTTTCCTTGTTGATTGCATGTTTGGCTTTAAAAAATGTAAATAAAATATTCAAAAAAATCTTAACTCTACAAGCCCAGCAGTATCCCTTGCTCATCAAGGAGCTGTCTACTTCTGCTCCAAATATGCTCAATAACTACTTCCACCTCTCTGTTCTTCAGAATTGCAAAGAAAGGAAATCATCTCATATGAGGCAACAGCTTATTTTTAAAGTGACCAATCCCCCCCCACCAAGTACAAGATTCTCCCACAAAAGGAATTGGCATTGTCACTTCCAAGGTGTCAAGACCCCACAAGTGATCCAAATTTTGGATTGCATGAAATCCAGTGAGAGCCAGCAGGTTTAATGGTGGGAGTCAGAGGGTGGTAATGAAAGGCTGTTATTCAGATTAGAGACCTGTAACCAGAGGTGTGGGATCAGATCTGCGCTAGGTTGTTGTCATTTATATTATTCACTTGGATGACAACAGAGTTAGCATGGTTACTAAGTTTGCAGAATACACCAAAGTTTGTGGAATAGTAGACAGTGAAGATTACAATAGGATCCAGGTGAACTGGGTAAGTGGGCCAAAGAAAGCTCAGTGGAATTTAACACAGACAAATATAAGGGCACTGTATTAGTTTTAACCAGGGCAGGTTTTGCACAGTGAATGATAGGGCCCTAGAGAGTGTTGTGGAAAAGAAAGACTTAGGGATACAGGTATTCCACAAAAGTGGTAACACAGATAGCTAGGATGGTGAAGGTGGTGTTGGGCTCGCTTCAATTCATCAGTCAGGGTGTTGCGTACAGGACTTCGGATGTCACTTTACTTCTGTGCAAGACATGGGTGAACCCACACTAAGTACTGAGTGCAATTATGGTCACCCAGCTATAGGAAAGGCATCATTAAGATGGAAAGGGCACATGAAGGTTCAAGAGGATTTTACCGGGACTTGCGTGCTTGACTTACAAGGAGAGGCAGGGAACTTGGTATAAATTTAATTTAGACATACAGCATGAAAATAGGCCACTTCGGCACATGTGTCTGTGCTGCCCAATTTACACCCAATTAACCTACACCCCGAGCATGTTTCGAATGGTGTGAGGAAACTGTAGCCTCCAGGGGAAACCCACGCATACATGGGGAGAACATACAAACTCCCTACAGACAGCACTGGATTCAAACCCTGGTCCCAATCGCTGCCACTGCAAAGACATTGTGCTAACCGCTATGCCAACTGTACCACCCCATAGATGTTTATTAAATCATGAGAAGCATAAGTTATAGTCTTTTTTTTTTAAACCTTTCCTGTTGGCTTCAGGAATTGATGTTCAAAGAATTAATTTCAAAAAAAGTATGAACTCAACTGGGCTTCCTTTTCCCATTTGCTTTCCTTCCCAATCTACATGTGCATTAAAATCCTCCATTATTATCTTATATATTTTTAAATTATTTATAACATGGTAGAAGCCAAATCCGGCCAGTGAGACCTGTGCCACCCACTTAACCCCATACATTTTTGGATGGGTGGGGGGGGGGGGAGAAACCAATCACCTGGGAAAAACCCATACAAATCAAGGCAAGAACGAACAAACTCCCTACAGACAGCGCTGGATTCAAACCCAAGTTGCTGTAATCACTTCGCACTAACCGCTATACTAACCGTGCTGCCCATACGTAACAATTTCCCATAATTTCTTCATTTATACCATCCTACTTTATGGAATTCTGCTGAGCTACAAGTGATAACTTGTCTATATTATTTCTCATCTCCAACCAAACTGTCTATACTTGTTCATTCCTTCCCATTGGTCTAAGAAAAATGATGGCAAGCAATACTGGTCTGTGTTGTAGCAGGCACAACATAAGATTATATATCCAAACACAATGGTGCCTTGTAAAAGCAAAAGTGCTTTGTGTTGGGATGATAATGGGAGTTGGAAATTTATTGTTCAAGGAAAGTGAGAAAATTATTGACTGCAAATAACAAATATGTGAGCAATATATCAATAAATTTATTGACCTGAGGTGGCTAGAATTGAATCATGTAAGGAAAAGTTAAAGTGGTCCATGAGAGCAAAAGGATCAGTAGATTAAGTTAGATGAAGAGGATAACATAAACCATCAACAGACAATAACTAATGAGCCAAATGATGCATTTGTACGCTGTAATTTATCCGCAGTCAGTGAATCAAGTTCAATACTTCAATCAAATAGCCATTACTGGAAGATGAGGTTCAATTAAAATGTGATATTTTTGCAAATAAATTTTTTACTGCTTAGGTAATAAGAACAAAAAAAAATACAAGGTTTAAAAGAGGATCTATTTGAATTTTGAGAATTTTAACAGGAATTGATCCATTTTCCATTACTCTGCAGTGCCTGAGATTTAACACAATCCAGGCAAAAAAAGACACATATTGATGGTAAATTAAACCAGGGCAAATGAAAGGATATTCTCTGAATTGTTGAATCTGTGCCTTGACGTGGTCTTCACACACCTGTCGCAGTTGTTTATATAAAGTTGCTGATACCTTATAAGAACACAGATTCTCCACGGCCTGTGTATAGCAAAAAAAGTCCATTATTATAGGAAACCTATTCCAATCTCCATGTGCTCTAGAGAAATAAATAGTCAAACAACCATGACTGAACCCAAAAGCAGTGAAAATTACTGGAGCTAGTAATGTTAGAAAATTGGTTCATTAATTGAAGATAAAAAGATATAGATACCCTTTCACTACATACTGCAATTCTCCAATTTCTTGGTGGTTCTTCTTTACAGTCTAATTTCAAAGTCATAGAATACAGAAACAGGCCCTCTAGTCCAATTCATCCATGCCAAATAAGGTGTGTACTTGAATTGTCCCATTTGCCTGATTTTAGACAATACCCCTCTAAACATTTCACTTCCACCTCTACATTAGTGAGACTGGACACATATTTGTAGCGACAAGAATGGCACAGATGTGGTCTAACTAATATTTTATAAAGTTGTACTATAAACTCCCTTTTCTCATAATCTATACCCCAGTTAATAAAGACCAACATCTTGTATGCCTTCTTCATCAACTTATCTATGCTGCTGATCTTTGCATATCAAGGCACCCATGTTCCTCAATATTCCCAGGGTTTTACCATTCCTTTGTTTGACCTAGCCTTATTAGTCTTCCCAAAATGCATCTCTTCAGTTTAACCAAGATTAAGTTCTCTCTGTTATTGCTTTGTCAATCGATTTGATCAAAATCATGCAGTAGCCCAAGAGTAATACTCATGGTCAACAATACATGTGTCACCTTTACAAATCACGCCTCCAACATTCGCAGCCAAATTGTTAACAAACAATAAGAGCTGCTGAACAGATCCCTCCGATACATCACCATTCACTGGTTTCCGATCACAAAAACCACCATCATCCCCTGCTTCCAATTTTTAAGCCAATTTTGGATTAAATTTACCAACTTGTTTAGGATCCCAGAGGCTCTAACCATTTGCTCCAGTCTCTCATGTGGAACTTTGACAAAGTATTTTCTAAGTTCATGCAGATAACATCAGCGTCAATATATTATTATTGCTCCAAAAAATTCAAAGTAGTCAGAATGGATCTCTCCTTGCCTTCTTTGAATAGCTCCTGCCTTTCCAAGTATAAAGCAATACCGTACCTCATATTTTCTTTTCCAACAGTTTTCTACCTACTTACATTTGACTCAATGGCCTATATTTGCTTGGATTATCCCTGATACCCTTCACATCTGCCACATAAAATTGTAAACTACAGTAGTGCAAACTTTAAATGAATGATTACATTTTTTTTGTTTATTCCATTCCTCCAGCTCCAAAATCAACTTCTCAAACAATGGATAGGCAAATAAATTTAAGAGCAGCCATAAGTGATGTTACCTGATAAAGTTCTTCTAAATTGTATTTTATTGAAGTGCTGTTCTGAATGGTCCCAACTGCTTCATGGAGCTTCTGCCATGTGTCCTGAGTGTAGTTATCAGGCAATTTTGGTTTATCTGTGGAGAGACAAACAGGACTTGCATTGAATCAGTAAAATGTACCCTATAGCCAGTGACTTTGGATAAGCTGTAGAAAATCCACCATTAACAAGGGAGAAGAACTAGGGAAGGGGGTTGGAAAGAATGATGAGGAAGGGTACTGGGTAATGCACAGAGGAGTTGAGGCAACAACGGTGCAGTTAATGGAGACGTGACCTCACAGTGCCAATAACCTGAATTTAATCTTGTCCTCAGGTGCCGTGTGTGCGGAGTGTTCATGTTCTCCTTGTGATCACGTTTCACTGGGTGCTCTGGTTTCCTCCCACATCCCAAAACCATCAGGTTGATAGGTTACATGGTTGCTGTAAATTGCCCACAGCATGCTGGTGAGTGGTAGAATCTGGGGGTGCTGGAAGGGGGTGGTAGGAGAAGGGAGTTGAAGTAAATGCAGGAGAATAGAAATTGAGGAAGAGAATTAACATGGTATAAATGGGTGATTGTCAGTCAGCATGGACTTTCTGGGCCAAAGGGCCTGTTTCCAAGCTATAATCTCTCACATCATAGATACAGTGCCCTCCATAATGTTTAGGGCAAAGACACTATTTATTTGCCCCTGTGCTCCAGTTTTACATTTGTAATTAAACAATTCACATGTGATTAAAGTGCACAATCCAGATTTTATTCAAGATTATTTGTACACATTTTGGTTTGACAATGTAGAAATTACAGCATCTTTTTATATATAGTCCCCTCATTTCAGGGCACCATAATATTTGGGACATAGCAATGGTACATTAAAGTAGTCATGTTTAGTACTTTGTTGGACATCCCTTGCATGCAATGACTGCTTTAAGTCTCTGATTCATAGACAGCACCAGGTGCTGAAAATCTTCTCTGTTGATGCTCCTGCCAGGCCTCTATTGCAGCCATCTTCAGATCCTGCTTGTTTTGGGAGCTAGTCCCCTCAAGTTTTCTCTTCAGCATTTGGAAGGCATGCTCAATTGGATTTGGATTAGGTGAGTGACTTGGCCATTCAGGAATTTTGCAGTTTTTAAACTTTGAAATTTTTCTTTATTGCTTTAGCAGTATATTTGGGATCATTGATTGGCTGTAGGGCAAAATATCGTCCAATGTGTTTGGAGGCATTTGCTCAAATTGAGCAGATGTTTCTGTACACCTCAGAATTCATTTTGCTATTGCCATCAGTAATTGCATCCTCAATGAAAATAAGTGCACCAGTACCTGTGGCCACCATACTTGCCCAGGCTACAACACCACCATCATAGTTCACAGATAAGGTGATATGCTTTAGATCTTGGGCAGTTCCTTTACACTCTACACTTTGCTTTTGCCATCACTCTAATATAGGTTAATTTTGGTCTAATCTGACCACAAGACCTTATTCCAGAATTCAGCACTCTCTTTTAAATACTTCTTGCCAAACTGTAATCTGGTCATCCTGTTTGTGTGGCTAACTAGTGGTTTGCATCTTTCAGTGTAGCCTCTGTATTTCTGTTCATGAAGTCTTCTATGGACAGTAGTCATTGACACATCCACCTGCCTCCTGAAAAGTGTTTCTGATCTGTCGGAGAGACATTTGGGGATTTTTCTTCATTATGATGATAATTCTTCTGTCATCAGCATTGGAGGTCTTCCTTGGCCTACTAGATCCTTTGCGATTACCAGTATGCTCTTTCTTCTGAATGACATTCCAAACAGTTAATTTTGGTAATCCTAAAATCTAGGTGATGTCTCTTGCTGTTTTATTCTTGTTTTTCAGCCTGATAAAACCTTCGACTTTCATTGGCACAATTTAAATCCTCATGTTGAGAAATGGCAACTACAGACTCCAAAGGTGATCCAAACCCTAGAAGCAAGCATAGCTCGGATACCTGCACCGAGGAAACATTTAAACCAACTTGAGTACTCACAAATAACTGTGAAGCCAAATGTTCCAAACATTATAGTGCCCTGAAATGAGGGGACTATGTATGAAAAGTACTGCAATTTCTATATGGTCAAACCAAAATATATACAAATATCTTTGAATAAATTCTGGATCGTGCATTCGAATCATGTGTGAATTGCTTGATTACAAATTTAAAACTGTGGAGCACAGGGGCAAACAAAGAAAAGAAACTGTCTTTGTCCCAAACATTATGGAAGACACTGTATGCTGCTACTGTAAATGATGAGTTAAAGTGGAGAATATAAAAGTGGAGGGATCCTCACAGAATTGTGACAGTGGTACATAGCAAATAGAGAGGTATTGAATTTCAAAGTCACCAAAGATATATGGGGATATATCTGAAAATAACAAAGTGATTTAAGATGACATCCTTCTAGTCTTTAGAACAGTTGTTTTCAAACTTTTTCTTTCCACTCTCATAACATTTTTAGTAATCCCGATGTCATAGGTGCTCCGTGATTAGTAAGGTAGTACTTAAAGTGGTATGTGAGAGGAAAGAAAAAGTTTGAAAACCACTGCTTTAAAACCATTCCAAGAAGAAAACATTGTACAATATAACACGTGTTACATTTCAGAAAATACTTCCCAGCTGAAAAACATTTTCAGCTATCCTGACATTGCAAAGTGATTTAAGTGAAGCTACTTTTGTCCAAATGGTTTAAACCAGAAACCATGTACCCATTAGAGTGTAATCAGGTGCAACTAACTGATATTTTAAGGTTTTAGTTCTTATGTTGGATGACAATGGGCTTCAAGGTACAGGTTATTAACAAAGTACAAAACTCGCTAAATCTTGTGATCATGGGAGGAAAAGAATTAAGGCCAAAGGCCAAAAGCAAAGCCAGATCCGCATGAATCTATGGTCATTTACACTTCAAAGCTGCTAAGCACAGATATCAAGCAGCATTTTGGTAAGGTTGAGGCAGGGAAAGGAAGGTCAAGCCTATGGCAGTGGACAGGTATTTGGAAAGGGATAACAAGGATGAGGAAGGAATGGAGAGGTCAGAAGTGGACAGATATTTGGGGGATGGAAAGGTGAAGACTGTGGGCAGATATTTGGGAAGAGTGAGGTAGGGCGGTGGGCAGATAGTTGGGGGGTGAGAAAGTGTTGGAAGAAGGAACGTCCACCTTTGAAGTTCTTGATGAACAGCTTCCTGGAGGCGGCCGGTTTGCCACCGGGACCCGTGGCGCGGCTCAGCCCATTGGTGTGTCCGAGCAGCGCCGAGAAGTTGGCCTTCGGCTGGCCGTCGTCCGCCATCTCCCCCTCGGCCTGGCCCTGAGCCGGCCGCACTCGCTTCCAGCCCTGGTCGGCCTCCGAGAGACCAAACTGTTGCGCCAAGGCGGCTATAGTCGGCGAGGAGCCGCGGGGTGCCGCCTGGTCGGGCTCGGTTATCCGCACTCTCTTCTTGGGGTGTCCGCGGCCACTGACATCGGCGCGCCGCTCCTCGTCAGGCGAGCTGTCACAGGACGCCGCCGGCCGCAGCATCAACGGTGGCTGCGCCGGGGCCGCGCTGCAAGCCCGCCCACCCTCACCCACCGAGCGACCGCGCCGCTCTCAGTCCTAACTGCTCGACAAATCGGCCCTGCCGCCTACTCCGACACCATCGTCGGCCGCCGACTGGGCAGCACTCTGCAGGCTTCACTGCTGCCGGAGACGCGGCGTGAGGAGCGGAGAGGGCACCGGAAGACAACGGCACTCTTGACCCTTCACCCTGGAGAACACTTCCGTTTGATCGCGAAGCGCAACGAGGTGAGTGCGGGGTTCGGGGGTGGGTGCGCGTCCGTGCCCATCGCCGGGGGTCGAGGTGGGTGCGCGTCCGTGCTCGTCGCCGGGGGTCGGTGCCCTTCGCCAGGGGAAGGGATGTGTGAGGAAGAGTTGAGCTCGTTGCTATTTAATTTTCCATTGTGACATTTTGTCGCATTACATCTCTGACAATAGAGCAATTCCATCATTCCCATTTCACACAATATTTGATGGTTGGCTGAAGGGCCTGTGTCTATTGATGCATGTCCTTATGCCCATTAATATCTTTATTTCCAACCCTCCACCTCAGTTTCCTTTCACCTACTCATGCTTGGTGTAACTTGTAAAAATATTCAACTCTTGGAGTACATGTATAAATAACAATAAATTGCTATCATGGACTTGTGGCATGGTAAGACTTTCAAAGATGTTACACAGGTGTTGCTGAATACTAATTCTGGCTAAAATTTTATGATGTCACTTGTATTTAAAGAGAAAGGCTATAACTCTGTCACCCTTGCATCATAAGACTTCTTTTTCCTCCCATTGATGCTCCTGATCCCACTGAGTTCCCCCAGCAGATTGTGTTGATCCATAATTTGTCTAATGCAAGTGATGTTGCTATGTACTGGGTTGCAAAGTTAAGTCAATCTATATGTTGGAACGTTGTCTGAAGGGAACAGGCTCCAGAGTTTAGTGAATAAGGCAAAGCATTATAAGGCTGGTATTGCTGCCACATTGCCAACAATGACATATTAGAGTGAATCAGTATTTACAACAGGTAATCCTTTCACAAGCATTTGGCTAAAATAAAATTGTTTGTAATAATACAGTAACTAGAATAAAAGTGGAAAATGTGGAAATACAAGGGCTTATCCTTTTATCCAAAATCCTTGGGACCGGACAGTTTTCGATTTGGATTATTTCAGATTTTGGAATTAAAATGGCAGCGGTACAGATTCGCGCACAGCAAAGACACATGGGGCTGGATGGGGGTGGGGGGAGTGAGGTAAAGAAAGACTATAAAATTGCATACTTTTTATTTTTAAGTAAAACCTACATTAAAACTTCAAACATAACTGACTCAAACAATGCTTTTAAGTAAAACATGCATTAGGGAGGTAGCACCAGTAGAGAGCTGTTACATCAGCATTGTAAATTTGCTCAGGATTAAGGTTTTGATCAAATATCATCTCAGCAAATTCATTAATGTAATGTTCAGTTGCATCATAAATCAGCGGAAGCTTTTTCATCACAGATTCTTAGATATTTTACACCATGATGTTTTTTAAATTTAAGCAACCAGCCATATGAATATTCACACTCACCTTCAAGGTTCAGTTCTAAATGGAATTTTCTAGCTTGTTTTATGACAAGCAAACCGATCAGTGCCACACTTTCACTTCTTTGTTTTTGAATCCACTTAATCACCTCAAAGTCAGTATCTGCATTTTTTTGACCTATGCAATGTTTTCCTATTTTTCATTAGTCTCTGGTCATCAGTCACTAAAACTTCAACAACTTGTCTTTCTGTTTCCTTAAGTCATATATGGTGGTAGTGTGCACACCATAACCTTCCACACAGGCATTTGAAAACTAATACAGTTAAACATACAGATTGAAGATTCTTCATTTGTCTATTTTCAGATTTCTAGCATTTATAGTTTTTGATTGCCATCAATAAGAAAGTCTGTTTATGTTGATTTTGAATTCTTTGACATGGCATTCTTTAATAGGACATTAAAGAAAATGGCTAAATTTTCTCTTTCCCACCATGCAATCAGCCCTTCATAATTGTTATCGGATTCATGACATTCAAAAAGAAGGCATTCTCAAAGGGGATGCAATTTGGAAATACAGATTTAAAGCAGGGTAGGATAGAGGGAATGTACTTTTGCTGCTATGGAATAAATTAGTTGAATTTGGATGCTGATAAATAAATGCAACCGACATGAACAGATATTGCCAGAATGATGATCACACAATTCTATGCAGTTCCTTAAAATACATATGATTGTGCTGCAGTTCCATAGACTCAAATTGTTCTCTTCTTTTGGCCTCCATCGGACGTGATCAACCATTGGTATTGTGCTTCTGGGAGTCACTGATTTGCTTAGCAGCGTTGACTGTGACTATGGAGGCCAATCCTAGAATGGCAGGCTCTGCCACGGTTGCTGCAAATATAGGGCATCGTTGAATTGTCGTCCGCTGTGCCCTTTGCTTAGCTCTCCGCTCCTCAAACTGACTCAATATCAACTTGGAATAAAAACTGAAAAAGTTGGAAAAATCTCATTAAGTATCCATGAATGTTTCTGGTCTAGAACTTGTCATCAGAATTGTTCTCTGTTTCTCTTTCCACAGATGTTGCTTGACTGGTGTTCCAGCAATTTTTGTTTATATTTTAGATTTCCATCATCTGCAGTGTCATTGATTTCATCAGTGTTGGAGTTATATTGATAACTGGATATCAAACTCAAAAATACAAATGAGTTTTAAGTATAGTTTTTTTTTAAATGAAAAGTGTATTACTGTATTTTCATCTTTCAAGTGAATATTTCATGAATGCTTGGCATTTCTGCAAGTATAAAAGCAGATGCTTTAATTAATTACTTTCCTTTGTGTATCTCCTTAGGTGGTCTCATGTCATTTTGTCTCGAGGGTGTTTGAGCTTTCATACTGCCAGCAATGGCACACATTACAGTGAATCAGTATTTACAACAGGTAATTCAATAACAGACATTTGGCTAAAATAAAAATGTGATAAGACAATGTAAAAATGGTGTCACTGAGCAATGTCAGCACCAGTATAAATTTTCTTTGATTCTATGCACTGCATACCTTGTGGGAAGTAGCATTACAGGTACACAATCCTTTATCCAGAACCCTTAGGGGACAGTGTGTTCCGAATTTCGGATTTTTCCAGATTCCAGAAAGCCAGATTTAAGCCCACCTGAATCGTGTTGCCATATCCACCCCCACCCCCTTCCAGTCGCGCTGCTGGTCCCCCCCTTGCCTGCCTGACTCGCGCTGCCGGACCCTCGCCCGCCCGACTCGCGCTGCCGTTCTCCCCCTCGCCCGCCCGACTCGTGATGCCGGTCTCCCCCTTCGCCTGCCCGACTCGTGCTGCCGTCTTTCTCCCCACTTGCCGGATTTTGGAGCTTTCCGGATTTTAGATGTCCGGATAAAGGATTGTGTACCTGTAAAACAAGAATTGACATAATCACAGGAAATACTAAAGCAGATGAGCAAAGCATGAAATGAGGAAAGACAGTTTGGGTTCTTTGGAGAGGAATTTTGAGAACAAAGCCTTCGCAGATGAACTTATGGCTGCAATTGGCAGAGCACTTGAGTATCAGGTTGACTGAGATTAGAGCTGTGCAGATCTCTCAGAGGGTTATGGAGGAGTAGATGAATGTTCATGGAGGCATGTAAACAATACTTGCATATGTTTAATCAGGAGTGAGCAAAAGTGACCAAAAACAGGAATGAAGTGTACCAAACTGAAAATTAGGTGAAAACATTGTAAAAAGGGAAGGGTATGGGTAGAATAAAGTACTTAATGTAGTTGAATTGGAGACAAGGTATTTGGGAGAAAGAAGACTCAGCTATATATAGCAGAGTTTTGGATTCCTTGTATTTAGAGAGATTTAAGTGAGGGAGACTAACCAGAAGTTAACACTGGCAATAAAAAAAGGTAGATGAGCTTTTCAGCAATAGATGAGAAAAGGCTGAAATGACAATACTGTATTACACAGGAATAAATAAGAAAGCTTATTGATCATTTAGATGTGGTTAACTATGAAACTAGTCGGAGTCATTTTTAACCAGTTACCAGAGTAATATTGTAACATTGCTAACTTTTTGTTCTAATAGGTTTTGGAGTTCATCGAAAGTAGAGATGGTGAATCCTGCGCTGAATTTTTATCATTTAAACATCCTCACATTGCAAATCGTAGGTTACAGGTAGGATAAAGTACTTCCATTGTGAATTTAATTACAGTGGAGACAAGGTATTTGAGAGGTGAAGAAATAACAATAGTTATTGCATAATGCATAAATCAACAAGATGTATTAATAGTGCTTTTTTCATCAAATAATCCTAAAATATTAAAATCATTCCCTTCATTACCCTATACTTTGTGATAGGGAAGTCCTTCATTTTTAAGAACATAATTTTGTTTTCAAATACTTCCTTGGCAGGAGTCACGTGATGGAGTAGTGGCCGGTCAGGGAATTCCAGCCCTCTCCCGAAAAGTTTAAAAAAAAACACACAAAGCACAAAGGTACAAGATTAAAATTTACAACAAAGTAAAAATAAAGGTGAGAAGAAAATGGCAGTGAAGAGAGAAAAGTCGAAAACAACGGGAAGAAAAGAGGAAGAAAGAACGTCGGAAGAAGAAGGTGAAGGCCTTACCTGTCCGAAGAGGCCCGCCGCGGAGAGAGATGCCCGCTCCCTCAGGTCAGTGGAAGTCCCGGGCTCGGGACTACAAAAATGGCTCACAGAGCCGAGTAAAAGTGCGCAACCGCGCATGAAAAAAAACACACTGACGGGAGGGGGGAACAGCTGCGGAGTCGATCTCCACAGCTGAGAGAGACACCTGCAACACAGCAGCAGGAGCAGAACACAGAAAATAACGACAACAAGAAAGAAGAGGGTAAAAAGAAAACAAGGAAACAACAGATGGTCAACCCAGAGGAAGAAGAAGAAGAAGGACAGAAAGGCAAGACAATGGATATATATTTTTTTAAAGAATATATGGAATCAGTGAAAAAATGGCAATTACAAGAATTTAATGAGATAAAAAGAAGAATTAAGAATGCAGAAGAAAAAATGAATAAAATAGAAATGGTCATGTCAGAGATAGGAAAAAGAGTGGAAAATATGGAAGAACGAGAAATAATTGTAGAAATGGAAGTAGAGGACTTAAAAGAGAAATTAGAAGAATCTAATAAAAAAGTTAAAGAGGCATATGAGCTGTTAGCTCAGAAGATAGATATAATAGAAAACTATAATAGAAGAAATAATATAAAGATAGTGGGCCTTAAGGAAGATGAAGAAGGCAAGAATATGAGAGAATTTATAAAAGATTGGATCCCCAGGGTCCAAGGAAGACCAGAATTACAGAAAGAAATGGAAATAGAGAGGGCACATAGAACTTTAGCCCCGAAACCACAACCGCAGCAAAAACCAAGATCCATTTTAGTAAAATTCTTAAGATATACAACAAGAGAAAATACATTGGAGAAAGCAATGAAGAAAATAAGAGAAGACAAAAAGCCACTGGAATATAAAGGTCAAAAAATTTTTTTCTATCCAGACTTAAGTTTTGAACTGAAGAAGAGGAAGGAGATCAATACAGCGAAAACGATCTTATGGAAAAATCAACAAGATGTATTAATAGTGCTTTTGGAGCTTTCCGGATTTTAGATGTCCGGATAAAGGATTGTGTACCTGTAAAACAAGAATTGACATAATCACAGGAAATACTAAAGCAGATGAGCAAAGCATGAAATGAGGAAAGACAGTTTGGGTTCTTTGGAGAGGAATTTTGAGAACAAAGCCTTCGCAGATGAACTTATGGCTGCAATTGGCAGAGCACTTGAGTATCAGGTTGACTGAGATTAGAGCTGTGCAGATCTCTCAGAGGGTTATGGAGGAGTAGATGAATGTTCATGGAGGCATGTAAACAATACTTGCATATGTTTAATCAGGAGTGAGCAAAAGTGACCAAAAACAGGAATGAAGTGTACCAAACTGAAAATTAGGTGAAAACATTGTAAAAAGGGAAGGGTATGGATATAAATTTATGTTAAAGTATCCAGCGGTACTTAAAATAGTTATTCCAGGGCAACAAAACAGACTATTCTCGGATCCAGAGGAAGCAAGAAAATTTGCAGAACAACTACAAAACAAGCAGAGAGATGAAGACATGTAATGAGAGTAAAAACTATATGTATGTGTGTATAGGGGTATATCTGTGTGTGTGTGTATATATATAGTGTATATACATGAATGTATCCGTATTTAGAGGAAAATATATAGTATAGATAAGAATTAATAAGGGAGGGAAAGGGAATAGAGGGAATAAGGAGCGAATTAAAAGAGTGACCTTTGTTACATATGAAAATTGAAATCTTTTCCGGGGGGGGGCTGGGTGGGGAGTAGTTACGGTCACTGCAAAATCAGTTGACGTTTGCGAGTGAATTCGCAAATCCAAATGGAGAGGGGAGATGTGGTTGCCCGACAAGGGATAAAGGACAACTCAGGAGGGGAAGGGGAGATTGGAGCTAAAGAAGTTTTAAATAGGAGAATAAGGAAAATGTTTGATGTTTTAGAAATGTTGTCTTATAAAGTGTTCAAAACAAGAAAGCAGAAATGGATAAGAAGGAAAGGTGATGATGGAGAAACGTAAAGGGAAGATAAACAAAGTATGAAATGGCTACGCTGAACTAAATGACTTTAAATATTAACGGAATACATAACAAAATCAAAAGGAAGAAAGTGCTAAATTTACTGAAAAAAGAAAAAATTGATATAGCATTTGTGCAAGAAACACATTTAACTGAATTGGAGCACAAGAAATTAAAGAGAGATTGGGTAGGACATGTGACAGCAGCGTCGTACAATTCAAAAGCAAGAGGAGTAGCTATATTAATGTGCCAATTAAAATAGAAGAGGAAATAATAGATCCAGCAGGGAGATATGTATTGATAAAATGTCAGATATATTCGGAGTTTTGGAATCTACTCAATGTATTTTCACCTAACGAAGAAGATCAAAAGTTTATGCAAGATATTTTTTTGAAGATAGCAGATACGCAAGGGAACATATTAATAGGAGGGGATTTCAACCTGAATTTGGATTCAAATATGGACAAAACTGGGAAAAAAATTAACAGAAAGAACAAAGTAACCAAATTTGTAATTAAATCAATGGAAGAAATGCAACTTTTGGATATATGGAGGAAACAACACCCAAAGGAAAAGGAATATTCATATTATTCGGGTAGACATAAAACATACTCAAGAATAGACCTATTTTTGTTATCAGCTCGTATGCAAGATAGAGTAAGAAAAACAGAATATAAAGCTAGAATATTATCGGACCATTCACCCTTGATATTGACAATAGAGTTCGAGGACATCCCTCCAAGAATGTATAGATGGAGATTAAACTCCATGCTACTTAAAAGGCAGAATTTTAGAGAATTAATTGAAAGACAAATTAAAATGTATTTTGAAATAAATACGGAATCAGTGAAAGGTAAGTTTATACTATGGGATGCAATGAAAGCATTCATTAGAGGGCAAATAATAAGTTATGTAACCAAGATGAAGAAGGACTATAATCAGGAAACAGAGCAGTTGGAAAGGGAAATAGTAAATATAGAAAAAGAATTAGCAATGAAGGAAGATACAACTAAAGGAAGAGAATTGGCAGATAAAAAAATAAAATTTGAAACACTACAAACATATAAGGTGGAGAAGAACATAATGAAGACAAAACAGAAATATTATGAACTAGGGGAAAAAACACACAAAATTCTAGCATGGCAGCTTAAGACAGAACAAGCTAAGAAAATGGTATTGGCATCAAGGAAAAAAGACAAACAAATCACATATAATCCAACGGAGATCAAGGAAAACTTTAGAGAATTCTATGAACAATTATACCAAACTGAAAACGAAGGGAAAGAAGGCAAAATAGATGAATTTTTAACTAAAATTGAACTACCAAAATTACAAATAGAGGAACAAAATAAATTAATGGAACCATTTGAAATAGTAGAAATACAAGAGATAATTAAAAAAATTACCTAATAATAAGACACCAGGAGAGGATGGATTCCCAATAGAATTCTATAAAACATTTAAAGATTTATTAATTCCTCCCCTCCTGGAAGTAATCAACCAGATTGATAAAACACAAAGCTTACCAGATTCATGTAAAACAGCAATAATTACAGTAACACTAAAGCAAGGGAAAGATCCACTCGCACCAGCGTCATATAGACCAATATCATAACTTAACACAGATTATAAGATAATAGCTGAACTATTAGCAAACAGATTAGCAGAGTATGTACCTAAAATGGTAAATCTAGACCAAACTGGATTTATTAAAATAAGACGCACAACAGACAATATTTGTAAATTTATTAACTTAATTCATGCAGTAGAAGGGAGTAAAGCGCCAACAGTAGCAGTTGCTTTAGATGCAGAGAAGGCCTTTGACAGAGTAGAATGGAATTATTTATTCAAAGTATTGCAAAAATTCAGTTTACCAGAGAAGTATATTAATTGGATTAAAGCATTATATAAGGGGCCATTGGCGAAAGTGACAGTAAATGGATATATATCAAAGCAATTTAACTTAAGCAGGTCAACATGACAGGGATGCCCACTATCACCCTTATTGTTCGCGTTAGCTATAGAACCACTAGCAGAATTGATAAGAACAGAAAATAATATAAAAGGGATAAAAATAAAAGACAAGGAATATAAAATCAGTTTATTTGCGGATGATGTTATAGTATACTTAACAGAACCAGAACTATCAATAAAAGAATTATATAAGAAATTGAAGGAATATGGAGAAGTGTCGGGTTACAAGATTAATGTAAATAAAAGTGAAGCAATGCCAATGAATAATGCGGATTTCTCAAAATTTAAGAAGGAATCACCATTCAGATGGCAAATGCAAGCAATAAGATATCTAGGTATACAAATAAATAAAAATCTCGGCCATCTATATAAACTCAATTATTATCCACTAATGAAAAAATTACAGGACGATTTAGAGCATTGGAAAGATTTACCATTAACACTAATAGGAAGGATAAACTGTATTAAAATGAACATTTTCCCAAGGATATTATACCTATTTCAGGCATTGCCAATACACTTGACAGAGAAATTCTTCAAGGAGTTAAAGAAAATAATAAGGAAATTTTTATGGAAAGGGGGGAAACCGAGGATAGCACTAGATAAATTAACAGAATGGTATAAACAAGGAGGCTTACAACTGCCAAACTTTAAAAATTATTATAGAGCTGCACAATTAAGATACCTATCAGATTTTTACCAAACAAGGGAAAAGCCAGATTGGACTAGATTAGAACTAGATAAAATAGGGGATAAGATACCTGAACACATATTATATAAATGGGATGAAAAATTGGTACAACGTAGGAGTTCTCCAGTATTACATCATCTACTCAATATTTGGAAGAAGATTCATGTAGAAAGGAATAAAACAAATTACCAATTACCAAAACTAATATTGATGCAAAATCAGTTACTCCCTTTTACAATAGATAACCTTTCCTTTAGAGAATGGGAGAAAAAAGGGATCAAAAGAATAGAAAATTGTTTTTCAGGAAATAGATTATTATCCTTTGAACAAATGAAAGATAAATACAATATAACTCAAGATACAGTGCTGGCATATTACCAATTGAGATCCTACTTGAAGGACAAATTAGGAAGCAGTCTGAGGTTACCAGAGGGAAGTAACTTTGAATATGTGATTACAGATACAATGATAATCAAAAGATTTATAACAAATATGTATATTAAACTGCAAGAAAAGGAGAATGAGGAAACAAATGGTAAAACTAAACAAAAATGGGAACAAGATTTAAATATAAAGATAAAAAAGGAAACATGGGAGAAGTTATGTTCAGGAACGATGAGAAATACAATAAATACGAGGTTACGTATGATACAATATAACTGGATACGCAGGCTATACATTACACCTCAAAAGTTAAATAAATGGGACCCAACAGTATCTGACAGATGTTTTCGATGTCAAAAAGAAATGGGAACAACAATTCATGCAATCTGGACATGTGAGAAAGTAGAAAAATTTTGGGAAGATCTAAACCAGATATTAAATAAAATTACAGAAAACAATATACCAAAAAATCCAGAGATCTTCCTCCAAAGTAACATAAAAAACAAAGAATTTGGAATTGATTTGGATGGTGCACGAAAAAGATTTGTTAAGATAGCTCTAGCCGTAGCAAAAAAATGTATTATGTCAACCTGGAAATTGGAAGATAATTTGAAAATACAACAATGGTATATAGAAATGAATAAATGTATTCCATTAGAAAAAAATAACATATAGTTTAAGAAATAATATTGAAATATTTGAACAAATATGGGAGCCTTACATGAAACACAATAGAGAAAACCTACCGGGGACATTCACTACCTAAATTAACGAAAGGAGAAGGAAATGAAAAGAATTGACTCAGTGGAATTTCTTGTTTATTTTTATTGAATGACAACATTGTTTGACTGGTTTAATGTATCTTAGATTTTGTACTTTAAATGGATGGGGGGGAGGTAGGGAGGGTGGGATGGGAGGAGGGGAGGGAGAAAATGACACTATATATTTGAAAAGGAAAATGTATGTATCATGGTCAATGTGGTTTATGGTGTGAAAAATAAAAAATTTAAAAAAAACTTCCTTGGCCTTGCTCCGTAAAGCCCATTACAATCCCAAAATACCCTCCATAGACATCTCTACCACTCAGTTTTCTTCCTTTAAAATTTTGTTTAAAACCTACCTATGACCAAACTGCACCAATATTTCCTTATGTAGCTTGCATAACAGTTCCTTTAATAACGCTTCTAGTCTTATGCAGGTGAAATTAGTCTAGTTAGTACCCATTGCATGGTGCTGCTCAGGAATGTAAAGTGCCTTGGGTCCGTTTTGCAACGTTAATCTGGTTATGTTAGTTCTGATTAGACAAGCATCTGTTTCATGTGATGACAGATGTTTGAGATGGAAATGTGTAATGACCAAGAGAGCAGAGGACACAGTGACAAAATTAACCAGTTCATGAAAGAGAAAAATGTGTACGGTTCCTTTATTATCATGCACATAAATGCACAAAATTGGTTCATTCTTGTTTGCCATAAAGGCACATAAAGTATGTAGCTAAATGGGACAGTGAGTGTAGTGTTGTTTCTTCAGAAGATGATTCAGAGCTAGCTTTAGAAGGAACTTAATTAGTATCTGCTGAGGATGCATTGAGGGTTAAAGAGAAATTAAAAATACTTTGGTATAATTTGGGAATCAGTGTTCCCAAAATATGGAGTGGAAAGGAGGTAATTTAACAAAGTTTGCATGGTGGTGCAGCACTTAGTGCTGCTGCCTCAGAGCTCTGTGGTCTTGAGGATGATCCTGACCTTAGTTGTTGTGTGTGGAGTTTGCAAATTCTTCATGAGATCATGTGGGTTTCCCCTACGCATTCTGCTTTTCACCCCAATTCCCAAGACACTAATAGGTTAATTGGATACTGTAAATTACTCTTTGTATGTAACTAGAAATAAATGTGAATTGCATAGAGAATCATATACACAACACAGAAACAGATCCTTCAGCCCAACTCATTCATGTCATCCAGTTTATCTACCTGAGCTAGTTTGCCTCTTTGCCTGCACTTAGCCCATATCCATGTAAATCTTTCTTATCCATGTTCTTGTCTAAATTTATTTTAAACATTGTAATTGTATCTACTTCTACCACTTCCTCTGGCAGTTCATTTAACATGCTCACAACTCTCCATCCCTCTAGTCCCCTTTACCTCCTTGCCATCTCACCTTAAAAATGCCCTATAGACTCTTCTAACCTAGGTAAAAGACAATGAGCATTCACTTTATCCATGTCCATCCATATTTTAATAACCTCTCACGTTACTGCACACTGTTCTTCACTCCAGGGAAGACAGTTCCAGCTTGTCCAGTCTCTGCAGTCCTGGCAATGTCCTGGTGAATCTTTTCTGCATCCTTTCCAACTTAATTGCATGCTAGATAAAGAATAAGTTGTAAAGGTACTGGGAAATAAGGAAATGTACTAGGAATGTGGGATTGCTTTTCTGAAAGCTGCTAAGAACCTAATGGGACAAATGGTCACCTCCTGATTCATTTTACAGTAAAACCCCTGGTATCTGGCACTTATGTGGATTGGTGGATGCCGGATAAGTGTATTTTCTGGTTGCTTAAGATTTACTCATACAATGCCTAACTATACACCTGAGTTTAGAATAAACAGTTTAAAAGTCAAAAATAATATACTGTACTTACATTGAACAAACTTTACTTGCATGAATATATAGCATTTTACTTTATTTTCAATCACATTCTTTGAAAACATTTAACCGTCGCTATATCTGCAGGTTCCTCTCCCTCCATGGAGCCACCTGAAAGACGAAAAATAACGTTATAGATAATTAACTCATCTTTCCCCCCCCCCCCCCTCACTTCCCTAATTTACAGATAAAGCCTCTGACTGGGGTGACTCTTACTAAGCAGTGATAAGGAGACACTTTAAGAGAGTCACCCCAATGGCAAGTGATATCAACCAGATCTTCAACCTGGGTGATGCCATTGGTATTTCACACATCTTTATTCAAATATCTGCTATGAGCAAAGCACAACCAAGGCACTCTGCTTGCTGAATATTTGATGATCCCATTTTCACCAAAGCTTTTTGTGTTACTTCAGTTATCACTTTCATAATTTTACACTTGCATATTTTTACCTATTATTTTATAATTTTTTTAATTTATTTTCCTTTTTTTTGCCCATTGCTTGAGGCTGCTGGTTGCTTGAATTCAGGATACCAGGGGGTTTTACTGCATTAGGATTCTTTTAGCTTAAGATTTTAATCTCACTCACTAGTACCAGCCTTATTCTACTTTTTTTTTGGAGAAATATTAGTGATAGGACAATAAGAATACAAGGTGGAGCAGAAGGATTTGCAGCAAAAACACAATGTGTATTACCATGGAATGTAAACCACTGGAGCGGAAAGGCAGGGAGAAAAATTCTCTGCATATTAAACATTGCCTCAATCCCTCTTCCTTCAGAATGGGAAGATTTTAGCCAGGAAGGAAGGTTGGATAAGCTAAGGTTGTTTTCTTTGTTACATTTCTAGGAGGTAAAATAAAACAGGGGCATAGATTTAAAATGAATTGGTAGATGACATGAGAAGGGTAAACCAAGATATTCTAGAATTCATTGCTGGAAAGGACAGGAAATAGCAGATATATATCTTCAATGCAATTAACAGTACCTGAGAACACCCTTGAAGAGCTGTGACCTGCAGGGCTATGACCAGTGGTGGGGTAAAGTTGGTAGCTCAGTCAGCACAGGCATAATCCTATCCTGTGTCATTCATTCTTCCTGTCATAATTTTAAATTTTTGCTTCTGAGTCCCATTGACCAGTAGAAACCAGTAGTTTTTTTCCAGATTTCCCCTGCCCACCACACTCTCTTTTCAAATGAAGATAGTATTTCTCTGTTCTATAGTGAACTGTGACTTTATTTTTCTAGTACAGTAAGGAATTCTATTTAATTCCTCAAATTCTAGAGAATAGTTTTCTTTGGAGAAGAGAAGCTTGGGGAGGGGGTGGAGGGAGAGATTTGATAGAAGTAGGGGACTGGATAGAGTGGATAACAGGAGGGTGTTGCCATTGGTGGAGGGGCTGAGGCCACAGTAATATCTAAAGAGGAAAATAACTAAGAGTGACAGAAGTAAAAACTTTTTTCATGTAACGTGGGTAGAATCTGCAAATCTTGTCTTGTGGGGAGGAAGGGGAGTCACTGTTGCCTTTAAGGGGGAAATTGGTTGAATTTATGGTGGGGAAAAAATTGCAAGGCTGGGGAGATGAAGCTGGAGCATTGTTCTGATAGATATGATGGACCAAATGGCCTTTTATGCTGTAAGCATTCTATAATGCTCTGATCTAGTAGCAGCTTCTGTTTAAGAATTACATTAAGCTTTTGTACAAATTTACAGATAGTTACTTTGAACCGTTTTGAGAGACTGCACATCTCCATGTGATTTATTTTATATCTATATTTGAAATTAGTTAGCAAATCCAGAGGAGAGATGCCAGCAAATCCTGGAACCTCCTTATGATGAAATGGTGGCAGCTCATTTAAGGTAAAGGAGACTTTTGTTGATATTACTACTAATGTATTCTCTGCAGCTTTTTTTGGAAGTATTTTCTGCCCACATGTCTGCATCATATCATTTAGAATGTCACTGTGTGATTGTTTATAAGAGAGTCTGTGTTGGCTTGCTGCTGACCCTTTCCTGTTATTTGGATGTAGCTGTCTGTGATCCTTTCATAGCATAACTCACTGTTGTGATTTTTAACACATGAATAGGAATGTGAGTTGTTGTAGCCCTAATGGAACCCACCTCTTCTTTTCAAAAATTTCTTAATCTTGATACCCTTGCAAATTTTTTCTATACATTCTGTTTAGTTATCTTTATTTAACATTGTTTGCTTCTCTCTCAGCTTCCTATATCTTTATTACTCTTGGTATTTCTGGGTGCTTCTTGCATTATTGTTGACCATGCCTATTTCTGTTGAAGTGTAATGATTTGTTATATGCTGATCATGTATTAAGCTAAATTATTTTCTGGTTTTCACCAATGTTTTGACTACTTTCTTGCTGCAGTTCTCTGACGTCTCTTTAAAAGTAGCCTTCTAAAATCTAGAATCCTAATATGTATTTTTGCCTGTTAAATCTAAGATATTTGCCCATCAATTGATTACTTAAGTTAAATGGTTCCTTGCTGTCAGCTTATTAAGCCATGTTAATAATATACAGTTTAAAAAAAAAACCCTGGTATAGGAATTGGTAGATGGTGGTAAGTGATTTTTACAGTCACTTGAGATTGTGTGTTGCATGATTGGTGGACTAACTGCTAGACCGCGCCAATTTTAAATTTTTGGGTTTTTTTTAAACCTATTTATTTTATGCGGCTTTTTATTTTGCTGCTTGCTTGAGGCTGCCAGTTGCTTGAATTCCAGATAACGGGGATTTTACTGTATGGAGGATAGGAACAGTGAGAAAGGATCTGTCAACATAGATGATCACCTCCAAGGCAGCACCTGCTATTTGTCTGAGGTAAAATGTACTGTTTAATTTTATTCTGTTTCTCCTCACAGATGTGCTTTTGCTGTTGCAAACCATGATTTTGTAGAAGCATATAAATACCAAACATTTGTAGTGCAATATCCTTGTTAAACCAGAATGGCAAAATGTGGTAAAAGTTATTCAAAGGAATGTGGAGTTGAACTTGTGCACATATGTGTTGACAGTGTTTCTCTGTTTCTGTATTTAAACCTAATTTAGTTTTACACTACATCATCTCAGGCTTTCTTACCCAACAAAATCATTATATTCTCCAATATTGTCATATAAGTAAGTACAATGTACAGATGTGCTGAATTTCTTAATTGCAACCACACATGTATGTAAGGTACACCGGGTACAATGGCATAAATTAAATTACATAATACCAAGACAGAAAAAGTGATGAATGTAAAAGGATAAATATTCACAGTTGCAATTATTAAAAGAAAGTGATGTTTCCATCGTTTAGACAGATCTCTACTGTGTTTTTACTGTTTTTAACAAAACTTTCTCACTATACCTCAGAACCTGAACTTTGTGCCCACCTTTCACACTGATCTCCTGCATTTTTTATCATCTTTAGCTCAGATGCAGTGTTACGAGCCCAAAGGACCCCAAAACCCAGCAGCAATAGACATTCACCAAGACAAGTGGCTTTCAAAACAAAAGTTGTGTTTAATCAACGTCAAACATGAAAATAGAATTAAACATTAACTTAACTCTATACTTAACTAACCCAAATTAACCCCCTTCTAATTCTAAGCACACATGTATGTAATGTGTGTGTAAATTCAAGAAGAGTTCTTTGGTTCACAGTTCAATCTCACTTCTCCTTCTTCCAAGTTCTCGTTGCAGGCAATCACCATACTGTGCACAGAATTTAACATGTATAAAGTTCACCAGGCTTGGTGCTTGAAAGGTAAATGTTTACCGTTCAGGAAGGTTCTTGTAGGGTTTGCAGAGAGAGATATTTGTTGCTCCAGGATTTCCACAACTGAAGTACCACCACTAGTCACCTCAGGGTCTCGCTGATGAAACTTGCCTCTTCAGGGTCTTCTAGATGGTAACCTCTTTCTTCAAGCTACCAGAGTTCCATTCCTTCCTCTATTTCAAGAGAAACATCAGACAGATAGCACTTCCAGCCATCTACTGCTCTGGAACTTGCTTTCATCAGTTTCAAACAGTTTTCCCTGGATTGAACTTTCAGTTACTTGTCAGTGTCCCACACATTGAATGACTGACTGACTGAGCTGTTAACTCCACTCTCTCTCTCTTCCAACTGCCACTCCAAAGAGAGCATGTGACTCATGCCTTGCAAAACCCCACCTTCCGGAGCAAAACAACAAGAGTTCTTTCTTCTGCTCCCATCTGTTGTTAGCTTAGGTAAACAATCCAGGAGTGACCTTTCTATGAGCACTTTCCGGAAAGGGTACTACCAATTAAATGATGTTTTGTAATTAATGTCCTAGCCCTAGAAGTCTACTTCCTCACTAACTTCATATCCTGTTCCCTCTCTGACTCAGGCTGAAGCATGCATTTTGCATACTATGAGCCAACTGCAAATATCAGCATCACTTCTTCTATGTGCACCCTTATCTCATCCTATTTGTTGAAATCTTCAACTTTTAGTTCATAATTTTCCAGAATAAAAATTGTTATATTGTCCTGGTACATCACCCATACACCATCCAACAAAAATGTAATCTGTGTTGCCTAAACCACACATGTCAAACTCTGGCCCACGGGCCAAATTTGCCCCGCGATATAATTATATTTGGCCCGCAAGATCATTTCAAAAATGTATTAGAGGTGGCCTGCCCTGCAGCGAGAGCCGATGCTGTTTTTTGGTAATGTCACCCCCACCATCCTCCCCCTTCATTGCACATCCTTCCCCATTGTAACACGAGAAGTCTGTCGATGTCATCAGCCGGCAAGCCAGTTGGAAGGCTCCCCGCACAACCAGTCACTTCTCCCACCTGTCAAGCGGTGCGGCGGATTGGCGAGCGCCTGTGATTTCCTGTCGACGCGACGGACATGGCAGGCTGCGCACGGCCCCCGGGCAGCGCGAGCCCCGCGCGACTGGCACCGGACGGCCCTTCCACAGCGCGAGTACACTTCTCCCGGTCGCCACAGCCTTCTGCGCTTGCACCCGCGCGGACCCCAGGGACGGCTGGTTCGGCCCTGCACGTGAAGAGAGAGATGGTGGCTGTCCGCAAAGGCTGATCGGCAGCGCGCTGGGCCTGAGTGGGAGGGTAAGCAGGGGTGGGCAGAGGGTGTAGGTGAGGAGTAATGGGCAGGGGAAGTTATGGTGGTGCGAGGGGCAGTTAGAGGGAGGGATGAATAGAAGGAGGGATGGATAGGGAAGAGGTAAAAGGGGAGGGGCAGGGCGAGTAGGGTAGGGGTGATTAGAGGGTGAGAGACGGGTAGAGGGAGAAACAGGTTGAGGGGAGAGGCAGTAGAGGGGCATGTATAGGATGGGGTGGGTAGAGGCAGAGCGAGTGGAGTGAGGGGTGAGTAGAGGTTGGGTAAAGGACTGGTCAGGTAGAGGGATGGTGGGTCGAGGGTGAATAGAGGCCTAGAGCCTGAGGAGTGAGCAGGAAATCCTGAGTCCTGATGCAGGCCAAAATGGACACAGCCTGTGAATGCTGACTACATCTCCACAGGGACCAAATAGGTTTCCCTCAGGTCAAGCAAAGGGTGAACTTGAGCTACCTACTCCTGACCTGTAACATTATCCTCCTAAAGTTATATCCTAAAGTTTAACATTACATATGTTGAAAGAAGAGAAAACATGCAGATGTTGTTGAAAATTTTCAATAAATATTTAGTTCGGCCCTTGACTTAGTCCAAGTTTTTAATTTTGGCCCTCCGTGAATTTGAGTTTGACACCCCTGGCCTAAACCCTTCCTGCACCAAATACCATTCAACTATCACCCCTGTCCTTATTATGTCCCCATAATAATCATCAAGAGCCTGTTGACATCCCTCTGAAATGTTAGTTCTACCTTCCTCCAAATGTGGCTGTGCCCAGCATTTTATCTGCTCTCATTTTAATCTCACCCTGGTGCTTGCATCATATTGTAGCTGTGGTGTGATGGACTGATGGAGTAGGTGGGGGAAGGGAACAGAGTAGTAGGATTAGAAAGGAGGGTGGTGAGAGGAACTAGGTAACTCAGAATGAGAGAGAAGGGTGCAGGGTGGAGTGGGGAAATCAAAGGATCTGAAATTGCGAGAATTCATTGTTCATGCCATTGATCTGATCTGCCAGTTTCAAATTCTTTTTTTTTCCCCTCCATTACTTTTGAATATCTTTGTTGTATATTTGATCTTTCACCTCTATAATTTGGAACATTATCAGATAGCGTTCATTGTCATTGAAAATGGTTATGATTTATTTATCTGGTTATTCAAAATTTTGATGCATTGTATTTTCCTTAATTACAAAACATCATTCTTGAAGGCATTCCAAGCTCTCAAAGAAGAGAACTGGTAAGTCTGAGCTGTTAAATGGACATTGGGAATGTTTATTGATCTCACTGTTTGGAATTAACCTCCTGTGCTATCTACTGTTCCTATCTGCACAAATGAAGAATTTATTTTCTGCACAGCCTGGATGGATTTTTATACATTTCCCTCTTGTGCAAGTCTTACTCTGAGTCTGGGCACCTACTTCAGACTGACACTAGAGAGCAAGCATTACACTGACAGTAGAATAAATCTGAAATCTGAGTTTGAGAAGTCTAGAACTTACAGTACCTAAATCGTAAGGAGTCTTGATGATAATTTGATGCAAGATATTAGAATTTGGCTACAAGCTCTATTGGTACATGCACCCCCCCACCCCCCCTCACCCCCGCATTTACTGCATCAGGTTTTATAAAACACTTGTAGTTCATTGACCATGAATTCCATGATTGTGGGCATGGAATAAAGAACTCCAGGACAGGAAGGCAGATCCAAACTGGAAGTAGCCCTTTGATTTTTTTTCTTTAAATTAAGATATCTTTTGTGAACAATTGTAATCATATTTACTCAAAAAAGACACCCTGAATTTTATCATTTGCTTTGTGCAGTAGTGAATGACACCTGTGGTGCAAGAGCCTTTATTTGCTCTGTAAATTGTTTGAGGGGGAAACTGTCAAAGTAATATGGCCAGACAGATGAGCTTCATCTTGGAATAGAACTGAAAAAGAATGAATACTGATTATTATAATAATGTTTATTGTCATACTTATTGTAAAATGTACATATGCACTCAAATTCTTGCTGCAGCTGATCAAGTACAGTACTTGTGAAAACAATAATAGTAAACTAATTTAATTAAAAAAGACAATTAAATTTGATAAATGCTCCACTATTTGCATTTTCCAATGTGATCATGCACTGGTAGATTTGAAACTCTCTGAAATTGGTATTGAATTAAAATTGGTATTGGTATTGAATATTTAGTTCAGTATAGTTAATGATATAATCACTCTGTTTGCAATGTGGACAATTAGAATGATATTAGCAATTTGGATGTAGAGCCACTAGCTCACAGCACCAGACACATGGGTTCAATCCTAACCTTCAATGCTGTCTGCTTAGACTTTGCATATTCTCTCTATGGGTTTCCTCCAGGACCCCTAGTTTTCACCCACATCCCAAAGATTGGTTGGCTAACTGGCCTGTAACTATCCCAATAATGTTAATGAATCTGGGGAGAGTTGACAGGAATATGAGAAGAATAAAAAAATCTGATTAGAATAAGTGGGTAGTTTAATTTTTTTAAATTTAAATTTAGAAAAATAGCACGATAAGAAGCCCTTCTGGCCCATGAGTCTGTGCTGCTCAAATACACCAATTAACCTACAAACCCCATACATTTTTGGAGGGTGGGAGGAAACCGGAGCAGGCGGAGGAAACGCACGCAGACACTGGGAGAATGTACAAACTCCTTGCAGACAGAGTTGAATTCGAACCCAGGTTACTGACACTATTACAGCGTTGCACCAACTTCTACACTAACCATGCCATAACAGTTGATAGTGCAAGGGCGCTGGGCTGATGGAACTCTCTCATGCTGTATTTTTCTAACTTTTAATTTCTCTTGTGATGTTTGTTGAGCTGTTAATGCGCTGATAACGCCTCAAACCGTGCATCTTGGCGCCTCACAGTTTGGCGGGCAGCAACCTCCTTTGAAGAAGACCGCAGAGCCCACCTCACTGACAAAAGGCAAAGGAGGAAAAACCCAACACCCAACCCCAACCAACCAATTTTCCCCTGCAACCGCTGCAACCGTGTCTGCCTGTCCCGCATCGGACTTGTCAGCCACAAACGAGCCTGCAGATGACGTGGACTTTTTACCCCCTCCATAAATCTTCGTCCGCGAAGCCAAGCCAAAGAAGAAGAATGCTGTCCAGCAGTTAACTGAACTATAAACTTTTGCAAGATTATTCAGTTATATTGGTTTAATTTTGTAAACTAGTTCAGTTAAATATATTTGAGTAATTTTGATTTGCATGGCTGGTTAACAAAATGGATTACCATAGAAATCACAGCAAGCTAAAGCTGTGTTACTCAATGTGTAGTCAATGGGTTTATCACAGGAGATCACGCAACACAAAACAACTTTGTCATTTGATGACAAAATAAAGCAAAATTCTTAAGAATGTGACTAGAAAAGCAAAACAAAAATCCCGTTCAGATTTCTCTCCGTTATCTTTTAAAATAGATGGGGAGGAACCCTTCTCACTGTAATGTGACAAATCAACTTAAAAGTAGCAGAGAGAAATAGAAGGAAAATATACTTCATAGTTTGTATTTCTTTTGGTTTTCAATTAGTGAAAAGATGTACGAACTTAGAGATTAGGTGGTTGTGGACTGTTTATTTTATGTTCACTTTTGATTTTGATGCTTGTGTTTTAACATAGGGCTTTACCAATTATGTACGCAGTAGCTCTGGATCTGCGGATCTTTGCAAATAATGTGAGTATTGCACTGTTCCTGAAACTGTTTTAAATGCCTATTCCTTGCTGGACTGTGGATGGCAGTACAGCTTTCACTGCAATCTCTCTGCAGCAGTTTCACTGGTTCTGGAGAAAGCGTGCACTCTGCAAGTGTAAGTGTCATCATTACATGGCAGACATTTGATTGGCTGATGCAAAGTCCAGAGACCTGCAGCATTTCTTAAATGCTAGCATCAAGCACCTTGCTGTCGAATTTAAAGGCATGCACCTGTCTCTGCAGATATAAGATAGTCTGGCAATTAAAAAGCTGATACTATTGATGTGACTATAAAACTGTTCTCTCTGAAGTATCTCTCCGAAAACCTCACAACATACCAGTAAATATTCAATAATTCTTCCATCTCAGCAAGGTGGGTTACCTCATCTTAGGGCAACTTGAGACAGGAAATAAAAGGTATGTAGTAAAACTGTGCCATTGCATGAAACTTGCACCTTTTGTCCCACAATGGAGGCAGTTTTGGACCGAGTAGCATTGCTGTTGGGACTGCTATGGATGTGACTGGACTGGTCAGACTACACAAGCTGAAAGTCAATCCATCTGTGCATGCGAACAAGCAAGAGAGTATATTGCTTCACAACCATAGTCCCAAGAAATAATTTGGTAGTAACCCTAGTATTGCAGAACCAGCTTCCCAACTGCAAATTGGCTGTTCTACAAGTGGGCATGATATTATATGCTCTGAGGTCTCACTGGGTATCATTCCTTAGATTCAGTCTCAGGGCTCACAGCAATATTTCCATCCTAAAAAAGATCCTGGTAAGAAATTAACTAGGAATTCACAGCCCAAAGGTATTGGTACTAAGCTGTAGTTACCATCGGAGAGAATTACTTTTTTTTACACAAGATTGCAAAGAGAGCTTCATTAATAATAGAATTTGCTTAGCTAAGATGGGATGGATCGGGTTTTTTAATTAAATTTTTTAATTTAGACATACAGCCCAAGCCCATGCTACCCAATGACACCCAATTGACCTACATCCCTCAGTACATATTTTTGAATGGTGGAAGAAAACTGCAGCATCTTGAGAAAACCCACACAAACACAGGGAGAATGTACAAACTCCTTACAGACAGCGCCGGATTTTAACCCTGATCGCTGGTGTTATAACAGCATTTCACTAACTGCTATACTAACCATGCAGTCTTCATTCAGTTTATTATTTTTCTTTAATACTTGCATTGACCTTACTTGTGTTTGGAGCTCATTCAGGGCTGAATGTTGGCATTAAGTCACTGGGGGATTCAAATTGCTTGTTGGAGAATTACAGCTGGGTGTCTTCAGTGTGAGCCTGACCTTTTATCTGCTGGTAACTCCAGTGGTAATGGTGCAGAGCTGACTTTCAACATTTTGGCATTGTGACTTTAAAAAAAGTAAATGGTCAACTGAAGATGTAGATTTTTATTTTTCATACAATTTTTGGAATGTAGCTAAGGCCATAATTTATTGCTCTCGAGAAGTTGGTGCTAACACACCTCCTTGAATTAGTCAACTTTGTTGCTATGAATCTAGAGTCACAATAATGTAAGCAAGAGTTTTTCAATGCCATTGGGCAGAATCCTGCGGAATGCTACCTATGTCAGTCCCATTCTCATTAAAAAGAGACTTTCAAAGAGGCAAGATGGAAAGTCTAGTCACAAAAAAGAACAAAAGTTAGACTCGCCAAACAATGGAAGCATTTTCCTGGTCTACTTTATCAAATTTTTCATCATGTTATTGATTGCACTGACAAGAACCTTAACTTATCTTGAAATTTATTCACATTCCATTTTAATAGCATCCTTGAAGAATAAAAACTGTAATTAGGGACACTATTATAATTTGTACAGGCTTTGGAATTTGCCCTTATTCGCGAACTCACAATCACATTGACGTTGCTCCCCGGAGTTTATTTCCACTTGTTCCCTTCTGAAGTCAACTGTCCTTGCTCCATTGTTTTAGAGAGTAGAAGTGGCTCAGTCACCCTGCATAGAGATAGGGCCTTCAGCCTGCTGGGTTCCTGCTGACTATCAGGCTCATATTTACACTAATCCTGTTCTGGGTAGTTCAGCCAGATCACTGGGAGTATTTAAACAAGAAATAGACAAGTATCTCATTAGTGAGGGCATCAAGAGATATGGGGAAAAGGCCAGAAATTGGAACTAATGTAGAGTAGCTTAGTGTAGTTTTACGGAATAGACTCGATGGGCCTAGTGGCCTGCTTCTATTCCTTTGTCTTGTGGTCTTGTCTTGTTATGTTTGACAGCTCTTGGCCTATAGACATTGGAATTTAGGAGAATGAGGGGGGACCTCATTGAAACATTTTGAATGTTCAAAGGCATGTACATGGATGTAGAAAGGTGGTTTCTCATGGTGAGAAAGTCAGGATTGAAGGCCAAGCATTAGAGCAGAGATGTGGAGGATTTGTTGCCACAGGTGGTTGTTCAGGCCAAATAATTGGGTTTATTTAAGGCAGAGATTGATAGATTCTTGATCAGCCAGGGCACCAAAGGTTATCGGGAGAAGGCCAGATAGTGGGGCTGAGAGAGAAAATGGATAAATCCATGATGGAATGGTGGGGCAGACTCAATGGACTAGCCTATTTCTGCTCCTATGTCTTATGGTCTTTTGATAATTGATTACCCTCACAATCTTGTTTGAAGTTTTTATTCAATCTCCTGTGCAGGTAATTTGTCCTTGCTTGAGATGTACCATTGCTCCTGCAATGTGTAAAAAATGAAGAAAGAGGAATGTGCAGGTGTTGGGTTAAGTGTAAGGTGATTTCCTTTCAGATTACAGTAAGATGCAAAATTCTGGAGTATCATACAACTCCCAACACAATGGAATGATGCCACATCATGTACTTCATTTGTACACTCTGCATTTGGCATCTCCAGAGCAAAGCCAGATTGCTCTCTGATGTACAGAACAGTTAACATTCCTGGCTTAAGTATATTTATAATCAGCAACCTAGAATTGTTGAATTATTGTTTTATTTTGTTAATTTACCCACCTCCACATATGTCCAGGCTGACCAACAGTTAGGGAAGAAAGGAAAGGGCAAGATGGGAGATATGCTGGAGAAATCTGCTGAGCTACTGATGAGCTGTTTCCGGATCTGTGCCAGTGACAAGTAGGTGTTTTGATCACTTGTTCCGTTATTCTAATAATAGATGATGCTGCTTCAGACCAATATTTAAAAATTATCGTCTGAACTGAACTGTTGTTTTAAATCCCAAGTTCTAACAAAAAGGCAAGGGTGTGAAACTGGGCCCACTCCTCTTTCACAGGTATAGTCCCTGATGTTAGAGCAGTATCCTCTTTAATATGTTGTACTTGTATCTTCATACCAAGCATTTCAATTCTCTATCCATGAGCATCCTGGTATGAAACATGAAATTTTGAGCACCAATGTAGGATGAGTTTGTACGGTGCAATGTGAAACCTTTTGAAAGATGTATATTGAAATAGAAGATGATTTCTGTGAAATATCAGGTGCCAATATTGAGGTGTCAGAGTACACTGAAAAGATAAATCCTTGTTTGTAGTGTTCAAAGTGCCTTTATTCATATGTACGTAACAGCACAAAATTTGTTTTCCTCTGTTTGCCCCTTTAAAGGCACACAAAGAGGCACCACTACTCCAGTGTCTCCAGCAAGAAGAAGCAAAAGAGAGTTTCTTCAGAGACATCAAGTGTCCGTGGATCCCATCACTTCCTCCAGTTTCACTGGCTCTTCCTCCAATTTCACTGCTCCCATAACCTCCATAGTCACATGGTCTCCTTTCCGGTTCAGCGGTAAACCCGAGCTCCAAACATCCAAGTAGGTGTCCTTGCCTCCTGGTTCCAAGCTCACGAATCAAGAAGCTTCAGTGCCTGAGGCCCTTTGGGAGCCTGTTTGCCATTGGCACTCTCACAAATCCTGGTCCCGATACCTGGTTCACATGAGCTGGTCTCCCAGTATTCTGAGGCCTCGTGTGGCTCCTTGGCTGCTGATCACCTCGCTGGTTCACTGCTGTGGTTTCCTACCCTGTAGGGTAATCTCCCAGGCTTCTTTTCAGTGGAGGTGCTCTATTGCTCTGGAGCCCTGCACCAGCATGCTGCTTTCTTGGAATCCACACTCCTTGTGGTCTGGATTGCTGATTATACACTCTTCTATCTTGGGTTGCCATATGTTTTTTTTTAAATGGTCCCCTCAACAGTCTGTTTAAACATGCACGGGGCTGTGGCATAACAATTGGGCAGCAGAACCTCATGGAGGAGCACTGGAAGTTGCGTCTCTGCTCTCCGTTCTCCGGGTCCTCACTAGGAACAGCACTGCCATTGCTGCAGCATTGCCAGCATTTTGTGCTATGATGGGTACAAATGTATCTACCATGGAATGTCCGGTCACACAGCAAAGAATAGGTGTGCAGCATCCAAGCAGGTGCAGATTGTTTCTTGGCTTTTCTGCTACCTTTTTAATGACTGAAATAATTTTACCAAATTGTTTTTGAAAACAGTCGTGCTGGAATCGATGACTCTAAGAAATGGGGAATGCTGTTTCTCGTCAATCAGCTGTTCAAAATATACTTTAAGGTGAGAATACATTTGTATACCTAGCTTTGTAACATCAGTGACTTAGGAAAACAAAAAGTTGAAAAGGGTAAGGTAGTAAAGGAGGACCAGGCAAGGCTGGGGCCATTGAGATCCTGGTCAGCATTTGGACCTTGTGAACTACTTCCTGCCCAGTGACAGGCAGCCTGGAGGACGGGTAAGCAGCCACAAGGCTCCACTTGTTCGTCCCTTGGGTCAAGGCTGTTGACAAGCTCGAAGACGAAAGTAGCCTGGTGTGGGTCTTGGAGTGAGTGTCGTCTTTCTTGAAGGGCCAGGGGAGAATGCAGGCTGCACTTGGCTAAAGAGAATTTCTACTTTAAGCACCCTTGGCAGCTGCTATCCTCTCCTGCCTGCTTCTTGAGAAACCCCAGCAAGTTCTATGTTAAGCCTTCCCACCCCCACCCACCACAACTTGTAGAAATCCAATTTTCAAACTATTAATTGTGCCAGAAATGTTGACTGTCTTTTGCTTTCCATGGATGCTGTATGACATGCTGAGTTTTTCCAGCAATTTTGTGTACTGCATTAGACCGCAACAAATGCAGATTTCTTATGTTATGAGGCACTTGACCTGCTAAGTTTCTCCAGCATTGTGTTTTCACTGTACAAAGACCTTTGGATGTGTGTGTGACAATATGTGCAACTGTGTGTGATGGCTTAAAGCCATGTTCCAAATGTTTTAGTGGGTAGCTTCCAACCAGGACTGCCTATCATTATCAAGGCTGGTGTTTTTTAAAAAATGAGCAAGTGCTTTACCTAAAGAGTAAAACTGAATTGAAATTGGAGAAGCAATAGACTGAATATACAAGAATCTAGAAGTAAAAACAAAATCTTGTCACAGCACAACCTTCTTTCCAACCCAGCCCCCTGTAACCCAGTTCCTTTCCTCTTCACCATCTGCCCACCAATGACTACCCACCACAGTATCTCTTCCTTCACTGGTCCTATCTTGCCACTCTCATTCCCTTAAATTCTTCCACCTATCTCCTTTCTTCAGCAGCTGTATACACCTTCTCTCTCCTCCCCACTCCTGGCCCCATCTGCTTTTTTCCCTTTGTCTCCTCCCCCCCCCCGTCCCCATCTCTTTCCAAATACTCTCCCAGCTTTGTATCCCAACTCCATCTCTTCTGCTCCCCACTTAGCTTTACCTGTTTGTAATCCTACAACCCTACTTGGTCCACCTATCACCTACCAACACCCCCATCCCCTTCTCTTAATCCTTTCTCAGTCCTGAAGTAGGTTTTTTTCCTGACACATCACCTTAGCCTTGTGGATGCAGCCTGACCTGCAACTTGTCTTCTATGCTTGAGATTCACATTGGGTAGCATTCAACATTTTGGCCATTTTTTAAATTTTATAGATCAATAAACTCCATTTGTGTAAACCCTTAATCCGAGCAATTGACAGTTCCAGCTTGAAGGATGAGTACAGTATGGCACAAAGGGTAACATACAAGTACTACGTTGGGAGGAAAGCCATGTTTGACAGTGATTTTAAACAAGGTGAGGAACTACTCATTTCTGCTCTTTGACACATTGGAATGCATAACATCATTCCATACTTAATCTTCCAGTCATTATGTAAAATACATAAAATACAAATGCATAAAATTTACAGGGAGCTGAACCTGAGCCTACTAGAGGGTGATAATGGTTTTTAAAAGGTAACATTTTCTTTCTTTACAGCCGAAGAATATCTGTCATTTGCTTTTCTGCATTGCCACAGATCTTCCCAGAAGAATAAGCGGATGATTTTGATTTACTTGCTGCCTGTGAAGATGCTCCTTGTAAGTTAACTTTGTTAGGTACTGAGCAGAATTGAGTGGGTAAGGTAGGTGATCAGAATCTTTTTTTCCAAGGTAAAAAGCACCACATACTAGAGGAAATGCATGTAAGGTGGGGGTGGGGGAGAGTACTTTTAAGATGTGTGGAGCAAATATTTTACACAGAGAGTGGTGGGTGTCTGGAGGCTGTCAGGAGTAGTGAAGGAAGCAGATGCATTGGTAGCATTTGATGCTTCTAGGCAAACAAATGAATTTTAACGAAATGGAGGAATAGGTATCCAAAAGACATGTTCTTGTGCTGCACTGTTTTGTGTACTGAGAATAAAGCAGGGTGCATTGGCATTTACAGTGAAACCCTGTATAACACAATCATTTGAGTACAAAAAAATGTCATCACAAAAAAAAGTGGGGTCATGCTAAATCAGGGTTCAAAAGCATCCAAGATAACATGTATTAACAATCATCATTTTTATGTCTTACAATCATCATTTGTTTCTTAAATAATGATCGAGTCTTCCTTGCTTGAATGCAGCATGCCACTCGCTGCGAGCGAAATCTAGACTGCTTCTGAGCTGCAGGATTTTTATGTGGTCCACTTCCTGGGTCTCCAGCCAGTGGAGGGTAGCCTCGAAATCTTCAGTGGCTTCAGACCCTTTTGGGAGTGGGGTGGAGGTTCTTCATTATCATCCTCTTGTGGCTTGAGAACAGTACACTTGCCTCCACCAGTGCTATAGTGAGCAATATTTGCCAATCTTGAGCAGTTTTAATTTGTGTGTTCCAGTCTTGTTTACACAAAACAACAACATCACACATTGTACACTTGTTCTTCATAGCCACCTTTTAAGAGTTTTTAGTTCAGCTGGGTATTCCATGCTGGCAGCACTGTTGGCTGAGCAAATTTCTCCAAACACTACACTTGAGAAATCTTGTGATGGCATTTAAACCGGTGTAGCCATCTGTTGTTAGCTTTGTCTGTGAGGTTCTTCTGTTGATCAGCTGATCAAACCTCTCAGCTTGACCTTTGAAAATAGGCCCAGAAACTGAATGGCCTTTTGAGCGTGCTTGAACAAACCAGTTGTACAGGGACTCATTAAGGTTGACATCTTTGGCTGTCTTCAGGCATTTGGGTTTTAGTCCTGCTTCTTCTTTAACTTTGTAAAGCGGCAACGCGTAACTTATCTTCAGACTTCCAGCCACAAAGTATTGATTCAGGTATGCTGTAGGTTCGTGAGTTTGACTTTTATTCTTGATCAAGCCAAGTGCGTGAGGCTTATCGTTCACAGAAAAAGATTTTCTTTTTCTAATGGTTTGTTCCATTTTGATATATTTTTTAAAAATTTCATTCCTGGAAAGAGCAAAAAAAAGTCCATTAGCTCATAGCGCTATATCCAATTTAAAGTAATATCAGGGTGTTTTATAACAGGGTTTCAATGTATATTGCTGGAAAGCAAAAATGGTTATGAAATCATTACTGATGAAGAGCATATTGACTCCTTCTGAGTGTGAAACACTTCACCTGCAAATCTGCAGGGGTTATTTAATACACCTGATTCTCCCTGTGTGGTGTCTTCTGCATTGGTGAGTCGAGATGCAGATTAGGGGATCACTTGGTTGAGCATCCTCACATTGTCCATTGCAAGATCCAGGATATCCCAGTGGCCAACCATTTTAATTCATTTCCTATAGCAACGTGCTACTGCATGAAATATGGCTACTGCACAGCCAGATTGAGGCTACTTGCAAACTGGAGGAACTTCTCTCTTGGCGGACTCCAATTTGGTAACCTACCCCCTTTTTTTCTCCAAACAAAAGATACCACATATGCTGTTGAATAGGACGAACCTCAAAACTTAAAAATTTCACCTTAAAATCGGGTTGCTCTATGCCTTTATGACAGTCACAACACTGCCACCGTCTTACTTCATCCCCAATGGAATCTCGTGCATGCCCCGTTAGCTATTTGCAAAGTCTCAGCGCTCCTCCGCGGGGACAATTCGCCATGCCAACTGCTGTCGTTTCTGTACAAGCTTTAAACAAACTTACAGGAGCCGACAATGGTTTATTTTTAAATATTCAAATAAAATGTAAACCTTTAAAAGGTAATTTGTTATTAAAATATTGCGATTTGCTTTTAACAGCATCCACTAGTCAGTGCTAAGTGCTAGATTTTTTCTTGGTGGAGGGAGGAAGGGTCATCTTAACATTTTAGGTGGAAATTCCAGGGTCGTCCTCTATGAGTCCACTTATACATTGGCATATATGGTATAAATTTAAATTGATAGATAAATATTCACAGTTGCAGTTAATGCAGAAATAAAATGTGATGTAACAATAGTCCTGGAGGTAGTGTCTGGTTAGGCTAGTCCCAACTATATATTATTAAGTTGTGGTTAGGAATGTGCATTGTTTTGCACTAGTGCTTGTTCACATTGAAGGAAATGTCCTGATGTTCCTGTGTGGCCTTTTTGTGCTTCCATTAATTAGACTAACTCAATAAAATATATACTGAAAAAGTAATTTTTGAGATGCAGCACGGTAACAGGCCTGTCTGGCCCACATGACTGTGCCCCCCAATTATACCCACATGACCAATTAACATTCTTTAGAATGTGGGAGAAAATCCTAGTGGACATGGGGAGAACATACAAACTCCTCACAGACAGTGGCGGATTTGAACTAGAGTTGCTAACGCTATAATTGTGCCGAATAAAGCACTATTGTGATTAGATTACTTACTGCTCTCATACTTTAAAGGAAAATTTTAGTTCCCCAGCTTGTTAAAAGTTATTGGGGCTCTATTTCCTTCACTCCTTTTGAGTGCATAGGAACATAGTTTTCTCCCAACTTTTTTTTATTCTATCATGAAAGTGAAGCCCTTTAAGGCCACCTTGAGACAGTGCTCTTCATTCCCTCCTTTTTCTTTTTATTTTCTTACTTCATTCAAACCACTGAAGGGTACAGTTCAAAAGACAGGCTTCTTCTTCCAGCAACTTTGCCTCCCGATACTTGTACCCGTGCAGTAACATTGCTGTAGTTTCATTCCTGCCAACATTGTCTGTGTTTATGAGAATGATCCTGGGGATGAGAGAGTTAATGTATGAGAAGCATTTGAAAGCTCTGGACTCAAGGGATGGAGAGTGTGGATGTGGAGAAGATATTTCCAGTAGTGGGAGAGTCTAGGACCAGAGGTACATTTTCAGAATAAAAGGACACCCCTTCAGAAAAGAAATGGAGAATTTTTTTTTCATATGATGGGTGGTGAATCTGGGGAATTTATTGCCACAGAAGGCTAAGTCATTGGGTCTATTTAAAGGTGAAGTTGATAGGTTCTTGGTCAGTAACAGTGTCAAAGATTATGGGGCGAGGCCATAAAATGGAATTGAGAGAAAAAAATACATCGGCCATGATTCAAATAGTGGCCTAATTTTGCTCCATGTCTTGTGGTGCACAGACTATTCTTAGTGTCTTCCTTTCTGTTTTTTTCTTTCAATGCAATGCATTTGTTTTACAGGGTCACATGCCAACATACCAACTGCTGCGAAAATATGACCTCCTACAGTTTTCTGATGTCACCAAGGCAGTTGGGTATGAATTTGGAGATTTTTCTTTTTGAATTGTATATTAATTCATACGGGTTTGTAAGTTAAGTGTTTTTAAATTAATGCTCACTATCAATGTGTCTGGAAGCTGTTTCCTTAACTTGTTTCGTAAAATGTCAGCAAATAACAATGTTGGAGAATACATAAACATGATGATAAAATTCTGCAGGTCACATAGCATCCATAGAAAGTAAAAGGTAGTTGACATTTTGGGCCTGACCCCTCCTTCAGGAGTGCTGTACATCAGGCATACACCTGAATAAAAAAGGGTGGGGGGGCGGTGTAGGGGAAAGGAGGAAGAGCACATGTCCTCCTATGTTAACTGCAACTCTGTGACTCTAATGAAGGACAAAGACTGAGGTGAATGTGTTGTGGGAAGCCAATAGATCTGGTTTTGGAATGAGGTATTTGAATTTGTCTTGTTTTTAATTAGTGAAGGGAACCTTCTCCTCTTGAATGAGGCTTTGGTGAAACATGAGGCATTCTTCATTCGGTGTGGAATCTTTCTAATTCTTGAGAAACTGAAGATAATCACATACAGAAACCTCTTCAAGAAAGTGTAAGTGCTGAGCACTCATGTGCTGCATTATGAAATTGTTCAAGACTGGTCTTCTCTGTGATTGTATTTGGGAATTAACCTGCTATTTAACTCGGTTATTTCAGGTATTTATTACTCCGAACTCATCAACTGCCACTTGATGCTTTTTTGGTTGCCCTGAGATTCATGCAAGTGGAAGATGTTGATATTGACGAAGTCCAATGTATCTTAGCAAACCTCATCTATATGGTATGTACTGTATTTGGTCACCCTTATGTTGGGTGGGTTCTCAGTTTCATATTGGTGAAACAAGATGTAAGGGTTATTCCTGGATTTTAACAAAGTAACTGAGATCATAGATCTGCACAACACAGGCCAGGTCCTTTGGATCACGCGTGTGCTGAACATGATGTCCAAATCAAACTAAAAAATCTGTTGTTTGCACTTGATAGATATGATTCCATCCCCATCATATTCATGTGTCTTAAGTAGAAGCCTCTTAAATGCTACAATTGTAATTGCTTCCACCTCTACTCCTGGCAGCCCATTCAAGCCTCATATCATTATCAGTGTAAATAAATAAGTGCCCCACACGTCTCTCTCAAACTTTGAACAGTTCACCAGAAACACATCCTTGAGTGTGTGATGTTTTTACCCATGGGAAAAGATTCAGACCGTCCACCCTACCTGTTGCCTCTCATGATTTTATAAACCTCTCTCATGGCTCCTTTCACTTTCCACTGCTCCAGAAAAACAATCCAAGTATCTAATCTTTCCCCTATAACTCAAACCCTCTAAATCAGACAATATCCTGGTAAATCTTCTGTATCGTTTCCAAAGCCTCCACATCCTTCCTGTAATGGGGCAACCAGAATTTCATAAAATATCATTTTGATCAGACTAACTATTGATAGATATTAAGGATATTATCAACTAATATTAGGAAGGGCTCTTTGGATGATACTCTCATGTTTTAACATAAAATCTAGTACTTGGGTAATATCTTAGAACGAAGATGGTGAGTATGACCTTTCAGATGGATGCAAGTGATCGCATTGTGCTGTTGGGTAAAGATAATGGAAGCTCTGTCCAAGGTCCTGACCAACGCGGCTCTCTCTAACATCACTTAAAAAATCATCTTGTCTCATACATCGCTGTTTGTGGGAGTTTGCTGTGTGCAAATTGGCTGGACCATTTACAACATTGCAGTAGTGACTAACCACACTTCACTCTGGGAAATTCTGAAGTCAGAAAAGGCACTGTATCAATAAAACTTTATCTTTTTCTGATTTTGTGTTTGTGGGTTGTCATGGTTATTCCTTGTTTTTCAGGGACACATCAAGGGTTACATCTCTCATCAACATCAGAAGATTGTCGTTAGTAAACAGAACCCTTTCCCATCTCTATCCTCTGTGTCTTAACAAACTGAATCCAAACATTGATGTACTCTCACCCCCAGCAATTCCTGGAGGTGCATGGTGGTGGCTAATGGTCTCATTACCAATAGTCCTTGTGTAAAACTGAGGGAGGAATACTCAGTGAGGATTCACAGCCAATGTTTGTTGTACATCCCCTGAAGTAATTCTCATTATCTCATTAAGGATGCCAATGTAATGCAATGTATATTTTGTTACCATGTTATGTGATAAAGATATTGTAATAAATATTTGTTAAGTAAATCATATTTCTCTTTCTCTCTTGCAAGTGAGTTTAATTTACAATGCTTCTAAAGGACTAATTTTCACTTCCTCTAAAATGTTTCAAGTTACCAATATTTGAAATTTGGCACCCTGAAACCCTCCTTTACCCCAGCTAGAAGAAAATTCATCCAAAATGGGCTGTGGATGTTTGGTTAAATCACCTTTTTGTCACCTAGTCCATTGATTCCTCATTTAACTTGGGTCCCCAGCTCAAATATCATTCACTTGAATAGGTGGAGTAATTGGGTTTAAGTACAGGATTATCGATATTTCTGAAAGTGCAGTTTCTATAAATGCCATTTGCTCTCTAGGGACATTTGTCATGGTTCCAGTGACCTTCAGGCAGAGATAGTTTTTGAAAAGGAGCATGTACAATCAAGGTTACATTATATTTGTCAATTAAATTGTATCCTCCATAGAAGAGACATCTGGAATCTTTTACAATATTCTCCAAGCTTTATGTTGGAATCAAACTTCACCACATAGCAAAGCACATCTAATTAAAGAAATAGATTTTTTTTTGGTTACACCCAATTAAGACGTGTAAAGAAAGGGTAGGTATACAGATACAACACGATTTACTTATAACTTATCCATTGAGATGCAACTTCTGAGATCTAAAAGTCAGTTTTATATACATGGGGACAGATCAGGTAAATTGTTAGCTGGATAACTTAGAGCAGCTACAGTTAGAAAGCAAGCAAATTTTGAAGATATGTAAAATGGATGGTACAGAAACTTTGAATTATGAGGAAATTAATTTTTATTCTAACATGTACAAATCCAACTTTCCAGATAATACCACTTCTATGATTAATTGTTTTACAAACATTGAATATTTGTAAGATTTCTGATTATGATTTGCCTATTAATAAAAAGGAGATCATAAAGGCAATATTTTCACTTCAATCAGGTAAAGCTCTGGTACCTGATGGATATACAGTTGAGTTTTTCCAAAACATTTAATGATATTCTGAGACTTTATTTATGCAAAGTTTTTATTCATTCCTTTTCTTTTAGAACTTTACCTAAAACGTTTTATGAGGATTCAATTTCACTGATTCCCAAAAAAGATAAGGATCTGTTTAAATATACTTCTTACAGACTGATTTCTTTATTAAATGAAGATTTAAAAATTTTTGCCAATAGACTTGAGAATATCTTGCCTAAAATTATCTCTAAAGATCAAACTGGGTTTATTAAGAATAGATACTCTCATTTTAATAGTAGAAGATTATTGAACATTATTTATTTCACTCCATCCATATTACCAGCATGTGTTGTTTCACTTGATGCTGAAAAGGCTTTTGACAGAGTGGAATGAAAGATTTAACTTGGGTCCTGGATTTATCTCTTGGATCAAACTAATTTACCAAGCTCCTACTGTGGCCATTATTACTCATAACTATAAATCTTATTTTAGGTTACATAGGGGTACGCATCAAGTTATAGGGATACGCATCAAGGTTGTCCTCTCAGTCCCTTATTATTCAACCTATTTTTGGAACCCTTAGCAATTGCTCTAAGAGATTCTACAAATATCCATGGTATCCAGAGAGGGAAGAGAGTACATAAGGTTTTTTTTATGCAGATGATTTGTTGATATACATCTATAATCCTAAAAAATAGATTCCTTCTATGTTATCTTGGCTTACTGAATTAGGTATTTTTTCAGGATATAAATTGAATTTAAATAAAATTGAACTTTTTCCTGTTAGTAACCATATACATTTATATGATTAATTACCTTTTCAAGTTCTTAAAAATAAATTGCATATCTTGGTATAAAAATTACAAAAAACTTTAAGGATTTGTACAAATAGAATAATCTCCCTTTGATTAATTATGCTAAACAAATGTTATCAAAATGGTCACCATTGATGTTGTAATTAGTAGGTCGAATTAATGCATTTAAAATGATAACTTATCAAAGGTCACATATACATTTCAAGCTATCCCAACATTCTTCCCTAAAGTATTCATTGACAAATTAGATTCTAAAATATCATCTTGTATATGGAATAATAAGTTTTAGATTAACTAAACCACTACTACAGAAATCAAAAATAAGATGGTGGTGTGGCATTACCAAATTCCACGTTTTATTACTGGGCAATTAACATATGATACATTACATTTTGGACTTGCTATTCTGAGATGTATGATTGCCTTTTATGGGTGGAATTGGAAAATTAAGGTACTTCTCTCCCCTTTCCATTATCTAAAATGTATAAACAAGATTTTAATCCAATTCTCAGACAAACAGTAAGGATTTGGTTTCAATGTCATATGTTTTTTGATTTAAATAATTTTTTTCTGTCCAGTAAAATTTATTCTAATTTTTTTTTAAGACATCATCTGACCAAGTTTTTGCCCTATAGAAAGATAAAGAAATAATAGCTTTTCTTGATATGTTTGAAGGAAATTGTTAAATGTCATTTGATCAATTAGCTCTAAAGTTTCATTTGCCTAAGATACATCTTCTTTAATATTTTCAAATTAGGAATTTTCTACACTTTTTTTCTACCAAATTTTCCATTTGGCTTTTCAACTCATTTGATTCTCTTCTTCAATTAAATTCTTCCCGAAGAGAATTGATAGCTAATATTTAAAACAACTTACTTAAGTTGTGTCCTATATCAATGATAAAATTAAAGGTGCTTGGGAACTGGAATTTGAGCAGCCTCTTTCTGATGATTTATGGGAAAGAATCTTTTGACTAGTCAATACTACTTCAATTTGTGCCCGTCAGTCTTTGATTCAGTTCAAGGTAGTGCAGAGGGCACATATGCCTCAAGGTAGATTGACCCGTATTTTTCCTAATATAAGTCCTATTTGTGATAGGTGCAAGTTTCAAGAGGCCACTTTGATATATATATTTTGGTCCTGTACAAAGTTAGCTATTTTTGGCAAGGTGTTTTTGAAACTTTAGCTAAAGTGTTGGACTGTAGCGAAGTATTCTATACTGAGCTACTATAGACGTTGGTGTACACATTGTGGAATCGCTGTACATGGTGTCGAGTTGATGATAACGCATGAAAGTCTATGTGCACGCTGTGGAGTCTAGTGCAAGGCTGACACCTCCACATGGACCGGAAGTGGCATCATCAGTGATGTCATCAGCCCAGATAAAAACCTGTGGTGGATGCAGGTCAATTTCCTGCATTTTCCCCAGCACGTCTGCCATTTTGAGAACCAGTTTGCTTCCTGGTAAGTGGGTTGCCATAGGACATAGATTTACAGACAAACTTACAGCTATTTTTGGGATCTCAGTATTGGGATCAGGCTTTGCACCTGCTTCAGCCCAAAGGATAGTAGCCTTTTCAACACTGATGGCAAGGAGAGCTATATTACTCAAATGGAAAGATTACAATGAGCCTACTTTTCTTCAATGGCTTTCCTCCATTATGTCATGGTTATATTTAGAAAACATTAGGTCGGACATTTGATACTAACTTTAATTTTAAAAAAACTTGGTGGCCATTTATTCAAAATTTTCATATGACTCAAACTAATAAACCAAATTGAACCACATCCAGTTTGTTTTATCCCCCCCCACGGAATTATATTTACTCAGTAAGAATCTCTTTTAAAATTATTCTCAGAATGGATTGACCAGTTGTTTTTGTTTTTTTGGGGTTTTTTATCTTTTTTCCATCGAGTTGGATTTTTTTTATTTTATGCATTGACTTTTATTTCCTTATTTAATATAACTGTCAATATATATAAGAATGTTGAATTAATTTGAAAGTTGTTACATTCATGGACATTGTATATTACTTTTTCACATTTTCTCTATTTTTTTTCTTAATTAAAATATTAAGAAGTAAAAAAGCAACGCACATCTAATGGATCAGCACAGTAACTTCACTTTGGACCTCTAGTTTTGTAAAATTAATTTTAGCCATATTTCAAATGTTTGTTTTGAATACAATTCTAGTTTTCTAAGAAACATGAGTACTGTACCCTGTTAATCTGCAATCAGTAACCCTCTATCAATCATTGCACTGAAATGTGATGAGCAGATGCTCCTAGGTCCTCTACTTTACCCCCTTATATCTCTACTCCAACACCACCAGGATTACTAACATTGTTCTATTAAATCTACTCACAGGTTTGGTGAACTGCACTTTTCCCCATACTCAGCACTTTTGTATTTGCAACTCTATAGTACCCTCTACAATGGGACAAAGATATTTTTTTTCCCTTTATTTGCCCCTGTGCCCAGTTTTAAATTTGAAATCAAACAATTCACGTGATTAAAATGCACATTTCAGATTTTATTAAAGCTATTTGTATACATTTTGGTTTCACCATGTAGAAATTATAGCACTTAATATACATAGTCTCCCTCATTTCAGAGCACCATAATACTTTGGACATAGCAATTACAGTAATCATGTTTAGTACTTTATTGTATTTCCCTTGCATGCAATGACTGCATAAAGTCTGTAAAGGTGCTGAGAATCTTCTCTGGTGATGATCTGGCAGACCTCTAGTTCAGTCATCTTCAGCACCTGCTTGTTTTGGGGCTTTGTCCCCTGAAGTTCTCTCTTCAGCATATGGAAGGCATGTTCAGTTGGATTTAGATTGAGTGACTAACTTGGCCATTTACAAATTTTCCAGTTTTTAGTTTTGGAAAAACTTCTTTGTTGCTTCAGCATTTTTGGGATCATTGTCTTGCTGTCGGATGAAGCACCGTCCAATGAGTTTGGAGGCATTTGCTCTAACATGAGCAGATAAGATGGTTCTGTACACCTCAGAATTCATTTTGCTACTGCCATCAACAGCTACATCATCAATGGGGAAAAAAAAGTATGCCCGTATCTGTGGCAATCATACATGCCCACCATCACGTTTAACAGATGTGGTGGTTTGCTTTGGATCTTGGGCAGTTCCTTCATGCTCCCACACTTTGCTCTTGCTGTCACTCTGATACAGGTTAATCTTGGTCTCATCAGTCCACAAGACCTTTCTCCAGAATTCTGCAGCCTCTTTTAAATACTTGGCAAACTGATATCTGGCCATCCTGTTTCTGCAGCTAACTCGTGATTTGCATCTTGCAGTGTAGCCTCTGTATCTCTGTTCATGAAGTCTTCTGCAGACAGTAGTCATTGACACGTCCACACCTGCTTCCTGAAGAATGTTTCTGATCTGTCAGACAGGCCTGTGGGGACTTTTCTTCATTATAATGAGAGTTATTCTGTTATCAGCAGTGGAGGTCTTCCTTTGAATACCAGTCATTTTTTTGATTACTAAGCTCACCAGTTCATTCTTCTTTTAAAATATTTTTATTAATTTCAAATATTAGCATACAAATACATTTATGGAATACATATTAATAACATTACCAATTTGATAACTCATAAAGCATATATAACCATAATTCAAAAATATAACAATTTTTTTTTCATGTACAGGGTGATTCTAACCCCTATTCCTAACCCAAGGTATATAACTAAAGAAAATATGTAATTTGTTCATAGAATAAAATGGAAAATATAAAAATTTTAAAAGCTATGACCAAAGGAACTGCTCACACTAAACATCTGAGACACTCATTTGTACAAAACAATATTTATTTATATAGATACTTGTCCTGTATATGTATTATTTGTCTGTATGTGTGTTATGTCTGGTTGTGTGTCTGCATGTTTTGCACTGAGGACCAGAGAACGCTGTTTCGTCATTGTACTTGTACAATGAAATGACAATAAACTTGACTTGAATTCTTCTGCGGATGTCTTCCTTGAAATACCAGTCACTTTCTGATTACTAAGCTCGCCAGTACACTCTTAATAATGTCCCAAGCAGTTGATTTTGGAAATCCTGGTTTGGGTGATGTCTCTTTACTGTTTTATTTCTATTTTTCAGCCTCATAATGGCTTCTTGGACTTTCATTGGCACAACTCTGGTCCTTGTGTTGAAAAACGGCAACTACAGACTCCAAAGGTGATCAAAAACTTAGATGCACCAATTACCTGCGCCAATGAAGCAATTAAACATGCACGAGTACTCATAAACACCTGTAAAGCCAAATGTCCCAAACATTATGGTGCCTCGAAATGGGGGAACTATTTATAAAAAGTACTGTCATTTCCATCACATTTTTAATGACATTTATCAACAACTCTGCTTTTCTGAAATGATGAAAATCATTTGATATCAACAGGGGAGAAAATTTGTTTTCATCTGAAAATGTCCAAACATAGTAGAACTTGAGTCAGCAAAATAATTAACTTATTTTCAATTCATCCTCTCAATTCTATATGTCTAACCTCTGCCTATAGAACATTAGTGAAAAAATGTGTCAGCTTCTATTGTGTGTGCAGTCAGCGATCTGATTGTGTCTGTCTCATAATCCTTTTAATCCAATTTATGTATCTTGATACTTTAGTATATACTGGTATATTCTTACAATTATATTCATCAGCACCTAAAGATATGCCTGTCAGGAACCAGACACCCTTATAGCTAGTTACAAGGGGACTTCCTCTGGTCAAAGAACACAATGAGTCTTCTACTTCTTTAAACCCTGCACAAAACATTCGATGTACAATGGGAAAAGGCTGCACCCTCTGACAATTGGCATGTTTGATGTATGGGACATATGGGATGCCAACCAGAACTGGCTCCTCGACACGTCCCTGTTGCATCTTCCATCCACTTGTGGCCCCATATTCTGAAGTCATCAAAAAGAATTCGGCAAAATCTGCCTCGGGAAGACAGATGGGACTCGTGTAGTTGTTGAAAAGAATTGGCTTCTCCAACTCCAGTAGGGCAATATCGTTCTCAAAGGTCACCAAGGAGAATCTTGAATGAATGTGTATTCGACTAACATTAATTGATTGTTCAATACCTTCATCTTCGTCCAGGTTATATTCTCCTATTTGGAATGTCAAAATAGATTTTTTAACTGTCAGAAATGTATGCTTTTATTTAGGAAAGATTCTGGTCTGTAAAACCATAAGAGCTTTTCAAAACTTAAGGTTGCTCCAAAGTGGTTAACAGCAAATGAAGGACTTTTCATAGTCATATAGCATGCAGAACTGGTCATTCTGTCCACCACATCCATGCTGACCAATGGGCACCTGTCTACTTTAATCCCATCTTCCAACACTTGGCCCTAACCTTATATGCCTGGGCAATTCAAATACTCAGCTACACACTTGTTAAGTGCTGTCACTGACTCTCTGGAAGAGTATACAAGGTCATGACCATTCTTTTGGTGAAAACGATCCCTGTCAGATCTTTAAATCTATGTCCTCTAATTGTATTTTCCTCTGATAAGGAGGAAGGTTTCCTGCATTCTAAATCATTTAAGACCATGGTAATTTTGTATACCTCTATCATATCCCCCTTTACCCTCCTCTGTTCCAGGAATAACAGACTCAGCCTCTCCATTCTCTCCTCAAAACTGATACATTCCATCTCAAGCAAAATCCTGGTGAATCTCCTCTGCACCAGGAGGATCACACCTTTCCTCATGTGGAAACCAGATGGCACACAGTACTTCTGAGGTCTGAACAAGTTTATTTCTTTCTCGGAAGACTGCAGCAAATAGAAATCCAGTGCCTAATTCTTTAGTGAGCATGGATGGAAGGCTGGTGAATAAACTTAAGGTAATGAGTGGGAATAAAGGGTGGGGGGGGAGGGGAATTTTCAAGTAGGCTTTCTGTGACTAGTGATGTTCCACAGGGCTCAGTGTTGGGAACACTACCTTTCACATTATGTTAATAATTTGAATGATGGAATTGATGGCTTAGTGGCCAAGTTTATGGATGATATGAAGATAGGTGGAAGGGTGGTTAATATTGAAGTAGGGAGTCTGCAGAGAAACCTGGACAGGTTTGGAGAATGGGCAAAGTAGTGGCAGATGGAAAACAGCATAGGGAAATGCATGGTCATGCCCTTTGAAATAAGAAATGAAGATGTAGACTATATTTGAAATGTGAAGAGAATTCGGAGAGTAAAGGTTCTAGTGCAGGATTTCCTAAAGGTTAAATTGCGGCATGACCTAGTAGCAAGGTAGGCAAGCGTGGGAGAGCTTAGGGTCAGAGGACACAACCTCAGAATAAAAGGCTCTTCAGAATAGAAACAAGTAATTTCTTCAGACAGAAGGTGATGAATATAGAAATCATTGCCATGATGGCTGTAGAAGCCAAGTTACTGGGTCTTTAAAGCAGAGTTGATAGGGTTGACTCATTAAAGCAGATTAGTAAGGGTGTCAAAAATTATGGGGAAAAGGCAGGAGAATGAGTTGACAGGAAAAATGTATTAGCCATGATTTAAATGGTGGAGAGACTCATGGCTAAATGGCCTAATTCTGCTCCTACATCTAGAGCACCTGTAGAAAGTTGACATAATGGTGGCCGGTAGGCTTGCCCACTTCAGTCTTCTCAGGAAGTGCAGTTGTTGTTGTGCCTTCCTGACAAGTGAGGAGATGTTAAGTGTCCACAAAAGGTCACTAGTTAAGTGAGCTCCAAGGAACATGGTGCTCTCCACTCTCTCTACTACAGAGTTGTTGATGTGTAGTGGAGGGTGGTCGTTCCTGGTTTCTCTGCAGTACGAATCATCATTGTTGCTGATGAGGCCAACGACTGTTGTGTCTTCTGCAAACTTGATGACACTATTGGAGCTGGATCTGGCGATACAGTCATGGGTCAGTAGCATGAATAGGAGCAAATTGAGCAGACAGCCCTGAGGTGCCCCAGTGCTCAGTGTGATGGTGCTTGATGTTCTGCTACCAACCTGGACAGACTGTGGCCTTTCCATTAGGAAGTCCAGGTTCCAGTTACAGAGAGAGTTGTTGAGTCCCAGCAAGGACAGCATCTCCTCCAGCATCTGGAGAACAATCACTTTAAACACCGAGCTGAAGTCAATGAACAGCAGCGTGGCATATGAGGCATTATTCTCCAGGTGGGCCAGGACAGAGTAAAGTTACAAGGCTATAGCATCGTCTGGGGAATGGTTTCTTCTATAGGTGAATTCAAATGGATCCAGCATCTCTAGGAGGTATGCTTTGAGGTGTTCCATCACCAGACCCTCAAAGCATTTATTAATGGTGGAGGTCAGTGCCACAGGACAGTGGTCATTGAGCCTGTTATTGTCACTTTCTTGGGTACCGTGATGATGGTGGCTGTCTTGAACCCTGTGAGAATGATGGACTGCTGCAGTGAGGTTTTGAAGATGACCCTGAAGACCTTCATCAATTGGTCTGCGCAATCCTTCAGTACCCGACCAGGTATGTGTCAGTTATGTAGATTGTTCGTCCTTTGTGTTCTCATAGGGTACAGCCTATTCCTGCTTCCAATTCAATTTGAGGCAGAGTTTTCATGAAGTCAGTGAAAAAAGAACTTTGAAATCACATGAGGCCCCCCCAAAGAGGTTTATGAAATTATGAAAGGCCTGGATAAAATGAATGCTCAAAGTCTATTTCCCAGGGTGGATGATTCTAGAACTAGAGGGTTTAAGGTGAGAGGAGAGAATTTTAAGGGGGACCTGAGGGAAAACATTTTAAATCAGACAGTGGTCTTTATCCAGAACAAAGTGGGTACAGTTAAAAAGGCACTTGGACAAATTTATGGATAGGACAGGTTTAGAAGAACATGGACCAAATGCAGGCAAATGGTCACCATGGACATGTTGGGCTGAACGACCTGTTCCGTTTTGTGTGGCTCTATGAATTTATTGAATTATAATCCAGTCTCTGAACATTAAGAAATCAAAGCTAAAGGAACTCACCAAGGACAGCCGTGAAATTATGCAAAGGGTTCACACAGGCAGCCGAGGTCAGCACAAAGTCCTCATTCAGAATTACACCTCCACAGGCTATTTCATCATTATGCTTTAGTAGCACCTGCAGGAGAAATGTGCAAACCACCTTAGCCCACACATTATACATGCTAAAACAGTCTAAGTCTACCTTTCATGCTGGAATCTCAGCTGAGATGATCGAACCTTATATATGGAAATGCAGAGGAAATGATGGATAAGTTGGAAATATTGTTCCTGTATCCCCACTTCTGTAAAGCTGGTCATAGACATTCTGGGAACCTCAAGACTTTAGCTAATGCTGCAATAGTTGCTGGTACAATTCAAAAGATCCTGCTGCAATTCCACACTGCAGCAGGGTGGCACCACTAATAGAGCCACTGCCTCACAGCCCCAGAGATTTAGGTTCAATCCTGGCTTTGGATGCACACATGCAGTGCTTTACACATTCTCTCAGTCACCATGTGGGTTCCCTCCAGCATCTTAAAATGTGCAGATTGGTGTAAACTGGCCACTGTAAATCACCCCTAGTGTGTGGGTGAGTGGTAAAATCTGGCGAGAGGGAAGTTAATGGGAATATGGGGAGAATAGAAGAATGGGATTCTATGCTGCACCTGTCTATGACTCATTGGAAGACCTGCAACTGAGCTGGGGAAAAAGTGGGAAGCAAACATGCTCAGACAAAACACAGAAAGTGCTGGAAGAACTCACTGGGTCAGAGAGCGTTCATGAAAGGCTATATAGTGAATGTTTCAGACCAAAAACCCTTCATCAGGGAGAGCAAGAAACCAGCAGACCTGAAAACCATTCCTGACGAAGGGTTTCTACCCAAAATGTTTGTCATCTATTGCCTTCACTGGATGCTGCCTGACCCACTGAGTTCTTCCAGCAACTTTCTTGTTTACAAACATATTTGGTAATGTAGAACAAGTTTTGTCATAGCCATATGTGGAAATCAAAGTATAACATAACTGCTCACTGTGACTTAGTTTGAGTGTGGCCACTTTGCTCCTTATCACCTTTATAGCCTTGATGTCAGGATTTCTGACAGTGTTTAGGGGGTTTGTGATACAGGAAGCGCAGGCTTAAACTCTTCTCAGTTTTCCCAGTTATTCAAGTGAGTGCCACCAAATCTCGGGACGATTACGAGAAGGTGAAAGGTCCAGACTTGCTGACCAGGGTTGGTGGGGGGGAGTTTGCCTGGCTGCTCTCCAGTTTTAAGCTGTGCCAAGGAATGCAGTGGCACAATGGGATCCATGCTGTCAGATCCTCCATCTGGTTATAGCTGGGATAGATTCCACAAGTCCGTTCATGTGACTAATGAACATTGGGCAGAGGAAGCAAGGTAAGTTGCATATTTTCAATTATCTGTCTGGTGAATATTTTAAATGATTTTGAAGTGATTTTAAGTGATACATATTTTTAAAAATGCTGTATTTAAGATATGCTGGATAATCTGCAAAGCAACTCTGTTCACTGAACCTCGACATATGACAATAAATATGAACGTCTTGACAGCAGATGGGATTTAATGATCATTTAATTTTATGGTTGCCAATCTTCCAGAATATTTAAGTTCTTGAATTTAAATTCCATAGCTACCATGGTGGGGAATTTAAACCACCTCAGTAACATAACCTGTGCATTATCATGTGTCAGATTTATGGTCTCACCTGCCAAGGTGTGAGCTTTAATTACCCCAGCAACATTATCTGTGTGTTATCATGGTCTCACCTGCCAAGGGTATTCACCCCTTTGACATCGCTGGTCATCAATGATTGCCCTGAGGATCAAGTCAGAATCATCAATTGCTAAATGGACCGACTGCTTTCCACATGGATACGGCACTGTTCAACAGAAAGGAGTCAGTGATGGGGTTAGAATCACATTAATGAGCTGGTGGTATATATTATCTCTCCAAGTGGTCCTAGCACCTACACAGCACCCAAGCCTGCTCTGTATTCTGGGCTGTCCCCAACAACACTGCATGGAGATCTTGATATGTGACATGCACCCTTTTCAGGACAATTCAGGCCAAGCAGCCGTATGTCCTAGTCTCCCATCTGAAGACTGGACAGGTGCATTTACCACACTGAGAATGAGTCAACAAACACTGTGGACAGGGAGGTTGAATAAAGGGCACTCTGTGAAATAAAGGGACCAGTAAAAACTCATCTGCAGAGACCTCAACCACATTACCACTTAGGATGGGTAATCCTCATCATCACCATTAAGTTTGTGTCCAGGAACGCTGAGTAAGGTGATCGCATCTTGAAATGCCCAAGGTACAACTCTGGCACCAACATTTATTGCACTGTGGCTGCAAGGCATTATGCATGGTTAATTTCAATGAATGATTATGGTGAGGATTAAAAATAGACAAAACTGTATTATGAACTGGGGCATCAATGTGTGATACATTATTTGTTGTGCTGCAGATGAGTTATGAGTTACACTGGGGTTAGAATGCATGGTACATTAACTACACTGAGGTTGTGAAGTCTGGTGTAGGCTTTGCTGCAATAGGTTATCAGAACACCTACTACATAGAACATTATAGAACAGTACAGGCCCTTTGGGCCAGGATGTTATGCCGACCTATATAAACCTTACCTCACACCCATATATTTCTCACTCCATGTGCCTGTCCAAGCGTCTTTTAAATGTCCCTATTATACCATCCCTGACAATTCATTCCGGACATCAACTACTCTCTGTATAAAAATAATTACCCCTGACATTTCCCCTAAACTTTCCTCCCCTCATATTGTACAGATGTCCTCTGGTGTTTATTACTCTCACCCTAGAATAAAGGTGCTGGTTGTCCACCCTATCTATGCCTCTCATAATCTTGTAAACCTCTATTAAGTCACTTCTCATCCTTCTTTGGTCCAAAGAGAAAAACCCTAGCTCTGTCAACCTTGCCTCATAAGACATGTTCTCCAATCCAGGCAACATCCTGGTAAATCTCCTCTGCACTCTCTCCATAGCTTCCACTTCCTGTAATGAAGCTACTGGAATTGAACACAATTTTGCAAGTGTGGTCTAACCAGAGTTTTATAGAGCTTGAACTCACTCAAACCTCCAATTAATTAGGGCCAGCATACCATAAGATGTGTTAATTACCCTATCAACCTTGGCAGATCAATGGATTTGGACCCCAAGGTCCCTCTGTTCTTCCACATGGTTAAGAATCCTGCCACTAACCATGTACTCTGATTTTTCGTTTGACCTTCCAAAACGCATCACTTCGCACTTATCCAGGTGGAACTCCATCTGCCACTTTATTGTACAACGTTGCATCCTGTCTATATATTGTTTTTTACCTACAACAACCTTCTACACTATCCACAACACCTCCACCCTTCGTGTTCATGTTATAAGATCATTGATCTTTATTTTGGAGTGCTTTCCTACTTTCACCTCATTTTCCTCAATTCCCTTAATATCCAAAAATTTATCCATTTCTTTCTTGAACATACTTGGCAATTAAACCTGGGTAGAGAATTTGAAAAATTCTCCAGCTCTGGGTTAAGAAATTTTTTTCTCATCTCTGTCCTGAATGGTCAACAGCCATATTTTTAGACTGGTTCCAAACACTCAGATCTCGAGATTGGGAAGGTCCACACTCAATCCCAAAAGGATTGTGCAAGTTTAACTGAGATCATGATTTGTTTTGTTTGCCTTATGGGGGCTGTGATGCATACCTGCCAGCATGAAGTCAACCTATGTTCTCCCTCTACTCTCCAAATCCTACAGCTGTGGATCAGGGATCGGCACCTGATGTGTAAATGGAGTAAAGCACTTGACAGTGTTACTATTTACCTTCAGGAACACAACTCGTCTGATCTTCCCCAAGTTCATATCCTTGTGCACAGTAACAGGTGAAGGCATCATGTCGTAACTTACAGAAGTGATCACAGGTTTGCCCATGTGATGTACAATCTGGGGAATCTGAAATTCAAACAATTGATCATGTCAATCTCTTTTTATATCAACAAGGCTCCATCACAAGGTGATCATCAGGACACAAGGAAAACAATGATGGAAACAATATATTTTTAAAGATCTTCTCTCTGCATTAGTCAGTCTATTCCCGACGAAGGAGAGTTTAAAATTAGAGGGCATTGAGTTAAGGTGGGAGTGGAAAGATTGAAAAGGGACCTTTTTTTAAATGGAACAGGCTGTCAGAGGAAGTGATCAAGGTAGATACAATTGTAATGTTAAAAATTTATTTACCCAAGAATTTGGATAGGAAAGGTTGAGAGGGATATGGGACCAATGCAGGCAAATTGGACTAGCTTGGGTAGACATGGTTGGCAATAATAAGTTGGGCCGAAGGCCCTTTTCCATGCATATGATTGGCTGATATATCTAGAGACCTCTAGAATGAAAATTATTACTAATTATTTTAAAGAATGAAGATTTATACTACAAGAAAGCATGCGCACTCACTCCAAACTACAGCTCTTATTAGAAGACGCAGACAGCAGATTGTGTTTAGCGCCCAGTTGAAACTTGATTTCTTTGGCCAATTGTCACCAGCAGGATTTTTGTTTTAGTCCTGTTTTACAGATTTTTTTTCCACCAGAATTAGCTTTTGATAAAATTTAGAGTCTTGGTAGACTAATTTGAGGGCAATAGACAATTGTGGGACAAGTGTTACAGACTGAGTAAGCACAGCAAGTATGCTTTTCTCCAGAGGTTTAGTTAACCATGTGGACAGGTGTGATAACTTAACTGCTTAATAGCCATTAATGACATCAGATTTTTAAACCTGCTGCAGATTTTTTTCACCTCCCTTGCTGATTTAGTTTAAGAACATAACCATGGGGGCAAAAGGTTTGTTTATCTGTGGTTTACCCCCATCTTTGGGTTGGAGGTGTGATGTTCTGTGGTTGGTATGAATAGATGCCTCAAGTATGAGTCCCAGATAATAGTCATGGGACTATTAGTCATGGGACCCAACTTGTAAATCTCACCAATGAGGCATTCTGAGCTAGTCAAATATGTTAGCATTTGGCCCATAGCTTTCAAAACCCTTCTATTTAGTGTGATGGACCATGATCAGCTTTATTTTCAGACCGGAGTGAAATGCAGCAGGAGAGAGAGAAGTGCATGCTGTGGGAAGTGCTAAAACAGTGAGCTGAGAAAGCAAACAGCTGCTTGGAGTGTGAGAGCCATGCGTTGGGAGAATTGACAGCTGTCAGGAGCCCAACACTGAAGCTGGTTGACTCACGGAGAACGTGCCTGCTGCTGTCAATCCCTCGCTACCAATCTGGAGAGCTGAAGGCATGCATTGGGGAAGCTGAAGAGCCCAGCATGCTGAGTTTGAACAGTCAGTCAGATGAGTTAGTTGAACGGTAGTCTGTGTGGGTGCTCACCCAGCAGCTTCAGCAGGCAGGAGGCTGAGTTGCTTCGTTCATGATGCCAGCATTGCCATGAGGAAATGTCTATCAGTGTGCTCACCCAGCAGCTTCAGTTAGAAGACTAAGCTGCTTTGTCCATGAGTGCCAACACTATTGTCCTGACAGCAGTTTTTGACACTCAGACTCAAGAATGTGTGTGTCTGTCCTACCTGTGCTTCTCCAGTCCCCTTTCAAGAGGTCTTCATATGGCAGAAGTCACTTGACAACCCAAGACAGGGTTTTAGAGAAGACTCGTGTGACAGAAGGTCATCTCTCTCCACGGCACAACTAAACTAAGAAATCCAAGCCTGGAGACCGGATTCTGTGGACTTGAGGTTTTATTTTGCATTTTGTTTTGGGCATCTGGGCTTAGACTGTAATGGTCTGAGTTTATTCCCCCCCACATACATGTTATGAATATCTGTTCTTAGTATATTGTTTCCATAAAGGCTTATGTTTGGGTGTTTATTGAGATAATTCTATTATTTAAAATTATTCATAAATTTTGAGTCAAACTTAACCCATCTGTTTATGTGGCTCTCACTTTCTGCTGGTGAGATTGTCTGATCGCAAGTGTTTTGAACATCGAACGATGCCTGCTTCTATTGTTTCCTCTGGCATCTCATTCTGAGTGCAAAGGTTGCTCCATGGGCTCCTCTGAAATAGCTTAAACCTATGCCCTCTGGTTCTAGAATCATCTATCCTGGGAGAAAAGAAGTGAGCATTCATTTTATGCATGCCGCTCATGATTTTGTAAGCTTCATCCTTTGGGCTCCTTATGTTTCAAAGAATAAAGACCCAGCCTATCTAACTTTCTGTTAGATATGCTGCTTTGAAAGAAGAGGTGGAGGGACATCTAAAGCAGTGTTTTTATACCACCTTAAGAAATCCCTTAGGCCTACAGGCAGGTACAATGACAGTATTTTAACGCGATTTAGTCAGGTCGATGGGTAGAAAATGTTGAGAGGGCCATGATCCAAGTGCAATTAGCTCGAGAAGGCGCTTTAAGTTGGTATGGAGGAGGTGGGGCGAAGGGCCTGCTTACTCATTTAACAGTGGGCAGGCAGGACGCCGGGTTTCTCCCCTCTCGGGTGCCCTCACTCCGGTTCCCCAACACAAATCCACCGTGACCCCAGATCCTTGCACACCGAGCCCGCCGGTCCGGACCGTTCATCGTCCTCGCGGGGGAACCGTTGCAGGCGCGCCGACCAGCGGCAATCACCGCGGCACGCGAGCGCGTCTCGGGCGGGGCGGAGGAAAGGGCGGCCTACACGCATGCCCGCCCGCCCGCCAGCCAGCCTGTCGTTGAGCGGTTCAGTGCGGGACCGTTGGCTCTCCCAGAACATTTAGACCATTTCTGAGCCGGGGAAGACCGAGGTATAGATATTTTTTTCATCCTACTATCCCAATCTGATTTTTGACTATCTCTTCTGTTATTCTCACTTAATTTCCTTTATTACCTGCCCCCCCCCACCATACGCAGGTTTTCACTCAATTTCTACTTTAACATAATAATAAGGCCCGCGGTGTCTGTCAAGCAATATTTACTTCACTGCAGTCAAAATCCCATGTCTTCAACAGATGAATCAGATTACTTTTGCTATCCAATGGCCCATCCATGTTTGGTTTGGACTAGAGATGTGATGCACATAGAGGGGGAAACATGTGGATGTTGGACACTTGGATTTCCAGGTGTACCATAAGGTACCATTAAAAGACAGATCCACAAGGATGCATGGAATGGGAGGGGGGGGGTGGCATTTATTAGAATGGATGGAGGATCGGTTATCTGGGAGAAGGGAGAGCGTTTGGATATATGGAGGTTTCTCCGGTTGGTAAATAGTGGTGAGTGGAATGGCACCAGGTGCTGATTCTACAGCTGTTCATGATGTATCATAAAACCATAAGACAGAGGAGCAGAATTAGACAATTCTGCTCCACAGTTCAAGTCATGGGCAATGTATTCTTCTTTCAACCCGATTCTCGTGCCTTCCCATAATTTTTGACACCTTTACCAATGAAGAACCTATTGACCTCTCCATTAATACATACCCAATGACGTGGTCTACCCAGCCATGTGTTGCAACACATTCCACAGATTTTCCTCCCTAGGGCTAAAGAAATATTCATCTCTTTATTCTGAGGCTGTGCCCCGTGATCCTAGACTCTCCCACTACAGGAAACATCTTTGCTATGTCCACTGTATCTAGATGTTTCAATTGACAACGTGAAAGAGTGATCCTGTGTAGCCCTATTTAAGTTTGCTGATGCGACTAATTGGAATGGAAAAGTAAATTGTGCAAAGTCTGCACAATGGGTGAAGGCTTAGCAGATGAAGTACAACATTGGTCAATGTGAGGTCATCCACTTTGGAATGAAAAATAGATCAGATTATTACTTAAACGGTGAGAGATTGCAACATGCTGCTGTGCAGAGGGCAGTTTTTCTGCATGAATCTCAAAAGCTTGGTTTGCTGGGGCAACAGGTAATGAAGAAGACAAATGGAATGCTGGTCTTCATTGCTGGAATAATTGAATAAGAATAGGGAGATTCTGCAACTATACAGGATACTGGTGATGATACACCTGGAGTACTGTGTGCAGTTCTGGTCTCCTTATTTTAGAAAATACATTCTTTGGAGGTCGTTGAGAGAATGCTCATCAAGTTAATTTCAGAGATGCAAGAGTTAGCCAATGAAGAGAGCTTGAGTTACCTGGGACTGTAATTGCTGGAATTTTGAAGAATGAGAGGTGATCTTATAGAAATATGAAATTATGTAGGGGATTGATGGAGAATGGAAAGTTGTTTCCACTGGAGTTGAGACTAGAACTAGGAGGTGTAGCCTCCAGATTGGTGGGAAGAGGTTTAGGACAGAAATGACGAGGAACTGCTTTTCATAGTGGTGAATCTGTGGAATTTTCTGTCCAGGGAAGTAGTGGAACTGACTATTGAACACAGATTTTGGCAAAGTAGGAAAATTAAAATTAAGGGTTGTGAGGATTGTGCTAGCAGGTGGAACTAGCCACAGCTGGATCAGCCATATTCTTATTAAATGACAGAACAGGCTTGATGAACCAAATGGCCTACTTCTGTTCTTTGTTTACAATTTAAAACAGCACCATCTAATTATACTCATTGTCACCAGTTTCCATAATGACCATCCATTATTACCCATTACAATCATCATTGCCAATATGTGATATCATCTACTACTTTCAGCTGTTAGTTCCCATGCTTTTTTATTACCCACTAACTATAGTTCAGTGGTTTTCAAACTTTTTCTTTCCACTCACTTGCCACTTTAAGTAATCCCTTACTAATTACAGAGCACATATGACACAGGGATTACTTAAAGTGGTATGTGAGTGGGAAGGGAAGGTTGAGAACCACTGCCCTCGTGCCAATTGTTACTGAAATATTTTGATAAAAATTGTCATTGGCCCATTTCCTTTGGAGTTATGAAACTGTGCACATAATGAGTTGATTAGGTATGATTAAAATAGTGGTTTACAAACTTTTTTCCCATTCACATACCACTTTAAGTAATCCCTTAATAATCACAGAGCACTTATGGCATGGGGATTACTTAAGATGGTATGTGAGTGGAAAGAAAAAGTAATTCTAAAATCTGGTATAACCTCCTTCAGTGCTGCAACTTCTATAATTTCATTTGTAACCTTTGAACCAAAACACAGCAATAAATCTCTATCACCATCATTGTTCTCTTCTCTTTGGCTTGGCTTCGCGGACGAAGATTTATGGAGGGGGTAAAAAGTCCACGTCAGCTGCAGGCTCGTTTGTGGCTGACCAGTCCGATGCGGGACAGGCAGACACGATTGCAGCGGTTGCAAGGGAAAATTGGTTGGTTGGGGTTGGGTGTTGGGTTTTTCCTCCTTTGCCTTTTGTCAGTGAGGTGGGCTCTGCGGTCTTCTTCAAAGGAGGCTGCTGCCCGCCAAACTGTGAGGCGCCAAGATGCACGGTTTGAGGCGTTATCAGCCCACTGGCGGTGGTCAATGTGGCAGGCACCAAGAGATTTCTTTAGGCAGTCCTTGTACCTTTTCTTTGGTGCACCTCTGTCACGGTGGCCAGTGGAGAGCTCGCCATATAATACGATCTTGGGAAGGCGATGGTCCTCCATTCTGGAGACGTGACCCATCCAGCGCAGCTGGATCTTCAGCAGCGTGGACTCGATGCTGTCGACCTCTGCCATCTCGAGTACCTCGACGTTAGGGGTGTGAGCGCTCCAATGGATGTTGAGGATGGAGCGGAGACAACGCTGGTGGAAGCGTTCTAGGAGCCGTAGGTGGTGCCGGTAGAGGACCCATGATTCGGAGCCGAACAGGAGTGTGGGTATGACAACGGCTCTGTATACGCTTATCTTTGTGAGGTTTTTCAGTTGGTTGTTTTTCCAGACTCTTTTGTGTAGTCTTCCAAAGGCGCTATTTGCCTTGGCGAGTCTGTTGTCTATCTCATTGTCGATCCTTGCATCTGATGAAATGGTGCAGCCGAGATAGGTAAACTGGTTGACCGTTTTGAGTTTTGTGTGCCCGATGGAGATGTGGGGGGGCTGGTAGTCATGGTGGGGAGCTGGCTGATGGAGGACCTCAGTTTTCTTCAGGCTGACTTCCAGGCCAAACATTTTGGCAGTTTCCGCAAAGCAGGACGTCAAGCGCTGAAGAGCTGGCTCTGAATGGGCAACTAAAGCGGCATCATCTGCAAAGAGTAGTTCACGGACAAGTTTCTCTTGTGTCTTGGTGTGAGCTTGCAGGCACCTCAGATTGAAGAGACTGCCATCCGTGCGGTACCGGATGTAAACAGCGTCTTCATTGTTGGGGTCTTTCATGGCTTGGTTCAGCATCATGCTGAAGAAGATTGAAAAGAGGGTTGGTGCGAGAACACAGCCTTGCTTCACGCCATTGTTAATGAACCCATCATTGTACATTATTATCAATATACAACAGTTTTATGATCAACTTATATAATTTATATCTATTGTTTTATATTTTCACTTCCCATTTAAACTAATTGTATGTATTTACATAAATAAAAAACACCATTTAAAATATGTTTCAGTATTTCCTCTTGTTACTTTCATATTGCAAACATTTTTTCTATCAGAGTCTATATTTAATTAACTTATTTGCTACAGAAAATGTGGCCACAGTCCATGCTGGCTCCTTCCTAGAGTGTAATTTTCAGTTTGATACCCATCTCCCCATTCTCTCTCACTTGTCTATCAGCTCCCATTTGATTTTTGCCACTTACCTGCAATAAGGGGTAATTTCCTGCAGTCTGTTGACCTATCAGCATGTTTTTGGTACGTGGGTAGAAAACAGAGCACCCAAGGGAAACTTGAGCAATTACAGGGAGAAAGTGCAAACTCTACACAGATAACATCCAATGTGGTGGTCTGCTGCAGCGCTATTGTGCTTTCACGCTGTTTTCTTATTTTCAGGATGATTCTGTTGTTGCCGCTAAGGTTCATTACTTTTTGTTGTCTCCTCCCCTTGTTAATTCCCTCACCAGAACAGAATGTGCCACTGGTTGCTTTAAGATCTTATTTCTATAAGCTTTGACAAAGTGGGGAAGAAAATTGAAAATGGTGCATAGTAGTAGAACCACTGACAGTTTGAATGACCAAGAGTGAGTGAGCTGCTTTCTCATGGTCAGGTAAACGTTACTCATTATTATCTATCTCTTTGCAGTATTGTTTTAAGGCAAACAAGTCTCTCTGTGCTCAGGCATGAGCAAAGTTACAGCATTAGAGGTACTTTACCAAATTCACAGTTTTGACCAGAATAGCCAGTTTCACAAGAACACGTGTACTGTGTGGCTTCATTGTGGCACCATCCTCCATTCTTGCATGGGTTGGATGCGCATTTATCACTTTCTGCAAGAATATCATGACATTTAGTTAGGAAATTGCACTATTATTAGCAATTGAAAAGTACGCTAAGAGATTATAGAAGTCACAATAGAATCCAAAGGTTTTTAAGGGGATGGATAGATTATTTTTTAAAAACTACATTTTAAAATATCGTTTCAGAGATATTGAAAATAGGAAAAAGTAAATCACAAAATTCTGTAAATAGCATGGTTGAAGTAAAAAAACACAAAACGCTGGAGGGCCTCAGCAGGTCAAACAATGTCCTTTATGTAGCAACGATAAAGATACATAACTGATGTTTTGGGCTTGAGCCCTTCATCCAAGTATGAGAAAATGCTGATAGGCGTCTGAACAAAAGAGTTGGGGGGGGGGTGGCAAAATTAGGAGATGATAAATGGAGAAAGGAGGGAGGGGACAAAATGGGAATCAGTAGAATTGTGAATGCAAAAGGTATCAAGGGATTGTAGAGATAGTACTGGAAAATTGTACATTCTGATGCATGGATTGAAGAGTCAGCTGACCTACTCCTACTGCTATTTCTTGTGTTCATATTCTGATACTGCCCACAGAGACTTTGGTGGATCCTGAGAGGATGGCCTCCTAAGATGAGCCAATAGTCGTCAAAATCTTGATTCCGACAGTTCTCCCAGAATCAAACCGGGTCAGGACTGCTTCCTTACACTGAAAGGTCAGCCATGGCATTATTGCTAACAATTGATTTGTTGAGTGAGAGTTAAGGCAACTGAGTGAAAAGGTCTGCAGTGCATGAAAGGACTCAATGCAGCATGAACCATTGGGGAGAAACGGGGTGGGGGTTCCAGAAACTGATGCTTGGCATCCCGCTATCAACCTACTGCCAGCACAATTAGTTAATACAGGCAGTTATACTGGTCTTACCGATCTCACAGCTCCTGCCACCATAGCCTGTCTTGCATGTGCAGTTATAATCACCAAGAACGTTGTGACAGGTCCCACCATTCCAGCAAGGAGCTGATGCACATACATTGGCAGTAATATTGATATCAACTGAAACATGAAGTATAAATCATACATTCAGAAAGGGATTTGGAGAGGAATATGCTGGTGACAATACCTTTAAAATTATCAAATATTAGTTTATCTTGCTTAAATACTCGTGTTACAAAAGAAAATAAAGATTTATTGAGGCAAATAGCTGGGAGTATTCCTCCATACACCAAATTACCCTCACTTTTACTCTTACCCCCCTTACTGTTATCTCACCTTGCTGTTATCTCCTCATTGTTACTGTGCCCCTCATTGTTACCCCCTCGCTGTTACTCCCTCACTGTTACTGTGCTCTATCACTGTTGCCCCCCTCATTGTAACCCCCCTCACTTTACTGTGCTCCTTCAAACACTTTGTTCTCTTCCATCTCCACAACCAACTTTTAAAATTTTCTTTCTCTGCTTCAACAATTGATTCTAGAAATGAAACCTACAACATCACAACTTAACTTGTTCTGCTCTTTTTCCTGAAACTCTTGAATTATTTATCTATTTCGACTCATTTTCAATTCCTGGGCAATTGGAAACATTCCATCATTATCTTTAAGTCTGATTTTTCATTTGTTTACTACCTCACATTATAATTCGAGTAATGTTATTGATTTACTAAAATAATGTATTGAGATCTGGGGAAATTTATTGCAGCTTGCTCTATGGGAAGTTCAGCAGGGATCCATTAGTATCCATTAGTAAGCATTGAATCTTCATGTGTGACAAGACAATTTTCAAATAATTACTGTGAGCATAATGTCAGTGGAAGAAAGTTATCAAAAAAGTCTAGCCTTGGAAAGGCAGGAATTAAACAAAGATTGTGAAGGAGAGAATCTTGACAAATTAACAATTATTTTAACATAACAATTGCAGCACGGAAACAGGCCGTTAGGCCCTTCTAGTCCGCTCCGAACCAAACACCCCTTTCTAGTCCCACCTCCCTGCACAATGCCCATAACCCTCCATCTTCTTCTCATCCATATACCTGTCCAACCTTTTCTTAAATAATACAATTGACTCCGCCGCCACTATTTCTCCCGGAAGATCATTCCACACGGCTACCACTCTCTGAGTAAAGAAGTTCCCCCTCATGTTACCTCTAAACCTCTGCCCCTTAATTCTTAACTCATGTCCTCTTGTTTTAATCTTTCCTCCTCTTAACGGAAATAGACTATCCACATCCACTCTGTCTATCCCTTTCATAATCTTAAATACTTCTATCAAATCCCCTCTCAACCTTCTACGCTCCAAAGAATAAAGACCTAATCTGTCCAATCTCTCCCTATACTCCAGATGCTTAAACCCAGGCAACATTCTGGTAAACCTTCTCTGCACTCTCTCCACTCTGTTTATATCCTTCCTATAATTAGGCGACCAGAACTGCACACAGAACTCCAAATGAGGCCGCACCAACGTCTTATACAATCTCAACATCACCTCCCAACTCCTATATTCCATGCAATGATTGATAAAGGCCAGCATACTAAAAGCCTTCTTCACCACCCTATTCACATGAGTTTCTACCTTCAGGGAACGATGTACCGTCACTCCTAAATCTTTCTGCTCTTCTGTATTCATCAATGCTCTCCCATTTACCACGTATGTCCTATTCTGATTCTTCTTACCAAAATAAAGCACCTCACACTTATCAGCATTAAATTCCATCTGCCATTTTTCAGCCCACTTTTCTAAGCAGCCCAAATCCCTCTGCAATCCTTGAAAACCTTCTTCATTATCCACTATTCCACCTATCTTAGTATCGTCTGCATATTTACTAATCCAATTCACCACCCCATCATCTTGATCATTAATGTATATAACGAACAACAATGGGCCCAATACAGATCCTTGAGGCACACCACTGGTCACCGGCCTCCAACCTGACAGACAATTATCCACTACCACTCTCTGGCCTCTCCCTTTCAGCCAATGTTCAATCCATTTGACTATCTTAAAATTTATACCTAAAGACTGCAACTTTCTAACTAACCTTCCATGTGGTACCTTATCGAAGGCCTTACTGAAGTCCATATAGACAACATCCACTGCGCTACCCTCATCCACATTCCTAGTCACCTCTCACCTTCTTAGAGGTGTTGACATTATGGTTGATGGAAACAACATGGACATAAATAAAGCCTTTGAAAAGGTCCTATATGATGACTAGTCCAAAAGTTCCAATTGGATTAAAAAAAACAAAAGGACAAATTGCATCTGGAACTAGCATGGTAATAGGAATCAGATGTTGATAGGAATTTTATATCAGTGACCAGAGGAAGACTACTAGGAATATTGCTGGACTCTTGCTATGTGTTATTTATATTAACAATCTAACTGTGAATATAAAAAGATGATCAGTAAATTTGCAGATGACAGTAAAATTGGTGCTGTTGTTGATGGTAAGAAAGGTTGCCTTCAGTTACTAATTGATATTGATATGTTGGGCAGACTGATTGCAGATGGAATTCAATGCTGAAAAATATGAGGTAATATATTTGGAGAGTATTCATAAGGGGAGGACATACACAGTAGTGGTAGGATGCTCGGAAATATTGAGGAACAAAAGAAACTTGGACTATATCCAAGCCCCAAGATATCTCTATAAGAATTGGTCAGTGTAGTGTAATAGACCCAGCTACCCTTGATTGCTACCCTTTCCACCACCCTAAGAATTTGTTCCCTCCCCCTGGCGCACAGTCGCTTCAGCATGCTCTGTCTACAAAATGCACTGCAGTTACTAAAACAGGTTACCATGGCAGGACCTCCCAAGCCCTGCTTAACTGTCATGACATCCACCACTTTGAATATTATCCCTTACTCTGGAAGAACTTAGTTTGTTTGACTTTGTCTCTCACAATGTAAGCCAGAAATGTCCGGAAGGATGAGAATGAGTGGAAATGTTTTCTCCTGCAAGTTTTTGCAGTTGGACTATTCATTGCATTTAATACATGGAATGTGAAATGGAGGGGTGTAACCACTGTAAGAATAGGTTGGGCAAAATCTGAAATTATAGATGGACAAGAATTTTCTCACAACTATAATTTCAAGAAATAAGTGTTAGGATGTTAGACTTTCTGAAACAGGCAGCTGTTGTGAGAGGTGCAGCTATGAGGAATTTCATTAACAATTTCCCTTTTACATCTCATGGATAGGAAGAGCCATATCAGGGTTGTGAACAATATATATGCAGCTCTTTTCCTGTTGGTTTTTTGGTGGAGTTTTCTAAATTTCCTTTTCACGATGCCCTAAAAAAATTTCTCTTCTGAAGATCGCTATAGTGCTCTCATCACTGTTTCAGGCAGTGCATTACAAATCCTGACAACTTACTTGATTAAAACATTTTATCCCAACCTCTTCTCTGATACATTTGCCATCTTAAACCTATATCCTTTGGTCACTGACCCTTCTGGCCGTGGAAGCAATTACTCCCTATTTATTGGATTAAAACCCTCCATGATTTTGATGTTGTTGAACATCCTCTGATTTAAGGAGGACATTATCAGCATCTTTATTGTTGAAATTACTAACAATTGTTATCACATCTACTTAATAAATTATTTTTGTATCCCCCTCCCCGACATGTGACATTTCAATGAATTAATCAACTGAATAACTTACCCATATAACTTCTGAAGAACTTCCACTAGAAAGAAAAAGAAACCATGTTAAAGTACATCAGGAAGTAGAATTTTGATGAATTGCATTTCCATAATTTTCCTGTTTTCCTTTACATGCAGTAACATGACTGAATGCACTCAAGAGACAAATGAGGAGCACAGACACACTTTTAATAGTTTACAATCAATGGCCGGTAGACACAATAGTCCTCTGGTGAATTTGAGGTAAGGTGGGAAAACCAGGGTTTATATTGGGGTAGGTGAGGGTGGAGCCAGGGAAGGAACCAGCTATCTGAACAATTCATAGACAGTGAATTCCAGTTCACTGCATTCACCCCTTCCTTCAAAATTGAGCCTATGGGTGAAAAACAGACCATTCATTTAAAAAAAAACTAATACTTTACAAATGTTTACAGGTTAAGTCTGTCAGGGTATCTGGTAATTCTTGTTGAATGCCACAGTACTGGAGGACTTTGGGCTTCCTGAACTTTCTGGTCCCCCTGTGGTACAGGGTCATTGGGTCTCAAGGGCTCCGGCTCAGGTCATGGGGTGGATTGGTCCATTTCCGAGCAGTTTGTTCCGTGACCCTGTGTGGGGTACCGGGTAGTTCCTGGCACACTTGAGGCATCGGATCCTCAGTTCCGGCGGGTGCCAGGTCTCTGATCGAGACGGTGTCCTCTCTGCCGTCAGGGTCTGCCACATAAGTATATGTTGGGTTGGCGTGCAGCAGGTGCACCCTCTTGATCAGGTGGTCTGTCTTCCTCTTCCTCATGTACTTTCTCAGCAGGACTGGCCCTGGTGCCGTCAGCCAAGCTGGAAGAGTGTCCCAGATGTGGATTTCCTCTGGAATGTAAACATAAGCTCGTGAGGAGTTGTGTTGGTCACCGTGCAGAGGAGCAACCTTACAGAGTGGAGTGCAGTGGGTAGGACTTCTTGCCAGCATGAATCTGGAAGGCCTTTGGACCGGAGAGCCAATTTCATGGTCTTCCATACAGTCGCGTTCTCTTTTTCAACTTGTCCGTTCCCCCGGGGATTGTAGCTAGTCGTCCTGCTTGAGGAAATGCCCCTTACAAGCAGGTACTGGCATAGCTTTTCACTCATAGATGATGAGGCCCAGTCACTATGGATATAACTGAGATCCCTGAACAGGGTGAAAATAGTGACAATGGTGATGGTCCTGTTTGGACAGGGATGGCAAACGGAAAGCGTGAATACTCATCAATGACATTGAGAAAGTACAGATTTACGTTGGTGGAAGGGAGGGGACCCTTGAAATCAACCCTGAGTTGTTCAAAGGGGCGGGATGCCTTTATCAGGTGCGCTTTGTCAGGGTATAGAAGTGCGGCTTGCACTCTGCACAGACCTGGCAGAACCTGGTCATTTCCCTGATGTCCTCAATGGAATCGGGCAGGTTGTGTGCCTTGACGCAATGAGCTATGTGGGTGATGCCTCGGTGGCAAAGCTCATTGTGCAGAGACTGCAACTGGCAATTGTGTGCAGAGGCACAGATTCCTCTTGATAGGGCATCTGGAGGTTCATTGAGAGAACCTGGCCTGTATGCTAAGTCATAATTAGAGTTCGATCATCCACCTAACTATCTTGTTATTCTTTATTTTGTTTTTTTTTTGCATTATTAAACATAAATGGCACCGATCGCTGGTCGGTGAGCAGTGTAAATTTTCTGCCAGCCAGTTAATGCCTCCAATGCCTAATGGCCTCTTTCTCCACAGATGGGTTCCAAAGCTCTTGGCCTTGTAGGGTGCAGGAAAAAAAGGCAACCAGCCTGCCCACCTGGTTATGGATAGCAGTCAGAGCTATGCCAGAGACATTGCTTTCCACCTGGAAGCTGCCTTCTCGTCCACCGCATGCATGGTAGCCTTTGTGTTGTAGCTCCGAACATAGTGAAAGCTGTCTGGGCTTTTGTCAACAATGGGAAAGAGGTGAACTTTAAGAGGAAGTGGTCCTTATCTACATAGTGAGGGACCCACTGGACATAGTAGGAGAAGCAGCCCAGGCACCTCCTTAAGGCTTTCATGGTCCTCAGGATTGGGAGGTCTAACAGGGGACATATTCGATCGGGGTCAGGGCCACTGACACCATTCTCCACCATATAGCCCAGGATCACAGACTTTAGCCCACACTTACTGGAGTTGTATATGAAGTTCAGGGCCTTGGCAGAGTGGAGAAACCTCTGGAGGTTGATGTCATGGTCTTCAAGAGAATGTCCACAAATGGTAACGTTGTTGAGATAAGGGAAGTGGCTTTCAATCTGTACTCATCGACCATTTTGACTAGTTGTCTCTGGAAGACCGAGACCCCATTGGTGATACCAATAGGGACCCTCTGGTACGGATAGAGCCATCCGTTTGCCTCAAATGCTGGGTAGGGGCGGTCCTCGGTACAGATCGGTAACTGATGGTATGCAGCTTTCAGGTCGATGGTCAAATAGATCCGGTACTGTGCAATTTCATTTACCATGTCCGAAATTTGAAGGAGTGGGTATGCGTTTAGGAGTGTAAATGATTAATTGTTTGGCTGTAGTCAATCACTATCCTGGACTTTTCTTCCCCTTTCATGACTACCACCTGGGCTCTCCATGGGCTGTTGCTAGGCTCAATGATGTTTTCTTTGAGCAGTCATTGTGTCTCAGCTCTGATAAATTCCCGATCCCCCACACTATATCGCCTGCTCTTTGTAGCTATTGGTTTGCAATTGGGAGTCAATTTTGGAAACAGTGGGGGAGGGGGGATCAATATTTAGGGTGGAGAGACCACATGTGGAGTCCAGCTTTTGGGACTTGGAGGGAGTGGGCCAGAGTACTCCATGGTCACGCTTTTAAGGTGACACAGGAAGTCCAGACCTAGCAACACAGGAGCACACAAATCCTTCAGTACATACAATTGGAACTTACAAAATTCTATTGTATAGTACAATTCCCTTGGATCATCGCAGAGTATGAGTATGAAGCTAGGAAAATACGATAGTCCGTTGGGTACATTCTTAAGATGTCCCACAGAGCCATCGCAGAGTTTATAAAGCTCTCAGTGGAGCCAGTGTCTACTAAACAATCAGCCAAATGTCCATTTACTCTCACCTCCATCGTCAAATTATTCAATTGGTGAGGTATTGCCTGATCTAGGATGACTGATGCCAGTGTTCCAGAAACCCCATCGCTCTCCATGCTGATGTCGACTCTATCCTCGGCCCATGGGCAGACAAGATGGCATCGACATTGTGGTGTGGCCTCCCTCTTGATCCAACAAAGAACTAGGTGGCGCCGACCTTGAGGTGCGGTAAGATGGCTGCTGTGGATTCCTGTAATCTTTCACTTCCTGTGGCAGGACTTGCCACGAGGTGCAACAAGATGCTGGCAGCGAACACCATGGAGAGGCGGAGGCCAGCACATCAGGACTCGAGCACGGGCTGAGTGATGATTTGGGGGTTGCACATGCGGTCACCCTCTTTGGGTTCCCTTTAGCCCAGCAGACCTTCACCCAGTGCCTTTGCTTACTGCTCCCTGCGCACACGGAGTCCTTCGTGGGTTTTGGGTGCGAGGGTGCTGTGCTCGTCCATAGAAGAAGTATCCATGGTCGCGCGTGGCTGCAGCGGTCGGCACAATGGCCGCAGGGGGCACAGGCACTCCAATCATCTGATCCTCTGAAAAGGCGCCGCTTTCACCCATAATGTCGGCTCCCAATTGGGCCTGCTCGAGTGTTTTTGCCAGCTCCAGAGTACTGGTCAAATCCTTCATCCCCAACTCTAGCAGTCGCTGCCTCACATACCATGAGGGTGTCCCAGATTTGTTCCTCCTCTCTCACCTGGGCCGTGGCTGCTTTGTAGTGGCAGTTTTTGGTTGGAGCCCACAGTTCAAGAACATTGTCATCCATAAACTCACCTGGACGCCGCCAACATTGAGAGGGTCAGTGCCTCACCAGCACATCATTCTGGGGCATCATCTAGCGGGCTTTCAAGCCTTCTATGGCCGACTCATAGGTAACACAGTCTCTGATGACAGTGTACCCTTTGGGGCTGACTCGAAAGAGAAGAACTGATCTATGGAGACTATCTGAGTTGAAGATGTCTTGTGTGGCTATCAGGTAGGACTGGAAGCACTCCAGCCATTTCTCCAGGGGACAGTGGATTGATCTGGAACATGCCTGGCTTCAACAGGACTTCCATCCCATTTCAAAGTTAAGGTATTAAAATTGGAATGCAACTGAATGCATTCAGAGACAAGTGAGGAGTACGAACATGCTTTTAATAGCTTTCAATCAATGGCTGGTAGACACAGTAGTCCTCAGGTGAATCTGAGGTAAGATGGGAAAACTAGGATTTATATTGGGGTAGGTGAGGGTGAAGCTGTGGAGGAGCCAGCCATCTGAACAATACATAGACGTGAATTCCAGTTCACTGCAATACCTGATGTTTGATGGCACAATTTTTCAGCAAGATCTTTGTCTTAGCTTAATAGGTAGCACTTAGATAAGTTTTCTTTTCAATTCCTTGCTTTGTCAAATAAAAATATATGATGAAATCTTGACTGTGAATGTGAACCTTTTTACAGATGATCCTTCCAGGCAAATTGGGACCAAAATCCAATCATCACCTTGGCACTGGCTCAGCTTGACTGTATATTACAGGGCATTTGTTCAATTGATAAGAGCAGGACTGTTGTATCTTCTGAGAGTTGAATGGCATTCCTAAAACAATTGCAGATTGGGGTATAACATGCTTCCTTAATTTATAGTAGATCAGTAAAGGTCTTTTCACACTATGAGTTTTGACCCATTGAGAATGCATGAGCAAACTGAGTGTAAGAGTGTTAGAATCTGCTTTGTATGATGTATGAAAACTGTGAAGATTTAAGGAAGCCAATGTCCATCAGAACTCTCAGAACAGAGGAGCAGGGAGGCTGAGAGGATCACAGACTCAAATTTTTAAAGTAGGAAGAGCTCTTCTAGTCTGACTGTTAATGAGAGTATAAAAGCAAATAAGTAATGCTAAAATGATACAAATTGTTGACCATCGCGTATGTCAAATATAAGACTATATTTTGTTCTCTCAGCACTCCACCTGAATGAATCTCACAAAACAAGCATTGCCTCAGAATCTATCATAAGGCTTGAGCGCATTAATTCTGCAATCCATTGCCATCCCATTGATTTCCCCAATCTCCAACCCTTGTGCCATTAATTCTCTCTGACCCAAAGTCGCTCCCATTAATTCTCTCAGTATCTGAACTCTTATTCTTAAAAAGGAGAATTTTGTGGGTCAAGTTGCAGAGTGAGGGAGCTACATACAGGACAGGGAGAAGAATTTTAAAAAGCAGTGTGAGAGAATATGGTAGGTGCTTCTTTAAATTTCTCAATTGGCTAATTAACTATAGCTCATGAAAGGAAGGTGAGTGACCCAGTGTAGGAGTGGGAATCTGAGTCCTTGGCTCGAGAGGTTTCAGAGCGCAGAAGCAGAGGCTGATGTAACGGTGCAAGAGTTGGGGCAAAGTATGGACAAGTTTTTCTAACTCTTTGCTCTTTAATAGATATAGGAATGATAGCCAGGACAGGGACATGCTCCTCTTGCAGAATGTGGATAGCATCCCTGATGACTTCATCTGTGAGAAGTGTATCCAACTGTAGCTCTTTACAGACCATGATAGGGAATTGGAGCTGGAGATGGATGAACTCTGGATCATCCAGGAGGCTGAGGGGGTGATAGGCAGGAGTTACAGGGACAGAATCACACCTCAGAGCCAGGAGGAAGGTAGCTTGGTATCAGTCAGAGAGGGAAAGGAAATAGGCAGGCAGTGGAAGGTAGCCCTGTGGCCAGTCACCTCAGAAAGAAGTAGACCCCTTTAGATATTGCTGAGGAAAATTACCTATCTGGGCCTGCAGTAGCCAGGCTAATCACCATGGTTGACTCTGATCATCTGAAGGGAAGGATGGTCAGGTAGAGCAATGGTTATCGGATGAAAGCCAGGGGAACAGATAGAAAGATCTGCGGCCACAAAAGAGACTACAGGATTCTTCCCAAGTGCTCAGGTCAAGAATGTCTCTGAAAGGGTGCAGAATATTCTTAAGGTTGAGCAGCCAGCAGGCATAGTACAAATTGGTACCAATGACAAAGGCAGGAGTGAGGTAGGTGTCCTGCAAAGTAAGTTTAAGGAGTTAAGAAAGAAGCAGAAGAGCAAGACCTCCAGCATGGTAATCTCACAATTACTCCTGGTGCCACGAGCTAGGGAAGTCAGAGCAGGAAGATAGTGCAGACAAATGAGTGACTGAAGAGATGGGCAGGGTTTCAAGTTTTTGAATCATTGGAACCTTTACTGGGGAAGGGGTGACCTGTACAAATGGATCAGGTTGCACCGGAACTGAAGGCGAACCAAAATCCAGGCAGGGAATTTTACTAGATTTCCAGGGGTTGCGAACCAAAGTGAAGAGGCAAAAGAAGAGATGGTTGGTGCACAAGTAGGGACAGCTGGTAGGGAGTTTGTGTGGAAGGACAGGCAAGTAGAGCAAAATTGCAGCCAGTGGGATGAGTTGCAATGCAACAGAGACATAGAGTCAAAGTAACAAATAAAGGGCGTAGAGTTTTGTATTTAAATGCATGCAACACAAGAAATAAAGTGGATGACCTTGGACTACAGCTAAACATTGGCAGGTATTATGTTGTGACCATCACAGAGTCATGGCTAAAGGATGGATGATATTGGGAGCTTAATGTCCAAGGATACTAGTATATCGAAAGGATAGGATGGAGTGACTCTGTCGATAAGGAACAATATTAAATCATCAGAAAGAAGTGACATAGAATCAGAAGATATAGAATCATTGTGGGTAGAGGCAAGGGTAAAAAAACACTGTTGGCAGTTATACACAGACTTCCAAACAATAGCTGGGATAAATTACAGTAGCAAATAGAAAAGGTGTGCAAGAAGGGCAATGTTATGGTAGTCATGGGGGAATTTTAATATGTAAGTAGATTGGGGAAAATCAGGTTGGGACTGAATTTCCAGAGAGACCATGAATAGAAAACATACAAGATGGCTTTTTAAGAGCAGCTTGTTGATGAGCCCACTATGGAATCAGCTGTACTGGATTTGTGTTTGTGTAATCCACCAGAGGTAATCAGAGAGCTAAGAGGAAAGGAACTGTTGGGGACAATGATCACCGTATAATTGAGTTCAATTTGAGATTTAACAAGGAGAAACTAAAGTCAGATGTGTTGGTATTTCAATGGAGTAAAGGGAATTAGAGTGGCATGAGAAAGGAACTGGCCATAAGAGATTGGAAGGATACACTATTAGAGAAGATGGCAGAACAGATGGATAGAATATCTGCAAGAAATGAGGAAGGTGCAGGACAAATACTTACCAAAAAAGAGGAAAAATGTCACAACTGTGGCTGACAAGAGAAGTCAAAGCCAACGTAAAAGCAAAAGAGAGGGCATCCAAGGAAGCAAAAAATAGTGGGAAGATAGAGGATTGGTAAGTTTTTTAAAACTTGCAGAAGGTAACTGAAAAACTCAAAAGGAGGGAAAAGATGAAGTATGAAAGTAGATTGGCAAATAATATCAAAGAGGATACAAAAAACTTACTCAAATATATAAAGAGTGAAAGAGAGGTGCGAAAATGACACTGGGGAAATAATAATGGGATGCAAGGAGATGGCAGAGGAATTAAATGAGTATTTTGTATCAGTCGTCACTGAGGGAGATATTAGCAGTGTGTCAGATGTCAAAAGGTATTAGGGAAGGGAAGTGAGTGCAGTTACTCTTTCAAGAGAGAGGGTGCTCAGAAAGCTGAGTGGTCTAAATGTGGATAAATCACCCAGACCAGATAGATCTGAAAGAAGTAGCAGTAGAGATTGTGGAGGGATTGATAATGATCTTTCAGGAATCATTAAATTCTGTTATAGCTCCGAAGGACTGGAAAATCACAAATGTCATCCCACTATTCAAGAAGGGAGGGAGGTAGCAGAGAGGAAATTATAGACCGGTTAGCTTGACGTCATTGGTTGGGAAGATGTACTTTTGTGGGTATGTGACAAGATAGGCCAAAGCCAGCATGGTTTCCTTAAGGAAAAATCTTGCTTAACAAACCTATTGGAATTCTTTAAAGAAGTGACAAGTAGACTAAATAAAGGAAGTCCAATGGATATTGTGTATTTAGATTTTCAGAAGACCTTTAACAAGGTACCACACATGAGGCTACTTAAGATAAGAGTCCATGGAATAACAAGAAACATACTAGTGTGGGTAGAGCATTGACAGATTGACAGGAAGCAGAGAGACAGAATACAGGAATCGTAGTCTGGTTGGCTGCCAGTTCCTAGTGGTGTTTCACAGGGGTCAATGTTGAGGCAACTTCTTTTTACGTTATATATTACTGATTTAAATTATGGAATGAATGGCTTTTTGGTCAGGTTTGCAGATAGTGTTAAGGAAACAGGGAGGCTGTAGAAAGATTTAGGAGAATGGGCAGAGAAGTGGTAAATGAAACCCAATGTCGGAAAATGTACGGTCATGCAGTTTGGTAGAAAAAAATAAACAGCCTACTATTTTTTTAAATAGGGAGAAAATTGAAAATACCCAGATGCAAAGTACCTGGGTGTCCTCGTGCAGGATAGCCTTAAGGCAAACTTGCTTGTTGCGTCAATGGTGAAGGCGACAAATATAATGCCGGCTTTCCTTTCAAGAGGAATAGAATACAAGAGCAGGGAAGTTATGTTGAAACTTTATAAGACTGGTGAGACATCACTTGGAGTGTTGTGAGCTGTTTTGGGTTCCTCATTTAAGAAAGGATGTGCTGACTTTGGAGAGGGTTCAGAGGAGTTCACAAGGATGATTCTAGGAATTAAAGGATTATATGAGGAGCATTTGACAGCTCTTGGGTTATGCTCTTTGGCATTTAGGAGAATGAGGGTGGATCTCATTGAAAATTTTTGAATGTTGAAAGGTGTGGCTAGAGAAGAAGTAGAAAGGTTGTTTCCCACAGTGGAAGAGTCAAGGACAGAGGGCATAACTTCAAGATTGAAGGTCATCCACTTAGAACAGAGATGTGGAGGGATTTCTTCAGCCAGAGGCTGTAAATCTGTAAGATTTAAGAAGTTTGGATGCACTGGAAATTCTTTGTCTAGTGTCACTATTTGATCCATATCTTTACATCTTTTTCTACAAGGTAACCTTGATTAGAGGGAGGGGAGAGTTTAGATTTGGTTTTAGATTTTTTTTTCTTTTTTTTAGATTAACTTGTTAAATATGGGTTTAATTATGGTTGTCATAGATGATATCATTGAATTATCGGAACTTCCCCTTTGTTTAGATCAAGGGATAATCTAATGTAGTTTTATTTATTTTATATCCATATGTATATGATATTACCTTTTATTAGTTTTATTAATAATTTGTTCATAGAATTTATTTGTTAAACTTTTTTAAAAAGAAAAAGAAAGAAGTAAGGCAGTGTCTTTTGTTAATTGATTATTCAGGAATCTGATGGTAGTGGGTAAAAGATGTCCTTGTTCCACTGAGTGCTTGTCTTTAGGTTTCTATACCTCCTTCCCGATGATAGCAGAGTGAAGAAGACATGGCCTGGGTGGTAGGACAGAGGCTGGTTTTTTAAAGATACTTACTCATATAGATGTCCTCAATGGAGTGAAGTCCGGTACCTGTGATGTTAACAACCCTCTGGAGTTTATTCTTGTCCTGAGAGTTGGCATCTCCATACCAGGCAGTGATGCAACCAGCCAGAATGCTCTCCGCGGTTCACCTGTAGAAGTTTTTGAGAGTCTTCAGTGACCTACTGAATCTCCTCAAGCACCTCACAAAGTGTAGCCACTGGCGAGCCTTCTTCGTGATTGCATCAACATGGAGGCTCCAGGACAGATTCTTGGAAATGTTGACACCCAGGAATTTGAAGCTCTTGACCCTCTCCACTACTGAGCCCTCAATGAGATCTGGGTCGTGTTCCCCTGAATCCCTCCTGAAGTCCAGAGTTATCTCCTTGGTTTTGCTAACATTGAGCGCAAGGTTGTTGATTTGCAGCACTTAAAGAGGTGATCTATCTCCCTCCTGTGCACTTCCTCATTACTGTTTGTGATTCTGCTGACAACTGTGGTGTCATCGGTAAACTTGTAGAAAGCATTGGAATTGTGCCTGGCCACACAGTCATGAGTGTATCCTTGGGGTGGGCCTGTACTGATAATCAGTAAGGAGGAGACTGACTGTGTCTTCTGATGAGAAAGACAAGGATCTAGTTGCAGGGTGGGGGGAATACAGAGGCCCAGAGTTTGTAGCTTCTTGACCAGCACTAAGGGAATAATGGTATTGAAGGCTGAGCTGTAGTCGATGAGGAGCAGCTGTATATATGAGTTGCTGTTTTTGAGGTGTTCCAGAGCTGAGTGGAGAGCCAGCGATATTGCATCTGCTGTGGCGTGATTATGATGATAGGTGAATTGCAGTGGGTCTGATCTTTGCTTGGGGAGGTACATGTTAATTCTGCCCATAACCAGCCTCTCAAAGCATTTCATCTCGTTAGAAGCTAGTGCTACTGGGTGATGATCATTGAGGCAGCTCACACTCTTTTTGGGTACCAGGATGATTGATGCCCCTTTGAAGCAGGTGGGAACCTTTGACTGCAGTGATGAGAAGTTGAAAATGTATGTGAACACTCTGGCTAGTTGGTCAACTAGGCCCTGCCTCTTCATTCCCTGAGATACACACAGAGGGTTTTGACACACACAGCAGGTCAGAGGCTAGGACTTCTGTTGTGAATAATTCACTTCTTAACTCTCCAAAGCCTATCCACCATCAACAAGAGTATCACTGGATACTCTTCACTTGCCTAAATAATTGCAGTTTCAATACTCAAGAAGCTTGACACCAAATAGGATGTTTGATAGGCACCCTATCTACAATCATTAATTCACTTCACCAGTCATGTTCAGTAGAAGTAGTTTTACTTCCTGTGCTATACTGGACTACTTCCAACCTTTTCACTACTTCTTGGTACATATAACAATAAGCTTGAACTTGAAGTTGATATATTGGCCTTTCTATATCATCACTGGGTTGAAATTGTAAAACTCCCTCCTTCATAGCATTGTGGGGATATCCACACCTTTAGGATTGCAGTGGTTCAAGAAGGTGGCTCACCACCACCTTCTTAAGAGCAATTAAGGATTAGCAATTAAATGCTGGCTCAATTGCAGAATCTACATCCCTTAAATCAATTTAAAATATATCTACTGTGCAGTGAATTGCTAACTGAAGAGCAGGAACTGAATGAAGGACTGAATGAAAAATTAGCATATTTTAATACATATATAGAGAGAGTTTGGGAAATGCAATACTTTATTGTGAGTAGCCATAGAGAACAGATTCCAATGTAGATTTTATAATAAGTGAACAAATAAAACCCAATGGACATTTAAAGGCACATGACAAGGAGAATAGGGCTAATTGAGAGTGAGAGCCTTTAATCTAGCCCATGAATGCATAATGGATCGAAGGATCTCCTTCACTGTTGTAAAAATCACTGCTCCCAATACTTTCTGAACCACTGCAAGCAGCTGACGCTATATTGCAGGTTCGTGTAAATTATTAAAGTTAACAATAAAACAAAATTAAATGCAGATAGATTAAACCTTAAAACATTCAGGACAAACGTAAGTACCTCCTTTAAAATATCATAAGCAAGCTGCTGCAGATATATTGATGTTAGTTTAACTTTAATTAATGATTTTAGCTTTGAATCATTAATGGGAGGGCTTTGCTCTGTGGATTGCAGTCAGTTGGTAAGCTCAACGCTGTCACAGGCTCTAGCCTTTACAGGGACCTCTGCTGCCTTTCCCCATCTGGTGAATATGAAGTGTAAAGGGAGGATGATGGATGAAGTGGGTTTACTCACTGTCTCCTCATCGTTCTCAAACACTTCCCTTGCCTCCTCGAAGTCACATTGTTCTTCTCTACATTCTCGCTCCAAGTTGCCTTGCTTGAGCTCCTCCAGGAGGAAGTTCTTGCGTTTCTGTCTGCTTAAAAGTCCATGGGCAGCATTACTGGGGAGGAAGACTAAAAGGAAATTTGGTGTTATTTCTAAAAGCCAATGCTTTTGTCAACAAGGTAAATGACTAATAAAAAAAGAGTCCACGCTTTAAGTTGACTGTACACTCCACATGGGACAAACCTTGTTGATTTGCCTCTGTGGGAACAAGTGATGAGAGGACAAACCCCAGAAGCCAAGCCATTGTGAATAACGTCCCCATAAAACCCTCCAGCTTCACTCTCTTCTACAGCCTGACTGTGCAGGAAGGTTTAAAGTTCAGTGTCTGATCTTTCTGGGGATTGTTTATTTTTGCAGTCAGTCATTACATCTAATTGACATACTTTGATCTCACATTCACCACATCATTTTGTGTGATTCTCTGAAAAGAAATCAAGTCCAAATAATAAGCCTGAAAGATTTCCTCCTCCATTAAATTATCTAAATTCAATAATGAGTGCACCTAAATGACAATACTTTGAATAAACATGACATATTCGGTGCAAACTGTGCTCCTGTCAAACTTCATCCATTTGTCCTTGTCTAAATCTAACAGCTTCACCCTCTTAAGTCTTCTTCCTCAGATACTTATCTAGTTTATTCTTAAATTCTGCACCAAAGGATATTTTTAATCAGACCATCTTTGCCTTTTATTCTTACCGGAACGTGGTTAGTCTGAGCTCTTACTGACATTCTTTTAAAAGACTCCCACTCGACAGATGTTGTTTTACCTGCAAATATTTGCTCTTGCTTAACTTTTACCAGGTCCTCTCTTATGATATTGAAAACAACCTTCCCTCAATTTATGATGTAACTTAAGGGCAAACCTAATCCCTTTCCTCACCTTGAAATGCACAGAACTATGGTTACTGTTCTCAGTGTTTCCCCACCCCCACCCCCCAATACTTTCATCACATGACCAATTTAATTTCCATATGTCTCTAAATATCGTCTCAGAAAACTTTCTTGGACATGCATTACAAATTTTGCCCCATCTAAGCCCTTTAGACTAAAGCAATTCCAGTCAAAGGTTTCAACATTGGATTTACCATAAAAGCCAGAGGTTAGGGGTAGAAGGGCATTAGTTTGACCAGAGGTGTTCTGTAAGGATCAGGTCTGGGACACCTGAAGTGATTTGGCTGATCTGGCTAATTACTAAATTTGAAGATAATTTGTTGAATTCTGGATAGCGAGGATAGTTGTCAAAGGATTCAGCATGATATAGACCAGTTGGGAATATCAGAATAGAAATGACAGCTTGAAGTCCGAATGAGCAGGATTTTTACAGCCTAATCTTGAGGACTGAGGCAACAATCGGCAGACATGAGACTGCTTGATTATTGTTATATCTGGGCAGGTGGAAGATGTTACAATTTGAGAGATAAAATGTAAATACAAAGTATATAGTAAATTGCAGAACCCTTAAGAACATTGCTGGACTTTGGGCTGCAAGTCCATGGCTCTCTGAAAGTAGCAATACAAGTGGATAAGAGAGGAAAGAAGGTTTGCCTTCATTGGTTAGGGTGTTGGGTATAAATGGCATTTAGACAGAAAATAGGCCACATTCAAGGAGGTGTTGAATTTAAATTGGCACAATGGTCAGCATTGACATTGTGACTGAAGAGCCTGAAAGGCTCAAATCTTTTACATTTCCGAATAGTGTGAGCAAACCTCACTGCAGAGATGTTGGTTCCCTTCCAGTTTAGGTGCCATCCATTTTTGTACAAGATCACCCAGAAATGATCCACATACTTAAAGCCCTGACCCATGCACCAGCTCTTTAGCCACACAGTCATCTGCCCTGTCCTCCTATTTCAACTGGCACAGGGAATCTTTAGATTTACAACCCAGTTTTCAACCTACCTACATTACTCTGCAGAAATGTTTCCTCTTTCTACTTTTGTCGTTAGTATCAATGCTTACTAGGATATCTTGTACCCACTCTGAGACATACCTAAAGCTGGCACCAGGGAGGCCACAGACCATTCTGAAGTCTCGCTCTTGGCCAGACAAGTGTCTGGTTGTTCTCCTTATAAACAAATCCTCAACTACAACTAGTCACTTAATTATTTCCCTCCTTACTGTGTATCAGATTTGGCTGCTGCAGCTGCTTTTGTCTGAGAAGCCATTCTCCCAACACATCCAATGTGTTACACTTGCTTGTGTGGGGATTGACCAGTGGTCTCCTGTAATGTCTGCCTGCCCTTGGTGGTCAGATCATCTATTTTCATTCTATACCTGTGGCGTGATCAAACTCTAAATCTCATATTGGCTAACCAGTAAATTGGCTGTTCAATGAACTGATTAAAGAAGCCGTTTTTACCTTTCATGCTGGACCACTGTTAACCAGTTCTCTGCATCCTTTCACACTCACCACCAGGCTTTCCAGGGGATAGGGGTGCCTATCCTCACTAATTGGTACCAGGATACCCACTGTCTCTTTCACACTGGGCTAACAGGCACGCAGGCATCAGATCGCCCTGGGGGTAGGCAGTCCATCCCTGGGGCGATCTGTCACCTACATGCTGCTTCGTGAGTGTTCACACTGGCATGTTAACCAGTATATTGGCAATTAATTACTGGGATAAAGTGCCAGTGTCAATGGGGCTTGTGACATTTTCCACACCCTAGATACTCCAGAACAAGACCATCTGCAGTTTGAATCGCCATCAGTTCTTACCCATGTTGCCTGTGTATAGTACAGACTTATTTATGTCAGGCCTCTAAAGCTGGCCTGCCTCTCTACACAGATTTCAACATTTAGTTTCTCTGCAGTCCTGGGTCTGGTGTCCTCTCAATATCATCCTATCTCAAGTAAGGAAAGCATAATTGCACACAGTACACCAGGTGCAGCCTCATCAGTACCCTGTATAGTTGCAGCAGAACTCCCTGCTCTTAAATTTAATCCAATTTGCCTTAAAGACTCAGGACACTGCAGTTGCTGGAATCTGAAGCTAAACATAACCTGCCGCAGGAACATAGCAGGTCAATTGGCATCAGTGGGAGAAAAAGAGAAAATCCCATCTCCCTCTAAAGAGAACAGGCATAGGGTTGTTCTTTCACCCTCCACATTCAGCGCATCATCCTCTGACATTTATGCCAGCTGCAACTCAACCTCGCGACACATCTACCCCCTTTCTCCTTCCAGAGGGAACCCTCTTTCTGTGATTTCCTTGTCCACTCATTCCTCTCCACTCAACACTCCATAACTCTCTGTACTTTCCCTTGCAACCTGAGGAAATGTTTTGTATCTCCTCTCTCACCACCATTCTATATCTGAAACAACCTTTCCATGTGAGATTCACATGTATCCCCCCCAAACCTCATCTATTGCATTTGATGCCCCTGATGTAGCCTTTTCTACATGGGTGAGACAAAATGGGGACTATTTTGTAGAGTATCTATGCTCTGTCTGCAATAGCTATCCCGAGCTTCTGATTGATTGCCATTTTAATACCTTCTCATTTCCTCACCGACCTATCAGGCCTGGGTCTGCTTCAGTGTCGAAAGTGAGGCCCAGCACAAACTAGAGGAACAACACCTTGTATTCCACCTGAGCAGTCTATAGGCCTATGGTATGAATGTAGAATTTTAAAATTTCAGGTAATATCTCCTCCCTCTTCATCTGTACCCCTGCTGCTCTTCCCCATCCCCCTTTTTGTCCCTTTCCCACCTAGCCCCTCCAGCTATTTTCATTCCCCTCTGCTCTTTAGTTCCATTTCCCTTCACTCCAATCTGCAAACTAACTCTGATTCATGTACAAGCACTCCCAGATCTCTCTTCACAACAGCATTCTGCACTAAGGTTCTGAATAAATACAGTAAGTTATCTTCTCATCTTAAATCTTCTCCCATTAGTTGGACCTTGAGAATAAGGGCTATCCTCTGATTTTGTGACCAATGTCCTGAAGACGAGATTGTGTTTATTTGAATTGGTCAAGTGTGCCCAAATTTACTTAAATATGATGGCTCAAAGAATGTGTTGGAAGGAGGAAATCATCATATTGTAAAGCCAAGAACTCACTGTTAAGGATTAAGTAAAAGCATTGTTTTCTTTTCACCTCACGTTACATCAATATTTGTTATGTTTTTATGTAGTCAGTAGAGAGAAGAATGGAAGAAATCAAAACTTGACTGCTTCACAGGGAAAGAAGCTTATAAACTTTGAGCAGAATCCTCGTGGCAATGCCTAAAAAATGGTTGAAAATGGCTACCTTGGACATTATGTTGACCTTCCATGGTTGTTCCATATTCAAAACTATAGAGATTGCAGGGAAATGGAGTAAACAAGAGAAGTGTCAGTGTAACTTTATAGGACTCTGGTGAGACTACAACTGGAGAACTGCATATACTCAAATTAAAGAAAGAATGTTCTTGCACTGTGACAGGGCTAAGAAGGTTATGATTGTAACACGACTGAATGCACTCAGAGACAAGTAAGGAGTACACACACATTTTTAATAGCTTAAAATCAATGGCCGGTAGACATAATAGTCCTCAGGTGAATCTGAGGTTAGGCAGGAAAGCCACGGTTTATATTGGGGTAGGTGAGGGTGGAGCCAGGGAAGGAGCCAGCCATCTGAACAATACGTAGACAGTGAATTCCAGTTCACTGCATTGATGCACCATCAATAATCACAAAGACTGAAGTTGTGAAACTGACAGACTTTTATTAACTATAGACTGAACAGCCATCAACCTCATTGACTGATCAAAGCAGAGTGGAATGCGGACCATTCAAAGGGCTGCGGATAATATTGGTCTCATGTCCAGCCAGCAGCAACGAATCATAGCATAACAGTGATTTACAACATTCACTCCTTTTTAAGAAGAGTACTGTGGGGTGAAAAAAAAGTGAGACAAATGTACATGTATACATTTTCAAAATTGTCTGTCGGGGTCTCCTTTGCTGCAGCGACTGACGTGGTAATGGTTGGGGCGCTGCTGTAGTCTCCTGAGAAGCTTGTAGGGTTGGCCTGTCATCACCGGTTACAATTTGTTGGGGGGTGGAGTGGGGGAACAGATGAGGTGGTAAAGGAACATGGTGCTGGTTCATCATGGATGACAATAGTAGCTAGTGATAGAGAGTGGTTAGCTGCAGGCTCAGGGACCCCTAAGGTAGCAGTGGGGAGAAATGTCTTTTGGTTGTCGGTGACGATCAGAGGGTCACCCAGTTGTGCCAGATGCTGGATCAAGACTGTGTCCTCGCGCCCATCAGGGATGTCAATGTAGGCATACTGGGGGTTAGCGTGGAGGAGTTGGACCCTCTTGACCAGTGGATCAGTCTTGGATTGCCTGGTGTGCTTCTGAAGCAGGACTGGTCTTGGGGAGGTAAGCCAGGTGGGCAACGTAGTCCCTGATGCAGACTTCCTAGGGAAAGCAAATATCTGTTTGAGGTGTGTTGTTGGTATAAAAGTGACTGGATGGAGTGGAGTGCGTCTGAGAGGACTTCTTTCCATTGGGAGATGGGGAGGCCCTGTGACCTCAGTGCCAGGAGGATGTTTTTACAGAGTGTGGCATTCTCCCTTTCCACTTGACCATTTCCTCTAGGATTGTAGCTGGTGGTCCTGTTTGTGGCAATGCACCTGGCCAGCAGGTACTGTTGCAGCTAATCACTCAGAAATGAGGTCCCCTGGTGACCGTAGATGAAGCTGGGTTACCCAGAGTGTGAAGATATTGCTCAGGGCCTTGATAAATAGCAAAAGGGAAACTGGAGTATTCATCGATGATTGTAAGGAAATAGACATTCCAGAAGGGAGGGGCCTCTTGAAATCAATGTTAAGGCGCTCGAATGGACGAGTAACTCTGATCAGGTGCGCTTTGTCCATTCGGTAGAATTATAGTTTGCATTCAGCGCAGACCTGGGAGTTTTTAATCATTGTCTGGTTCTGAGCTTTGATAAAATGGAAAAACCTAGTTTCTCCAGGGTGACAGAGGTTATTATGCAGGGACTGCAGTCTGTCAATTTGGACACTGGCACGTCCCACGGGATAGAGCATCCGGGGGTTGTTTAAGTTTTTCAGGACAGTAGAGAATGTCAGTTGTAAGTGGACAGTTTGATTCTCCATCTGTTTTTGATTTTGCCCCTCTGCTTATTAGTAAACATGAATGTGACCACTTGTTGATCCATGAGGAGAGTGGATCGTTTTCTGGCGAGGTAGTGCCTCCAGTGGTGTTCTGCTTCAATGATGGCCTGGGCCTCCTTCTCGACAGAGGAGTGGCGAATTTCTGGGCCCTGGAGGCACCAGGTGGTGTGGTAAAGAACGGGGAAAAGAATAGGATGGTCATAGACTACAGCCAGGCCATCCTATCCATGAGAAAAAGGTGACAGGCCTGCCCGCTTGGTTGAGTGTGGCAGCCAGGGCAAAGTCAAACATATTGCTCTCCACCTGGAACGGTGTCGACTCGTTTATGGCATGCATGGTTGCCTTGGCGATGTCATCCTTGATACAGTCAAATGCAATTTGGGCCTCTGCCGGCAGAGGAAATGTGGTTTTGACCAATGGGCGAATTTTGTTTGCATAGTTGGGGTCCCATGGAGCGTAATATGAGAAGAACCCAAGGCATCTCTTCAGTGCTTTGAGGGTATGTGGGAGATGTAGCTCCAGCAACGGATGTATATGGTCAGGGCTAATGATGCAGTTTTTGACCACACAGCTGAGGATGGCTAGTTGTGGTGTCCGGAACATACTCTTGTCCTCGTTATAAGTAAGATTCAGGTATTTTGCTGCCCATAGGAATTTATGGAGATTTTCATCATGGCCACAGATGGTTACATTATCTAGGTATGGGAAGGTGGCCTGCAGGATATAGTGGTCCACCATGCAGTCCATCTCCCGCTGGAAGATGGAGACCCTGTTAGCGATGCCAAAATGGACTCGGAGGAAGTGGTAAAGGCAGCCATCTGGCCAGCAGAGGTCCAAACATCATTTGACCGATTCAAGGATGACATCGCCAAGGCAACTATGCATGCTATAGATGAGTCCACACTGTTCCAGTTGGATAGGCCGACTTCAGGTCATTCATGGAGAATACCCGATATTGTGTGATCTGGTTGACCTAGTCAGAAATGTGGGGAAAGGGGTACACGTTGAACTGTGTGTACTGGTTGATGGCCTGGCTGTAGTCTATGACCATCCTATTCTTTTTCCCATTCTTTACCACACCACCTGGGCCCTCCAAGGGCTATTGCTGGCCTCGATGATGCCCTCACCCAACGTGCTGAACCTCCTACTTAATAAACACCTTGTCAGCCGCACAGTACCATCTACTCTTGGTGGCCACCAGCTTGCAGTCATGGGGGTGAGGTTGGTGAACAGTGTGGGGGGGGGGGGGTCGACCTTGAGAGCAGAGTGGCCACAGGTTGGATGCAGAGGGCTGTCTGTGAATTGTTGCAGGCAGTGCAAATAGTGAGGGAGAGGAAATGAGGCCCATCAAATTTCAATGTAACTTTCTGAAGTTGGCATTGGAAGTCTAGTCCCAGTAGCAAGGGAGCACAGAGTTGTGGCATGATGAATAACCTGAAATGTTTATAAGCTGTGCCTCCAACGGTCAGGGTTACTACGCAGGACTCATGGATGGCTGCTGTGTGTGATTTTGATGTGACTGATTACTTGTGCTTGGCAGGCAGCACTTTAAGGCTTAGCAGTATCGGGATGAATAAAACTTTCTGTACTTCTGCTATCAAATAAACAGTTGGTAAAATGCCCGTTACCTGAACATCCATCATGGACCTAGTGAATTTATATGGTGCCTCTTGGTTCAGGGTAATAGAGGCCAATATAGACTCACTGTCTGAGTCTGATGGGTGCTCACGATCCCAAGATGGCCGCACTCAACCTCAAGATGGCCACTTTCACTGTTCCCTCATGGTGTCGTATGCCTAAGAAGATGGTGTTTGCACCAAGGTCCAAGATGGCAGCCCCCATGACTTGTACATGGCATTGCTGGTTCGTAGAGGAGATGGCGCCGATTGCACTGTCTGGAGTGGCAACTGTCCGCTCGCGGCACTGCTATGTTTTGAAGACAGTTTGGATTGCCAAACCTTGGAATAATGTCCCATTTTCCTGCACCTAGTGCAAACTGCCGCCTTGGCAGGGTAGCATTTACTCAGGTAACCCTGCCCTCAGAAGTAGCAATTGAGGAGATTACCCGCAATGGTGGCCAAGGTCAGGTCACTAGAGGAGTGGGATAGTGTGGGTGACCAGTCACTCATGGTGCAGGATGATCCTCTGTCCCACGATAGCAGTGCCTGCGGCGATCAAGAAGCGCCCGAGTAATCATCCGAGTTTTGGAGGGCCACCTCCAGTGTCTCTTGTCAGCTCAACCGCCCTCTGTAGATCAAGCACATTTTGTTCTAGGATTCTCTGTCTTTTGTACCCGGAGCAGATATTGGCCTCATAAGTGTTCCGGATGAGGACCTTAGCGTTCTGGGTGGTTGACAAGGGGTTACAGTCGGACGCTCTACATACACTTCAGAGGGTCCACAGGTACTCAGCGCTTGACTCAGTAGTCACTGCCTTCTGGCATAGACCTCATTTACTTTCTTGTGATACTGGTCCTTCAGAATTTCTATGGCCACCGGGTATAAACTGGCACTGCTGATCATCTGGAATACTTGGGTTCTGATTCACGAGAAGTGTAATCTGTTGGTTAGCATCTGTGGTGATAACATCCACGGCTGCAGCCAGGAAGTCTTCAAAACAGCATAGCCAGTGTTCAAATGTATTCGGGGCATCCGGTGATCAAGGGTTGATGTTGAGCTTCTCAGGTTTCCGGTCTGTTCCTTGCTTTTTTCTTGAAAAATTATAGTTAATAAAATTGATGCACCATCAATAATCACAAAAGATTGAAGTTGTGAAACCGGTAGGGTTTTATTAACTATAGTCTGGAATAGCCATCAACCTCATTGACTGATCAAGGCAGAGTGGAATGGGGAGCATGCAAAGGGCTATGGGTAGGATCGGTCTTGGGAGGCTTGTACAGCTGGTAGCAGCCAATCATAGTATAACAGTGGTTTACCACAGGTTACTCAGTTGAATCCTGTGATGAATGGCTTGAGATCTGAAAAAAGATTGAAAACTCATTGGGATTTAGCAGAATGATAGGTGATTGAAACATATAAGGCTCTGAGAGTATACTAAGGGTTGGATTTTGAGAGGATTCTTCTATTAGTGGGGATATCCAGAACTTGGAAGCATATTTTTTAGAATAAGGGATTGTCCATTTCAGATGAAAAATAATTTCTCTTAGAAGGCTGTGAATTCTGTGAATCTGGAGTGTTGTGGAGACTGAGTCATTAAATCTACTCAAGATGGAGACTGACAAGTCATTGAACTACAAGTGAATTAATGACCATGAAAGGTCCATGGGGCAATGATGTTGAGGCCAAGATTGGATCAATGAATGGTGGGGCAGTATTATGGACTAACTAACACTCCCAGTCCCAGAACTTTGATTAATAAGGAAAGGTTATGTGTGCATTGGCAATGCTTAATTTTCCTGTCACAGCTCATTATAATACATTCAGTTACATGCTTCAGAGAAAACAAGTTAGCATTCTCCCAACTAATACAGCAGCCACCTTTTCCTGGAGAAATCTCTTTCCATTGTTCTTTCTGAAACCCAGAGACACAGTTCTGGGCTGCATAAATTCACATTTTGTTTTAACCATCTATTGCTTCTGTAATTGCTTATGCATCTTCCTCAGCATCAAATGCTCCTGTTCTAGCCATTTGGCAACAAGGATGTTATCTTGTTTACAAAGGTAATACTGCATTCCCTACAAAAGTTTGTCCTTCACTGATTGAAAGATCTTCAAGGTGTCTTAACCCCTTGTAGTAACTTGGAGGGGGAGGTCATAAACACCCTGTGAATATTAATTGTCAGGGCTCTGACCCAGAGTCTGCATTGCTCTATCTAGCTGGATGAAGTATCGAGAACCCCATCACTTCAGTGAAAAAAATTGGGTAATGGATAATGTTCACCATCAATAGTTCTGTTCAGAGGAAATTTTTTTAATCCTATGTGATCACACAGTTTTAGGTAACTAACTTGTAGACCTCCGCAGTAGAGTTGCAAGACCAGTACCAAACACTTCCTGTATATTCATATTCTTTCCAAACTTTTTGATGGTCACCACTTACATGTGACCTGGCATTTTACACCAACGTCTCTTTGCACTCCTGTGACCTTGCCAAAATCCAGCATAATGATCTAACATGCTTTTCTTGCATTGTTATTAGCTTCTGAGTTTGCCTAATCCCTGAGTTTGCTTAATTGCCTGATCTTTTCCTAGTCCTATATTCTGGTCACAAATTTTGTATCTGGTGTTGTTAAGATACAAGATGGTGTGTGAGCTAAGGGCTCCTCTAATAACCTAATTTACTCATGGGCCTTTCTAGTCTGGCTGTGCAGACATCTACACATGACACAATGCTGAATGAGGTAGCTGCCTTAAAGGAGGAGTTACATTTATGCCTATACTAAATACTCAATAGTTGAGAAGGGGATACACACAGTGATTATTGCAGTCTCTCTTCCCTCTCTCATTTGTTTTGATGTATAAAATTGATTAGGTTATTTATTTTGCATTGAATTGTATTTTCTATTTTGCTACTTGATGATTAGTCAAGGAAAGACTGTCTTGGGGAATTGATGGTAAATGGGGAATTGGTGTAATAGGTGGATTTGATAGCTACAGATAGAAATAGCGTCAATCCATTGCCACTTTCATTCTCTGCCTTTCTCATCTGTCTTGCAGTCGCTTAGGGATAAACTTATGATAGCATGAGCTAACTATAACTGAGCATAGGATCTACTCTGCTCTGGAAAGACAGATAAGAGGGACGTGGCTCCTACCAAGAGTTCTCTGACAACAACTCAGTTAAAGTGGCAGCTACTAGTACTGTCACCAGTGCAGTATCTGCCGTTAGCATTGCTGTATATGCGAGCTACGGAAGAGATCAAGGGCTCCAGTAACATCCTGACTCATCCCTCTGACCAGGACCTGCTTCAGTGTTCTCACAGATCTTAGATAACAATGTGGAGTTGAACAGCACAGAAACAGGCCCTTTGGCTCACAATGTTTATGCCAACCATGCACAGTAAATTTTTGTGTAAGAAATTCCAAGATAGGTGGTTTGATATCATTGTGATGACTTGAGTTGCTTCAACACTTGTATATCTCATGCTCAGAACAAGTGAAGATGTAACTGAGAACAGTGGTGTTAAGAGGCACCAAAAGAGGGAGATAGAGAGAGGTAAAACTGCATGCAGCAAAACAGAAGGCTTAAAAGACCAATGGATAGGAAACAGATCAGTTTCCAATCTGAGAGAGTGACCAGTGTGGTTAACTTCTTTCTTCTTTATCTTTGGCTTAACTTCGCGGACGAAGATTTATGGAGGGGTAATGTCCACGTCAGCTGCAGGCTCATTTGTGGCTGACAAGTCCGATACGGGACAGGCAGACATGGTTGTAGCGGTTGCAAGGGAAAATTGATTGGTTGGGGTTGGGTGTTAGGATTTTCCTCCTTTGTCTTTTGTCAGTGAGGTGGGCCCTGCTGTCTTCTTCAAAGGAGGTTGCTGCCCGGCGAACTGTGAGGCGCCAAGGTGCACGGTTTGAGGCGTTATCAGCCCACTGGCGGTGGTCAATGTGGCAGGCACCAAGAAATTTCTTTAGGCAGTCCTTGTACCTCTTTGGTGCACCTCTGTCTCGGTGGCCAGTGGAGAGCTCGCCATAGAATACGATCTTAGGAAGGCGATGGTCCTCCATTCTGGAGACGTGACTTACCCAGCGCAGTTGTATCTTCAGCAGCGTGGATTCGATGCTGTCGGCCTCTGCCATCTCGAGTACTTCGATGTTGGTGATGAAATCGTTCCAATGAATGTTGAGGATGGAGCGGAGACAACGCTGGTGGAAGCGTTCTGGGAGCTGTAGGTGATGCCGGTAGAGGACCCATGATTCGGAGCCGAACAGGAGTGTGGGTATGACAGCGACTCTGTATACGCTAATCTTTGTGAGGTTTTTCAGTTGGTTGTTTTTCCAGACTCTTTTGTGTAGTCTTCCAAAGGCGCTATTTGCCTTGGCGAGTCTGTTGTCTATCTCGTTGTCGATCCTTGCATCTGATGAAATGGTGCAGCCGAGATAGGTAAACTGGTTGACCGTTTTGAGTTTTGTGTGCCTGATGGAGATGTGGGGGGTCTGATAGTCATGGTGGGGAGCTGGCTCATGGAGGACCTCAGTTTTCTTCAGGCTGACTTTCAGGCCAAACATTTTGGCAGTTTCCGCAAAACAGGACGTCAAGCACTGAAGAGCTGACTCTGAATGGGGAACTAAAGCAGCATTGTCTGCAAAGAGTAGTAGAAGCTGTAGACTTGAGCGAACATCCCAAGATCTAGCCATCCTGGGGAAATTTCAAGTTGCTCGACATTTGATGCCAGACAGGGAGATTAAATTTGAGCAAAGCTACATGTAATGGTCTGGATTGTGTATGCTAATTGGCTTGGGCTGGCCCACCCCCTGATGACACTCTTACCTGGACTCCTCCTCTGGGACCCTGGCCATAAAGGTCAGGCCACCTTTCCCTTCCCTGCACTTCCCTAGTTTGGATCCAGGCCAGTTCAAGTCTTCTGTGCAATAAAGCTTATCGTTCCCCTCAGTCTTTGTCGTAATTATTGGCCCAACACTACAAAAGTTAGTAGACAACCTCAAGAAAATCTAGTTTCTGCCTCAGGTTTGTGATCCAAGATCAAAGTATGTTCCTCTTTCACTTTTGAATTTTATTAAGATCTCCAAATGTATTCTGCATTCTACTTTGCATAACTACAGGGTGTTTATTAGCATTAAGCAGCTTCACCAGTGCTTCTTGACTATCTACCTTTCAGGCTGTCAACTCTTTCTCCAATTTAGACAATAAGCTGTTGAAGTTCCAAGCTGATACCACCTCTTCATTAACTCCATCCCACTATAGGACCCCTCCCCTCCCCTCTTGTGTTCATGACCTTTCATCAAATAAGGAAAAACTAGAAATGCAGCAAAAAAGGTCAATGGAAAATTATAAAGAAAGAGAATCTGAATGATATGACAGCTGGTCCAGAGAGGATGGTGAACCATAGAATATTATAGCACAGAAACAGGCCCCTTCGCCCCTTCTAGTCTGTGCCAAACCATTTTTTTGCCTAGTACCACTGACCTGCAGCCAGTCCATAGCCCTCCATACCTCACTTAGATGAACTTGTCCAAATTTTTCTTCAATGTTAACATTGAATGAGCTGGCAGCTCATTCCACACTCCCACCGCTCTGTGTGAAGAAGTTCCCCCTAAACTTTTCTACTTTCACTCTTGACCCAATGTCCTCTTGTTTGTATCTCACCTACCCTCAGTGGAAAATGCCTATCTACATTTACTTTGTGAAATCTCCCCTTATTCTTCTATGCTCCAGGTAATAAAGTCCTAACCTGTTTAACCTTTCCCTGTAACTCAGTTCCTGAACCCCTAGTAAATCCTAGTAAATCTTCTCTGCATTCTTTCTGTCTTATTGATATCTTTTCTGTAGTTAGGAATTATAGAAGGAAGGCCTCAAATTTTAAAGACTACTTCTCCTCAAGATCTAAAAACTACTTCTGCTGGAATTGAATCCCATATTAGAAAACATTGCAAAACAAATGGAAAATATGGCTTTTCAAATGAATTGATGTTTTGCAGGTGTCACTGATCAATTTGATGACATGAAAGGGAAAATGAATAATATGTGAAGAAATTTCAACTGAAAAAATGGATATTTCTGCAGTAAAAACGGATGTTAATAAATGTTTGAAAGCAGTTGACATTGTACAGGATACATTTAAGAAGATTGAAGAAGCTTTTATTGACTGTAAAGATCAGGTGGATCAGTACAGAGAAATTGTGGACCATATTGAAGATTCTTTTACTGGTTGGGAAATTCAGAAAAGGGATTTGCTGAAGAAGATTGATTCGTTGGAGAATCAGATAATCTTAAGATAGTAAGTCTTCCAGAGGACATTGAAGGATTGGAGCCAGTAAAAAATTTTTGGAAATGGATTCCAGATATGTTGGGGGTTGAGTTTTTTCCTGATGGATTGGAATTAGATAGAGCACATCGAGCAATAAGGAAAAAACCTTTTCCAGGACAATTTCCGTGGGCAGTTCTTATTCGATGTTTGCAATATCAGGATTGAGAGATGATTTTGTGTCTTGAAGTGCAAAAAACTCGTCAAAATCAGGGTCCTTTGATGGTTCAGGTTAACAGAGTTTTCTTTTAAGCTGATTTGGGCCTATCTAATGTCTTGTACGACTTTACCATAACATCCCATAACCTGTACAATACTTTTATTTATGAAGGCCAATATGCTAAAAGCTCTCCTTACAACCCTATCCACCTGTGATGCCATCCATTTTGTATCTATATTCCCAGATCCATCTGATCTACTGCTCTCCTCAGTGCCCTACCATTTATCATGTATGTCCTTTCCTGGTTTGTCCTTCTAAAATGCAACACCTCACACTTGTCTGCATTAAATTCCATCTGCCATTTTTCAGCCCATTTTCCATCTGGTCCAGAACCCTCTGCTAGTTTTGAAAACCTTTGTTATCCACAATTCCTCCAATTTTGGTATCATCTGCAAATTTGCTGATCCAAATTACCATATTATCATCCTGATCATTGATATAGACAACAAACAACACCGATCCCTGAGGCACACCACGAGACACAGGCCTCCAGTCTGAGAAACAATCATCTACCACTACTCTCTGGCTTCTCCCATCCAGCCATCATTGAATCCAGTTCACTACTTTACCATGAATACTTAGCTTTTGAACCTTTCTGACTAACCTCCCATTGAAACCTTGTCAAAAGCCTTACTAAAGTCCATGAAGACAACATCCAAGTAGTCACGTGATGGAGTAGTGGCCGGTAGGGGAAATCCAGCCCTCTCCAGAAAAGTAAAAAAAAGATAGAGGAAAAACAAAGGCACAAACATAGAAATCACAACAAAGTGAAAGTGTGGAGAAAATGGCAGCGAAGAAAGAAAAACCAAAGACAACAGGAAGAAAAGAAGAAGGAAAGACGTCGGAGGAGGAAGGGGAAGGCCTTACCGGTACAAGGAGGCCCGCCGTGGAGAGAGAAGCCCGCTCCCTGAGGTCAGTGGAAGCCCTGAACTCGGGACTACAAAAATGGCTCACGGAGCCAAACAAAAGTGCACAATCCTCGCGCATGCGCGATGCGCAAGACAAATATAACACTGACGGGAGGGGGGACCAGCTGAGGAGTAAATCTCCACAGATGAAACAGACAACTACAACACAACAGCAAGACTCTCAACAGGAAAACATAGAAAATAATGAGAACAAGAAGGAAGAGAATAAAAATAAGAAATCAAAGAAACAACAGATGACCAACCCAGAGGAAGAAGAGCAACACCAAGACACTTATAATAAAAATAAGAAGACCAAAAATACCCCACAAAATAAAACAAACAACCCAACACGAAAACCAGAAGAGACAGAGGTAAAGGATGCAGATCCTGGAGTGGACTCAGAAGAAGAGGAGGAAGAACACAGAGAAATGGAAGATGAAGGGAAGGGCAAGTACATGGATATATATTTTTTAAAGAATATATGGAAACAGTAAAAGAATGGCAGTCACAAGAATTCAGTGAAATAAAAAGAAGAATAAAAAGTACGGAAGAAAAAGTGAATAGATTAGAGATGATCATGACAGATATCAGAAAAAGAGTAGACAAGGTGGAAGAACAAGAAACAGCCAAAGAAATGGAAGTAGATGACTTAAAAAAGAAATTAGAAGAATCTGATAAAAAAAGTTAAAAAAACACAGGAGCTGTTAGCTCAGAAGATAGACATAATGGAAAATTATAATAGAAGAAACAATATAAAGATAGTGGGCCTTAAGGAAGATGAAGAAGGCAAAAATATGAAAGAATTTATAAAAGAATGGATCCCCAGGGTCCTAGGAAGACCAGAATTAAAGGAAGAAATGGAAATAGAAAGGGCACACAGAACATTAGCCCCTAAGCCACAACCACAACAAAAACCAAGATCCATTCTAGTAAAATTCCTAAGATATACAACAAGAGAAAATATATTGGAGAAGGCAATGAAAAAAAAAAGAAGACAAAAAACCACTGGAATACAAGGGTCAAAAAAATTTTTTCTATCCACATATAAGTTTTGAACTCCTGAAGAAGAGGAAGGAGTTCAATGCAGCAAAAATGACCCTATGGAAAAAAGGTTATAAATTTATGTTAAAATACCCAGCGGTACTTAAAATAGTTATTCCGGGGCAGCAAAGCAAACTATTCTCGGATCCAGAAGAAGGACGAAAATTTGCAGAACAACTACAAAACAGACAGAGAGATGAAGAGATGTAACAAGAACAAAAATGACAACAAACTCTGTGTGTGTGTGTGTGTGTGTGTGTGTGTGTGTGTATATATATATATGTATATGTATGTATGTATGTATGTTATATATATATATATATTTTCAATCTTTTCAATCTTCTTCAATCTTTTCAATCTTCTTCATCATGATGCTGAACCAAGCCATGAAAGACCCCAACAATGAAGACGCTGTTTACATCCGGTACCGCACGGATGGCAGTCTCTTCAATCTGAGACGCCTGCAAGCTCACACCAAGACACAAGAGAAACTTGTCCGTGAACTACTCTTTGCAGATGATGCCGCTTTAGTTGCCCATTCAGAGCCAGCTCTTCAGCGCTTGACGTCCTGCTTTGCGGAAACTGCCAAAATGTTTGGCCTGGAAGTCAGCCTGAAGAAAACTGAGGTCCTCCATCAGCCAGCTCCCCACCATGACTACCAGCCCCCCCACATCTCCATCGGGCACACAAAACTCAAAACGGTCAACCAGTTTACCTATCTCGGCTGCACCATTTCATCAGATGCAAGAATCGACAATGAGATAGACAACAGACTCGCCAAGGCAAATAGCGCCTTTGGAAGACTACACAAAAGAGTCTGGAAAAACAACCAACTGAAAAACCTCACAAAGATAAGCGTATACAGAGCCGTTGTCATACCCACACTCCTGTTCGGCTCCGAATCATGGGTCATCTACCGGCACCACCTACGGCTCCTAGAACGCTTCCACCAGCGTTGTCTCCGCTCCATCCTCAACATCCATTGGAGCGCTTACACCCCTAACGTCGAAGTACTCGAGATGGCAGAGGTCGACAGCATCGAGTCCACGCTGCTGAAGATCCAGCTGCGCTGGATGGGTCACGTCTCCAGAATGGAGGACCATCGCCTTCCCAAGATCCTGTTATATGGCGAGCTCTCCACTGGCCACCGTGACAGAGGTGCACCAAAGAAAAGGTACAAGGACTGCCTAAAGAAATCTCTTGGTGCCTGCCACATTGACCACCGCCAGTGGGCTGATAACGCCTCAAACCGTGCATCTTGGCGCCTCACAGTTTGGCGGGCAGCAACCTCCTTTGAAGAAGACCGCAGAGCCCAACTCACTGATAAAAGGCAAAGGAGGAAAAACCCAACACCCAACCCCAACCAACCAATTTTCCCTTGCAACCGCTGCAATCGTGTCTGCCTGTCCCGCATCGGACTTGTCAGCCACAAACGAGCCTGCAGCTGACGTGGACTTTTTACCCCCTCCATAAATCTTCGTCCGCGAAGCCAAGCCAAAGAATATATATATATATATATATATATATATATAATAGAGTATAGGTAAGAACTAAGAAGGGAAAGAAAGGAAGTATTAAGAGAGTGACCTTTGTTATATATGAAGATTAAAATCTTTTCTGGGGGGGGCTGGGTGGGGAAGAATAACAGTCACTGCGAAATCAGTTGACGCTTGCGAGCGGATTCGCAAATCTAAATGGAGAGGGGAGATGTGGTTGCCCGACAAGGGACAAAGGGCAACTCAGAACGGGGAGGGACTATTGGGGTTAAAGGAATTTTAGATATGAGAATAGTGGAAATATTTTATGTTTTAGAAATGTTGTCTTATAATGTGTTCAAAAAAAGAAAGCAGAAATGGATAAGAAGGGAAGGTGGTGATGAGGAAACGGAAAGGAAAGATAAACAAAGTATGAAATGACTATGTTGAACTATATGACTTTAAATATTAATGGAATACATAACCAAATCAAAAGGAAGAAACTGTTAAATTTACTGAAAAAAGAAAAAAATGATATAGCATTCATACAAGAAACACATCTAACTGAAGTGGAACACAAGAAATTAAAGATAGATTGGATAGGACATGTAACAGCAGCATCATATAATTCAAAAGCCAGAGGAGTAGCTATATTAATCAATAAAAATGTGCCAATCAAAATAGAAGAGGAAATAATAGATCCAGCAGGGAGATATATAATGATAAAATGTCAGATATATTCAGAATCTTGGAATTTACTCAATGTATATTCACCTAATGAAGAAGATCAAAAATTTATGCAAGATATCTTTTTGAAGATAGCAGATATGCAAGGGAACATACTAATAGGAGGGGATTTTAACCTTAATTTGGACTCAAACATGGATATAACTGGAAAAAAAATCTAACAGAAAGAACAAAGTAACCAAATTTATAATTAAATCGATGCAAGAAATGCAACTTTTGGATATATGGAGGAAACAACACCCAAAGGAAAAGAAATATTCATATTATTCGGGTAGACATAAAACATACTCAAGGATAGACCTATTCCTGTTATCAGCCCACATTCAAGGGAGAGTTAGGAAAATGGAATATAAAGCTAGACTATTATCGGACCACTCACCCCTGTTATTGGCAATAGAGCTAGAGGACATCCCACCAAGAATGTATAGATGGAGATTAAACTCCATGCTACTTAAAAGACAGGATTTTAGAGAATTAATTGAACGAAAAATTAAAATGTACTTTGAAATAAATACGGAATCAGTGAAAGATAAGTTTATACTATGGGATGCAATGAAAGCGGTCATCAGAGGGCAAGTTATAAGTTATGTAACTAAGATGAAGAAGGACTACAATCGTGAAACAGAACAGTTGGAAGGGGAAATAACAAATATAGAAAAAGAATTAGCAATAAAGGAAGATACAACTAAAAGAAGAGAATTGGCAGACAAAAAAATAAAATATGAAACACTACAAACATATAAGGTGGAGAAGAACATAATGAAGACAAAACAGAAATATTATGAGCTAGGAGAAAAAACGCACAAAATTCTAGCATGGCACCTTAAGACAGAACAAACTAAAAGAATGGTATTGGCATTAAGGAAAAAGGACAAACAAATTACATATAATCCAACGGAGATCCATGAAAACTTCAGGGAATTCTACGAGCAACTATATCAAACTGAAAACGAAGGGAAGGAAGACAAAATAGATGAATTTCTAACTAAAATTGAACTACCGAAATTACAGAGGAGCAAAATAAATTAATAAAACCATTTGAAATAGAAGAATTACGGGAGATATTAAAAAAACTACCGAACAATAAAACACCAGGAGACGATGGATTCCCAATAGAATTCTATAAAACATTTAAAGACTTATTAATTCCTCCCCTTCTGGAAGTAATCAACCAGATTGATAAAACACAAAGCATACCAGATTCATGCAAAACAGCAATATTTACAGTAATAGCAAAGACAGGGAAAGATCGACTTGCACCAGCGTCATATAGACCAGTATCTCTACTTAATGCAGATTATAAGATAATAGCTAAACTATTAGCAAACAGATTGGCCGACTATGTACCAAAAATAGTAAATCTAGACCAAAC